>NC_064545.1:11610981-12210981 GCF_023856365.1 Brienomyrus brachyistius
ATCTTTTGCTTTCTTTTGGACATTTTTATTTGCTCTCGTAACATTAGTCTCATGTTTTTGTCTTTCCTTTTGAGAATTTTACCTCTTCCCACTTTCCGTCACCCTTTTCTCTGTATTTTTTGCCATTTATCTTATGTCTTTTCATTTTATCTGCCTTTCATTTTGTTGCTGTTTTTCTCTTTCTCTCTCTCTCTCTCTCCCTTCCTCCCTCCCCTCCCCTCTCTCACCCTCCCTGCCCCCTCCTTCTTCCTTTCTCTCTGTCTCTCACTCCCTCACATGCTTTTGCTCTCTTGCTCCCTCTCTCTCTCTCTCTCTCTCTCTCCCTCCCTCCCTCCCTCCTCTCTTTCCCTCCCTGCCCCCTCTACCTCCCTTTTCCTTTCTCTCTCTCCCTCTTTTTTTTTCCTTTCGCTCAGTCATTCCTTGTCTGTTACTTCATATCATTCAAGAGTGAATTTATCTGGGAATGCTGGTCCCGTCAGTCAGTCAATCGGTCCGTCAGCCAGCCATTCTGTCTGTCTGTGACTCTCCCACCTGAGTCTCCTGTGCACCGGTGTCTGGCTCACCGTATTTAGCTGCAGTCTCTCCCTTGACTCGACTGTCTCCTCGATTCTCCCAGAAGGCTTTGCGTACATACAGTTTGTGTCAGCCAAGGGTAACAGGGTGCTCTTATGGCCCCTCTGGGCCTTCATAGATCGGTGTCACAGGGTCGTGTCCAGTCGGCATTCCAGCGGGCCCTTTTCTAGCCCTGCACTCTCCCTCTCTGCACGAGTGTGGCAGCCATGCGAGACTCAGCTGAAAGACCCCAGTCCGGTGTCTGGCTGCTTAGCCCCTTCTGCAGGGGTGATGGGTGTCTGGTGCTGTCACGCTGTCTGGTCCTTCCCGCCGTTGGGGGAAGTGTCAGCCCCTGTGTTAATTATGATTTTCGGGTTGGGCTGGAGCAGACGAGCTGCCTGTCCCAGAAGAAAAAATTCACGCGGGATTGAGATGTTTAGCATGTGGGGGCTGTATAATTTTTTATTTTTTTTTTCTTGCCAGGAAATATTATTAGGCCAGCAGAGGGGGCTGTAAATCAATGGGCAACAGATGCACATTCACCAGTGTCTTTGATTTTACAAAAACACTTGTTGGTTCCCGTAGGAAGACCCGGCTGGAGGAATGTAGCGCACTTGGTGGGTGTTTCTGAAGCCTGTTTGGATGTCACGAGGAAGCCGGTCCTGACAGGGTGTCTGTTCTTGCAGGAGGAAGAGAAAGGGCAGCAGGTGCAATGCTGTGCTGAGGCAATGGGCGGCCAGGTGGATGTGGCCACGCAGACGGACCCAGTGGTGGTTCTGTCACTGGCGCAGGCTGCCGTACTAGGCCTCATCTCCCAGAACGATGTGTTCGGCGCCACCATTGCACCGAATGGCTTCTACACGGGCGAGGCAAAGGAGGGCACCGGGTTCGAGTGCAATGAGCAACTCATTGGGGCCAACGGAGACTACCTGGTGGAGGAAGGGAGCGGGCCAGGGACGTCCCGCACGAAGGCCGGGGCCGAATTGACGGGGCCCGCAGACGGGGTCCCCAAGGTGGTAACTCAGGTGAAGAACGAGGCAGTGGAGGATGCCTCGCCCTCCTGCGAGCACGTGCCTGGCGGCCTTGTCCCCAGGGAGGGTGTGCGGCTGGTGGACCCCAGCACGTACCGAGTCACCCCGAAGGAGGAGCCATCCGGAAACTGCTGCCCTGACTGCCAGAGAGAGGTGAGAAGGCAGCAGGTGGGTGAGGAGCCAGAGGTGGGGCAGCCAGAGGAGGAGCACACCGAACGGGGCCCCAAGAGCCCCCCCAAGGCAGACGAGGAGGCGGACAGCCCCAGAACGAGCCACTACTTCGAGGCTGGAGAGGCAGGCTATGAGGCTGCCACCCCGGGGGGCTTGGAAGAGGGTGGACAAGGAGCAGCCTGGGCCGAGGCGGAAGATGCCGAAGGCCAGCAGGCACGCCGCCCTCAGATGGACCGGCTAGATGTGAACGTGCAGATCGACGAGTCATACTGCGTGGATGTGGGTGAGGGTCTCCGGCGCTGGAAGTGCCGCCTGTGCGACAAGTCGTACACCTCCAAGTACAACCTGGTGACGCACATCCTGGGCCACAACGGCATCAAGCCACACGGCTGCCCGCACTGCGGCAAGCTCTTCAAGCAGCCGAGCCACCTGCAGACTCACCTGCTGACACACCAGGGCGCGCGGCCGCACCGCTGTGCCGTCTGCCAGAGGGCCTTCACCCAGACCAGCCACCTGAAGCGTCACATGCTGCAGCACAGTGACATCAAGCCATACAGCTGCCGGTACTGCGCACGTGGCTTCGCCTACCCCAGCGAGCTGCGGGCGCACGAGGCCAAGCACGGCGGCGGGCGGCGCCACTCCTGCCCGGAGTGCGGCCTGGAACTGCCCAGTCATGCCCACCTGAAGCGGCACCGGGCCGCCCACCAGGAGGCCGCTGCCCACCAGTGCCCGCACTGCCGGAGGGCCTTTGCCTACCGCAGCCAGCTACAAAGCCACCTGGCCAAGCACCAGAATGCCCGGCCCTTTGGCTGCCACGAGTGCGGCATGGAGTTCGCCCAGGTGCACCACCTCAAGCAACACGCACTCACGCACAAGGTATGGGCCTGCCAGGGGGAGGGGGCAGTCGCGGAGGAGCGGGACGACCACCCAAAGATGCTGGGGGAGCAGGGGGACATGGCACGACAGGGTGTCGGTTCCCTGAGGTGTGGAAGTCTGTACGGGATCTGAGCCAGTAGACCACAAGTGGATGTTGTGCCCCCGTTCTCGGTTCCTTGTTTGTTTGTGGTTAGCGACCACCATCATTCGTCCTCATGCCGTTTCCTGGCTGATGCCTGTAACCTTCCAGTCGAACACTAGGTGGGGCTACAGTGACAGACTGCTGAGGAGAGAAGCTGGCCCATCTCCTGCTCCAAATGAGCACCAGTGTAGGGCTTGATCCTGCACTCTGTTGCTTCATGTTAGCAACGCTTCTGCATTTTAGATGTACCAAGATGCTTACTGCCTACATCATCGAGTCATGTCAATTACTTTTGCGGGCAGGTTTTATTTTGCAGAGCAGTTTGAGATGTATTCTGGAAATGTGTGTTAAAATTTTGTATTAGGTTGATTTGTATTAAGATGTATAGTATATTATTTTATTTTTAATTTTGTATTTACCGTATGTAAAACGAGACCTATTTATTACTCCCAGTTTATACAGCTGCATGGATCCACTGGATCAACATCAGTACCTTGATTTAGGGCACAGTGGCTCCTGGCCGCTCCTGGTACAGGAACACTTAATGGCCTGTGTGTTTAGTCTCTGTGTCTCGTCTTCCTCCTCAGGGGATGAAAGAGTTCCGGTGTGACGTGTGCTCGCGCGAGTTCACACTCTCCGCCAACCTGAAGAGGCACATGCTGATCCACACCAGCGTGCGGCCCTACCAGTGCCACGTCTGCTTCAAGACCTTCGTCCAGAAGCAGACGCTCAAGACCCACATGATCGTCCACCTGCCTGTCAAGCCCTTTAAGTGCAAGGTGGTGGGACCCTCAACACGTGATTTAGTGTTGGGCAGCCATCTAGAGGCAGTCCTGTGTTTTGGATTGAATGTTTGAAAATATTCCATCTTAAGAAAGCCTATTCGTCCTCTTCTGCCTTTTGTTATTGGTCAGTAATTTGAACTGGTCGTTGAAGGCGTGTAATGCAGCCTGGATTTGAGCTGCTGTTGTGGCCCCACAGGTCTGCGCAAAGTCCTTCAACCGCATGTACAACCTACTAGGCCACATGCATCTCCATGCAGGCAGCAAGCCCTTCAAATGCCCCTACTGCTCCAGCAAGTTCAACCTGAAGGGGAACCTCAGCAGGCACATGAAAGTCAAACATGGCATCATGGACGCTTCCCCAGAGGGCCAAGGTACGTGCTAGTGCTGCTGGACCGCGGCTCCTTTTCACACTCTCCCTTGACACAAAACACAGGACTGTCCAGTATGTCCTGGAGGAAGAGTACACTGTCAGTCCCAGCTGGCCCCTGAACCATCTAATTTTCTAATACACTCATTGTCTAAGTTAAATCTATTCTGCTGCTTCTCTCCAGGTACAGCAATTAGAACAGGAGAACCTTCTCAACTTGGTCCCCCAGGCTGTAACCAAATATCCACTCCCTAACACCCTCTCTTCACACAATGTATTTTATGTATGACTCGCCTGAATCTGTATTACAGTTCTTACTGTGTTACAGTTTCTTACTGAGGAACAGAAGGTTGACTTGTTCAGACAGATTCTCCTGTTCTTCAGATGGTTTCGTAGCTTTCTGGAATGGACCCCTGGGGGACCAGAGTTCATATCTGAACATTTAGCATTTAACATGATGACGTGATTCAGTTCTGGAGCAGGGTGGTGGTGGTTAGCACTGTTGGTGGCAGTGGTTAGCGCTTGTTAGCACTGTTGGTGGCAGTGGTTGGCGCTTGTTGGCACTGTTGGTGGCAGTGGTTGGCGCTTGTTGGCACTGTTGGTGGCAGTGGTTGGCGCTTGTTGGCACTGTTGGTGGCAGTGGTTGGCACTGTTGCCTCATACCTGTGGGACCAGGATTCAAGTCCTTGCCAGGGGTCTATGTGTGTGGAGTTTGCATGCTCTCCCTATGTCATTGTGGGGTTTCATCAGGGCTTTCCAGTTTCCTCCGACAGTCCAAAAACATGCTGAGGTTTATCGGAGTTGCTGGATTGCCTATAGACATGCATGTGTGAGTGAATGGTGTGTGTGAGTGTGCCTTGCGATGGGTAGGCGCCCCACCCTGGGTTGTTCCCTGCCTTGCGCCCATAGCCTCCTGGATAGGTTCTGAACCCTCCCTCCGACTCTGAGTAGGACAAGCGGTTACAGAAAATGGAAGGATTCCTTAATGTGGAAATGGATGTGACTTTTGCAACCTTACTAATGTCCCAGCAGCAGATCATATAAAGTATTTATTGAAATACATGTCATTTCAGTCTTCATGTACTTATTTCACTAACTTGGGATACTATCTGCTTGAAAATAGTTGCTTTACCAAATAAACAATACTCTTATTTTTGAGTAAAATCTTAACAGAATGTTATGGAAGCACTTCTGAGCCAATAAAGCAAACTTATAGCCATAGGTATTATATAATATTACTTCAGTAAAGATGATCCCGCTGTGTAAAGGTGTCAGACTGTAGCAACTATGGGGATAGAACAGTTATGCAAACAGGTCAGACTCACCTTGGGTATATATGAGTGGGGGGGCTTACTGCAGCCTGCGAGGCTCATAGCAAAACGCTGCGATGTCGTCCCTCAGATCCCCTCCCTGACATGGACGTCCAGGACGACTACGAGGAGGAGAACTTTGACTTCCCTGAGAGGGAGACCCTGGAGAGCCACAGCGGGCCAGCCGTCAGCAAGCTGTCTGAGGAGCACCTGCGCGAGATGGACTACTACCCATTCAGTAAGGAGGGCGAGCACTATGGCACCGTGTGAGCCGGCCAGCGGGCAGGGCGCTGGCAGTCTGTTAGGGCTGTATGGCGGCAGCGGCCACCGGGCCAGCTGGGAAGCCACAGGAGATGGACGTCAGGACGTCCTCAACCCGAATGACTTGGGGAACAGGGAAGGAGTTTCCAGCTTGGGGAATCTCACATGCTCTTCCCGGAAGGTCGAACTCGCCTCGTTTGGCCCAGCAGAAAAGTTTTTATTTCCTCCTTTTCCTCCTCCTCTCTTTGTGTTAAGCAGTCAGCGGGAAGAGCCAAGCTTGTGAAATGGGGGGGGGGTGTATCTAGGTGCAAGCAGCTTAGATGGAGCAGGAGTGGTGAAACTCACGTGAAGTTTATCCACTGAGCTCGATGATTCCCCCCCCCTTGGTGTGCTATTGCCCACTAATGGCTAAGAACCTGCTGCTGATGAGGGAATAGGGGGCCGCTATTGAGTCATAGGTACCGCCCCCCCGAGGGCTCCATAATTTGTTGGTGACTGGAGCATTTATGAGGTCCTGCTGAATAAGTTGCACTTTCTCACAGAATCAGTGATCCTCCCTGTCCTCTCGTTACCACATGGTGCACTCCCATCCATCACTGCCAGTCAGGCTGGGGGTTCTGCGCTCGTCTAAAGGTAAGTGACTCAAGGCACCAGCACTGTGAGCCCGTTAGCTTAATCCCCCAGATAGAAGCACATCTGATTGGGAGAAAACTGACCGGCTTCCCACGCAGAGAGGCTGGTGTTTCCACCCTTCCCAAGCTCAAACGATGCGTCGCTGCGTGGTGGCTGTGCTCCACAGTCCCGGAGATGATTCCATGCTTTTATGTTTGAGTTGTGCTGTTCATAGTTGGAGGTAGCCAGTTGTGAAATCTATCTCCATTCCTACTGTTTGGATCCTGTCAGTATTTGACGTCCCTGTTAATTTCAAGAATACAGATGGGGGGGGGGGGGGGACACTATTTTTTTCTTTCTCTCTCTCTCCCTCTTCCCACCTGGATTTTCAGTCGAGGTTTGATTGTAATGTTTGTAATAACCTCTCATACCAAAAAGGGGAAAAAAGTTTTGCACGTACCAGAAAGACATGTTAAGGAATATTTGTGTTTCGACTGTGAATGGCAGTTTGCCAAGCAAACGTGTGTTTGAGGCTAACCATATACTTAAAAGGAGCGTCCCTTCTCTCAACACTGAAGGGGTCCTAGCTGAGTAAGGGCGTGGAGCTCGCGGCCACCCCCCAAGCAAAGCAGATTAAGATTCTTCTCATTATGGTGATGCGGATTGTTCGTCTGAGGGGTTGTGACAACCCACCCACCCTATTCTGTCAGTCTCAGAACATCACAGCGTGACTGAGGTGATTCTAACTCTTCAGATCCAGTTTTCTCATATACCATGGTCCCCCCCAGATCTGGAATGTAAATGATATCATTATATGAAGTTTGTGGAAAATCGCCTTGGGCACTGGCTCCTCTGCCCGCTGTCACACACCACTGACACCTCCGCTTGCTGCGTCCTGTCACCAAGCGTTACCTCAGCTCCGGGGCCCAGCCGTACGGCCGGCTGGCCCCTGCGGACCAAAGAAGCCTGACTGCTGCGGAGAGCTCATGCCAAAGGCTGTTAGCTGCACTGTGTCTGCTCACACTGGGAGAATGAGACCACCGGTGGCTCTTTACGCATGTATACAACTAACCAAAGAGTTCTGCCAGTTCGGTTGAGTTGTGTATATTAAAAAACAAGACAGATTACGGCTGTGCTGTTTACCTGTGAACACTACTGAAGGCCCTGCTTGCCTCTGAGGGGTTCCTGCTCCAGCCAGGGAGCCCCCCAGCCAAAAGCTAACTGCAGCAACAGCCAGTCCCCACCCTGACGGATCGGGCTGCTCCTCCTGGTTCCAGCCTATGCTGCAAGGGGGCAAGAAGTCAAATTATCATCACACCCCCCCCCCCCCCCCCCTTTTTTTAATACTCTATGCTTGCCAGTCAGAATCCCTCCCCGTTTGCTCCTGGACCAGCACCGTCCATGTTGAACACCAAGTCGGACTTGTGACAGTTCTGTTGCACAGTGATGTGAATATACTACGAATAGTTACCTGTATCACGTTGTGAAGCTGACAACACTGTAAATAATACATTTATTTGCCTTTCAACACTGTGTTGTTTGATGAGTAGTAAGAGTCAAACCAAGTCATGAATGTTTTATTTGTCTAGCTTGTCATGGCCCTTCAAGTTTGTTGTGGCGAGATATTAAATTACATACAATATTGGAGTACAGTACTTCATATTACAAAAATATACCCTGGGAGGTTGAGAGGCAGAGGTGTAAGTGAACATCACATCGTACAGTTGCTACATGGCACCTCGAGGCTTTCCATACTCAAACTAACCTTCCCATCAGGCAGCTGGAGGTGGTTTCTATGACCTTTTAATGCTTAAAAATGAGGTACAAAACAAAAGGATAGCGACAGCCCATCATCCTCCGGCTCCCAGCCTCCCTGCTCCTCTTCACTTCCCGAGGGCTTTGTCCAGGTTGGTCTTGATGGCATCCAGGAAGTCTGTAGTATTGACGTAGTGCTCATTGAGCTTGCAGCTGTGGGGAGGAAGGCAGAGGAAAGCAGTGTAAGGAAACGCCTTTGAACATGCCGCTGACCATGAAGGACTTCAGACATTCCCCTTCAGGCCTGTGCGGCACTCATATTCTCCTTTGGGGTACATTAACTTTACTTCCTGTGAAATACTTCAGCTTGTAGAATAAAAACATATGGGCCCTTTCTGTCAAAGTGTACTGTATGACCTTGATGTGGAAAAGATGCTACTGTGGCATCCAAATGCCACCTTAGCAGAGCTAATATGAATACCTGCAAATAAACTGGGTAATCCTCTAGGACTACAATGCAGCACTAAAGCCTCTTAGGTTAAGCAGCTTTTATGTGGTCTCGGCCCTAGTTTGTACAAAGCCAAGGCTCAGTTTTGATGGTGCTGGTATACTTGGTGGGAGGATGTGTGCAGTCACTCTCCATTTTAATGCAGTTCTCTTTGGCTTACACTAGTCAGTGACTGATAGCACAGTCCCTCCAGCCAGGGTGGGTTTTTGAAGACTCCGTTCTCCCAACCACACAATAGCAATGTGCATGTGACCATTTTCTACGTGCATTTGTCTCTCACGTTTGGTTTAAGACTTACTTAGCGAGGCCATGGATGCATCCGGCAAGGTCCTTGGTCATAACTCCACTTTCCACAGTCTCAACACACACCTTCTCCAGGGTCTGAGAGAACCTGTCCAAGACACAGTAGACCATGAGTCCAAACGGGAGGACGACTCATCCACACCAAATGCAACATCAAGGAGCTTCACTGTCTCCAGTTAACTCTCTTCCTCAACAGCAGGAATCAAATGAACTAAGATTTCATTCATGAGCTACACTGTAATGTGTTTGCTGGTCTTTCCACTGGTCTCCTTTTTAAAATGGCTTTTAAAATCCTTTTCATTCACCAATATGTAAAAGCTGAAAGTACACAGTATGCCTGTATGAGTGATGTAACTACTGTGGCAATCTTTAAACCAGGCAAGCCAAATTGCACTCAAGGTTTACTTTATGATGATATTATACCCCAGAACAAGCTCAAGCCTGAAATGTCATTAGCTCAGTCGAGTTGCAGCCACACAAAGTATCCACTAACTTGATCAGGTCAGTGTTTCCATCCAGCTTGCCACGATGCTCCAGCCCCCTGGTCCAGGCGAAGATGCTGGCGATGGGGTTGGTGCTGGTTGGCCTGCCCTGGAGGAGAACAGGATATCATGAGGTTCCATTACCAACCCATGTGTTTATTTACAAGTCAGGTCCTCAGAAGACCTTAGGTGGCAGGGTGTTTAATCCAGGCCTGGGAAGTTTGTATGTTGTATGGTGGGCTCTGCTGGTGAGGTCAGGTTGGGGAGCATGTGCTGATGCTCCATTTGCCACACCCACCACATGGCAAGCCACCTCAGGATCACGGCTGGCACCGCCCCCCCCCTCTTCCCCAGGTAGACACACAGTCCAGTTCCACCCTCTGCAAGTGACCATCCATCTGCTGCAACCAGGTGTTACATGGGCGTCCCCTCGGCCTGGTCCAGCTACATGGGTCCTCGGCAATGAAGATCCCGTGAGCCGGATCACCCTCAGGGTGACTGCATGGCCGTAGTGCCATAACTGACACTCCCTCACAATTCAGGTAATGTGCCTCATTCGGGACTCCTCTAGCAACCGCTCACTCAACACAGTCAAACCAGCAGGACCCAAGGATTCTCAGAAGAGACACAGTACCGTAGGAGTCCAGTCTAAGTCTCACTGGATAACGTCCATGTCTCTCACCCACACAACAAAACAGGGAGAACCAGGACTCTAAAAGCCTGGACCTTCGTCCTCTTGCAAAGATATCAGGATCGCCACAATTGCCCTGCACTTAATACGTTCCTGTTTGAATGAATGATTTCAGTGGCTTTTCCAGGTTAAGTGATTGGGGGGAGAATATGTTTAGTTAATCAATCACTGGGAATATGGCCATGATGATGACTCTCACAAGAAGCATGTGAGACAAATCCAGAGTCATGTTCTTCACGCACGATTGACTCTCATACTACATCCTCTTCTAGCAACTAGTGGAAGCCTTGGTGTGTGAAGGCCGTGCCTCCTGTTCTACAGCCTTTGTGTGAAAGTCATAATGGATGTGTGCTCATCCCCTACCTTCTGGTGCTCGCGGTAATGCCGGGTCACTGTGCCGTGGGCAGCCTCTGCCTCGATGGTCTTCCCGTCGGGACACACCAGCACTGAGGTCATCAGGCCCAGGGAGCCGAAGCCTGCAGGCAAAGGCCGTGTACATCAGAGTTTAGCTCTCCAACCACTGAGGTAGACATCCATCCATTTTCTGTGCTGCTTGTTCTATATTCATAACTGCACTCCAACTCTATGGGGATGATGCAAAGAATAGGCCAGGATGGGGTGCCCCCCCACCGTCACACACATCATTCATGCACTTACTAAATTCCTGTAACTCCAATTAACCTCAGCATGTTTTTGGACTTGGGAGGGGGGGGAACAGAGTACCTGGATGAAACCCCACAACAACACAGGGCGAACATGCAAATTCCACATGCACACGGAGCTAGGGTGGAGCAAGTCACTGCACCTCCATGTTGCCCCTAAGCTAGAAATCCTAGTAGACATTTCCCACAATTCAGCAAAACAGAAGGGACAGATAACATCTAACAGACCATTGCGCTGCGGGGAAGTGATCATTCACACAATGTCTTTCACAGAAAGGGGGGTGTGAGTCACCGTCGCTCACCCTGAGCTAGGATGTCCGACTGCACATCTCCATCATAGTTCTTGCAGGCCCACACAAAGGCCCCGGAGGACTTCAGCACCTGGGCCACCATGTCGTCAATGAGCCGATGCTCATACCAGATCTTCAGCTTGTCAAACTCAGCCTTGTAGTTCCTGACGGCAGAAAAGAAAGTTTTTTTTTTTCTTTCTTTTTTACTTAAAACGCAACTGATAAGAATAAGTTAATAGGGTGACTCATTCTGCCTAAGCTGGCCAGAGATAGTGATTCTGTCTTTTCTCCCTTTCATCTGCTCCAGCAAATATTCAAGGAACTCACTTCTCAAAGATCTCCTGGAAGATGTCCTTAAAGCGACCGTCATAGGCCTTCAGGATGGTGTTCTTTGTGCTCATGTAGAGGGGCCACTTCTTCTGAATGGCATACTGGAAACAGCTGTGTGCAAAGCCAGTGATGGACTGTAGGGGGCACAAGAGGTCCCACTCAGAGCATGTTCACACACAGGCGGAGCAGAATGAAAGCAGACAAAAGGCGCATACAATTCACATCACCGTTGCCAGACAGACAAAAGGGGATGGGGGGAAGGTAATGTTTACTCTGTTTGGAGCATGCCCAGTACAAGCACCTGAGGACTCTGTGCCATGACCTTAAACTAACAGACAGCATGACAACCTCTGGTTGCACAAACCAAAGGGTCGATCCCCAGCGCCAAAACAAACAGCCACACCACACCCTGTGCAGCAGGGAGGTCATACTTACTATGTCCCCCCCCCAACCACCCCATCAAAATATTTCAAAGCAAGAACAATGTTCCTTACTGCATTCTGGCAGGCTTTAGTCATCAGAGGCATTACTGGTATTACAAACTTCAAAGTCATGTGCCCAGATTAAAATACGTTTGCTTAATACTGTTTCCTGACAACAAAACTTCCTGAACAAACATAACGCACATATGTTTGCAGCCATCACAGCCATGCAGTTCTGAAGACGCCCATCTGCACTTTGTGGACCATTCTGTTACCGAAACCCTGCCTCACAGACTTCTGAGACCGTTTCGATTTTTAGATCAGACTCAGGCTTAGCTGGTGTACATTCCTACCACCAGGAGCAGAACATGAACCACCATGAATCTGTCCAGAATAAAAAGGCAGCTGAACAGCAAGCTAACCAATAAAATGAAAAGTTACAAAGTTCACTAAGGCTTACGCTTGGAGTTGCATGCTGTGACTTACATCATAATGGCAGATATTCACTACAATTACAAGATAATATTTACAATTCATCAACATTCAAAGATAGCAGCACCAAAGCTAAAGCCATAACTACTAAAATAATGGAGATGATTTTCCGAAGTGGAGGACGAGGGATTTCGTCGACTTCACTCATTCACCAATTAGAAAGGTCACATCATGTTTTTAATTCATTATTATATCTATCTTTGATCAATAAATCTATCTATGACAATAACAGATTGAAAAATATTATGATGTCATTCCACTAATCTAACAGTTTCACTGCTAGGAACATATTACATTACCATTTCAGATCATCATTTTGCAACCAAACAATAATCATTTTCTTTAACCACAGACAAGACTTAAGAAAACACACTGCTTGACATTCCTACAGAAATCATATTTCATCTTTGCTTGTTTGGGTCCGACAAGTTCTCAGCAAAGCAATACCACAGTGAGCTGATCCCAGAAGTAAAGGTTCTGCTTGTTAAATTTGGCCCAAGCTGCCATTCACTGTAAGTCTATTCCAAAGCGAAGGCAACATTACTCTCTGTTCTGGGTTCCAGGAGACATACATACATACACACACACACACACACTTGCCTCATCAGTGTTGTACATCCCCATGCCGCAGCCCCCACCAGGGAAGTCAAACACCTCCCATTCTTTCGCTTTGCTCCCGTCTGAGGGAGAGAACACCATCTTGAATTTTCCTGGCTGATTCACCACAAAGTCTGTTGCTTTGTACTGTCAGAGAGAATAACGGAACAACAGAGTGCAAAATAAAATATCTGCGCCACCTCATCAAAAAGGGTTTGAAGGATAATCATTAAAAGACTCAAAAAAAAAGCAAGAAAATGCTAGAACATGCCTGGTCACCAAAAGCATGTCTGCCAATGGTGATGGGCTGGGTCCAACCAGGAACCAGGCGGGGAATGTTCTTGCAAATGATAGGCTCACGGAAGACCGTGCCACCCAGAATGTTCCGGATGGTTCCATTGGGGCTTTTCCACATTTTCTTCAGCTTGAACTCTAATGGGAAATGGAAGACAGATTTCTGACCTTGCTGCAGTCAAATTTCTAAAGCTACTCGACTATTAAGGAGACCCTTTCTAAACATACCCTCAACTCTGGCCTCATCGGGGGTGATGGTAGCACATTTTACGGCGACGTTGTACTTCTTGGTTGCTATGGCTGAGTCGATGGTAACCTGGTCGTCCGTTTGGTCGCGGTAAGGCAGACCCAAGTCAAAATACTTCAGCTCCACATCAACATTGGTCAGGATGAGCTGTTGGGCAAAAAAACCTTTGTTAGAATACTTTGTCTAAATATAACCATGCATCATTAACAGTGGATCATATACACAAAAACTAGTTGGTGTCAGAATGACACTAATGTATTCCCCAGAAAGCCCTGTCACCCCCTCCCCTCCCCATCTAATCCATACCCCTCCTAACACCCCCCAACCTCTACTTTCTCTAGCCCCAATACACACTCTCTCCACCTCTCCAAAAAAAATCTTTATTAAGAGCCAAACTCTGTGCGACTTGTGCCAACGTAATTAGATTCACCACATCTGCGTCTGTCCTGTCGTGTGCCACCACTATGTAGCGCTGCTTCAATTTTGGTGCAATTTGTCTCGCAATTTTATCAGTTCCGGATCTTCTCCCGTACCATGTGCTGCAAAGTTTGAAAACGAGTTTTGTTTCTGTAGCAGCGGAAGACCAGTCTCAAAGCGACATATTCCCCATCCGGGAAAAGCAATGAATAATTATCGAATGGCATATGTATGTTTCAGGTACACTGATTACAAGTGAAATGAGTTTGTGGATATTTCCACAAATGTTTCCTATCAAACGGTCAAAGTTTTTTTTTTTTAGCAGGTGAAGGAATGCTTCTGTAAGGGGAAAAAGACGGAACAATCATGTTACACATCCTTTAAATGCCAATGTATCATGTCAAGAACCATTTCCATGTGAAAGTGCGCTAATTCTAAAAAAACGTCTGACAAAGTACTGTGCAAAAAAGCACCACCCGTAGGTTGTTAAAAGGAACTTCAGTGAAGCAACACAGTTTCTGCTTCACAAAACTACTTCAGTGTCTTTCTCATCAGCTTGTATTTAGTAGCTGGAAAGTTATGGACTGTGATGTGTTGTAAAACCCACCAGGTGAAGCAGGACCTCATCTAGTCTTTCCAATTATACGCACTCTTGTGTGTTCCCGACCCAAAAATGACACGTTTAACCATTTAGAACGTGACTTCAGCCATAAGGCAAGACCAATTCACTTGCTAATATTCTTTTTAGGTTTTGATCAAAAGCCTTGATATACTGTGAAGGAAAGAGCCAAGAGATCTTATACAATAAGGCAATAATTGACTTGTAAATACTGTTCTTATGGATTCTAGCTAATCCTGTGTACATACAGTAAATAATATCCATTTTATGTTCCGATTATTTTATTGCGAAAAAGGCATATGTCAGTCGCACAATTAAATTTTTTTGGGGGAAATATGAAGATTGAAACTGTGGGATTGTTCTGAATTGAAAATAAAATGCAGTGTCCCATTTGAACCATTATAAGATGCGATTTCTCCTGTATTTTTATACCACCATGGACCTGGAGGGGGTCTTCATGCTGAAACTGGCAACCATAATGAGGGTCGATAGTTTGACTGACAATAGCGTGTCCCCAGTTAGCCAAACACCACAACATGGTGACGAAACACCATGACTTTCTGAAAACACTGATAAATGCAGTTTCTTTCATGGGTGGACAGGAGCTGGCCTTTAGGGACAGGGTGACACAGACAACAATGAAAAATATGGGGAGTTTACAGATGTACTTTTCCGCTATGACGATGTTCTGGGTTGCGTTGGTGTGCTTGTGTTGCACACGTAACATTGAGCAAAACAGTAATGTAAAGCTATGTAGCCTACTCATATTAATCAAGTAATTCCCATCATTTCACTTGCATTTCAGGACATGGGACACCAGTTGCAAACTGTTAAAACATTTTCTGAACAGCAGTTCAGGGATATTGGCTAAATAGGACTACAGCAGATTGAAATTAACAACCAACTGAAAATGTTTACAGTGTAATGAATATTTAAATATTTACTATAATAGTTACAGTTGTGACTAATATATTATCAGGTCTGAAATTATACTGGAAGGGGGTCATTATAGAGTTTACTTCACCTATAATTTTGGTCAGCAGCCGGCACTGCTAACAAAACAGTTAATCGGAATAGTCAAAGGAAGAAATGAATGTACTACAGAGGCCTGTCACTGAGGGGGTTGTTTCACACTGCTGGCCACACCAGCGACGAGTCCCACTGTCCTGCCATAGAGCCTGAGAACAGTTCCTCTAAGGTGCCTTTACTACCAGTCATTTCCACGAAGGCCTTTTTACTCAATAAGTCATTGTAATGTTATGCCGGCTCCTAAAACCGGTTACAGAAGCGTGACTTCCCCCTGGGCGCACATGCAGGCGGGTTTCATTCTGACGATGCTTACCGCTGTTTTCTGATATGCTCTTGGTTAAGTAATCAGGTCAGTCAATTGCATGCTTACATTGTTTTGGATACCAGTAAACACACACACACACACACCCATTTAACTGTATACTCAACAAACATGATCATCTAGGACCTTCAGCAGTATGAAGAAAAAGCGACATTTAATTGGTTGGCTGGGGGAATGGAGGAGGGTCTTTGCTGAGACTCCGAGTCAGAGCACCATCAGTTCAGTTCGTGGATATCAGCTGCAAGACTACAAGCTGCAGACCTGAACTGCGATCACCCAGACCCCCTCAGCACCTTCTCCTTGATGAACTCCCAGATGATGCGTGTCATTTCGTCCCCATCCATCTCCACCACGGGCTGGGTCACCTTGATGCGCCGGTCAGCATCTGCGGGGGGTGGGGGGTGGGAGTGTAGTTACATCACTGTTGCTTCTGAGAGACAGTAAGAAAATCCATACTTACAAATGCTGCTGACCTTTTTATAGCAGTCGATTATACTGGCATGCTAGCTAGCCAAAGGCCACTGTCGCATTCCATAACACTATGGTCAAAAAATGTCTTTGGGCATTCATAAACAGCAATGTCTCGACGTGAAAGTAGATATTGGCAAAATAAAATAATGAGTGCTACATACTAAGACAGGCTAAATCTTCTTTGGTCACGGTATTGGGGGGACTGAGACTAGGACTGGGACTGGGACTGGAGCCTAGCATGCCCACGCATCCTGCAAGGAAGGCCAGCGCTGGTTAATGTCCCCGAGTTACGTGATTAAAAGCCTTTAAAAAACCAAACAAGATTCACTCAGTGAAAACTGAACAGAAGCAGAGCAGTGATGACAGCCCTAGGATTAAATTGATCTCATCCAATGACAGAGCACAGAGGGACACAAACAGGAAGCAGAAGTGAAAGGCTTCCTGTGAGGGCGGCCCAGCTTACCGCCCGTGGCCACGGGGAAGCAAGGCAGCTCATTTCTATTCCACACACAACGCTGGCGGTGAACAAGCCTCTGGGGGCGGGCACCCCCAGCAAGCAGAGCGAACGACAGCGGCAAAGCTAAATCCGGCACCTTCCGCCGGCAGGCGCACAAGGAGGGCGAGAATTTAATCATACCACAGCCCCCTTCAAGAAAATCAGCTTAACTTCATTTTATACAAACAGCCAACATTATAAAAGGTTTCACCTTAGCCGACCTTGTACCCTTGTGTTATGGCTGTATATCTGCAGAACCGCTTTGGCCTTCTGCTCCTCAGTCATTCAGCAGGTGTCTCCTCCTCAAACAGGAGGGAGGAAGACATGCAACTTGTTCCTCAAATCTGTTTAGTGCCTTGGTGTCACGGAGCCCTTAAAGCTAACCCCGCCCCCCACCGGCACTCTGTCACTTACAGAAGCTCAGTGTGAATGAGTTGCGTAACCAACTCTGCTCAGCCAATGAGGTTGCAGAGCAGGAGAGGGTAACCTCTTTCTCAGCCACTCTGAAGAAGGGGGCCCAGCACATTGACCCAGTTCTGGGATGGGGGCCAGGCAGGTGACATGGAGCTTCCCAGTCATTGGCAGAAACACCCCAGGGCAGGTTGGGTACGCAGCTTTGGAGTTCACCTTTACTAATAATAGTACTGCCTTGTGCTACATGCAGTGACCTCTTCACCTACTCTACATGACGTCCATTCCTATCTGTGAGATCAAATCAACAGCTGAGAAACCAGCACAAACTCTGTGAAAATCGAGTTTCCCAGTGGTCTGCATATTACCGGTTCATGTTTACCTTTCACAGTCCTAGATTTGAGTTGTGTGCTTCATTCACAGCTCGGTCAGTTTGCGTAACCTTGACGCACCACGTTAAACCTCTACTAATTCCTTACGTAGCCAACACTGCATCACAGAGAAGCAGTTATGTGCTAATTGACTTCAGGGGGCCTTAATGAAATGTGACAGTGTGCCGTCGAAGAGCTCGTTCAAACATGTCAGGAGCGGATCGAAAGGCATGCGGATCTCAAAGTGCGCCGCTAATGGCGATCAGCATTCGAAAGAGCGGGGAAGCAGGGTGTTTATGCGCTTGATGCAGCGGAAGCCTGTAACACGCACACGCATGCAGCTGTACCCGTAACTCGGGTCTGGGCCTCTAAGCGCCGGAAGCTTGGCTTCTCACACGGCAATCGCCCCCACGCCCCCACCCACAAGGTCAGCTTCACTCACCCGCCTGCCTGATAATCCTGCATTAGCATTTGATGCCGCTTCAGAAACAAAAGCAGGAATTTCATAGGGCAGCTAGTCACAGCCATGCCGGACTGGCATATAGCGGCACTGTACCAGGACAGACCGCAGGAAATGCACCCATTACATTTCAAATAAATCAAATGCTATATATAAATGAAGTAGCAAAAGATGTTTCCCATTACTTTTTTGGGGGGAGGGGGGGGGGGGCAGGCATTCAAATATATCCATGCTGGAAAATTCTTTCAATAGCTGAGCAATTCTTTCAATAGCATCCACTGAGGATAAGGGGGCATTCAGTTAGTTAACTTAAACTTCCATGTTTTTAAGTTGCTATCAAAAGTCTTTATAGTGAATCTGTAAATATATCAAATACAAGCACAATACCATGAGGTGAAGTATAGCAATAGTATAGATATTTTTAATGTAGTGGGAAAACAAAAGTATTAAGACAGACTTTCAGTAGTTTTAGAGACACTAAATATCATGTGATTGCCGTGTTGATGGGTCCCGACAGAAGCTTAAAAAAAACGGGTTTATAGTTTTCTGACAGAAGCCTCTAGCACAGCACTGTAAGGGCTTGGTAAGGCTGACAATTACGTGACACTAATGTTCTAATGAATGTTAGCAGTAACATTTTACAGTCATGATAAGCCAAGGAGGGAACGGGCATCACGCACAGGAAGGGAATTATGGTGGTAATTATTGACGTGGGGGAGATAGTGATATCTTAAGATTTCCCAGTTTTAAGATTATGGAAATTATATTTAAAATACTGTAGTGCTAAGACAGTTTTTACAAATTATATTAAATGTACTTTTTTAATGTATAGAAAAAGGTTACTGAAAGTTATCGAAGTCATTTTAGCTTAACTATGGATGATGTTCAACCCTCAACAGGGTGTGAAATGACGGCATCTTTACTAACATAGCAAATACTCACATTTCAGCTGTAGTCTTTAAATTGGCGCAATGAAAAGGTGTCGACGGAACAAGGTCAGTGATGTGGGAGCTCCGCACTGAGCATGCCCACCACATAATTACTCTAGTCACCTGGACTTCTACTATCAACACACTGCGCTAATCTTGGCCTGCTGACTGTCATCTTATTTGTCCTAAGCACGAAAAGCTTTAATCAGATGAATGTCATGAGATGTTCAAAGCTTAAGGAATGATGTCGACCTCATGCACCTAAATAACAAAAATGCTGCAAACACTCCTGCAGTATTATTGATTACCAATACCTCTGTAACCGTATTCTCTCTAAAACTTTAATTAGCAGATTTCACGTTAACTTGACACGGCACAAAAAATATGGTATTTACACTATTACTTATTAATTAATACCACAGATTAAGTCTTAGTTCCATACTGATCTTATGTCAATTCAATAACATCATTAATGAATTGGGACATGTTTTATCTCAAACAGTTACTATATTTGTTACTATATCTGTTCTGTAAACCTTTGGGAACTACTGAAGGAACAAGTAATGAATAACACAAGCTAAATACTTCTCATGTTTGTACATAATTAATGCATCTTTTATCTCAAGTAGCAACTATATTTGTTCATTATTTGCTCATAATCTGTACATCAGTAGTCAAGTGTTAACTATTTCACTTAGGGAGGTTTGGCGTTCAAATATTAAAATTTCAATCAAGTGGAACTGAAGTATCTAAATGATATCAGTAAATGTTCAGTTCTCCTAAAGGCTTGGTTTGCGCAACCTGTCCTATCACG
Source organism: Brienomyrus brachyistius (assembly GCF_023856365.1). Lineage (NCBI taxonomy): Eukaryota > Metazoa > Chordata > Actinopteri > Osteoglossiformes > Mormyridae > Brienomyrus > Brienomyrus brachyistius. The sequence continues at coordinate 11,630,501 of NC_064545.1, forward strand.
TGGTGGGGCTGGTGCCATGCATTTCATTGTGGAATAAAGCCAAAAAACAATCAGAAACCGCAGGAGGTGTGGATCGTGGCTACCACCACTAATAAATCCTGAAACCCAAAATCATATAAATGACAGAGGAGCTCATGCACCACAGGGGAAAACCCTGTGACCTTTAACCCATTAATGAGGAGTCGCGGGGGAAAAAAACGAACGCTGACTGCGGTGAAGGGAATAATCTCCATTTATCTTTATCATACTTCCAGCACTTAAAAAAACAATAATCAATAAACTACTAACTGCTGAAAACGGACTTACAAATTTAGTTCATTAAATCTATTTTCAAAAATGGCACATCGCGTATGGTTTGTATACCTTATATATAAACAAGGTTTCCGGCTACAAATATACAGGTATTTAATTGAAATTGTAGTTATTGTACTGCATTCCAGCATGCGTACACGTCCTTAGGCAGAGCTGCAGCGCCATTCACAAAATTATCACTGAATGACCTTGACGGCAGCGCTCGCCACACACCGCCTGTTTGCACAATGAAAACGGCTCCGATAGTGAGAAGCGAGAGCAAGTCGAGCCCCGAATCAATGTCAAAAAACATATAACTGCTGCCAAGTACCACGGAGATTATGACCGGTCTTATTGATCATTCAATGACCGGGTGTCAAGTAGTGGCGAAAAACCTGGCTAAACCTCCCTCGCCGACAAAAGGCCAACGTTTCCGCTTTCTTAAGAATTTCACTTGCGGCTACAATTTCAGATATTTAGATATCGGATTTTACAAACCGACTGACATAAATCGTGGTTATTTAGTATAACCTACATGCGACCGTTAAATGTCTAAGGTTTGCCTCATTCTGCGCAAATACTGAGGGGAAACTGCGATATTTCTCATAGCCTATTTCCATATGTAACGTCATGGCCGGCAAAGACGTAAGATTCGGGACTGTAAACGGCGGATAAGCTGTCAATCTGTCATCTGAACGCGTATCCGGGAGCAATGGAAGTTCAGGGGAAACTGAACGCGATCAGAGAAGTTAACAATGGAGATGGAGTATCCTCCATAGCCAGCCTTCGGGGCTTTTTCAACGAGGTCTCGGCGACTATCTTCGGCAGCCTACACTTTACTTTCATTATCCATTTATGCCGAACTTATAGATTTCACAGATTGAAGTCATCCGTGATCTATGTGATGGACAATTTTTTTTATGTATTATCAACTACAAAGAGCGAGTTTTCCTGCCGGTACATACGCCGGTCTCCCTCGATCAAACAAAGAAGCAGAGTCGGTCCCCGGGACTCTGCGGGACTCAGCAGATCCTATTTAAACGGAGAGCTGGAGATACAATCGTCCCCCCCCCCCAGTTGCCCAGCAACTTGACGTTATTGCAACCAGGTATTAATTATGCGGAAAAAGCAGATACAAGAAACAAGGGCGTTATATTAAAACGCATTTTTAACATCGCATAAGAGTCACTCCCGGTGGTTAAATTGCCGAACAGGCATTATAATAAAATAATAGAACAAATCCGGTACCGAGATGTTTCTTCTTTGAAATTTTCATTCAATATTATAATAGTGGGTATTACATAAAAGACATCGCGCTCTGTCCCAGTTCATTTTGGCTGCCTATAAATAACTCGAGATCCCACATCGCAAAAATGAGGACGATCATCGAGGAAACTCACAGCTCCTCTTCTGGAGGCTCTGGCAGGACGTGGCGGGCGCAAGCACGACGGGGTTTTTAGAAACGGCCGCGGCGGACCGAGCGAGAGAACTGAGGACCTTCAGATAGCTTGCCATCTTTCGCTGAGATGAGTGGTAGCTGCAAGCCGGGATGCACTCCGAAAGCAGAAGGGCCGAGTCTGCAGTGCCGCGCAGCAATATGTAAAGCGCCTCCCCTAAGCAACGCGTCTAGCCTACGTCAGCGTCCAATTAAAGGCGCGGAAGACCGTTGTTTAACGCGACAAGTGCTCATCGCATTTCGCTTAGGCAATCAGGGGCGAGTGCGCTGGCTGCTCCAAGGCGCACGTCCTACGTGACTTTCACTGGCAAATTTTCGTGTGGCGTGTCCGACCGAGAATCCTCAACAGCGTATCTTGCGGAAAATCCGCCGTGTTTTCGTAGCGAACCAATTTGCCTATTTGTTACAAAAGCTCTAAACCGCACAAAAACATATTTGCTCCAAATGAGCCTTCCCACATCAGTGTGTGAAAAACAACGTTGCGGTTGTAATAAATTGTAATGAATGATGGCGGCGAGCAGTTACAGCCCCAGAAATAATTCTGTCACATTCTGTCCCTCCACCCGCGAGTAATCTTCTAAATTTATCCGCGGATGGTATCCATACTGGGAGAAACGGTGGGAAGCAGAGGGTCATGTGGGAGAGTTTAATTATGGAGGCGAAGCAGCGGCAGTCTTTCACTGCTCTATCTCTGCAGCAGTGTCTTCACAAGGGCAAAGATGCATAGTTGAGTGCATGCGTCCAGGGACGAGTTAAAGAGCAAAATGCAATACCAAGGGCTGCTTGTGAATATTGTTTGACGGATATGCTTGTGACAAAGGAGAGATGGCGGTTTCTTATTCCCAGATAACTGTTTTTCTTTTCTTTTTTCTCCAGATGGGTTTGTGTCGTTTACCAATAGCGTATGAAAAATATGCATGCAATGGAATTATCTTAAATCTGTAAAATTTACATCTGTGTAGCACAGTTACGAGTTTCACCTTCCTTCGTGTAAGAGTAAACAGGCAGCTTCAGCTCAGATTCAGCAAAGTGGTACTGTACATAAAATGTCACGTGTTTCACTGTTCTGAAAAAAAAATGCAATTGACAGATACATGATATCTGCAATATCTGCAATAATCTGCAATAACAACGAGGTGAATTTTCATTCTGCTATGGTTTTATGCAGATGTTTAGTTTTGGTTATCTCTAGTCTTCGGAACGAAAGTTATTTTGCGTTGTAATTTAATATATTTCCCTTTAGTTAGTTAGAATGTTCCTGGATATCGTAACATTTATAGACTAGTTTAATATAGAGAATAAACTTTCAGAAGTTTCTAAAATAGTCCTGTTCTCCTATTATTGCTTATTACATTTACACACACGTGTTCCACAAAGTGGATAATTATGTCTAGTAATTAAACGCCTAGTGGAAGTTTAGTGTAACAGACGGCGGCTGGAGGCGCCAGACGTACGAAGAGGGCGCACAGTCCGTAATAAAAATATACTTATATCTGTCCTGCCAAAGCAAAGTTTGATTACATGCGTTACCCACAATATCTAAACATATATGACATCGTGATCAAAGCAGGTATTAAGCAGTAAAAGGTTTGACAAAAATTAGACATGTGAGTATGCTGCGAACATGTGAATTGAAACAGAGATCGTCAGAATTATTTCAGGATGTAGGCAGGGAAGTAACAAAAAAATCTTAAAAACACTTACAGGACAGAAGTCTAGTCTAGATACCTTTCCCAAAACTGCCTTGGCAGTACTATTCGTGAAATCAATTGAACTTGAATATCACATTCAGTGACTGCAGGATTCTTCCTGCTTTCAGCTGAGTATAACATCTTAATGGAATTTTCCAGATATAATGACCTAGCAAAGTAGGCATTACTGTAATCCATCCATCGTGTATCCTGCACCCCGGGGGCAGGTACCAGGCCACAGTGGAGTGCAGGCATCACTGAATGGGCAATTTAAAGGCACCAATTAGCCTAACCGCTGGGCTGTGACACAATGAGAAAGCCACACACAGACACACACTGGAGGCAGGATTCCAGCTAAGCAGCCCGGGAGGTGTGAGGCGACACCTACTAAAGCACCACACCACCCTCAGTTTAAAGTTATACCTATAAATGATTAAATAAGTTTCAAGTTGGTGTGTCTGAGCATAATATTATGCCCAAGGGGGGGGGGGGGCAGCGTTCACACAGAACCACTGCCATGTGAAGGCCTATTTTACCTTTACAAAATAATATATCTTGTACATTTTACTAATAAAATATTCTATTAGCATTAATTTGTTAGTCAAGTGTCTATCCACAGTATACTCGCTTGAGAGGAAAGCAGAAAACTTATATTACTTTTGTATGTAGCTGTGTTATGTACGGATATTTACGCGGAATGGTATTATTTTAGCAGCTAACCGAGACCAGCTCCACACTGGCCTACCCAGTCACAAGCTAAGTCACCCTGAGTCTAAGTGAGTCACTCTTCAAGCTGGTGTCACTCTTCAAGCTGGTGTCACTCTTCAGGCTGGTGTCACTCTTCAAGCTGGTATTCAGCATGTTTTAATGTTTTTTTTTTGGCAACTATTTGGCAAAAGTCATAATCTTCTGTGTCTCTCACTATATATATATATTACTGAAACCTAGTTTTTGTTTTTTTAAAGCAATTCTTAATACAAATACGATTCATAAGCCATATGTAGCATGTTTTTTTCTGTTTTTTAGTTGCATATTCTCATAGATTAGATACAGAAAGATTTAAAAGCCAACCAGACAGACAGACAGATAGATAGATAGATAGATAGACAGACAGACAGATAGATAGATAGATAGATAGATGGATAGATAGATAGATAGATAGATGGATGGATAGATAGATGGATAGATAGATAGATAGATAGATAGATAGATAGATAGATAGATGGATGGATGGATGGATTGTCTTTTAATGTCCAGTATTATTCTCACTTCCATCACTGTATGTTAAACTCTCATATGCGATTCAGTGATGGTGTCTGACCATTGAATGGTGATTTCCTACATATTCCTGCATTGCCTGTTACTTGTACACAAAAATGCCCCCTTATTTGCTGAAGCATTTCAGTGTCTGACTTTCAGACAGGCATGTGCTGTAGTGGAAGGCTATGGGGAATGCCATTTCCCTGCTCCATCAAGCAGTGCCTCTTCGCTAATGAATTCCCTTCGGACTATGAATAGCGATTTAGACTGACCAGGTTTCTTAGCCTTGGTCTCAGCTTGCCAGTGTACCGAGGATTTTGTTCCAGCAGAATTCTTAAATTAAGCAGAATTCAGTCACATACTCATCCAGGCTGGGAGCAGGTGGTGTTTAGTGGAAAGCTAATTGCTGGCTGGTCCACCTGGGTGATCTCAACGCGATCTGATAGGTCAGTCTTTCCCTTCATTTGCATAAAGCCTGGACAGTGACCGTGGCTTGAGGGCCTTAGCGGGTCCTCAGTCCCCTCCCCTTCCCTCTTAATGTTACCTCTCTAGGTCTGATCATCCAGTTACATTGCTTCTCCTACCACTACTACACTGCTGACATCCAGCTGAACTGACCTTCCCTCCTTACAACACCGCGATCTCGCTTTGGATCTCTGCATGCCTTACTGACACAGCAGTTTGTATGAGGGATCACCACCTCCATCTGAAAACCGAGCTTCTTGTTTTCCCAGCCAGCTCAACCATCCACCATGACATCAGTCTACAGCTTAGATCATCAACATTGTTTGCATTGGGGTCTACATGGAACTTGGGAGTAATGACCGATGACTAGCAACCCTGATCACATAGCAGTGATGTCCCAGTGTTGTAAGCTCACCCTATATAACATCAGTAAGATTGGGCCTTTTTTGTCTGAGTATGCAGCTCAGCTTCTAGTCAAAGCTCTTGTGATTTCATGACTCTTTACTGAGAGGGTTACTGACTTGGCTGCCAAATCACTGCAGATGATTCAAAATATGGCAGCTCGTGTGGTATTCAGTCAGTCAAAATGCTCTCTTGTCACACCTACTTGTTTCTTGGCATTTGGTCCCTATAGGCCAGGGGTAGGGAACCTGATCCATGGAGAGCCGGTGCGGGTTTTTGGGATGACCTCTCAGTCAGCCAATAATAAAGCAGCGATTCTCAACTCCAGTCCTTGGAATCCACTGTTATTGGCTGATTGAGAGGCCATCCCAAAAACCCGCACCGGCCCTCCATGGATCAGGTTCCCTACTCCTGCTATAAGCCCATGGATCAAGTTCAGGTCCTTGGTGCTGGCTTTCAGAGCCGTTAATGGATGGGCACCCATCCCCATCAAGATGCTCCTCAAGACTCACAACCCTTCTCACCTTCTTTTTAACAAAGCAGACCTGGACATCCTTCTATCATGTCAGACGTTTCACTGTAGATGTTTCTCATATGTGGTTATCTGATTGTGGATTGAGTTGTCAAGCTACATCCGATGATCAGATTCCCTTTCAAATTTCAAAAAATGTCCCAATATCTATTCTAGGAACATTAAACTAGCTGATACCACTTGATGTTCCTATGCTGGTCTCTTATGTTCTTGAATACTCTTAGTATTGCACTTTGTCTTTTGATTGTTAGGTTCTTACTATGTCTGAAATGTATTATAACTCATGAGAAATGTATTATAACTCATGCTCACATGTTACTTTCACTGGTACCTGGCCATTGACTGGAAACTCAGTCTAGGCACACATGTAGTTAACTGCCTGACAACCGTTAATATACTATTTGTTTCCCTTATACATTGCATTGAACAAATGTGTCTGCCAATTAAATATAAATGTGAATGCAACACAATGCCTGATGCAAAATTATAAGAGTTTTTCTACAGGTAAAGGTGAAAATATTTTTGTGAAAACGGTTGAGTAGACGTCGCAAATACATGTGGCTACTTCCCCCTGGTGGTTAATAAAGAAAATGCAGTATCGACACTTGTCGTAAGTGAAATGAATTCGTCACCATGTTAGAACCAAAGCAAAGTCTTCGTTTAACTGTAAACAAATAAAAACCAAAGGAATGTTTTAGCAACAGATGTAAATGTAAATAATACATTTTATTCTACAAAAAAGCCCTCATTTATCTAACCATAATTAAAAATATATGTGATCACTCCACCCTAATGGGATGGCACCCCATCATGGCTAATTACTTGCCTAGCAGCAAATCCCTTCCTGGACAAGGTTCGGACCCCCATGACCATTAATAGCACAAGTGGGTATAGATGGATGGATGGACGGAGATTGTGTGGCCTAATGACTTAATGAATCTGCCCATTCTCCTCCACATGCTCTCATTAACAAAGCGTTTCATACACCAAAACTACCACTGGCTCACTCACAACATCCTGCACACTCCCTGGACAGTGAAATGAATGTTTTTGAGATGCTGGAACCGCAATGTCACAAAGTCAGGGCCGGTCGATCTTACAGGCGACATCGGCAGCTGCCTTGGGTGTCATTGGGTGTCACCGTCCCTGCAGTGCCGGCATAGAACAGCTACGTGGCATGTGCTCTGCCTGCTTTATGTATTAAGTTGCAGTAGCAATCTTTGTTTGTAGAAGCCCAATAGTGATAACAAGTAGGTGCACTTAAAGTGGGAGCTGATCATGCATCTCCTTAGACTAATTTCAGCCAAGCATCTTCACTGAACCTTACACACATTACAGACATCCATGCTCTGCTATTCCTATTTTGGCTTTTTAAAATGTGCAATACAGCAAAGAAAAAAATGTTCTTAACCTTTTTCTTAAAAAGATTTTCCATGATGAGGAAACCAATTTACATACTTCTTAAATAATGACTGAAAAGGAGAAGGCAAAAAAATCGTTTTAATGAGGCATATCCAAAAATTGATTTGGTTTATTATTCTTGGTACCTCAATGGCAAGAAAACATACATGAAATGTCAACAGAAACCGAGAAAATTTCAAATAAGCAGGAAAATACAAGTTTAGTTTACAGTTGGGTTTGTACGGCCCGCTAAAGGGCCCCTTTTCAAACAGGAAACCGCAGCAGAACCTGAAATGTCCATTTATGTAACAGTGGAATATTTTCCCAAATACTGCAGAAATAAACATTCAACGCAAACTTAATTTCTAAACAATTGTGAAATAATGTCAATGAAAGGTCTAACATAAAACATAGAAACTTGAGTTCTCTGACTGAATTTAATAAAATATACAGTATAAAAATGTATTCTGTATATACAAAATGGATACATTTATATTCTCTTTTTCCATTTTTCAAGCGAGCAAAAATGCTCAATTTTAAAAACCAACCTAGTAATTAATAAATTATATTCTAAAGGCAAGTCGGGGGGGGGGGGGGGGGGGGGGGGGGACGGACGGACCACCATAAAATGGCTCGTTCATACTTGCACCTATGTACTAGCTGCTGCTCTTGATTTTTTCTCATTGAAGAAGCTTTTCAGCATGAGGACCTGGCCGATACTGACCACAACCAGAATGGCAGCCTCCCCCATCGACCAGTAGGACACACGTTCATGGAGATGCTCAGCTCGGGTCCGGTCCTGCGTTTCCCTCAGCCGGGTACCATGTTTGGGACTCGATCACCAACTTCAGCATCTCATGGATGGACAGGCAGGCGGATTCCATCTACAATTACACAAGTGAGATGGTCAGCTAAGAATAATCAAAAATGGTCCTCCCAGGCTCACTGTCGGGATAGACATGGGAACCAAACCTGGGTCAGGGCTGTAGCTCTGTTCATTTGTGGCAGGATGGGCTCTTCTTGACCCACTTGGAAATCCAGGTAGACGGTTTTATGGGAGAAGGTTGAGAACTCATTGCTGAAGCAAACCGTGTACACACCATTCCTTGTTGTGGTGTGAGAGAAGCTGTCATACTGCTTCTTCTTCTCCTGATACAGAATGCTGTTCGTCGGGTCTGTCACTGAACAGTCCACATCGTAATTCCCTCCGGCAATAACCTTAGTGCACAGAAATAACGAGAAACGTCTGGATTATAACAACATTTATTACTAAAGTAGAAGTCAGATGGTCTGTATTACAGCGTATTGTTAGCTAACTATACAGCCGTTAGGTACCAATACGCTGTAATACAGACCACCAGAACAGTCATGACGATGCTAGTTCAAAATACATATGTAAAACGTAACAATAAAATGATCAAGAAAGAGATGGGACATACGTTAACATTAAACTAGATTTTTATTTCCTCCATCATGCGGATGAGCGTGAGTTCTGCTATTACATGATACGTTTGTATTGCATCATAGTGAATAATGACTGTACTCACTTGAAAGTCAATGTCAAACTTAACTCCAGCGTCGATTTCCTCGTGGAAACACTGTTTATCGTTATCCGGCAATTCAAACGTCAGCTCTGTACCAAAACTCAAAGTGACAGACAGCATCAGACTGCACAGCGCAAGGGGCCGCATAGTGCACAGTAACGAACAAGAGAGTAATAAACACTTTATTTCACAAAATACCAAAACCTTTAAAAGTGATCAAGGAAAAACCCCCCTTTTTAATAATACCAAACGAAGCAGGGGAGCCTCGACCCCATACTCTGACGTGGCAAGTCCCTTTAGCGCTTCCGGGGTATGGTACTGCCTGCCGTTTGTCGTGATCGGTAAAAAACACAAACATGCTCTTGATGTATTTGGTAAAATTACGATGGATCAGAAACTTTTTCTGTCTCGTTTTGTTTTCACGAAGTTTTTTATGCACTTCACATTAGAAGATTTTTTCAAGGCAAGAAATACGATTAATTCGTATACAAAACGAATGTTCGCGTGCCGATGATCAGCATTTATTCCTTGTAAAGGACATTTTTAATAGTTATTATTGTTTTTTATTTGTTATGCAAAACTCTGCGTTAATTTGTCCGGGTATTCCATGCGACTTACAGTTCTATTATATGAGTTAATGCATTAAAATTATATGCAAAAATCAGTATACTGGCTGCAGGCAGACTGTGTTTATGTGTTTTCCTGCAGGGAAGTTATCGGTTTTGCTTTCCTGCTTGCCAGCCGACTCGGGTTGAATTCTGCCGCAAATTCCCACGATCATCCTGGAAAACGGGAGCGGGGAGCGCCTGCATGGATAGATATATATATAGATATATATAATAGATATATAATTTATATTCGCTTTGTAAAACATTAATTCCGCGCATGGTATTATCAGGGCGGTAAAGGTTAAACAAAGCGGTGTTTGGACCTTGATCGTCGGCTAGAGACCCGCAACGGGGCGGCCGAAGGTTTATCTGGGAGCGATGGGCACGCAGCACTTCTGGAAGGCGCTGAAGGGCTTCGCGGAGGGTCACGCCACGGCCATCGCCGCCGCCACCGCCGCCGGTGAGCCCCAAAGCCGCCTCTGCTCCGGCCGAAGTTGCATTAATTTTTCTGCTAACTTTGTTTTTAGAGTGCATACTTTTAGTTTTCACTGTCCCATGGTTCACGTCTACTATGCAACGTCCTTTTCTGTAAACCTCTTATGCCGTAATATATTGATAAAAACAATATTATTTCAGCAGGTTTTATTTTATCATGAAATTATAAAGTTCTTTTTTCGATTGTTTTTATAACCGATTGAGTGGACGTTGCCAGGTTTGATCCCGATTGTAGGCACTACAACTTCTGTAGTAGAAAACTGGGTATTACTATATTTTGATTGTCTCCTGTTATGTCGCGTTAAATAAACACAGCCAGTGTCTGCGTCATCCTTAACGGTGGGGAAAACAACACGGATAACAATATTAGCCAGAAGTTTCATGAATTTTATGTTCCATGGTCTTATTTAACTCTGTTTGGTGATATTATAGAAATAAATACTATATCTAAATATCAGATGATTTTTGATAGATCAAAACTCTCTCAGTCCTATACTTAGAACTAAATCTCTGAAGTTATATACCTAACGTGATGAAATCTTCCTATAAATCAAAACAGCCAGTGATTTCATTTCACTTGTGATTTCATTTTAAAAGCAGCTCATATAATTTTTTACATTTTAAGAGTTTTCAATTTTTCCAATATATTGTATTAAGAAGCACTACATTTCACTGCGGGTTTTCACTATAGTGTTCTTCATTAATTAATAACCTTATTGGCTGCTTGTTTGTAGTTAAACTTTTGTAAAATATTGCACAGTGTCTCCTTAGAGGTTATAAACCGAATCTGATAAACCTTTTGTAAAGAATAATCTTCAGTTGACTTGTCTTTTCTAGTAACGTCCTATTAAACTTGAATGTTTCTTAACCACGTGCGGTATATGGCAAGAGCCAGTCTTATATTGTACAGTATATGTTACCTCTCGGGGGCGGCATGGTGGTGCAGTGGTTAGCACTGTCGCCTCACACCTCTGGGACCCGGGTTCGAGTCTCCGCCTGGGTCACATGTGTGCGGAGTTTGCATGTTCTCCCCGTGTCGTCGTGGGGTTTCCTCCGGGTACTCCGGTTTCCCCCCACAGTCCAAAAACATGCTGAGGCTAATTGGAGTAGCTGAATTGCCCGTAGGTGTGCATGTGTGAGTGAATGGTGTGTGAGTGTGCCCTGCGATGGGCTGGCCCCCCATCCTGGGTTGTTCCCTGCCTCGTGCCCATTGATTCCGGGATAGGCTCCGGACCCCCCGCGACCCAATAGGATAAGCGGTTTGGAAAATGGATGGATGGATGGATGTTACCTCTCCCCAATAATAACCGAGTTAAGTCCAAATTGACTTATTTCCTCACTTGCAGGACAAGTTCATGGAAACGTGTAGTAATGTGTTAATTATTGCTAAATGGCACTAAGGAGATGCTCTGTGTCTGTGAAATATGTACTGTTTGGTTTATCAGTGGCCCAGATGAGTGCTTTGGGTGTCCTTGCAGGGGTTGGTTTGGTGACACTGCGAATCTGGCTGGCTGGGGGTGTGTGTCACAGTCGAGTCAGACTGGAGGGAAAGACCGTACTGATCACTGGAGCCAACACTGGGATTGGGAAGGAGACTGCGGTAGACCTGGCCCGAAGAGGTGAGCCTGGGGTCTCACACACATATGTCTGACAATCTGCTGAGTCTGCGCCGGAGTGACAGCCACGTGTGTGTGTCTGTATTTAGGGGCGAGGGTCATCATCGCTTGTAGGGACCTGTCGAGGGCCAATAAGGCGGCTGCAGACATCAGGCAGCGGAGTGGTAACGGCAACGTTGTGGTGAAACCTCTGGATTTAGCGTCGCTTCAGTCGGTGCGTCAGCTTGCCAAGGACATTCAGGAGAACGAGGGGAGGCTGGACATCCTCATTAATAATGCAGGTACTGATTGGGTGACACCTTGACCAGAAAAAAGGGGCGGGGTATGATCTGTAGTCAAGCTGCCCTGTTGGTCCAAGTGGTGGCTGGCAATAGGAGGCCCCAATGTTGTGTCTGTGATTGGATTGGTGGGGGGAATGGGGAGCAGGAATAAGTGGTATGTGTTGATCCAAGATGGCCGACCAATCCCCCCTTGACCAACAGGGTCCACTGTTGTCATCCATAGCTAAATATCTAGATCACCTGAAGAAGTTGGCATTTTATCGTTATTCGTATACGAACTATTTGTATTCATGCATCAAGTCACTATGTCTTCATATAGGTATTATGATGTGTCCAAAATGGAAAACTGAGGACGGCTTTGAGATGCAGTTTGGTGTCAATCACCTGGGCCATTTCCTGCTAACCAACTGCCTTCTGGACTTGCTGAAGAAGTCGGCCCCAAGCCGCATTGTTAATGTCTCCAGCTTAGCTCACGAAAAAGGTACATCTTCCTGACCTTTGTTGACCATACATACATTTCATTATTTATCCATACATGTTTTTTTTTTTTTTAATTAGTAGATGCCTTTCAACCAAAGTGACATTTACGCTATATGGACAAAGGTATCGGGACACCTGGCCATCACACCAACAGGACCTTCTATGACGTCACATTCTAAATCCATAGAGTTTGGGGGCAGCATGTGGATCAGTGGACTAAGCCCCTGTGCCTGTTGCCGGTTCAAACCCAGCCTCAGCACTTCTGAAGTCCTTCAGCAAGGCCCTTAACTCCCAGCTCTACAGGTGGCTGCCCTTCGCGGACAGCTTACTCTACAAAGAGCAAGTTGAGGGAGGCGTAAAGACAGTTTCCCCACGGAGATCAATAAAATATCTATTATTATTGTTAGTTGATTCCCCCTTTGCAGCTGTAACAGCTGCCACTCTTCTGGGAAGACTTTCCACAAGATTATGAAGTGTGTCTGTGGGAAGAGCATTTGTGAGGTCGGGCACTGATGTTGAACATGAAGGCCTGGCTCACAATCTCCGTTCTAGTTCATCCCAAAGGTGTTTGATGGGGTTGAGGTCAGGGTTCCGTGTGGGCTTGTCAATTTCTTCCACACCAGACGTGCCCAACAATGTCTTCATGGACCTTGCATTGGGGCACAGTCAGGCTGGAACAGTAAAGAGCCTTTGCCAAATTGTTCCTAAAAAGGCTGAAGCTCAAGCATACTTGCGTTCTCATCTATCCATTTTACATCATCTTCCGTTGCCGAAGACCAGTCTTGCCAAGACCACAAGTACACTTAGCATTCTTGGTATTGAGATTCACCCAGAGATGGAAATATACAACTGTCCAGAATGTCTCGATATGCAAAACCTAACTGACGCTCATTTGCACAGTAAAAATAAATATACAGAATACAAATAAGTCTGCATCATAACAGTCATATTGAACTAAATCCAATGCTCTCTAATACCAAGTATGGTTGTCTGTCTATAGGGATAAACATCCCAGTAACCTTTTTTATTTGTTTATTTGCTCGGCCTTAATCTCCTGAGAAAAGCGCCTTACATTACAGGGGGAGAATAGCTTGCAGAGGCAGTTTTTTTGCCTTTTCTCAGTCATATACATTCTCGGATGATGTCTCATATGAGCTGGCATGTTTGAGTTGCCAGCAACTTATATCAGGTTGGCATAACAAGGCCGACAGCCTTGGTCTTGTCTTAGCTCCTCTCCAGCGTTGGTGTAACTCACTGGGAAGCCATAATGTTCTCAGACTGCTAATTATGGCCGACTGTAGCCAGAATTAGCTGTAACCAACTCATAGCCACAATTAGCATAATGTTTTCTGTGCTGAACATTTACTTATGAATTTAGGTTTCATCCATGTCAAGAAATGAGTTCTTTCATTACATTGAACAGAAAATGAAAATGTATCTGATTGGCACATGACTGTGATGTTTACCGTTACAGGCCTTGTCTTCGCATTTAAATGTAGACCTGATCTGTTCTTCAGTAAAAACAATTGAAACTTATGATACATGTTGAATTGGCAAACAAATATCAATATTTCATGGATTTGGGAGGTCTGCCAATTCCCACCAGTAGATACTTGATATATGCTGGTACAGTTTTAAAATATGATGAACAAACATGCCTGAGATTTGAAACGCCATTTATCCAGTGCCCCCACCCCCAAAGGAGCAGTTTTCAGGGAGGTAAAGGCCTGATGGTGATGCATATATTCAGCAGACTGCAGGATTTGAACAAGCAACCATCCAGTTGCATGTACCAAGTCCCAACCAGTGGAGGAAGTTAATGACTCTCTTTTCCAGGTCAGATCCATTTTGATGACATAAACCTGGACAATGACTATGATCCCCTAAAGAGTTACCGCCAGAGCAAGTTGGCTAATGTCCTCTTTAGCAGGGAACTGGCGGCTCGACTTAAAGGTTTGTGAACCGGAAACGTCCTTTTCGGCCCAGTTGATGTGAGGCTCCCCGTACAGTGTTCCCATGTGTTGTGCAGGCACAGGGGTAACAGTGTACAGTCTACACCCTGGCGTGGTCCGCACTGAGCTGGGGAGACACCAGTTTCCTCTTAGCGCCCTGTGGAAGCAGATCTTGATCATTCCCATGTATCTGCTGTTGAAGACCCCATGGCAGGGAGCTCAGACCACCATCTACTGTGCCGTGGAGGAGAGTATCGGCAACGTCAGCGGTCTCTACTACAGGTGACCTTTGGTTCGCGAGCCGTTTGACAGACGGCATGTCCCGTATCACTCACCTGATGGTGTCCCCTGCTCTGTCTCCAGCGACTGTGCCCCCAAAGAGGTTGCTCCGCAGGCCAAGGACGACCAGGCTGCCCGGAGGCTGTGGGACCTCAGCACTTCCATTCTGGGGCTCTGAGGGAGAGCCCTTCTCTGCTGCTTCGGCTCTAGTACCATGTGCAGTTTAGGGTTTGCTGTGGCCTCCTTTACTACTCTGGCTTGTTGAAGGACATCAACTCACCTTTGTTCGTTCCAGCTGAACTCCTCGCTTAGGTAACTGTCACCATGATACGTCAGCGTTTTGTTATGGTTATTGATCTGGGGTGTGTTTGTACTGATCAGAAACGTTTTTGTAAAATACAGTAAAAATTATGATTAAATGGCTCATTTATGCTAATTAGATTTTTTTACTTTACTATTTATGCTGTTCCTTAAACGGTGAGACTGTAACCTTTATAACCTTTATAAATGAGCTGCTTGTTGTAGTCTTACCATTTAATTTGTAATCATTAATGCCCAGTGGATCTTCACAAATTAACAGACTAGTGAGCAGGGACTAGTCTGAATGGCTTAACTAAATATTCATCTATGTTCTTACCAGATACACTGTAACAGTTTGCATGTGTTTGAATAAAGGTATTTTCCAGTCAAATCGCCAAGTAAAATTATTCACTAGTAATGACAAAACAGGACTATTTCGTTGTAATCTGACCTGAAGTGGCTCCTGCAGCTTCTAATCCAACTATCACATTTTTACTTTTTATTTATTTAGTAGACTTTTATCCAAATCCCTCTGCTGACTCGAACCCTAACCCACTGGGCCAAACAGCGCCCCCCACTGCTCTGCGTCATACAGCTCATCCTCAAAGGGACTTTTTTTAATTAATCACTGTTACGCATACAGTAGTTTGACCTATTTCAGGTAAGTCTGTCAGATGAACAGAGGACCCCCCACCACCACCATACAGGTCAGATGGGCCTCAATTCAGACAGTCAGATTAGCCGATATTTCAGAATTCAATTAGACCACATCTTTGCCCACTAACATAAAAGGTCACTAAAACTGGTTATAAATATATAAACATTGTGCAACGGAAATCATTTAAAGAGGGAAAGCTTTTCAGTCTGTAACATGCTCCAAATATCTCCAGAAATAGTTTCATTTATTAGACTGATCAATGATCTCAGATGTTTCTGGAACCAAGAGCGACTGCTTTGCATTACGGCCATCAGTCCGCCTTCAGCTGCTGCCTGGCAAAAACTACCCAGGCTGAATGAAAGAATTTCACTTACACTGAGGTTTGGGTGCAGTGGAGTCACACTCGTCTTCATACATTCGTCTCATTTCACTTTAGTACAGTTTGGAAAATGGATGGGGGTTAAATTACCAAGCCTGAAAGATGAGGGACTCAGCTCTTTGCTGACATGGAAAACAATCAATCCAGTGAAGACCCTGCACCACTGCATGTGCAGGGACTGGGTCGGGGGGGGGATGGGGGGCTACAACCTGCTTAGCAGCTCAGCTCCTTTGCCCACATATCAGACATCCATGCTTTTCCCCGCCATCCACGCGACACATCAGGGATTTCATGTTTTCATTATTCACACATCACGGTAAACGGTCACTGCTGTTCCAGTGTCCTGGTTCTCATTCACCCAACTATACCCAAAGATGGCAGCTTTAAATCCTGACATTGTAATGACTGCTATTCATTTCATGCTTATGACCCACAATGCTGAATGCATCAGAAACCCTCCTTCAATTACATCACAGAAATGTACAATATTTGTTGCACACAAGTCTAGACTAGTTGCCCAAGTGTTCTGCAACTGTAATACAGGGGTGAGGAATTGAGGCTACAAACAGCACCCCCTGGTGGTGAGAGAGATGATTTTTACAACTCATATTGCAGCCGAATCCCATGTACTGTCTGTCTTCAGGCAGAAGCTACAGGGTCGCTAATGGTAGGTCTGTCCTGAATTCCCCAATCCCATACTGACCTCACACAGTTCATACACATGACCTGTGTCCTGTATCCCAAGCCATCCTCACAGTTCAAACACACAGCCCATTTCTGGGATGTTTTCCTTTATCACAGAAGTTTCTAGAGTTAAAATTATGTAGTCAAATACAATACCAGTCCTGACTGATGCTCTAGGCGAGCATCACGGCTGGCGCCGGCCCTCCCTCAGATATTGGCGCCCTAGACGGCCACCAATGTCACCTAAAGGTCTGGTATCTGATATCTATGAATGAACATAGGAAATCTGTCAAGATGACATCCTGTTCATTTTCAGACAAACTCCACATCACAGGGGTAAAAATGGAGAACATTCATACCTAAATTAAACATTACAACCAACCCCAATAAAGAAAATTCCAGGCTAAAAGAGTTGCATACTTTTTTATTTAACTTAGAACTTGTAGTATTTTACTAGAAAAAAGCAAGATTGAGAAACTAAAATTCTCTTCTTTTTCAGCCAAAGACTGTTCAGTTTCCCCGTAATGTAAAGAATTCAGATAATATTGATAACAGGAATAAATTCTTAGAACAGAATATACAAAAACTTGAAACCTTCGCACTCTACTGAATCATTTAATATAAACACAGGAATCTGAATGAATAATTTACATACAGCAAATCCTAGATATTGGCCAGCTTTCTGATCTGATCAAACAAGATTTCAAAAAAAGCGTGAAAAAAGAAACTGTACAATGTAAGTTCTGTATGTCTTTCCAGTGGTTAAACTGAGGAAACTGATGACTGCTGGACACCTTCAGCACCCAGCTACAGATGTTCAGAGATGCTGGGGGGAGCGAGGAGGCCGGCGTGCTGTCAGGGGCAGCAGGAGGCGTCAGGGACACATTCGGAAGGTGGGCGCTGTCCCTCTGCGCTGTGCTCCATCGTGTGACCTCATGCAAATTGACAGAATTCCAGGTCTTGTCTGTACAGTTAGCCATCTCCCAGAAGACCTTGGAGATTCACCTGGCAGCCCTGAAGCCTGGTCTGTCCCCATCTCTTACCATGGACACAGTGCGAAAAATGTTAGCATTTTTTGTGAGTTTTTCTGGCCTGTAAATTCTGAGCTGCTCTGAAAATGCAGCAGGGGCCACGGTGGGGGAATGGAAACACCTGACAGTCAGTCATCACTAAACCCTGAAAGAGACTTTTATTTCTTAGATGTCTGTACAAAATACCCCCCCCTCAAAGGGACCAAGCCAATTGGCCCATTTCACCCCTAAAAGAGCTGCTGGCTACATTGCAGCCCCCACATCCTGTGGCATTTTCTTAATGCTGATTAACTGGGTTCTGGAACTAGCAGGTGTCTAGGAGATACGGACAGACCTGACATTTCAGTTCGCACCAAAAAACGAACAAAAAAAAACGGTAACCTCCATTATTGGGATGCTTTCGTAATTGCAGATACAAACCAAAAGACTGTGGCGATACCACGTGATGTACAGACAGTTTGATTTTAAACCAGGAACCATCAGATACAGAAATCAGGCTGTGGGTTGCTACCAGCCACCCAACTAAATCACTAATGCAGAACAAGAAAAAAAAAAAAGATATATTACAGGTAAACCTGCAAATCAGCAAATCAAATCTCCTCTAGGAAACCAGGATGGCCAACTGCAACATGGGAGATGGTAAATTAATTAACCGCAGAACTAGTCTTGCAATGTTTTGGACCTGCTTCTACAACTTATTTTAATCCCCAGAATGACACACGCAGAACTCCAAGGAAGCCTTAACAATACTGAGCTGACTCCTCTCCATTTTCAAAGAAACGGCAGTGAAGAAACGACCTACAAATTCTATAACAAGACATGATCGATCCCCATTTGACCGCTGGTTACTATCATGACCTACATCTGCAGAACACATGCACTGGCTGCTTTAATCACAGCAGCACAGTATGGTAACCAGTAACCAATTCCTTAAATTTGCGACTGGTAGAAAGCATGGTACTGGAGGTAATCCGGTGACACGCGTTTACCTGATCAGCCCTGCCCAAAGGCTTGCAGCAGATCATGTTTCCCTCAACTAGTGGCAAATAAAACCAGTTTTAATCCAGGTATTCAACTCACTATCCGAAGGAAAAACGTAACGTATACCTTCCATTATTACTTGTTATCCCGGTCTCAGACTTCTAAAAAATAGAAATATGACTTTTGTATCTTCAGCATCTCTGGTTTAATCTTCATTTTGCTAAATTTTGACATAGATCTTTTGTCACTGTAAAATAATGGTATTTTCCAGTACAGAATTGCCCAGGAAGCCCCTTGGCAGCAAAAATGGGCCTGGCCAACAGCAGCAGGCAGAACAGAGGGAGGAGCCAGCAACAGGCCCCGCCCACCACCTGTCCCTCCATGGAGATGAAGGTGGCAGAGGCAGGCTTCTCCCTATCAATGAACTGGAATGGCATGAAAGACAGAAGGTCGACTGGATCACTACCGCCTGGAGCGTATCTAGACAGGAAGACACACGAGTATGAAGGAGGATGGCTGGACGGAGGCCAGGAATGACAGCTTCTGAAGTCAGTTTCATCACTGCATCTCGTGGGGGCAAAGCAGCTAGTTGAAGAAGGCATGTCATTCACAAATCGGTCCTCCAGCTATCCTCGTCCCCAAGACTAGGGGCTGCTGGGAATTAGAACATGCAGGACAGTCACATTAGCGGGACTGTCTAGTCACGGTTTCTGTAAGATCCCACCTGCCAAGTCTCCAGATTCTACTGGCAGTATAAGAAGGAGAGATGAAACTCCACAAATGTTTGTGATTGGTTGCAGAATGATATAATGCCACCCATGTGTTTCATGGGATTTTTTAATCCCATGCGTTTAAAAGTAATTCAATATCTGTCACACGCAGGACTTTCACTATGGGGGGGGGGCTGTTACTGATTATGCATGGGGGGGCAAATGCTTTGGCGTGCCGGAACTAAAGCCGCAGCAGCTTCCGGCTGTTCCCGTCGTCGTGGCAACAAGATGACACATGACATCATAACGGCATCCAAAGCAGCTGCCCAATCACAGATCGTTGCCGGCTCTTTCTGTCGTTCCTGTGAACTGAATTTTTTTAAATACATAAATTATGTAATGAAGCCCATCTACAATACAATAATCATCACCTTCATAAAAAAAAAAAAAATATATATAATAAATAAATACAGACTTTGACAAAACCATCACTGCCAGCGGATTTATCTGAGGACGGGTGGCTGTGGCAGAGCGGGGGGGGGGGGGGGGGGGTCGTCTAGGTGCTGCTGCAGTGATCTACTGAGCACTCCCTAGAACACTGTTCAGATTGGGATCTTCACAGGACTACACAGTGATAGGATGGCCGAAGCAAGCCATTCGTTCACACGCTGGCCTGGGAGGCGTCCGGGTGGTGAAGCTGGCTTCTAATGATACCCCCCCTTCACTCCACAGGCCTGCAAATGAGGCCGCTGCCTTCAGGAGGTCCACCAAACACAGGGAGAACAGTAACATCGTCCATAAAAGACTAGTGGGTGAGGAGAACGGGGGAAGGAGTACAGGTGACCTTTTTCTACACATTTTACAAAAGAGTGAGGTAGTTACATGTAAAAAAGGAAAAAAAAAAAGGTCAAGGAACTAAAGAAAAAAATATAAGAATTATTTCAATTTAATAATGGGGCTTTTGTACAGTGATTTATACTGATATCACAAAAGGAAAACAAAAATAAATAATCCTGCAACATCCTGGACATGAAAAGAAAAGAAAAAAAAAAAAACACCTTCACCAACGAGTAACAAACCTTCAGAAAACCACTCGTCCTGGACGTCTCAGTCCGTCTTTACTAACCAACTGAAATGCAAAGCTGTTTGCTTTTTTCCCTCCGCAGCTTAACCCACTTACTCACGTTCTGATCTCGAAGGGCTTCGAAAGAATTTCGATCTGACTACTGTGCAGAGAAATAAACAGCGTGACACCGCACCCCCTCCTCCCCCAACCCGCCCACTGAGGTACTTGTCAAAACTTGTGTTTATATATAAAGACCAAAAACAGCAGCATTTCTTAAGCTTTTTAATTTTGGTGACAGTACCTGAAAGTCTCCCCCTTTAGAAAAGCAGTAATAAAGCAGCCTAGATGAAGGTGAAAGAGATTGGACTAAATCGGCAGACGGGGACGATGTATGCGGTGCGTCGGTAGCTGTGCTGCGCAGTGGCGGCTGGTGGGGGGCGGTGTGGCTTAAATAAATAATTAAGGAAAAGAAAGTAAAGGGCAATAATGCAAATGTACAGGAAAAGTCAAACCTTTACTTTGACCTGAGACCGAGTCCCACCGAGGTGGGCGGAAAGGGGTGCCGGCAGTATGGGCGGACATGCCGAGATGGGGCGTCCGAGGAAATGGCCACAGCGGAATGGTCACCGTCACCGGTGCCACTCCAACGAAACGCAAAGGACAGGTGCTCGTTAAAAATAAAACACAGAGAAGGCATTACCGATGTGCCATAACAGAATAGCTAAAAACGCAACAAAAATTGCTATTTCAAATTGAAATTAGGTTTAAAGCGCCGAGAAGCAGAATGTTGTGGGAATCGATTAAACCTGAAGAATTCCATATACATATATATATATGTGTGTGTGTTTCTTTGCATCTACAAAAGAAATAATAATAATAATAATAATAATAATAACAGCAGCTTCTTTCTGTACAGACACAGATGAAAATTTGAACCATAAAAAAACTTATAAAAGTGACACGAATAAGTGATGTGTATGTGTGTGTTCTGCGGTCTGACATAGAACTGTAAGACCTTCCAGAAGCGTCTGGATCAGTGTTTCCCTATGCGGTCCTCGAGGAACGCAGACCGCTTTTGCTTCCTCCCGGGTCCCGGGGCTGTCTGTAACCTGTCTGGCAGGGAGCTGGGAGGTATCAGAAATGTGGACCATCTTTGGGTCCCCAAGGATGGGAAACTGGGGAGCACTGCTCTGGATTGGAGAGACCAGCAGCCAGTGAGAACACCTGCTCTCCACACAATGCTCCGCCCACAGATTCTGCCAGAGGTGCAGCGCATCGCATCAAACTCATTCCGCGTTTTGATGCCAATCCCACGGTGAATCGCTCACCTCCGCTTTCTTTGCGATTCGTTATTCGCTTTTTAACACTGTTTTTGGTGCTAAATCGTTGTGTGCGATTTAGCTCCAGTGTGAGTCACCTCTCACCATGGGGGTGGGCAGAGGTGGCCTTTGTGCTGATTGTCACTGTGATGAAAAAAATAAAGACAAAAAGAGGAACGGAAAAAACTGACAGGTATTTCATTTTGGCAAAAAAGTTTGGCAGAGGTGAGAGGCTGGGGCAGGTACGCCACAGGGAGGTCCCGGAAGGATGGGCCTGCTCCCAAGCGCTCGGCAGGGGAGGGGCGGCCGGGCCTGGCACTGAGAGAGCCAGCAGAGGGAGAAAGCAGAGTGTAGCCCGCCTGGCCGCCCGCATTCAGGCATGAGCTCAGGAGACGAACACAGACCCCGTCGCTCACACAAGACTGAAAAGTGCTGCTTTGTTTGCCGGTAGACAGTCCCCAATAGCACGTATCTCTCGGGGGGGGCGGTTTCTTGTATGATGTTTCTGTCCAAATGATAGACTAACGGTGTGAGAAAGTGGCCTACTGAGGTATGGCGGAGGCCCACAGCTCGCTTCGCCAGCCACCCCAAGCCTCAGGGAGCACAAATGTGAGAGCTTTAAGGCTCTAAGGGGCGTAGGGTTTGCCCAAGGGGGTCGGGGGGGAAATCAGCAGGCAGAGGATTGGGGCAGGGGCAGCGCCCGCTCGTTTTTGCGGCCGCCATTCATGTGGGCGTACGGTGGCGTCTCGTCAAACTCTGGCCGCAGAAGCACCACCGGCCCGTTGGCCGCCGCCGGCCCCACCTTCTTGTCCATGGGTGGTGAGGCGGGTGCCGGTCCGTTTCCAGGGCCGGGAGACGGAGCTGAGGCCAGGGAGGCGGGCTGAGGCTGTGGGCCCTGGACGGTGGGGCAGGCCTGCGGAGGTGGCGGCGAGCTGGTGGTGGTGGCGGGCCGGCCCGAGGATGTGGGGTCCAGCAGCACATTCTCCACGACCTCCAGCTCCAGGTCCAGCCCCTCTGAGTCAGGGGGTTTGTTCTCCTCACTGTAGAAGAAGCTCACTTCCCGAAAAGGAGGCTCCAGCTCGTCCTTCATGCTGCTGATGATCTCCAGGAAGGAGGGCCGCATCTTGGGGTTGTACTGCCAGCACATGCGCATCAATTCGAACCTGGGGACACAGACAGGCGGGTGTCTCACCAACGTCTCCTCCGGCAGATGGCCATGCTGCTGCTAAAGTGCGATCATAGAATGCATCTTAAACACTTCAACTACAGTGGGCCTGTTGGGCTTGCCTGAGCTATTTTCTGTTAAAGAGGTCAGCTAAAATGAGACCTCTCCCACGTGTTTGTGCTAGCCTCCCACCCTCAGGTGGTGCAGGGCACTGCAAAGTGAACAGCAGTCAAATTCATGCTCAGTACATGAGTTTAATCTAGGAAAACAGAAAGGTCAACGCGAGACAGACAAGCAGAATGCCCTAGGTGCAGTGTGACAGATGTGTCACTGTCCAGACCCAGTGGGAACGGGGCAGAGCGGGAAACGAGAGCACCATGTTATCTACGTGCAGAGGCCATGGGCAACCACAGCTGTTTGGATCTGCCAGTACAGTACACCTTTTACCGATCAAGCAGTCTGACTGTCATTGGCCAAATCTCGAGGGAAGAAAATGTCTGAAAAACTATATGTAACAGAAGCACACAGGTAAGAGGTGGCCTGCTTAACATGGGCATGCATCTCTGTTGTCCCTGCAGTGCCCCCCACCCCCAACCCCACTGCAGTCAGCAGGGCCAGGTGAAGAGAGACCCGTAGCTCTCTTTGACCCCCTTCCTCCCACAGAATTTTGGGACATTCCAGAGCATTCCTCCTGCAATGTTCAGCCTTATAGAAGAGCAAGCAAGCTGCACAGCAAACATGTTAAGTTTCCTCCCACTGCAAGATCTCCCTGTGGAAAAGTATCTAGACTGGGCCCCAGTGCTCCGGGGTGACCTGTCTGCAGCACCTCGCAATGTGTAACCGGGATACGTGCCGCAACGGTCCCCGTCTGACACCCCCACCCCACACCCCAGCCTCTGTCCAACACATTCCTGCTAATTTGACTGGGGTTCGAGACAGTTTCATAATAAGGCTTTCTGGCACTGGGCATGGGGTCACAGCTGTTTCAAAAGCGACAGTCTGTCTGATCAATGTTAGCAGTTAGGGGAAGTCCGGGGCTGAGGTCAGCTTGATGCTGATGAAGGCGGCATGTACCTTACTGATCAACACTGGACTGCCACTCATCACCAACACTGCATTCTAATGTACACTCATCACCAACACTGCATTCTAACACACACTCACCACCAACACTGCATTCTAATGTACACTCATCACCAACACTGCATTCTAACACACACTCACCACCAACACTACATTCTAACGCACACTCATCACCAACACTGCATTCTAACGCACACTCATCACCAACACTGCATTCAAAAACACACTCACCACCAACACTGCATTCTAATGTACACTCATCACCAACACTGCATTCTAACACACACTCACCACCAACACTGCATTCTAACGCACACTCATCACCAACACTGCATTCTAACACACACTCACCACCAACACTGCATTCTAACACACACTCACCACCAACACTGCATTCTAACGCACACTCATCACCAACACTGCATTCTAACGCACACTCATCACCAACACTGCATTCTCTCACACACTCACTACCAACACTGCATTCTCTCACACATTTTCACATTTGTGTCTTTTAATTGCAGGATATAACAGAGAATATTCTGTATGATCCATTTAACTTTCAGCAAGCAACTTTTGTACAATATGTATAAAATATATATGGAACATGTGGACAGTACAGTCCATTACACACAGTGTCCAAAAAAATCTGAGGACCGCTCTCTTCTTCACCCTCACCATCCCAAATCTAGGGGCTGCCATGGGAACCACAGTATGTGCCTCCATAACACATGCATTGTCGTAAAGCTGAGGTCAGCTGCAGGGTAGCGGGTGGGTAATACCTTCTTAGTGAGATCAGACTGGCCAAAAAAACTACTTTCATTTCTACTTTCTGATGTTCAAATCACATCTGCAGGGCGCTGGTCCCAAAGCAGAGGGTATTAAAGGCCCTCGTGGGCAGCCAATGACCCGATGGTCAGGGTTTATGTCTAGGATTGATCCAGGCCGCCTGGCTACAGAAATGACAGGAATCCCCAACCCCCCCCCCCCCCCCCCACCCCAACTCATGGCATCAGTAACCTTATTTAAAACTTGACACAAACAAGCCCTCAGTAAGTTGATACAGCTAAATGGACTCACAGCATGTCGGGGCAGTTGTCTGGTTTGTCCAGCAGGCCCCCATCCATGACGAATCGCAGAACCTGCTCGTTGGACATGCCCTGGTAGGGCTGCTCCGCTAGGGTGGCGATCTCCCACAGCACCACCCCAAACGACCTGCAGGGGGAGCAAGAGGACACCGGTGAGCTCAGGACACAGGCATCTGCCGCCCGCAACCAGTCACATCATAAACACCAACATGGGGGCAGTACCTGAAAAGATGACATATGTAACAGGAACAGGGAGTGACGGCATTAATGTGACTATACAACAGTATGTTTAAAAGCTCTTCATAAAACCTTTATATTCACTCACGCATTTATATAGATGACTGAACCTACTAACTGCTGCTTTTTAAGTGGATGATTGGTGCTGTGGGGGAGGGGGAGGGTGAAGCAGACAGAGAACAAGATTTGGGTTTCAGGGATACAACGGTGAGCCTGGGGGCTAATGCTAGCACAGTCATTTGGAAACATCTGGAAGACTTTCACTGACAAAAGGAGGCGGCCCCCCGGGACTCTGCAACTCTGGCCTGACTATGGAACACTAGAAACCTTCTGGGGAAGCAGGGAGGCGCTGAGGTTAACAGGTGACAGGGGACTGGGGACAAGACAGCAAGCGGTGGACTGTATCAGGGCTAAATCCGGGGGTCCTCCGCCGCCGGAGAGACAGGGAACGAAGGCGGGCGTACCAGACGTCGGAGTTGGTGGTGAACACGCCATCCTTGAGGGACTCGGGGGACATCCAGCGCACAGGCAGCAACCCCTTGCCCCCCTTGCGGTAGTAATCGGTCTCGTATATGTCCCTTGTCATGCCGAAGTCTGGGGGGAAAAATGGGACACATTTGCGCCAGGACAATCCACGGGGCCGAATCCGCCCATGGACGCCACCCACCAACCTGCACCCCTCTGCTTTTCCCTGCTAGTCTCTCTGTACTTCTCCAGTTTACCCAGTCTCTATTTTATATGGTTCAGCAGATTTTCCAGAGGTTACAACACTCCCTTGCTCCCGCACGACCCGTTGGGGAGAATGACCGAATTGTTTTCTGGACTTGTTTCGGAAATCTACGTGTTCAAAATCACCAAGCATCCTTCACAGAGCACAGCATGTGCTCTCCGCACAGTTGAAAGTTTCCCTCAAATTACCTTAACAAAAAAAAAAAAAACAGAGCTCTGCAAAAACAGCCCTGGTTGACCACCGCGGAATGATTTAATGGTCAGACTGTCTTCATGCCCACACCTTGTTTTTAGACAGGACATTCTGATTGGTTTCTCTTTTCAGTTTCCAGAGTGGGGTGGGCACCTCGGCCTCCCCTCGCTGTACGCAGCCCTAAAGCGTGATGCAGTGAAACATGCCGACTGCTCACCTCCGATCTTCACTGTGAAGTCTTCAGCCACCATGCAGTTCCTGGCAGCCAAGTCTCTGTGCACAAACTTGTTGGCGTTGAGGTAGGCCATGCCGTCCGCGATCTCCCCTGCCATCTGGATCATCTTCTTTAGGGGGGGCAGTGGCTGGCTGGGTGTGTTCTGTAGAGGACACTGCAGAATGTTTACCAGCTCTCATTAAACACTCATATGAGAAAGCTGGGTTTTCAAGGATGAATAAAAGATCCATGTGTGACTAACCAAGTACCTAAGCTGTCAATCTGTGTTTTACCACATGCATCAACAGGTACCTAAACACCGCATATATCTTACCACATGTTAATTTGTGCCGTAGAATGTTCCTTGCTGTGTCAATGCACACATTAAGCATGGAGGCATGTAGCTTACCACACACATTAGACTGCACATTAACCCCAAGAATACATCTTGTCCTGCAAGTTAGCTCATACATCAACTCAGAGGTCTCCAACCATTTTTACAGAGAGAGCTACTTTTACCAGGAAAATAATTTGGGGAGCTCCTGAGTTGCCATGGTAATATTTTGACTATCAACCTGTCAGTCGCAATCAACCGGTGGGCGTCCACTACCTTAGCTGTTAGGATGCATCTTACCACACAATTTAACATTAGCTTGTACTTCAGCCCTTAGCATTGCTAAAGAGTAAAATAAGGCAAGATTAGTGGGGTTTTGGTAGGTGGTATATGAATGCCTGTTGTCTTGTACACAGAGCTGAAGAACAGGGGAGGCGGGTGGTAGACACCTCTTTGGGGCGAAGAGACCGCAGGTAGCTCTTCAGGTCCCCGCGTGTCATCAGCTCCATTATTACCAAGGTAGGCTGCCCCTGCGACACCACGCCCAGAAGACGCACCTAGACCAATCACATAAGGGAATGAGGTCAAAGTTAAGACAACAAATAACCCATGTTAGGTACACAGGGGCTCTGACCCAAGAAGGAGGGTCTGTACGACGGCTCTCACCACATGGTGACAGTTGAACTCCTTCATGACAGATGCCTCGTTGAGGAACTCGATGCGCTCACGCATGCTGGCAGACTCATTCACAGTCTTGATGGCGACCCGTGTCTCCGGCTCATCCTTGACCACGCCCTTGGCCACGCCCTCGTACACCATGCCAAAGGAGCCTTGGCCCAGCTCCCGGCACATGGAGATCTTCTCACGTGGCACCTCCCACTCATCAGGCACATACACTGGGGACAAGGACAGTGTCACATGTGCACACTTAGACGGATATGGCAATGGACAGAGACAAACGAAAGGACAGAGACAGACAGGCAGATGGACAGAGACAAACGAAAGGACAGAGACAGACAGGCAGATGGACAGAGACAAACGAAAGGACAGAGGTAGACAGGCAGATGGACAGATAAAATAAAGGATAGAGACAGACAGGCAGATGGACAGAGACAAACGAAAGGACAGAGACAGACAGACAGATGGACAGAGACAAACAAAAGGACAGAGGCAGACAGGCAGGTGGACAGAGATAAAATAAAGGATAGAGGCAGACAGGCAGATGGACAGAGACAAACGAAAGGACAGAGACAGACAGACAGATGGACAGAGACAAACAAAAGGACAGAGACAGACAGGCAGATGGACAGAGACAAACGAAAGGACAGAGACAGACAGGCAGATGGACAGAGACAAACGAAAGGACAGAGACAGACAGGCAGATGGACAGAGACAAACGAAAGGACAGAGGTAGACAGGCAGATGGACAGATAAAATAAAGGATAGAGACAGACAGGCAGATGGACAGAGACAAACGAAAGGACAGAGACAGACAGACAGATGGACAGAGACAAACAAAAGGACAGAGGCAGACAGGCAGGTGGACAGAGATAAAATAAAGGATAGAGGCAGACAGGCAGATGGACAGAGATAAAATAAAGGATAGAGGCAGACAGGCAGATGGACAGAGACCGACAAACACCCAGCCGTTCATGTAGTCACAGTGTGACCTGACAGCCCAGCTGCATCTCAGGTCCCCTAAACACACCCCTCGCATTCCGCTGATGCGGACCAAACAAGTCCACTCACTCTCGGCTGCACTGAAGTATTCGGGGTTGACGGATGCGTAGAGGACGCCGTTCCCCAGCCGTTCGCTGTTCCTGTGAAGACAAGGCCAAGTCATGAGAACAGCAGCACACAGCAAAGGTTGTAAAAAGCGACATGATAAAAGGGCAAACGTTTCATGAAAATGACCGCTCTGCTGGAAATTAAACAAATTTAACCAAGGGGGTGGAAACTATGGGCTTCTCAAAGTCTCGGTCCCCTGAGGCACAGACACTTACCTCTTCTTGTTCACCAACACCAGCACCACCACCAGGCTGACAGTCATGATCAGCACGATAACAGGAATGGTGACCATCAGGTAGAAGACGTTCTCGTACTCTGCAGGGTTGAGTGGCAGAAGGGGGCCTCAGGAGGGCTCAGCGACACAGGGTTACCAACATCTGGAACAACAGCATGCACCGGCGAGTGTCTGTGGTGCTTACGGCTCGGATGGGACACGTAGAAAAAGACAGGCTCAGTCCAGGAGCCATTGCCGGCCAGAGAGGTGGCACGTACACGGGCCGAGTAATTCCCCGGGCCCAGGTTGCTCAGCCGCGTCGCTCTGTGGCTCCTGAAGTGTTGCTGGGACACGCACTCATGCTTCTCCATCTGAAACACAGGAGTAAATCGAGGGGGGGGGTTCGGGGGGGGGCAGCTCAGACTGGGCTCATGTCCTCCCTCTGACCCCAGAATGGGAGATTCCCGGGACTCACCTCCTGCCCCAAGCGGAACTTGATCTCGTACATCAGGATGAGCCCGTTGGGCTTCGAGGGATGGGACCACTTTAAGATGACGCTGTCTGCGCCCCCCTCGCCTCCCTCCCAGCTCACAGGGCCTGGGATGTCGTCCGCTTTGTCTGACAATGAAAGGTGGGTCTTGTCAGCAAGCACACTATGCATGCCCCCCTCCTGACACCATTTGAATTAATCCCATTAAGAGCAGCACCAGTTCAGGCAACTGAATTAACAATTAAGCCACTAGCTTCCAGTACTGGTTCGGCTCTCCAGGCCCCAGTGCTACATCGGCCTGATAGCCGGAGCAGTGTTCTGCTGGACATGAACTGCTGACAGCCCGCAGAGATGCGCTTACCCTCTGGCTTGGTCCGGGCGAAGACGAAGGCAGCGGCGCTGCAGTGCTTGACCTCACGGTTGCAGGCGTGCACGTCGATTCGGTAGACAGTGAAGGCCTGCAGGCCGGAAATCTCTATCCACTTGCGATCGCTAACCACCTTTTCATGGAAATCGTACTCCTGCTCTGCCAGGTCTGCCCACGTGCCATTCGGTCCCGCCCCTACACCCGTGGCGTTCTCGCTGGCCCCGTGGGTCACTGTGCCATTGGCAGTGCCGAACAGCTCCCTCCGCCGGCGGTCAGGTGGCCTGCAGGGACAGACAGAGGGGGTGCTAAGAAGCGGGCCGAGACGATAGTGACCAGTGGGGAAGCTGATTGATCTGATTGGACAGCACACAGGAGACTGACAGCTGTGCTCTGAGACTCAGGCTCCGACCTCTTCGAGATTTTGCTTGTCTCTAGGAGACGGACATGAGGGACAGAGTCAGGCAGCGGACACAGAGCTCCGGAGCCGGTCTGGCCACAGCAAACACACACCCACAGAGCAGGTGTCCTTGTACAGGGACATACATGACTCCCAGGGGACTCTCAGTTACAAACACTCTACTCCTTCCTATTTGGCCAGGAAGGGATTTCTCCTCCCCCCCAAAACACAGATTTTCTGTAGGCCGAGGCCCAGAACTCGGCAGGACCCTGACCACACACAATAACACGGACATACAGATACGGCTCACAGCCACACGCCAAACAAACTGAACATACTGCTGACCGCCCCATGTTCAGCAGAGTCTGGGGTGCGAGGGTGAAACTCACAGAGCCATGACACCCACCCGGCATTCAGCTCTGGCCTGGAGGCAGGGTGTATAAGGACAGGATGGAGGCCTGGTGTTTCGTCATCCGGACATGCCGAGCATAAAAGCAGGGCAGCATGACGCCAGACAAAGGCAACTGCGGCTGTCAGGCATGTGGGCGGGGCCAGGATGGAAAGAACAAGCGAGAGGACAGCCACTGGCCATGTATGACAGCAAGTGGCAGCTGTAGCTCACCAGACAGCACAGGGTGGGCAGGTGGGCCCGCATGGGGTGGGGCTTTACCTAGGGTCACCTTTAGGAGACGCGTAATGACTCACCCGCTACAGATCTCTGAAAAGGCGCGACGCAATCGGAGCTCATTAGGGAGGAGATCTAAGCTACAGAGTACAAGCGATATGGGACAGACGGCAACGTGACACAAACACGGCACAGGAGGCACAAACATGCTGACAGGATTCATCAGACAGCTGCCCACCCAACCCCCCCCCCCAATTCCGGAACACTGCAACCAATAATTCAAAGTGCTTCAAAGAGGACAAAACCTACGTGTCAGAAACGGCACCGATAATCAACAAATGGGGAGATGGTGTGGATTTCAGCTGAAAAAGCACACAGTTCATGGAGTGGATCCAAAAACAGACGGGCCTGCCAGGACCCCCCCGAGAAACGAAGGCACCTTAATGCCCTGAGTCGGCCCCTAGCCTTGCCCGCGTCCTCCTGGAACAGCGCTCTGTGGGAAGTACATCGGCACAGCAGGGCAAGAGCGGGACGGGCTGAGGGGGCTGGCGGTGAGGGAGGGGGAAGGAGACAGAGACGGCAGCAGCCTTATCCTCGGGTGACCCAGACAGGGCTGCGTGCCCCCCCTCCCTTGGTGAGCCATGTCTACAGCTCTCTTGTCTCCCTTGCCCCCACGCACGTTCACCAAAGGCTTCCTGAGGCTTTTCCTCAGCAATGTTTGGTGCAGGAGATGAAACAGGGGCGTGTGTCTGGCTGGGGGGGGCTGGGTGACCAGGCCTATAAGCAGCGCGAGAAGCCATCTTGTAATGCATGTAACGGACGCAGAGGCAGATACTTCTGAAAGATGCTGCAGGGAGGAAGACGTGGAGTCCCAGGTCCGAGCGGCGGGAGGGAAAGAGGCAGCCTCTGCTCCTTCCAGGCCTCTGAGGACACTCCTCTTATTCCATTAGTATTCCAGATGGATCTGCTGTACATTCCCTGGCAGCCGGTCACTCCAAACAACAGCCCAGACAAAGAGAGCGTGTGTGGAGGTGGGGGGGGGGGGAGGGGGTGATGGAAAACATTTCCTCTTCATTCAGTTTATTTTCTCCCCCCTCCCCTGCTCCTCCTCGAAGTCCCCCGCTCCAGCTTTTCAGAAACTCGAGGCCGATCTCCTCAGATGCCCCACTTTCCCGTAAAGCCGGACGCCCCCGGACCCCCCGGCCAAAGCAGGCCTGACAGATTTCTGGCACAGACCGTCTCCCCTAAGCCACTGCACTGAAGCCCCCCCCGCCACCAAAAGACCAAAAACCAGACAATGGAAAGATCCAACACTCTCCAATAGGATCACAGTCCATCGGCGTTTTCTTTCCAGGAACAAAAAAAGTTGCTACTTGTGTTCCAACATCACGTGGTGGGGGTGGGGGGGTGGGGATTTTGTAATCTGCCAGGATGAAACCAGACCAGCTGAAAACCCACCACAGGCCTAATGGGACAGCAGGACAGAGAGGCCCCCTACTTTGCCCCCAGTCGGCCCTAAATCAGGCCTGATTCACCCTGTAAACACTGCTTCATTCCGTATATGTGCTTCAATAAAGGCTGAGGGGCAGCTTTAAATGCAGAGACATTCATGGTTACAGTGCCCAGTGTACAAGGCTTCCACTCCGCAGAGGGCTGTCCACAGGCCTCCGAGAGGCATGCCCCTTGCCCGATGGGACTCCAAGGCCTGTGTCTCTATCAGCATGCCACTGCAGTCAGATGGTGGCAGGTCTGAGAAGCGTAAGGCAGATACAAACTTCCACAGCTGTCCCAGGACTCCCGACCGACAGCTCGTGTGAATCCCATCTTATTTCAGTCTCAGACACACCTCAGACCAAAATACCTACAGTGCAACTGCCTAATTTTATCCAATTCAGAAATCAAACACATATAAGTGCATAATCTCTTAGACTAGTGTTTCCCAATCTGGTCCTTGGGGACTCCCCAGACGGTCCACGTTTTTGCTCCCTCCCAGTTCTGGCAGGGTACTGGACAGGAGCAAAAATGCGGAGCTCATGTGGGTAGCCAAAGAGCGGGTTGGGAAACACAATCTTAGAACTATTATTCTGGGAAAACAGGTTAATTTATCTCAAATGTTTGTACCTGGGGGTGAAAATGGAGTTGTGCAGGAAGTTCTCAAAGACCTTCCTATACGAGGCGTCCTCTGCCTCGGCCTTTAGATCCTCCACGGTTTTGGGGCACAGGCAACACGGGCCCTTGTCTCCACCCCCCGGATCTGATTTGGTGGGCTTGGTGTCATTCTCCATGTCGACCACTCCCGTGGCAGATATCCTGATGGGGATCTTCAACTCTGCAAATCACAAGAAACGACAGAAAATGAATTCCTGCAAATGGTCAGTGTATGCCCTTCCTTAAAGCAGCACCCGGGGAGCAGTTCTTGGGGGCGGTACCTTGCTCAGGGTACCTCAGTGGTGGCTTGCTGGTTGGGGATTCGTACCTGCAATCTTTCAATTACAAGTGCGCTTCTCTAACTATTAAGCTACCACTGCCCACAAAAAAAGGCCAAGCACAGACTTGGCTGCTACAGCTGGATCGTTTCTTCGGTTCCATTCATTCCCCCACGTTTGCTGCACATGCCCGGCTTGCTGCTAGCCATCAGTGACTGCTGCCCACCTTTAGAGCAGTAGTTGTGCACATACAGCTCCCGGTCTTCGGGCTGCTGCTGCCAGCGGACCAAGTAATAGGTGTGGTTCCCGTTGGGGGAGATGGGAGGGGACCACTTCACCAGCAGCTTTGAGGAGGAGTTGGAGTAGGAGCGCACATCCAGAGGCATGGAAGGCTCTGCATACACAAAAGATCACGGTGCGGCCCAGTCAGCCGCGGGGCCTGCAGTGTCACACTCAAAGGCAGACTGAGCAGGACCAGAATGACAACGTGGTTCCTACCAGATGGCTTGGTGCGGATGTAGACCACCTCACTCTTGGCTCCCAGAACGTGCCGGTCGTCGACAACCAAGGTGACCGCTTTCACAAGAACGGCGTACTGTGTCCACGGCTTTAATGATGATAGCATGACCCCAGGGTCCAAGTCCTTATCATAAGGCAGCTCCACGTCCACCATATTCCAGCTGTTGGACCCGCATCCATCCTGACCGTCGAACTCTGTGATGTCCTGCAAGGGCCTGCAGTGCACATGGAGAGCACACTCAGTCTTGGTAACCCCCGGCATGGAGAGCACAGTCAGTCCTGATAACCCCAAGCTTACAGTGCACATGGAGAGCACACTCAGTCCCGGTAACCTCCGGCTTTCAGTGCACAAGGAGAGCACAGTCATTCCCGGTAACCACCGGCATGCAGTGTACATGTAGAGCACAGTCAGTCCCAGGAAACACTGGCATGCAGAGCCTGTCTGGGACATCTATAGGTCACTGTAAATTCCCTGCTACTATCTGCCTTCTCAGGGGTTACGTATCACTGCTCGCTTAGCGAGAGTGCTTCCGTATGGCAGAGAACTCGTGTGTGTGTGTACAAGCGGGCCCGGTGAGCGAGTGGATGCCTGACGTGGGCGCCTGGCACGTGGCAAGAGCATCCAGCAAATATAAGTGAACCGCGGGACATTCATGAAGGGCAGGGGCATTACAACATGAGGGAGACTAAGAGACCACCTCCGCAAATATCTAAAAATCCAGAGAGTGCGCGCACTTACGCTTCCTTGTAGTACACGATGAAGCTGATGAGGTCCCGATAGTCCGGTGGCCGGTACCGCTCCCACGTCAGCTTGATCCGGCTGCTGGTGGTGCTGTTGGACGTGAACTTCAGGATGTAGCTCTCACCTGCGAGACAGCAACTGCTTAGACACCCACTGCCAGCTGGCCGACTTTAAAGGGGCAATTCACCCCAAAATCAAAAAAACATATTCCTCAGATATGCTGCAGGGCTATTTATCCATCTAGATTGTTGTGGTGAGAGTTGTGTAGTTTTGGAGATATTGGCCTTCTCTTGAATATATTGTAACCGAATGGCGTACTTTCTGTGGTGTTTAAATGCCAAAAAATACAATTAAATTCAACAGGAATAAAAATCATGACCCAGTTACTCAAGATAATCCACAGACCTTATAGTGAGCAGTTTCATCTAGGAACTATTGTTTTTTCTACGGAACTCCACAAACCAACCCTTGCTCAGTGGTGTTAGGTGAGCTAGCAGGATCGAGCTATTAGTACTATTAACTAAGATAGTATTGTTGCTATTTGTTAGTGTTGGTAGCTGACAATAACTGATACAACAAGCTCAGCCATACTTAGATCCACATATCCCTGGGGAGGGAACCACTATTGGCAGAGGGTAGAGGTATGGTAAGCAGATGCCCTCTGCTGGGGTAGGAACAGTACCAGGAACCAGCATATGAACAAACAGGGTCCTCTTTACCGACCCTGGGGATGGGGGAACTGTGTGATTGTGTTAATTTTAAATTTCAGGACCATAGAGCAATTATATTCTACAAAAACCCAACCAGATGACCTCCCCTACTACGGCCATCCATTTGGCCTCTGCCACGAGGCTGCTCTTACTCTGAGAGCCAAGGAGTGGAAAGCATGAGAAGACAGAGAGCAGGAAGTATGGACTGGCCAGCGAGAGGCTGGGGTCTGCTTACAGCTGGCCCTGTCGCCATTATTGCGAAAGTCGTCGTCCTGGAACTTCTCCCCGATACCCGTCTTGTCCCACATCTTGCGGATCTCCGACATGCACAGCTTGGGGTTGAAGCGGAAGGAGAGCCTCCCCGCTTTGATGGTCAGGTTGTGCTGGGACCAGTCCCACAGGTACTGGAGGTTCTGGTTATCCAGTGCCGAGAAGGAATACAATCTATGAGAGAAGCGAGCACACGCTAGCTGTGTCAGACGATGACATGGAAACACCACGAAGCAAGAGATGTAGGGACACTCGTTTGCCGGGATTGACGTTAAAACCTTTGAAATAACTATGTGCTCGTAATTAACAGGAAGTCCAAAGCAGAAACAAAGGGAATTGTAACCGGTGCTGCAGCAGGATTTCCCAGCGAACGCCCCCCCCCCCCCCCCCCCCCATGGCATTCTGGGCCATCAAACGTGGCCGTTGTCCTCCCCCATCCCCCAACATGCCTCATGCTGGAGGGGGATTGCCAGGGCAATTAGTTTCCTTGGTTACAGGAATTCACCTTCTGCCCGTGATCGCTGAATTTGCACGGAGCCCAACTTCAACATCTTTTCATTCCAGGTCCCCTAACAGGCAGACAGCTCAGGCAGATTACAAATTAGGCACAACTAGCTAAACCCAAAAGCCCATTAGCACCAATTCTGCAGCCATGCTCTCCTCATCTGGCAGAGAAGCCTGATACACATCAAAATGGCATTCCTTAAGCACATCGCCAAGGAAACACTCCTGCAAATCATGCGCTTGTTTTCCTGAATAGTGAGAAAAATTCCCACATTCACGTTTGTATTGTGGACAAAGTCAATCTGATGGATAAAAAAAGAGCCTGAAAAGACACCTAACAACATTTTAACTTTGTATTTCTTAATACTGTATTAATACTCATGGGGAAATTTTTTTTTCTCTTTACCAAGCTTGAGGGTCACAGCACAGGGTCAGCCAGGGTGCAGCTGGGTTTTAAGTGGATCTGAAGAGGCAATCTTCTGATTAAGGGGCAGGAGCTACATGCTGTGAGTGAATGCAGGTAAAGCCTCCATCTTTACCTCCTCAACCTCACCAGACCCACTGTGACACTAATGTCCAGGTGAACCTCTATTCCCATTAAGGATGGCATCACGTTTGACCTCCGAAGATGTTGTCCCTCTTGAAACACAAAGCCCACACCCCCTTCAACTAGCTTTTCCCTCCCCAGCACGCCCCACCCCTCCCCATCTTCCCTGCCCCTTCCTGGCCTCCCTGACATGCCCCGCTCCCCTCCCTGGCTGGCCACACCTACCCGTCCACCAGGTCCTCGCCGTTGATATAGCGCAGGCTCTTTAAGAAGGACAGGGAACTCAGCGTGTGCGAGTGTCGGATCCTCACATTGCCCGTCACAGTCTGGATCCGCCCCATGAAGCTCTCCAGCTCCGACGCGATGTTATCTGCAAGGGCGGGGCGGCAGGCCAAAGCAACCAATCAGTGAAGATCCCAAAACGGAGCTGGCTGCCGGGTCTTTAAACAAAATACTGTCTCAGAAATGCGTGTAACAAAATAGATTTTGATAAAAATATATAAAAGGTAGACCTAGCAATTAATTCATGGGTTGTTCCCTGCCTCGTGCCCATTGCTTCCGGAATAGGCTCCGGACCCCCCCCGACCCAGTAGGATAAGCGGATTGGAAAATGGATGGATGGATGAATCACAGCTATTGCTAGGACCTGTATAAGCATCAAACAGCTTATGCAGGGTACAGTTTGAACTCTTACTCAAGGCTGAGTACTGACAGACCTTGAGCTGACAGACCATAATGACAACACAAAAGGCCCAGTGTCTGTATTTACTGTCCAGGGCAGCTGGAAGGCGGGGCACTTACTTCCCCGGCGGATGTTGATGTGAAGGTTGCCCTTGATGAATGTGCAGTCCTTGAGCGACTGGGCGGAATCCACGGAATCGATGACCTTCCCGTCGCAGACCTTATCGCAGAGCCCATGGCAGGGGGTGCAGAACATACTGTGGACAGCAGGGGGCGGTCACGCACTGCCCAGCTTCAGCATGGACCCCATGACCCCCCGCCACTGGAAACAGCTCGAAAGCCTCACATACAGTTTCAGCTTTTACAAACAAGTTCCAGGACAAACAGGGCTATTGCAGTAAATACAGTAATTAATCAAATACAAGGGGGAAAAAAAGTCTTCCCATGGTCCACTCATAAGTTCTTCCCCGCAAAAATTTAAACAAAGAGGGGTATTCAACTTTTCTTAAAACAGAGACCCCCAAATGCAAGCAAAACAGTTAAGTCCCCCCGCCAACACCAATACACAATCACATAAGTTACTAATGACCTGGGCTGGTGGTTCTAATACTGCTTTTCTGGGGAGGGGGACAGATCTCCTTTTACAAGGTCTGAACCCCCACCAGCAAGTTGCATGTTACATCACCATACCGACATGTGCTGACACCCTTCCGGTTCAATGTATATTACTGTGGGGAGAGTGTGGATGTTTTTTGGGGACATGCCGGAAATCTGTTATCGACCCAGTAACTGATTTAAGCTCCTCGAGTCCGTCCCATGTGTCAGAGAGAAGCGGCCCAGCTCCGCAAGCCCCCTTCACATGTGCCGGCCACATGTTGCTTTCCTGCCTGATTGCAAGTGGTCGCATTTACCCCGACCCCGCCCCTTTTCCAGCCTCCAATCCCAGCATCCTGTAGATCTGCCCACCTTAAAGAAGAGGCAGGGATGAGGCTGTTGTTTTTCTACACCAAAACAGCCAGTGAACGTCACATGAATCAACGGCTATTCATGCTGATTTTGACCACATCCTGAACTGCATTGAGGCTGACCTCCGTCTCTATGCGGGATGCGGACGTTATGCACGCAGCTCACCTGTCGCTGCCGTTGCGCGTGAAGCCCACAGGGCAGTCGGGCACACATTCACCGCCATGGATGACGAAGGCGTCAAACTCGTTGGGCAGGTGCACGTGGGCGCACACCTCCATGCTGATGCAGCGCCAGCCCTCGAACTTGTAGGTGCCAGCGGGGCAGTCAGGCACGCAGCGGTCCTCGTGGAAGTAGTGCAGGCAGGCGGCACAGGACGTGTCACTGTCGGGCACCGTGCAGCTGCCCAGGCACTGTGGGTGACAGCACTCGCCCGTGGGGGTACACGCACGCCGCTCACACCTGTCTGGACACACTGGAAGGAGGGTTGGGGGCATCAGGTGCAGCCTCACATGGGACAACTATTCATCTCATGCTTCTGTAATAAACATACCTAATAACTTTCATCATAGCATAATAGAGTATAAAGCCTCCTGTTCATTTTATGCTGAAGGCAGTATCCATTAGGGCAGGAGAATCGTGACTCCTGTATGTAGCTTCTGCTTAAAGGCTAACAATCAATGAAAGATGCTCCACTGACAAGTAGCAGAAACCAGTGCACAGGTATGGTCTCACTCGAGAGACCTGTGGAGAAAGGGAAGCCCCAAGCGGGAAGCCCCAAGCAGGAGACCCCCTGCTCTTCCCACCGCACGCGAGTGATCCCTCGCCCCATTAAGGAAATTCAGTGAAGGAAAATAGACAAAGATGGAAGGCTCTAGCTAGGAGATTAATCACTTTCACCAGAGCAGAGGGCCAGGCGCCAGTCAGCGTGTTAATGGGGGGGGGCGGGGGGAGAGTTGATGGGTTTCCTGGCCCCATCTGGGTCACCCAGGGCCTGGCCGCAAGAGCCAAGGAGCTCTCGGAGTTACAACATAGAAACACTGCTTTGGTACAAATATACTCAGCTCTGCAGAGAAATCCATAACTTTCTAGTGTTTCAAATGCCGCATTAAATCATTACTCAAAAGAATTGCACCAGACAGGGCTGCAGCCAGTGTCAATACATGATTCCACAACTGTCCATCAAAAGAACAAAGTGAACTGGACCAAGAACCGAACGACACCTGCCAAGATAACCAATGAAGCAATTGTGAGCAGTTACAAGGAGCTTAAACAGGGCTGAAGGCTCGGCTAATGGCTCAGCGAATAATATTCTTACAGGACAGTTTATTCAGCTTCTGTACTCAAGCAGAGAACAATGTCAACATTTCACTGAAGCAAGGTGTCAAAGACAGCACGCCAACAGACAGTGGGTACAGCAGGTTCAGGACAGAGCATACCCTACCGCACAGTGGGTACAGCAGGCCTACGACAGAGCATACCCTACCGCACAGCGGGTACAGCAGGCCCACGACAGAGCACACCCTAATGGACAGCGGGTATAGCAGGCTCAGGGCAGAGCATACCCTACCGCACAGCAGGTACAGCAGGCCCACGACAGAGCACACCCTAATGGACAGCGGGTATAGCAGGCTCAGGACAGAGCATACCCTACCACACAGCGGGTACAGCAGGACCACGACAGAGCATACCCTACCGCACAGCGGGTACAGCAGGCCCAGGACAGAGCACACCCTAATGGACAGCGGGTATAGCAGGCTCAGGACAGAGCATACCCTACCGCACAGCGGGTACAGCAGGCTCAGGACAGAGCATACCCTACCGCACAGCGGGTACAGCAGGCCCACGACAGAGCACACCCTAATGCACAGCGGGTACAGCAGGTTCAGGACAGAGCATACCCTACCGCACAGCGGGTACAGCAGGTTCAGGACAGAGCATACCCTACCGCACAGCGGGTACAGCAGGTTCAGGACAGAGCATACCCTACCACACAGCGGGTACAGCAGGCCCACGACAGAGCACGCCCTAATGGAGAGCGGGTACAGCAGGTTCAGGACAGAGCATACCCTACCGCACAGCGGGTACAGCAGGCCCAGGACAGAGCACGCCCTAATGGACAGCGGGTATAGCAGGTTCAGGACAGAGCATAACCTACCGCACAGCGGGTACAGCAGGCCCAGGACAGAGCACACCCTAATGGAGAGCGGGTACAGCAGGTTCAGGACAGAGCATACCCTACCGCACAGCGGGTACAGCAGGCCCAGGACAGAGCACGTCCTAATGGAGAGTGGGTATAGCAGGCTCAGGACAGAGCATACCCTACCGCACAGCGGGAACAGCAGGCCCACGACAGAGCACACCCTAATGGACAGCGGGTACAGCAGGTTCAGGACAGAGCATACCCTACCGCACAGTGGGTACAGCAGGCCCATGACAGAGCACACCCTAATGCACAGCGGGTACAGCAGGTTCAGGACAGAGCATACCCTACCGCACAGCGGGTACAGCAGGCCCAGGACAGAGCACACCCTAATGGACAGCGGGTATAGCAGGCTCAGGACAGAGCGCACCCTAATGGACAGCGGGTATAGCAGGCTCAGGACAGAGCGCGCCCTAACGGAGAGCGGGTACAGTCACACACCACACTCTGAAATCAAATCTTTACAACTTTCTAATTTTATCGATTGCTTCACACACAGTGGTTTTAAATGGCCAAGATCTTGGTGCATGCTGTAATTACCCCTAAATAACCCTCTCACACGCAGTAGGGTTCAAAACAGCATGGATGCATGGCTGTTAGACAAAGACCATGGCACAGGCTTTTACCATATCACGGCAAGAGCTTGGAGGGAATACCAACATTAAACATCACATAAAAGCAAGAAAATGGGACAAAACTAGCATGTTGTATAACTTTATGTAATTTTCCAGGCAACAGTCTGGTAAATCTGTTACCACACTGAAACCTTTTACAGCAGATATATCGAAAACCACAAGGTGGTTTAAAGATAAAACAAAAAGGAATTTCCATTCAGACCACCGAAAGACAGCAATGTGTCAGGCAGGCGGCGCTCTATGCATGACGGCATGTTGCAAATCATGCGCTTGTATTCCTGAATAGTGAGAAGTGTTGTGTGCTACATGGCTCCCCCCTCTAAAAGAGGCACCTTCCTGGGCCCTCCACATCCAAACATGGGGGGGGTTAACGGCAAATATTGGGCATGACGTTTTAAAACATTTATAGCACATCCCACACACACACACACACACACACACACACACACACACACACACACACACACACACACACACACAGCGGAAGTCCCCGAAAGCTGCTCCGCCAGTTGGCAATAGTTTGTGTTTTAAAATGATGATTTCCTTTATTTGCCATTTTTAGGAGCATAACAACAGGTACATTGGAAGGCGTTAGCATTTGCGTTTCACCTCCCGCTCATCTTTTCTAAGACACAGACACGCACACACACGCAGAGACGAGGGTGCAGCTTGGGGTCTGAGCGCAGGGTCGGCTGTTCATCCAGCCTAGCAGAACATTAACCAGGGGCTTAAGGGCCTTGCTCAAAAGCCCCATGCTGAAAAAAGACACTTGACTATTGGATTCGAACTGGCGACCTTCCGATGCCAGGCCCAGAGCTGTAACCTGCTGAGCTAGACACCGCCCCCATTTTCACATCTACAGACATTGTTTATAAGTGTTGCATTTCTAATTTTCTAAAACAGATCACAAGAGCTTTCTAGACATCTGAAAAGTACAGCAAAGGTGAAGAAAATAGCAGGAAAAACTATAATTAGTAAACAGCAAAAACTGAAAACACAAATAAAAAAGCCAAGATGGCCGCTTCTCGTGTACGCCAGAAGGGTAGTGCGGCCCAAAGCGGCAGCCCTCCCTAGCCAGAGTTACCACCAAAGCGACATCTACGGGGTCACATCCTCAGGGCAGCTGCGATACAGCCCTACTGGGTAGGGTCTTCGCTCTTTCCTCTCGTTACGTACGACAGTCCGAGGGCAATGCATGTTCTATCACTATATCGTGGGGTGTATCCTCAGCCACTGTGCTCTGTATGGAAAATTCCTGCGATGCCGTTGCATAACCTGAAGGCAATGCATTAATGCTTCTGTTTTCTGCTCTATTAACAGTGACACACTTAGACTAACCCCCCCCCCCAGAAAAGCACAGAATGGCTGTGCCTACTTACCCTCCGCCCCCCCCCTCCTAATAATTCAGTTTCTTAAAGAAGACCAAAATAAAAATGAGTGGTAATAAACAGGATCCTGACATACTTCTGACTCTATTTGCTGTGTTGCACATATTAGATTTTAAGATTTGATATCCAGTCTGATGAAAGGGCCACGGGCAGTGCCTGTGTGTATCAGACCCCCCCGCGAACACAGCAGGGACGCAGAACTCCTGGACATGAGTGCCGTACGTACAGCAGCCCATCTGCTCTCTACAGCTACATTTACATTACAGCCATTTATATAGTGGACGCTTCCATTCTGAGAAATCAGGCTCAGCCAGTCCCTGCAGCAATTCAGGTCAAGGGTTTTGCTCAGGGGCCCCACGGTAAAATTATCCTGCTGACCGTGGGATTTGAACCCTTAACCGGCAGAGCGATAGCTCTGCTGCCAGGTGCCGCATTACTGAGAATGCGGAGCTCTTGCGGCATCAGGGGAATGCAGTACTCGACGGCAGTCTACCTGGTCACAGCGTGTCCATACCGGGAAGAGTGTGATTAAGGCCCCGGCCCCTAGCGCATGACATGACACTGGATTTGGGGGGAGGTCTTGGTTACGTGACACACTTCCTATCCTGAAACTCGTCACAGATGTGACAGCCATATACACTGCACGCGATTCCAGTACTGTACATGAAGCAAAAATTACAATTAATGAGTACAAATTACAAAATTCAGCTTTTCATAACATTAGCTAAAGGCTACTTTTTTCAAAGCTAATTTCAAATGAAGATTTTTTTTCGTTTGTGACTTCCTAACAAAGTACTAATTCGTAAATATCTTTCCGCGCAAAAAAACCTTTTACCATTTCTCGGTTTCTGTTTTTCTAATTAATACTCATCTTGTGTATTAGAACCCAGCAGCATTTTTAGCCAGTGGAGCCGTGTTTCTACGTAACTACAGAGACATTCCGAAATAACAGCATGGAAATGGTTTATTTTTCCAATTCGGTTTATAGAAATTACAATGTATTTTCACCGGTGCCATTAATTTTAAATTTATGGTTTAAGTATTTATGTGTTTAATTAAAGGAGGATCATACTTTACTGATACTTACTGAGGTGTGAGATCACACTGCAGCAAGTGGAAATAACGACGATCCATCACTAGGGGGCAAGTTGCGTAAAAAAGCCGGCTGCAGCGCCGATCCAGTACGACGTGACTCCCGGCCGTGACTTGCGGGGCGCCTCCCGACTGAATCTCACGTACGGGGAGTCTCAGATAAATAAGAGCGCATTGTAACGGGGGAGGGGGAGCCGATCCACATCGCAGCTCCAGGTGGGATAACGGCGGCTAAAGCGCAAAACGCCGCTTCCGAACACGGCTCATTTTGCCCAAGACCCGACATTCCGACACACTGCCCTTGGCAGAAACATAATGTTTTTATAAAGCTTCTTCAGTAAAAAAATGAATCAGCCCGTCTACTTTTACACAATGTTTACTACGAAAAACAATGTGACCGGCCGGCCATTTCAGGTGCCTCCGACCACGTTAAAATTACAGCGCGCCAGAATACAATTAGAAAACGGGGAGTATTTTTTTTAATAACTACATAGCATAGCGATGGGTGTCCTTGTTTTTAAGAGCGATTTTGAACCTTGACTGACGTAGGTGCTTAATGCCTCCTTATTTAGGAGCGCACTATGCTGCGAACAGAGCCGTGCGCCGATACTCGCGGCGTTTCACCGCGGTCGGGGACGGACAGGCGGCTTAGGGAATAGCCTACTTGAAGTGCCACTAAGGTGGGTGTAGGTTCTTTCGTACCAATGGCGAGCGGGAAGGGGAGGATCTGCATGACGGACATGTTATGGAGCCTGGAGTAGAAATGTGGTAAACAAGCCCTCGGTGGAACAGCGAACTGGGAGGAAGGGGGACGGGGACTGTAACCATGGCGATTAAATACCCCCTCCCTTCATATTTTAGGCCTATCGTACCTATAATCCAGAGGATGCTCTCCACATCCTCTTATTTTACATTACAACCATTCGCCCTCGCACAACAACGCATAAAGATATATAATATAAAGGGATATCGTGAATATTTATGAGTGAGGTGAAATCACAGGTGAATAAGAACCAGTATTTTGTCCAGGTTTCCATCATCCACGCTCCTGCACCCATTAATCAAAAAACACATTTACAACATTAAAACGGCGATACTTTAGCAACGTATGTTCCTTGTTAGCGGAATTGCACGAAAATGCGGTTGCTGGGGTTTACACATTTAATCATGACAAACGATTACTTTAATAAAATTACGCTCCGATTTTCATGATTATGTATCGGTCAAATAATTTATTCGTTTTGGCCCTGTGATTAA
This sequence comes from Brienomyrus brachyistius, assembly GCF_023856365.1. NCBI lineage: Eukaryota > Metazoa > Chordata > Actinopteri > Osteoglossiformes > Mormyridae > Brienomyrus > Brienomyrus brachyistius. The sequence continues at coordinate 11,675,243 of NC_064545.1, forward strand.
TGTCGTACTCATTACATATCTGTTTTTTTATTTATTTCAAAATTTCAACGCATGCAAAAGACTCCACACCTACGTTCCTCTATATTCCGTAGCCGTGAGCAGAAAATAATTGGCTTTTCTGTATGCGCACAAAACAGACGTGCTAAAAGTCAAATTCACTTGCAAAAATATTCATGTAAATCCCGTTGAGTTAGAAATGCAAGATGTTAACAAATCCTCAAAATAATTCCAGAATCTGTAACGAGTGTTCTGTAAGACTATGCGAAGAGGGAAAAATAAACTATGTATTTTAGGTTCTTTACATTACATGCCGCGGAAAGTCGCGCATTTTAAATCAGGTGTTTTTCTTCAGTAAAGTGTACTACGCAGTTCAAAGAACCATTTCAGTTACTGAAATCGCGTTTAAATGCTTGACTACTTGATTTTAATTAGTTTATAATTGACTACCATGCAGAGCGACCCTCCAGGATAAGCGGCGGGAAGATGGATGGGTGTTTCAGGGCAGTATAGTAAAGGAAAACACATACAATAAATCATTTTGGTTAGTTTTCAGACTGCCTTTATACAAGCACTTAACCCAACCTACTTAGATGTCATATTCATACTTCAGGGCATTATCTGGTTTGCCATCTTAGAGCACCGGGCCACTGATATGTGCATAGATGAATACAGTGCTTTCAGAGTTTTGTAATTAGTTTACTAATTAAACTGGGCAACAGTAAATGAACCGGAGCAGGCAGTAAGAGTATATAACGCTCAGTGAATGATTTGTAAAGTTCTTAAAAAAAATAAATTAAAAATACATTTTCTAAATTGTGCCTACAGCAATTTACTTTCATTTTAAATGTTACGTGAATCTCAACAAATATACAAAGTAAAATTTCAAAGAGCGCCATAAACTATAACTTCTTCCCGCTAGGCATTTAAACTTTTGACTGTCAATAAGAAATTGTTCATTGAGCGTTTTGAAAGTGCTCCCCGCATATAACTGTGAATTTTACGGGAAAATATTTCGATTTTACTGGCATGAAGTAAAACTCGCAAGTACAACCTGTTTTACGGACATAAAAGAGCAAGAACCTACACGACGCCGTGTCCTTTCAAGGACATCTAGTCCCCTTGACGATGTTCAGACATGGTGGTCCTTAACCAGACAACAATACTAAACAAACAAAAAAGGGTGATTATGTTCAGCAAGTCTTTCATTGTAAGCTTATGTGTCATCCTTAAAGAGCTTAAAGTGGACGAACTTCAGCGGCGCATCTATGAACACTGCTCAAAACCCATTTCATGACCGTGCCTAATACATGACTCCATTTTGAATTATAACAGCTGATGAAGGAAGATGACAGTGGTAGTTTTTCAGTTCCCATTTCATTTTCATGTCCTACAGTTTATAAGCCAGGTGGGAAGCTTTTGGAGAAACACTGTATTTAAGGGGCCACAAATAATATAGTACTACACTTCCGTAATGTATTAATTATCCAGAAATTAAGTGTTAGTTACAGTCTGATCTCATGTTCGTTCATCATTGATCAGGCATGACAGTTCATGTATTTCATGCAGTTACTGTATTTGTAGTAAGGCTGCACCCATCCACTAAGGTACTTGTGTCCCCTCAAGTAAAGTGTCACCGATTTAGGTTTGGGAGGAGAAAAATGACACCAACCTGATGGAATTACAAGGAAGTCAAGCAGAAGTGTAATTAACCCCGATACTCCATCCATAACCTAGCCCGCCCCCAAAACAGAAAACCTTTCAGCAGGAACCGGCTTTTTTCTCGGCAGCATATTTTATGAATATAAGTCCAGCTGAGTGTGTAGTGAAGGTGAAGCCCTGAGGCCACAGCAGGCCTGTCAGACAGGGCTCTGTAGTTTTATTGTTCTCTCCTCTTTCCGTAATTGGCTCCATTATTCTGATACTCTTGGCATTTGATAAGGTACATTTTAGAACCTAAGCCATTTTGGGCTTCAGGAAATACCATATTTCAATTCTGTATTTTTTCTTCAAATTCACTGCTATGAATAGTGGAGGAAATTAAGTACTAATTGGACCAGTTAGGCTGAGGGAACTGGTTTTTTAAAGCCATATACACAGTTTAGCACCCCGGGTGTGTAACATTCCTTAGTGTTGACCTCGTAAGACGCTACAGCTGTAGACGAGACCAGGATGGGAGCTAATCCGAGTTCCAGTAGAAGCAGATAAGATAAAGCCAGGCCAACCTCAGTCATACAGAAACCCGGCTTCATGACATCATCATCACCACCACCACCACCATCATCATCATCATCATCACCACCACCACCACCACCACCACCACCACCACCACCACACCCCCATCTGCATTGGAAACCAAAGCGACAATGATGGTGGTTTTATTAGGTGCCAGTGTGAGTTTCCTGTCCACTCACATCCGCAATGTCAGTATGGGGCCACCTCACATCGCTCCTGAACACAATGCCCTGTAAATTCTCTGGGGGCGGGGGGCTCGAGGTACTCTTCATCTGCACACTGTATCCCCCCCCCCCCATGATACATGTGCTGAAAGTGCATTAACATCCACTGAAATCCAAAAAACCAAAGAAGAGCGGCTCACTGGCAGTGAGCGCAGGAGGTGGGGGTGGCGGGGGCAGTGTGGGCAGTTCTCTCCAGCCTTTGCTGGCACACGACATGGCCGCCCCCGAGATGACCGCCAGCCAGCCAGGCAGGAGTCTTATGCACACTAAAGGAAGGTGAGACAAGCGACCGCGGTTCTGAGGTTTGATCATGTGGGGAAGAGCCCCACTGACAACAGAGAGACGGTGGGCGGGAATACAGGGTGCTGACTTCACCCCCTCCCCACCCGACCCCAGAGACTTCACAATTGCATTAATTACAAATGCTTTTATAAGCAAATAAGAGGAAATACGTCACTTGTGATGCTACTCTGAGTGCTGGGTAATGGTTTAAGATGGTCTCACATTAACTGTAACAGAAACCAGTAGCTGGCAGCACAGTAGACTGTTAACCAAAGTCCTGCCAGTTCAACCCTCAGCAAGAGCTGAATAAGAAGCCAGAAGTACATTAAGGAACATCCAACTGTGTCTGTCGCGGAGAAATGCGTCACCGTCTCGGGCTGCTCTGCCCTGCCCTCTGTCCCGAGTGCCATCCTTCACTGCATAACAGCGTGGCCCCTCTGTCCATAGCTCAGACACACTCACCCTATTCCCCATGTTCGTCTGAAGACGCCCCACCAGCACTAAGCCAGAGTGCCGTAAAGCTGGCACCTTCAAGAAAGACCTCACACTCACTGTCCACCAGGATCCCGTCCTGCCCTTCTTTCAGGAAAGGAACCACCCATTCATTTCTGATACAAAAAAAAATAAAAGAGGGCAGCACTCCAGCTGGCTCATGTTGCATGTTTGCCCACAGACAACCAATGGCGAGCCAGCTGCACAGACAGCTAGTGTTCGCCTCATTAATACACACACACACACGGAGCCTCGACATGGAAACCTGGGTCCTGGGGTCTCCACACTACACCCAGCTGACACCCTCTTGCCAGCACTGACATTTATGTGCAAATCTCTGCACAGGAATTCTGTACAAGCAGCGCATTGTGATCATCATTAAAGCTTGATGGGAGCCAATCAGAGAGCTGCACCTGGTGGGTGTCAGAGAGCAGGGGCAGCCGTGCTCAGGCTCGGGGTGAGGCCTTGGCCAGCACCACTGCCATCGCAGATTCAATTAAAAGTCGCAGCCTGCGACGCGGCCACTTCTAATAATAAATAACAGCCATGTAAACAGAGCGTCACGGGAGGCCCTGGGGTCAGAGCCTGTCCTGGCTGTAGGCTCGCAGAGTGCTGGCTCTGAGCAGGATGGACGCCTTCCCCGTCGCCGCGAGCAGCTTCTAAAAATACCCGACGCTGCCGGCTCCGCTTCATTACTCTCGGTCCCTGGCAGACGCGCACGTTTCTACGCGGGGTCCGCCGCCTTGCAGCTGGCTGCAGCTTCCACCCATGCTCATGCCCGCGCCCCTGCCCACCCACCGCCGAGTGCCATGCTGCCTCGGCCTGTGTGTGTGCAGCCAGTGGGGGGCACTCTAGCACCAGTGCCTTGTTTCTGGGTAGCCTCATTCCAAGCCATTGCCAGGGGTGATGTGTCTGGCTGCGAGGACGCTGTTCTTCCTTCTGATGCACCCCCATGCCTCCCCAGGACATATTCCATCTCCCCCTGTCCAGCAGTCAGCTCTGGGCTCCTGGCAGCAATTTACTGTGGTTTCACAGCCGAAGCGATTATCCAAATCGACCCGCGATCCACACGGCTCATTTAATACAGCTAGACATTTGTTAAAGCAATTCCACTTAAGTATCCCTGCCCTTCAAGGACCTCAACCAAGCAACCTTCTGGTTGTGAGTCTGCATCTTTAGTCTGTCTGGTAAGTCTGCTCTGCCCCAGTGCTGAATGACCCCACAAGACTGCACTCGATCCATGCGGATCCCCATCACACTATGTAGGCTCACCATTGCCACCTGTCTGTACATGACTGAATGAGTGATTCCAATGCTGCTGGTCGAGCTACTTTATTTTATGCATGTAAAATATGAAATCTTCCCAAACACTTACGCAAATAACCTCTGAAAGAGAAACATATCGCAATACAAACACCAGGCTTGTTTTCTGAGGGCCGCAGAGAAATAAAATCGAAACAAATGCTGGAGTTATTTTCCCAGAGTGCTAGTCTTGCCTTCGAAGGGTTTCAAAATGCACACAGCAAAAAATACACACTCTCCTGAGCCTGCTTGCCATTTTATTGCGGAAAGTGGCGGAAGACAAGGGGAGGATTCACAGGATTTTCCCGTCATCAGCAAACCGGCGGATTGGCAGAGAGACACGTGGGAGGGAGCAGGAAGTTAAAAACCAGCTGTATAGAGCAGACACACACAAACGGCTACAAACAGCTGGGGGAACATGGTTATCCTACCCAACGGTAACCATACCCATGGTCAACATGTGCTGTTTACCACTACAGAAGAATGACACACTTCTCAGTATCACTTGGATTACTGGGTATGGTGCATGTACTATGTACAACAGACAAAGACGACCAGTATCATAACAAGAAGCAAGCAAACCTAAGCCCGGGTGGAAGATGAGGCTTGACATTGATTAAAACAAGTTAAAACTGCACACATATTCGGTTCTGCAACTGACTTGTAATACCTGTCACCAGTTGTATTGATCTAGTAGTTATGCCTGATAATTCATTTCACATTCCCTGCATTGAAACACTGGCTTTTTAACTGCCACCTTTCAGAAACAATGTGTTTTTTCCCCAGCAGGAAGATGCAGGTTAGCCTAGTCAAAGGTCCAGCGGGTGGCAGTGCTCTGGGTCAGAACCACCAGCTCTGGAAACTCATTTCGACATCCCTGGCAGTATGACGGGGGACATCACGAGATTCTCCTGCAGCCCCCGATCTACTGGAGAGGCAAATGCAGACTGGGGGGAGGGCACACAGGCAGTTTTCAAAGACCCCTAAAAAGACAGCTAATGTAGATGGATGGGTGCAGCTGACAAGTAGAGACCACCCCCCCTCCCACCACCCCCCAACAAGATGGCGCTTTCCAGCTTACCAGTTCCCTCCAAGCCCCACTCTAATTGGCTATTGAAAAGATTGTTTTATGTTTTTTTTGTTTAATCTTTCTTCTTTCTTGGGGAGGGCTGTCCACTCTACCCCATTCTCCTTTTTCTGCCCCCCATGCCCCACCATGACCAACTTTCCAATTTTTCTAATAGGATACTTGTTAATGGGAGTGTGTGTGTATGCGTGTGTGTGTGTGTGTGTGTGTGTGTGTGTCAGAGAGAGTGGGAGTGAGAGAAAGGAGCCCCCAGTCACATGGTCATTCCAAAGGGGGGATTAAACATTGAAAGCAAAACAAAATGAACCCTCACCCACTCCCCAGGTCTGACTGCGTATATAAGGCTGTGGGCAAAGGAGTGAGCAGCCCACCTCACTGTGACCCCTTATGCTTCAGCAGGGGGCAGGCGTTGGCGGGGGGGGGGCATTGGCACAGCTGTTCAAAGGAGCACTTTCTGCCGCTAAAAATAAGCATTCCTTGCAGAAGTGGAACAGAAGAGCCAATCTTTGCGTGACTTGTCTGATGGTTAACCCTGCAACCACCCCCCCGTACGGTCTTCAACTGCAGCTTCATCAGTTAACCAGTGCCAATCCTGCTGGGCCATGTGACCAGCAAGCCTCCACCAGCACTGCCTACAGGCCACACCGACACACAGCACCTCGTATTTCGGGAGGTGGCGCTGATGGCAGTTTAGGCACGCCTGGATGTAGGCCCCTGATCCCTGAACCAGGCTGGCATCCCTAGTCTGCTGCCCATGGCCTGGCCTGCCAACCCATCTGCCGGGATTAGCAGTGTGCTCTGAGGGAGTGAGATTTGTTCAGAGAGCTCTTACAGAGAGAAGGGAGCAGCAGTCTTACACACAAAGTCCAACCGAGCTGGGCCCCACCCCCTAGACTAACAGAGCTAGGCCCCACCCCCACAGAGCCCCACAGACTGACATAGCTGGACCCCATCCCCACAGACTGATAGAGCTAGGCCCCACCCCCACAGAGCCCCACAGACTGACAGAGCTAGACCCCACCCCCACAGAGCTCCACAAACTGAGATCCACGTTCCGCCCCCACAGGCCGACAAACCTAGGCTCCGCCCCCACAAGGTCTCACAGACAGAGCCGTTTCTCACACCCCAGTCAGCAAGTGTCCAAAATTGAAGCAAGAGGGCTTCTACTCTGCCGCCACATTCACCGTTTCTTCAGCAGGCCGCGACTTGGAGTGTTAGTTATCCGTCACGAGATGCTGCTACTCACGCTTGAAGCTGAAGACACTCTGCGGAAACGCCAGCCGCGGGAAAAGGAAACATTTAGGAGAAAGGGCCCCAGGAAGTGATTTGGCGCCCACATCAATCGCGCTCTTCCACAAATGACTGAAACAGGACGCCGTGGCTTTCTCCCACACAAACAGCGGGCCCATTGTGCAATGTTTTGCTATGGATGCAGCCAGAGGACATAAAGGCAAGCTTTGAAACAGCAGCAACTACCCCCCTACCACCCAGAAAAATCTATCCCTTCAGCTGTGACGGACATAGCAGGGCAGCAAAGCTAGTGAAAATAGAGGGGGCCCCCAGCCCTAGAAAAGATGCTATTTGACTCTCTGCAGTCAGAGACCTCACACAATTCCCAAGGAATGGGTGACATTGCCACAGCTGGCCAGCAGGGGGCCCTAGACTTGGACAGAAAAAGTCCTTTTCTCTTAACTAGCAACAGAGTGCTGCTGTAGACACACAAAACAAAAATGGGAAAAAATAAACTATATATTCCCTTAAAATTTACCACCCTACCAGATTAACTGGCCTTATGTTTAACTTATCATTATGGAAGTTCAATATCAAAATTAAATTAACCATAATAACATTTGTCACTTTGCTGCATTATGCAAATTATTGGAATATAAGCTGGTCATTAAATAAACACTCACCGCAGCTCTTTGATGACCTCAGGGTGCTCTGTGGCCAATACCCGCTCTTAATCTGGATGCCCCTCGCTGGCGCCCAACCACTCGATGCCCGGCTCCAGCCCAAAGAATTGGCTCAGGTTCTCTGGCACGGTTGTGGACACACACTGCTGCCTGTGCATTATTACTGGAACACAGCAGCAAGGTGGCTACTTCCTGTGCTGCACGTTATGACTGGCGGCCCAATATCCAACACTTTCTGGAAGAGTGATGTCTGCCCCTCTCATTAAGCAGAAAACGCTGTGCTAACGCGGAAGCCTGGTGCATGACGGTAAGATGCGTGTCAGAGGGCCGGGGCAGCAACGCTTTAAACCTGTCAGCAATTGGGACTAGGCTGGCGCCACCTACTGGCTAGAAGGTATAGGAACCCCAATAGCCATATTGACACTTTCTCTACTTGGAGAAAGTACAGCGCTTCAAGGTGTTGGTTTTCCACTGGTGTAAAAACTTGTACCGGCGCCAAATGACATCACAACCGAGGTGGGGTATTTTGTACTAAATTCAAAAAATGGCTGTAGTGGGACTGGACGATGTGTGACGTTAATAACAACATCACAAGTTATGCACATACAATTCTTACATTGCTAGTCAGCTAGATTAAAATGAAGCTTTTTCTTACTTTAAATTCTGTATGGACATTATAGCGCAAGGGATTAAAGTTTCACAGAAATATTTTTATTCCTTCATAGGACAAAAAAACAAAAACAAACAAACATAGGAAGCTTTGCGATTTTAGTTATTCCCTTTACAGATTCTTAAATGTTTAAAAATCAGTTTCGGGTTTAACTCTGCTTTTGCATGAGCGCTGCATGCGTTCTCCGACACAATTGTAATCATTTTCATCCTTGCCGTTTAAATCACCTGAAGACAGATTTGTGAAGAATTTATGAAACTCCTCTTTTGTTTATAAACACCCAAATATTTATTCCAACAAAATCACATCGCCATGCTGCATTAGTGTATTCAAGAAAATACTTTTTCTAATCCTTTTTTTTCTTGTCATGCCATCCGGATCTTTTTGTTATATATGTTCTTAGAACCAAATCACATTCTTTTTTTTTTTTACTTTGTTTATCATTATTTTTGAGTTATCAGCTGTTTTCAAGGCAGCGTTAGTATTGTGTTTCAGTGGCAGGTTATTTGCATAAAAGGGTTTCAAGTCTCACTCCAAAGAAGTAGCCCTGCTGGTTTGGTACTTTCGGTACTGGATCCTCCGGTACTGGTACTCGACCGGAAGTTAGTGGAAATGTGAAAGTACCATACCAAAAGTACCATACTTGGTGCAATGGAAAGGACCCCAAAAAGTAACCATCAAAGTTTAGCAAATTTTTGACCCCAGGACTCCCAAGGGAGAATTTACAAACAGCTTTCTTATTTAACTTTGGATCAAGATGATGGAGAAGGTGAAACCCCGATATCCAGCACCTGATTTTCAGCATGCAGGCTGTGTGAGAGACTGAACTGTGGAAACAAGTTTAGGATCTTAAGTGACTGACTCACGCTGTACAAGGCAGGGAGGCTGCGGGGAGAGTATTCTCAGTACTCATGCTCAGACTCACCACCCCCACTCCGACCAAATCAGTGGCATAAATGTTGGAAGACATGGAGGAGGGACAATATCCTGCAGTTTGAACGTTTCCATGATATAGCCTTCGGACAGGTCTGCGATTTCAAGACGATCACAGAGACCCACCCCAAAAGCTGGGTCTGATACTGTGGATGTACAGCAGCCAGAAAGTCAGCAAGCAGCTCTAGAAATACCACCAGGTAAGGAAGAACTCTTAGTGTATCAACCCCCACAGAGCAGCTCTCCCATACCATAACCACCGAGATGACGCATCCCAGCCTGCTTCTTGAAAAAGCTCCTCCAGACCACTTCAGTTGCATTGAATTAAACTGTTAACTGCTAACCTCCCTGGGCTTGTCCCTCAACACCACCACCTGGCAGAAGGTGGAGATTTCCATGATATGGAGACGTGCATTTCAAGGGAATGCTGTACCGGGACAAGCTTTCACTGGTAAGTGAGAAAGGTCAGCGGCAGACAGGCAGTGCTGAATAAATGCAGAGGAGAAGGAGGATAACGAGAGGATGCAGTGTCCTCAGGTCCACCTGCCTGACGTGGCGGCCTCCCGCAGCTCCAGTTACGTGCCTTTGGGGTCACGGGCATTTCAACAAAACAAAAGCTGTCTGTTCTAATCCCACACTGTGCCCCATGAAGGGTCAGTCCCAGGAGGCCCAGTAGATTAGACTGCTGCCCCAACACTGTGACACTTAATAAGTGAACTTGTCACCACGCCCCTGACTCACCGTTGCACCCTTGCTGTAGCCAATCCTCCAGCTCGCCACAATCACGATCCTCCAGTGAGCCACCACCATCACCATTCCTACCAGCCGCCATCACCAATCCCCTCACATGCTGTCATCAGTGCTACTCCTCCGGCTCGCCGTCGCCGAACCCCAACCTGCGGTTGCCATATCTGATCCAAGAGTCGTCATCACTGACTCCCCAATGTCGTCGATATCCACCACCGCTTTCTGCACACGGCCCACAGCTCCTAACCAAAACCCTCCCTACGTTCCCATTGTGATGTCCACCTGCCTTTCACTTTACCTCCACCCCTGCGAAAGGGACCCGTCCAGAGGTTGGGGGGAGAGATGGAAAAACATAAAATGCTCCATTGAGAACTTTCCCTTGCAGAATTAAAAAAAATATATATATTGGATTTCCTTATTTTTACATCCGGCCATGGCCGGTGTCGGGGCTGCATCCCGGTGCAGGACAGCCTGTTCATTTGCTTTTACAAGCTGCGATATAGATACCCAGAGTTATGTCTAAAATTCCAACTGGGAAGAAAACCAGCCCAATAGAAGAGGGGGCACAAATGTGAGAAGCAGGGAAACAAAACAAGAGGCAGACATGTCAGATAGGAGCCAGACGGAGCGGCAGCCAGCCCGGTGGGACACGCACATTCACCCAGAGTCTGCCCAACCCCCCCCACCCAGTTGCCCTTCCGCAGCCACAACAGTCTGGGGTGGTGTGCCGTGGATCACGCAGCCCTTTACTGTGGGGGAGGGGGTGAAACAAACAGAGACGCTGTGGCTTGCTGTCCTTGGCCACTGCCTGACCCCAGCTGCCCCCCGCCTGTAAAATGGCTACTCCAGCTGCCCCCACTGGGTTTGCGGATGAAGAGTCACAACAATTCTCCTCTCCGTCAATATCTCCCTCCAGAACCGATATCCTCACAGGCATCAAAAAGCAGCTCTGACCAGAAATGGTGGGGGGGAGTAGGAGTAGGAGTACAGCCATGTTGGATCCGGAATTGCAGGACTGCAACTGGGGAGGAGTTCCGACCCTGACGCAGGTGCTGATGCGTACCTGCATGCGAGTACCTGCATGCGAGCACGGTCACGCCGATGCACGCTCCTTCTGAGGGAGTCGCGGACCGTTACCGTGACAACACACCGCCATGGCCACTGGAAAGAGATGGAAATGAAGGGCTGCCAAGCTGGCAGAAAGCTGGGGGTCCCTGAGCATCACCACCGCACGTGCCTCCTGCTCAGAGTCCTTCAGCATGCGACTGACACGCATGTGTGCATGGCGTGTGAGACAGCCTAGGTTGCCTCCCAGCAGCTGCTGGGTAAACATTACACACCCGCGCCTTCCCAGCTTTGATTAACTGGCTCTCCCTGACCAGACGCAGATCGATACCCTGGGAAATCCCAGAGCACACCCAGTGCCTGGAAACCAAGGACTTACAGACAGCAGTTAACGAGGGGCCATCGCCACGGCCTCGTCACCGAATCTCATGGGGGTTCAGACAAGGGCTGTGCTGCCGGGCAACCGTCACACGGCCCAGACTCCGCCGCCACCAATGACAATCATCATCAGAATCAATTACAAAGATTAACAACAACTTGTTGCCTGGTTATATAACGTGGATAACACTGCATTAATTATAATGGCAGTTTTAATCACTGTAAACGGCTCATAATCCCTTAAAGAACAGCACAACCTTTCCCAGTCTCAGTCCAGATAGGTTCACTTGTTTTGTTTTAGCCAGGTAATGCGAAGCACATCTGGACTGCTCAACTGAAAAAAGCAAAGAAATGTAAAACTCAGCTTCCTTAGTAATAACTAACACATTAAATAAAACACTGTCATGCAGAGAAGGCCGCTAAAAGTGAATGGCATTAAATAACCACAACAGCAATGAATGATAATTGATTAGTGACCCAGAGGTCAGCCCACCGAGGCCTCGAGTTAGTTAAAGAGACATAGGAGAACACAGAATGAGCGTGCAGAGCGGCCCCACGGCATGCCTTTGCATTCTCCACCGCTAAGCTCCTTGTAAAGAGTGTAAACAGTAAGCAAGAAGCACCAGCCAGGGAGTGTGAATAAAGGGGAGGCTTACACACTCACATTTACATAAAAGGCTAATCTGGTAGCTCCCACTCCATTAAGAGCTGTCATAAAGCACAGTCTGCTTGCTAAGACGACCAGCCTCAACTATGCTTTACATACCAGAACCAATCAGCATTCAGGGTGGGGCTTGGGGGCGGGACTGCCAGTGCTCAAGAGCTTAGGGCCTTAAGCTTGTTTGACCAGCTGTCTGCTCGCCTTAAGACCTTTACAGACTCTTCTTTCGCTAGTGGGGGGTTCCAGCAAGGGCCCAGACTGTTGGTGCTGCTGCCACGCCCATCTGTTTGCTGAGCCGCCCGGCTTCCCAGACAGGCCGGTCACCCAGAGCTGCTCCAGGAGAGACAGAGGGGCCCGCGGTAGATCAGTCACAGTGGCACGCTAATCTGCATGCTAATCCTCAGAGGGCAGCGGGCCCATTTGCTCAGCCAGGGCAGAGGCTGGTAGAGCACTGGTGACCGGCAAGACTGCACTCGATGTGACCCGCAGTGCTGGAGCTTGTGTGGCCGTGCAGATGCATGCGGCGTCTGGAAGGGACAGGATTTCTTTTAGCAGAGACTGCAAAACAAGTATCAGGAGACAGACACATGAGAAGTTCTCTGTTATTTCTGTGTCGCTGCTGCACACCCGCCAGTGCCTGAATCTCTCTCGGTTCTGTGTCTCTGTGGCACAGCTGCCCGTGTCAGGATCTCTGCCTGTTCTGTGCCTCTACGGCACGGTTGCCTGTGCCCGGTTCTCTGTCGGTTCTCTGTCCCCATCACATAGTCACCCATGCTCGGTGCTATGTTGGCGGCAAGTGCGGCTTAGAGTGTTGCGACCTCAGCTGGGACCTGACACCTCCATACCTCAGCGAGCTCCTCAGCTACACTCTGCTCCTCCCTTAGTTACCGTTGCCTAATGGTGTTTGTTTTCTGTACAAACCTCTCCATGGCCTCCTTTCCTGCATAACCCCCCCCTCCCTGGCCCCTCCTAAAAATGTCTCGGTAAACAGAGGGAGTCAGCCAAGAGATCCCGTCCCCCTCCCTAACAGCTGCGGCAGCCCTGAGAGTCCAAGGAGATGCTCTCTGCCGAGACACCCCACCTCCCCCAACAGAACAGGAACTACCAATTATGTGCACCCAGGGGCTGTCTCTCACAACTCCACCCCCCACAAGTTACCCTGCTCTGTGAATTCACAGCCTAATGCAGGTGTCAGAGAGGTGAAGATGGGGGGAGGGTGGCTGGCTGACTGCTTCACTGTTTACTAAAGCGTGGGGTGGGGGTTCCTCAAACTGTGAGAGGGAAGACATTTAGGAAGGCAGGTCATCCAAGGATTCCAAGTGATAATCCTAGCAACACACGCCCCCCACATTCAATAGAGGACTGCAGAGGGGCAGTAAATGCAGGCGTGCCCTAAAAGCCCACAAAGGTAACAGATAACAGAACAAATGTCACCTGTGTCCTCTCGAGGCATGGAGCACATCAGCCGATTTCAGTTCAAAATGGCGTGGTCTGGCATGCTGCGTTAGCCCAGACTCTCACGCAGAGTTAGGAATAGCGCCCCCGATTCGCGCCTCCTCTGCGTTTCTTCTCCCATGTGGTGCACCACACTCACAGTCCCCACCTCCTCTGCCTTAACTCCTGAGGCCTGGACGAGAGCCGAGTGGTTAGCCCGAAAGGCCGGATACTGTGACTGGAGCGATCAGCCGGGCCACGGGAGAGCACCCCCTGGGAGAAAGCCGGCATTGCGGCTAACTCCCACACACAGGCTGCGGTTGGCCTCCAGGCCAGAGGCCATCTCATTCAGCAGTCTGAGGGCTTATAGCAGACTGACAACAGCTTTTTTTTAAGTTAGCGTATAGCTTAGCATGGACCCCCTAAATTAGCATACAGCTAGGAGGCCAGTCCCCCTGAATTAGCATACAGCTAGGAGGCCAGTCCCCCTGAATTAGCATACAGCTAGGAGGCCAGTCCCTTTGAATTATCATATAGCTAGGAGGCCAGGCCCTCTGAGTATCAAATCTTCCTTCTCACACTGGTTACCTGAGTGTGAGGGCGCATGCTTGTGCAGCAACCAGCAGCAAGTCACGTTTAGAGACCCTCCTGTCCAGATATTTATTTTTTCTGGCATCTCCTACTGAGTCATAATGTTCACTCTGCAGATTCCTGAGAGATGTTAAAGACACCACCCCAATTCCACACTCAAAAAGTAGCATTTTAATGCAAGTGAAGCAGACAGACATTCCCACGTTATATTAGTGTCTTGAATCACCAAACCCGGAACTCTACATGGAGCACCCATGACCCTGCTAACTGATGGTACTGTCACACAAACCTCCTTTCACCGTCGAGATACACACACGTGTCAATCAGCTGCTTGGTAATTTCAAGCCAAGTCTTACAAGTGTTTACATTAATAAAATTCATTTATGAATGTTTATTTAGCTCAATATAACCAACATGTTTCATTATAGTTTGACCAAAATGTTTTATTAGATTGTCAATGTATATTCAGCTCGACTTCATGAATTATTAAAACCTATCGGTCATACTATTAAGCTAAATATTAGGGATGCAACGATACCAAAAACTCACCGTCCGATAATATCATGATAAAAAAGTTCACGATACGATAATTATCCCGATATTTAAATTCTTAATTAATAATCAACATGTTTGTTTATATCAAATTTGTTCTTCCTTTTAACATAAAGTGCTTCTGCTTTTGTTCATTAGTGAAATATCCAGCTATGACCTTAAGCATTTCCCAGAACTTAGCAGTAATTGTCCTTTGCAATGAATGACAGAACAATGCATGTAATTATAAAACAAAAACAAGCAGTCAGTAGTTCCTTTATAAAATATGAATTATTACTGCAGCAGCTGGATCGTTTAATCAAAATACAACCTGTAATTCTTACACCACATAAGCTGTAAAAACAAGTTCAGCAAGTTCTCTTTTTACCGAATTCTAAATCCTATGGCAGCATGCTGTTAGCACTTCCCTCAATACGAGGTTTAAGGGCTAGATAGATCGTGACATCACCTCACAATCTGCATACAATCCTCTTTTTTCTTAGAGATAAATTATCGTTTTGTTAATATACTGTAAATGTGTTTTTGTTTCTGTTTGACCAATTTATAAATTATTGTAACAGTAATAGATCAGATTAATGACCTATTGTCATGTGAGTTACACAAGGCCAATAGAGCACAACGAATTCATTAATGTAGTACGTATTTGTTAAGATGGAGCTTATATGAACGAAATAACCATGTGATATTGTGGTTGATATCGCAACAGTCCGACAAGGTATTTTTTATCACGATATTACGTTTTTCATTACATCCCTACTAAATATGATTTTAAAATTGTAATTAATAAAAACACCTGTTTTGAAACATTTGCAAAAGTATTTTATTAATGTAAACACTTGGAAGGGTTGAGTTACGGCACGAATGAAACTTATGATTGCCTCACTGGCCAAGCTGATCTACACATTACAGAGGGAAGGGATCTGGATGGTGGAAGAGATTTCACACGACAGTACCAAGACAAAAGTGAGTGACCCTGTGTCTGTCTGGTGGGGCTGTGTGGAATACAGAGACACTCCCCAGTCTAGACTTAAACTGGTTTAGGTAAGCCCAGCAAGTCACCTGACCAGAGCCAAACAGCCCAGCGAGTCATCTGACCCTCACCAAGCACAGTTAATGGGCTTATGTAAGCCCAGTGAGTAACCTGAGCCTCAAACATAGTTAATGGATTTAGGGAAGCCCAGCAAGTCACCTGACCGGAACCAAAAGAGCCTGGCGAGTCACCTGACCCTCATCAAGGACAGTTAAGGTTCAGGTAAGCCCAGCACACCAAACCAAAACCACAGAGCTTCACAAGTGCCGAGGTGCTAAACATAGCAGGCAAAAATCATACAGAAGCAGAAGAGCAGATGGTGGTTTTGTAGAACCGAGCTATTTCCAGATCTTCCTTTTTGGTAAGAAACCTCAGCCGTGCTACACAAGCAACAACAAGACGAGTCTCACGAAAGTTCAGGTAAAACCCGCTGGCTAGGGGTGGGCAATATCGCAAAAATATCAGCCATTAAAAATATATATATATATATATATTAAAAAATATATATTCATGTTGGTTTTTAAGACCATTTTCAAGTTACTGAACAGTACAACTAAAATAATTCAACAATTGTGACAATTGTAATTAAATAATTGTAAACATCTCCATAAGATAATAAAACTTAAAATAAAAAAACAGCACACTGAGGTAGTCACAAAGAGTCTGCCATGCTGCCATCTGACTTGCAAACATTACCGTAGTAGATTGTGGAAAGTACTATTGTTTGTGCCGAGTCGGTAAAATCCAAACAAGATCCATATTACCGATGTAGAATTCTATTAAAGGACCAACTCCTCCATGTCTTCCATGCCGCTACAATGCCAAAAAGGGAATGTGTTGCATGTTGAGCATTGCATGCTGGGACGAGGGCATGAAAGGAAGAGGAAGGAAATTAAGAAATTCAGGGCAATACCTACTGCTTGCCATTACCGGTTTATTGGTGCGTCAAAATGGATTTGGCTGACAAAACAGCTTTAGATGCATGTATGAGCCAAAGAACTGCAACTGTTAGAATGTGCACTGAAGCAACGCTAAGGATCTCTCCACAAAGGCAAAGGCAGATCGTGGAGACATTTTAATCGTTCATGATCTAGCATCACTGAATCGCTATCAGTAGCGACAGGTGGGATCTTAGGGCTCCGTCCCATGGGCCGCCAGCTTGGCCCAAACAGAGCCTTGTCATTCCTGCACCGGCCAGCGTGGGGCTCCTCCCCTACTCAGCCCAAAGGGTGCCGTGCTTATACAAGTGAAGTGGCCAAACTAGGTGTTGGTGGGGGGGGGGGGATTGGGACACTCCTCTTAGCCACAGGTGCCGCCTCAACGCATCTGCGGCTGCTTCCTGGCCTCCCGCAGAAAGTGCTCGCCTCTCAGGGGAGGAGGGAGGAAACCCATCGTCACAGAGCCAGCGGTGCAGACACGCGCGCACAAGTGCACATACAATCAAGCACTTGTGCTCAAGATGGCATGACACTCTCAACGGCCCAAGGAATAATGGGCGAGGAAGTAGTTAAAGGAAACGAAACAAAGCCCCCCCTCGCCCCTGCCCCGGGTCCTCTCCCTCAAACAGCCGCCCAGCCCCAAACAATCCGCAGCCATTGTCTGCTGCCATCACTTATCTCATGGACAGATGCAGGAATCCTGGGAATGTCTCTGGAGGACCCACCGACGGCCGTGGACAATGTCGTCCTGTGACCTGCGGCTGAACTCTTGCCGCTGGCCAGCCACTGGCATCCGGGGCAGCGAGAGTCGGACGCATGCTGTGAGTTCCCACTCAGGCTGCAGACAATGTGACGATTGGGGAACGAGGATAAACCTCACTGGACAGCTGGGAGATGCTTCCAATTCCATCGCAGCATAGACAACCTTGAAGGAAACTGAGCGAGCGAATGATCGAGGTCTGCGCTGGCCGGGCTGCTGAAGATACAGTCAGGCCTCACGGTAATCCAGACCCAGATCAGGAAGTACACCCAGGAAGAATCGGAACAGCACTGGAGTGCGGCCTACCCAATGTGCAAGCTGTGCACCACACTCACCAGTAATAGCCTCTCTGCAGAAATGATCTGAAGCGGAAAAACCCAAACTAGGTCAGCACCCGGCTGTTGAACGACCAAAGGAGCAAGCAGGACGCCAGGCAGGGTGGCGGCCTGAGGGCGGAAAGGAGGGTGGGGCCAAACAGAGGGTGTGGCCAAACTAGGTGGCAAGCAGGACAGTGGATGGGATGGAGGGAGGGGGGGGGGGGGGCAGAGAGCAGAATGGAGGGTGCGGCCAAACAAAGGTTGGGGCGGCCAGCAGGACAGAGGGTGGTGTGAGGTGGGAGAGGGAACGGGGCGGAGAGAGGATGGAGCGGGGCAGAGGGTGGGGCCGTGGGTGGGGAGCCTCGGTGGGAAAACACGCAGTTCCCTCATTTCTGCCAAGCTGACTGATGGAAGGGGTCTGAGCCCCTCCTCACCCAGTAATGACTGGCCACACAGCCTCCATCTCACCAAAAAAAGGTCACGATGGAGCAAAAAACAAGAAAAACAACTAAGATAAACTCCAAACTGGTGTGATGGCTGTAAGCGAGCAGCGTAGCAGGCAGGGTCAGTAATGCTGGGCTGCTGCAGTACAGAAGAGTCAGGAAGGGGTGAGAGCAGCATAAAAAAGGAGAACGTACCTGCAATATATCACACTGCTATAGAAGGCCCCAGATCCAAGAGGGCCACTGGGGGGAAATTCTATAATTCTGAACCACCCAGATTTCCTGAGGAATAAAGGGTTTGCTTTGGAGTGATATTAAGCGACCCCCCCCCCCCCCCCCCCCCCCACAACCTGCAGTGTTAAAATAACCCGAACACCCCATTATGTAATCAGCGCAGGATTAGCATGTCACCGATTAGAGCAGCAGGCTGAATCCAGCACCATGAGTGTACACACACACACACACACACACACACACACACACACACACACACACACACACACACACACACACACACACACACACACACACACACAGCGGGAATTCAGACGCACAAAAATGCACAGGCAGCTGTGCCTTTCGGAAGATGATAATTATTTAATATCAAAAGTTCAGCCGGGGGAAAAAAAAAAAAAAAAACTTAACGATTCCAAAGAAAAGCACACACACATTATGAGGAGCGGCTGAAGGTTTATTAAAAGTTATTAACTTTTTGTAGTTATTAAAATGGCCCCACTAGCTATAATTACGCACACTAATTAGCCTCAGAATAACAGGCGGCTGCTCAAGTCCCTGCAGGGATCACCGGGGTCATGCTATACTACACCTTTCCCCAAAGAATCAAATGCGAATCCCGCATACCTCTGAGGGACTGCAGGCCCAGACGGACATGAGGCAAAGCGGCTTACAGGGTGCCAAAGAAACCCACCAGAGGGTGGGGGGCAGCGGCTGGGAGTCACACTTAAAGGGGGCTCCAAAGGGCAGCTGACACGCCACCGTTATGAGCTCCAGCTCCTAGCTGGGCACCCCACTGACAACGCAAACTAAATATTCACAAACTATATTTATAGTAAAGGTTTTGGTGCAGTTCCTGTTGGAATGTGCACTGACCAATAAAATCTCCTGTTTATTTCACTGCTGGTTTGGGATTGGCTGAGACTTGGATAAATACACTTACTGGAAGAGAGCTAATGCTTTATAGTCTACTGATGTACCTTTATAGCCAAAGAATAAAATGTGCAAACTGAAAAGGCCAATTAGATTAACGATCAGCGCTGAATGGCAGGCCGTGCAAAGCCGAAAATGAAACCGATCATGTAAAAAAGTTCATCTACACTACATTACCCAGAATTACACAGACGAGGCATCTACACATGCATTGAGAAATGAATAAGATCCATTTCTTCGCTCGTGCCTCACAACCCAAATGCCCAACTCTGCCAAGCCAACAGCAGACCGCCTAACATGCACCACACTCTGCTGCTCTGTGGGCACAAGCTCACAGGTCACATGACACAATGTCCACCAGCATTCGCCAGGGCCAACCTCACACCTGTGATGCCCTTCAACATCACACAGCTCACAGACGGTGGGGAATTCCATCACCACAGCAAGCGGAGGCACGTTCCCTCATGCAGAAACCAAAACGAACACCAAACCACACCCGCCCCATCGCACATTCAGGACACATCGGCCTGTGGCTTTTATTCAGTGCGGCGGTGGCTGCCGTCACCACGGCGACCCCACTCGCCTCCCAGCGGGCGCCGGGCCTCCCAGAGGCGCTGGAAGCCCGGCAATTAAAGCAAACTCACTGGTTCCCAGCCATGGTTTAGAAGGGCTTTAATAAGCTGGAAACTATTTGTGAAATGACTGATAGTCCAGCGCGTGAGGAGCCCAGCCAGAACAAAGGCCCGCATTGTGTGAGAGCGGCCTTCTCTCGTGCCCATGGCTGCTGATAAATCAAATCCGCTACCCAGATTGAGGAGCCCAAAGCCATGGAAGCAAGCTGCCCCCCCTCGCGGTGTCTATAAGCACCAGAGATGCGGCGAAGGGATAACAAGAGAGAGAGATAGCAGGAGCCAGCCGGCCTCGGGAAAGGCCTGGCGCACACCTGCACACCCCACCACGCGTCTGACATTGGTGTTATGGAGAGCGCGCCTCAGTGCAGGCTGCTGGTGAAGACGCCTGCGTGGTACAGCCAGAAGAGGACCGGAAGAGTCGCTGGGCGCCATTCTTCACATTCTCCGGAACGTTCTGGCAGAGGCCGAGCTGACGCAACTACCTTGGTGCACGTCCTGGGCTCTACTTTTCTTACAGGCGCTCAGAGGGACGATCTCTCAGGCTGACACACTCTCTCAGGACAAAAAAAGGGAAAAAATCTGTACCTTTGCTTCTTACTGGAACTGTACCCTTGTAACTGTACCTTTTAAGTAGGGAGGGGCCGATCCACATTTTTTTCAGATCCGATCCGATTCCGATACACAACTGCCGATACCAATACAAGAGCTCTTTTTACTTTGTGATACTTTATATATAATTTTTTTAAGCTAGTAAAAACAGATGGAAAAAAACATATGATAAAAAAAATATTTAGACTACTACTACTACTTGGTTGTACGTCGTTTTAAGCATTTTTGAGGCATTTGCAGTTCAATAAGAATATCTTCAAAGCAAGTAAACACAAGTGGCGAACGCTTAAAATTTTAACACATTTTTTTTCCCATTGGCGTCAGCTCAGTTACACTTTGTTGCGATGGCAGCCCCTCTTGTATCACAAGCTGCAGCGAGTTCGCAAAACAGTCCAAGTTAGCGACTCCCAAATCATCCACCGCTTTTTTTAGTCTCGCGCAGTTGCATGCGCTTTGTTAAGTGGGACTGTCCATTAAACACTGCTCCCATCTCTCAAAACTTTATTTTACAAAGAATCGCCATGCTACTGGTTTCTGTTAAAAAGCGTACAACACTCCCAAATCGTCACGTCTTATCTTACGCTCCTCGTACTGCGAAGCGTATGCGCATGACGTCACAGCAAGCGGGAGTCACTGTGCTCACACCCACTGAGTAACAAAAAAGACTGAGACAGAGTGTTAGCGTTTGATTTGAATGCCGCAAAAAAACACGTGTAAAATGGGAAAGAGCTTTCATGTGATTGATTGTACAAATAGATCTAACACAAAATAGGAGCTATCTTTTTAGAGATTGCCAAAAAATAAATAGGTAAGTATAGGACATGGATCCGTCATGCATGGCTGATACCCGATCCGAATATCGGATCGGTGCACCTCTACTTTTAAGGCACAGAAATGGAGTCTAAGGAACATTCTAAAGGTACAGACAGCATTAATGTACCATCAATTGTACAGAAATGTCAAATACCTGTGAAAGCAGTTCTGGGGGTCAGGGGGGAACAAACAAACTCTTAATTTGGGTGCTGGAGTGCAGAAGGGCACAAAGAAATGGTGGAAGGGGGAAAGGATGCATTTCAGCATCGGCATGGGAGAAACAATGAAGACAAAATGGTTAAAGGGGCTTGAAGAAGCTGGCAGGGAATGGACGAGTGTCGACAGAATGCATGCAGGACAGGTCACCACTCCCTGTGGTACAGTGCCCTGAGGACAGGTCTGTATGCACACCATTATCAGAGCGGGGGCCACAGTCCCACAAGGTCCAGCCGCGAGAGTGAAAGATGTCCCCCTTCTACGGGGGACAGGAAGATAACCACAGCTCAAAGTCCAAGCCACAGGACTGACCAAAAGCAAACCAGAGAGGTGCCCAGCCTGGTCCCCAGTGGCACGGTGATGCTGAGCGTCAGACTACACTCTCACCTGCCTGAGAGTCTGCATGACCATTGGCTGGTTACTTCCTACATCCTGAGCTATTTCCGTCCCAACTTATTAATCCAGTTATCCTGCCAAACTAAATCTTTCACAAAAATCAACCATCTCAACTATGTGGTTCTACACATTTACTGTAACCTCAAAAAGGAATCTGGCACCTGAAGACACTGCAGTAACATCCCACTGAGGAGGTGTCGATATTTATCTGGCTCTTCGTTCACAGTCAACAGTGGCCCTTTAACACAAAACCTGAACGGTCTGAAACTAGCATTTTAAACACCAAGTTAGTGAGCTCCCTACCCCTGTAAATGGTTACCTTTTTTACCTTAATTACAGATTAACACACATTTTGTGCCCCACATGACTTACTTAGAACAGTTTTAAATAAGCAATGTGTGTCACCGAATCAAGTGTGATTCATTTTAGAGAAACAACTAAACACAGTAATAATAAGTAAAATCCATACTATTTATTGCAGTTTTGCACTGATAAACAACAGATTTTTGTCTAATACTACCAATACTGATGCTCTGTAATACCTCAGAGCTGTGCCAGATGAGCGGTCACAATCGCTCGTCCTCCACTATGAAAAATAACTGTTTGTCCAATGCAATCATCTCCATTATTTAAGTAGGTACAGTACTGTGTAAAAGTCTTAGGCAGTCACAGGAAATATTTAAAATTATTAATCTGGATAGTAAGTGCACTGTTGCTCTTACACACAATTTAACATTAGAATGTATGCAAATTAACAGTAACACAATACAGACTAACAGGAATCTCTTCTGTTCTCCAAACACTTACTTATGTCTTCTTGGGTGGCATCATCCAATTCCACGTATCAGCCATTCCGTGCATTTGTAAAATTTCACCAACAGCTCATTTAATTATAATTGATGAGGAATTGGTTCACCAAACATGGTGCGATAGTGGTCGAGTCAACAACAACAACATGGGTGTGTTGGACGGATGCTGCAAATATTGCAGGTGACTAAGAGAGGTTTTCAAATGGCCAAGCTGACACACTTTTAGATATAATACCATAATTCTACAACATCAAGAATTAAACATCATTTTCTTTGACTGCCTAAGACAGTGGTTCTCAAACTCAGTCCTCGGGACCCACTGCCCTGCTTGTTTTCCTGCTATCCCTGCCCCATACACAAGTCCCAGCTGTCTTTCAGCTTCTGATTACCTGGATCAGGTGTGTTCAGTCAATCAGCAGTGTGTAGGGCAGGGAGAGCTGGAAAACAAGCAGGGCAGTGGGGCCCGAGGACCGAGTTTGAGAACCACTGGTCTAAGACCTTTCCACAGTACTGTATGTATTTAGCTGTGGTGCTGAATACTGACTAAAGTCTAAATATCGGCTGGAAATAATCAGTTGGCCCAATGCTGATATCCTGATTTTTGATATTGTGATAGGTGTCAACTAATTATATCATGCATCTCTATATTTCTGATTTTGAGAACTTGATACCGTAATGGAATGCACACCTACAGTTGTGTGTTTGTTAGTCACCACTTCACGTCTGTTATGAGTGGGATTGCAGTCCCACTGACTGGCTGACTCGCAGTCACGCAGGAATTCCCTCTCTGTAGCTGCACATTGCTGGGTCTACTGTTGCATATTGAACTGGAAGTTAATAGTCAAAATGCTATGTGAGAATTTGCAAAGGCTGATGCATAGTAAGAACCAGTAGTCTGCCAGGGCAGGACACGCACAGTCCAATCATCTCCTTGGCGGGACACAGCAAGAACCAATAGTCTGTCAGGGTGGATGAAGTGAGAACCAATCATGCAGACTTCAAGAGTTTGATAAATAAAACCAGCTGCTGTTTCCCACACAATGTTAATTTTTCTCCTGTCAGGATCAGGAAGGAAGCAACAGCAAAGATGGGAGAAGAAAGATTTCAAAACATCTACACTCGCCTTTATTACACATACATAAAAAAAAACAATCAAAGAGTTTAAATGGCTTTAGGAAACACACCCCCCCAATCCCATGAGAGTGAACCCCCCCCCCCCCCCCACCACCACCACAGACACGTAGGCCACGTACGAACTAAGGTCCACGGTGTTGCACACCCTAACTGCCATTCTCCTGGCTGGGTGGTCAGATTATTGGACAGGGGGGTATATAATGCAGCCCGTGTGCTGGCGTGGACCACGGAAAAACAAACCCATTAAGTTAACTTCAGGCACAGGGGGGGGTGAGCAAAGGGGGTATGGGGGCGAGCCGTGGGCAAGGCTCAGAAGGAACATGCTCAGAGAACATGGGTCAAACACTCTGGAAACGTGGCACAAATGCTTGGAGAAGGGAACACGGGGAACATGTTCAGGGGATACAGCACAAAAGCTCAGGGAACATGACATGAATGCTCAGAGAACACAGCACAAACGCTCAGGGGACACAGCAGGAAGACTCAGGGAACATGCCAGGAACGTTCGGGGAACTCACTCAGAGAACATGGCTCAAATGCTCTAGGAACACGGCATGAATGCACGGGGAACATGTTGAGGGAATACACCATGGATATGACAATGACACAGAAGTGAGCCTGCAGGCTTTCTCAGAAAGCACTGAGTGGCAGGCAGAGGGTGGCTCACACGAGATGGCAGGCCCTCACAGGGTATGAGTGTCAGACATGCAAAATGCCCGATATTTAACCTTCGGGTCACCATTAAGGATCTCAGAATTACAGGCTAAGTGCACAGCTCCGTGGAGCAGACTAGGATGCTGGTGTCTGTCAAAATGTGTGGCCACCCCCAACCCGGGGCTTTCAGCGGCCAGTACAGTGTGTGCTCCGCTAACCTATATTTATCCCACCCTGAGAGCTCCCCCGGCAGACCCCTCCGCAATCCCAGAATAATCTCAGCCCTTACTACAGCAGCAGCGTGACTGCAAAGCAGGAAAGTGCGGTCTTCAATTACATAATGTAGATGCCGCGCACTCTTACAGGCTTAGGGCCCGCCCCCACTGGCATGCAAGCACACAAGCCCCGCCCCCAACTCATGCACACCTGCTCATGTGACAGCAGACTATGTAAGTATGCCGTTAAGACAGACAGCATTTCACATTTACCTAGAGCACAGAAATCTGACAGAGGTGCTCCGGACCTGCAGGGTGCAGCAGTCAGTTGGTATGGGCACTCACCAGCTGTGTTCAGGTCTGTCTACACTTACTGGAGTGCATGAGCCCAGACATGGCCTAATACCGTCCCACCAAAGGGTTAAACACGAGTTGGTTCAGTTGCAAAGCCAGACCATGAGATGTTCCTTTGTAACTTTACGATGGCCTATCATCTCGCCAACACACACAAGCTTCACTGCTGCCAGGCCAGGCGGGAACAGACAGCCATGCAGCTTTGCTACAACTCTGTCCATCACCGGAGAGGCCAATAAAAAGCCCCAAGCGTTTCACACAAGTGCCTCCCACGCTATTTCAGAAAACAACAACAAAAGGAGTCTCAATTTGACAGCCTTTTTCGGGTAGAACTCTGACAAGCCACAGCTGTCGCAGACCGAGGACGTCCCTCAAAACTTTAAGAAACGTTTTATTCTGGTCTTTACCACATAAACAGTAACAAACCCTCAAACAGATGCAGAGAACAATTTCATTTATGTCTGAGGCCAAACAGGGACAGGTTGTTCATTTTTGAAGCCCCTTTTCATTCTCAGTTACTAAAAAAGTGATCATAACAATCACCTTCAATAAATCCGCTGACTCCTCGACTGAGAAAAAATACTAGATAAAATCCAAGAAAAGACTGTGCGTGAGTCACTGACACGATGAAGAGGAGGAGGAGAGCATCGCAGAGAGAGCCCCCATGGGCCCGTGCTGTGCTGGGCTCCGATCCCGCATTATCCGGCTGGCGCCGCCAGCCGCGGGGGTGGGCCCCACCAGCGGTGGGGGGAGCGGAGGCTTCAGGGACACGTGTCCGTCACTGCGGCTGGCAGCGCCAACAGGGAGGGGGCGAGGCGGCGGCTGTTTTTATGAA
Source organism: Brienomyrus brachyistius (assembly GCF_023856365.1). NCBI lineage: Eukaryota > Metazoa > Chordata > Actinopteri > Osteoglossiformes > Mormyridae > Brienomyrus > Brienomyrus brachyistius. The sequence goes on from NC_064545.1 coordinate 11,701,128, forward strand.
TGAGCGCGGGGGGATGAGGGGTGTGAATGGGAGTAGAGACCATGGCACTATCCAGAGGGCGGCAATGCGGGGCACAGAGATGCAGCAGGGTGGGCAAGGGGTGTCGTTTGGCTTTGGGGGGGCTGTATGAAAGGCTTACTCTATGTGCAGAATGCTGGGGCGAATGCGCGCAGCGCGCGCATGCGTGTGTGTGTGTGTGTGTGTGTGTGTGTGTGTGTGTGTGTGTGTGTGTGTGTGTGTGTGTGTGAGTGTGTGAGAGTACATGTGCGCGCGTATGTATGCATGTATGTGTGTGTTTTTGTAATTTGGTCTCCACAATGCAATAAATCCTGCTACTCTGACCTCGTGGGACAATTTTTCAGTCCTCAACAAGGGAAACACAGTTTTATAAAAAAATCTGTGACTGCAATCCAAAACTAAAAATGCCAAGAGTCTTGTATTTTGTTTGGTTACTCTTGGTTAAAGCTAAAGCTGGGTGGGGGTTAAGGTAGATAAGACTTTATTGATCCCACACTGGGGAAATTTACTTGTTGCAACAGCCAGTAAATACAAAGCAACAGAAAAGAAACAGACCCAAAAAATACTGTAACAAATACAATAAATAATAAAATTAGTGCACACAATTGCACAGACCCCAAAATACACATAAATATACACATACATACAGATTGTATGTGTATATTTGATGTAAATATAGTTGTATGCCTAAGCAGCGGATATCATTGGTTATATATTTTTGGGATTAGGGTTTTGCCCATGAAATGAATGGCAAGTCCCCATAAAGATACTGATACCTAATCTGTGTGTGTGTGTGTGGTGTGTGTGTGTGTGTGTGTGTGTGTGTGTGTGTGTGTGTGTGTGTGTGTGTGTGTGTGTGTGTCGCCCATCACATAAGGCTGCCTGCACTCACAGACGCATTTCGCTCGGTTATGTCCGCCAGTCGGGGCCAGCTGGATACGTTCATTGCCGATTACGACAGCGAGGTCCCACACACAGCCCAGAATCAGCAGCTGGACCCCACCCTCATGGGCCGCGACGAGACGGGACTCCAGGAGGATTAAATGCCACTCAGGCCGACTGCGTGATGAATGATAAAGGGCTGGCTGATGGGGGACCGCGCCACAGTACGGGGCTCCACTGTACGGCGTCGTATCTCTGTACTGATGCTTACAACCGGTAAGTGCCAATAAGGACACCGGCATAAACACCTCCCCGGACCGGCTGTAAATCACGGGCACAAACTGAGCGTGCTCCTCGCTATTGGGCGCCGCTCCAGGCCAAAGCAATCGCCTTTCAGAGTGCACAGCTCTATATTAACCTAATATGGGCTTACACTCGTCTCTGAGGACTGAGGACCCCCCACCCCCCCAAAAACCGTTTGGGCCCACCACAGTGTCAGCAAACAGTCCCCTTCAAAACTCAGGCACTGGAACACAGAGCCTGGCGCTCCCGTTGCTCCCTCACCTGCAAACCCCCCCCCCCCCCCCACACACACACACACTCGTACCAGGAGAAAATGGCCCCGTAGGTCCTTGCCGGCCGCCACAGGGCTTCGTTGCCCCTTTGATCGCCTCTGTACAGCGGTGACTAAGAAGGCTGGAATGCCAGCCTAATTATACGGCCAGTCAAAGGGACGGCCATTCCCTCAGCGAGTTGGCGAGCCCCACCCGGAGCTCCGACCTGTCCCGGAGCACGTACACACACTCAGACACAGTGGGAACGTGGGCCCATCGTCACCCCCACCCACACCCCCACCTTCACCTCCAAGATTTACAAGAGAACAGCACAGATTCACGATTAAGTCACAGCTATATAAAAGGAGCAGATTTTTCACAAAACCTCTGGAAACGTTCAATTAGTTCTGATATGGTTTTTGTCATCTGTCAGCAATTACAGCATGAACATATCCTTCTTTGGACGGCATCGGCAGGAACCTGCGAGCAGAGCTGAAGCCTTGGAACATGACAGAGCAAACCGGTCCCTCAGGTATGGGTATCACAACTTCCGGTGTCGGCAACAGGGGCACAGACTGGTGAGCATGAAACACAGACAAGACCTGTGGGTGTCAGTAAGGGCCAAGAGCCACTGGGGGGTGTATCAGTTAAGGTACAGCCAGTGCTGCAGTGATCTAGGTGCAGTGCAGAAACTCCAACACAGCCTGATGTGTTTTATTGGTTTGCTCAGACCATCCATATAGAAGCATAAAGAGGTGCGAGATGACATGCAAGAGAGACGCAGACGGTCAGCCCTGGGGGGAATTCAGCCCCTAAGCCTCACAAACGCATATGCAGGGCCACACTGTGTACCCAAGGGGCAGGGGGCCACTTAAAAATGATGGGGACGCACGGGCAGTGAGAACTAGAGACTGGCGGGGTAACTATAGAGAGGTAGCACAAGGCCTTGGGCCACACTGATGGGAAGCTATCACATACACCCTCAAAGAAACATCTGTGCTCCAGATGTTTGCCCTACAGAGCGAGACGGCTGCCTGCCGCAACACCATCCCACAGACTAATCCCGGTGGGATGCGGAGGCCAAAGCAGAGGTGGCCCGCAATCTGGACTGCACACTGCCCCGCCTGCTGGAGGCGCCAGGGACCAAAAGCGCAAGGTCCCCCCAACCAGGGGTAATGGATGTTGCTGAAGCAGCCTGTTGGGGGCTCTGAATGCTCCACTACCTATTGATAGCCCCATGGAGACCCATATCTATAAAAAGTTAATTTTAATTAACTAACAGCAGAAGGTCTCAGCAGCAAACAAAGCAAGTTAGACTGAAGTAAAGTTTCCAGATGTGGCCCCCCACTGTCAATTTAAGCACATCTTTTTGTTTAACATAAATATATTATCCATCCATGCATCCATTCACCCACCTACTTATCCTGATCGGAGTCAGTGGGAAGGATCGTAACCTAATGGGCTGGACGTCAGTTCAAATAAATAACAAAAAAATTACAGTAAATTAAATTAATGAAGTCAGAACATTAGAGCACTGTATTTGGTTAGGACTGCACGATATGTAGTTTCCATATCATCATAACTTCTACATACACAATAATCACTTCGTAGGATAGGTAAGGTCAAGTAAGAAATTAAATCAGACATGCTAAAATTTTTCTGTTGCTTGACACAAACTCGCACGGTTCTCGTATTCCACGACTGATCTACAAGAGAAGTCTGTCTGATATAATTTACTCTGATTTAAGGGTTTTTGGATACACAGAGTCTGTTGGTAGAGAGTGACATGCAGACTCTGAATACACAGCGAATCACCAATCAGAAATATGGCTGGGCAACCTGTGATATTAACATCACATTTCTACTATTATCGTTACTTTTTAAATTAGGAGATCAGGGATCACTACTGACACAACACAGCACACAGTGCACAACAAGGAAATTGTTGCATTTCAGCTATATATGACATCGTGACATAGCAGGGGGCAGCTAATTCAGCGCCTGGGGAGCAGCGCTTGGGGGCGGTACCTTGCTAGTCAGGGATTCGAACCAGCAATGTTTCAATTACACCACTGTCCCTTTTTCCTCAGTTTTCAGTTGAGCTTTCTCCGGAGTGTGGTGCGCCGGTGATTTTTTCCCACCGACAGATTTTTGCTTTTCTCACTATTTTTTAGGGCGTTATCTCACGATGGGGTGCTTGTTATGTTCTATGTAAATGCTTGATTGGGTTATTTCATTGTCCATTTAAAATTTCTTAAAAAAAAAATATTGATGTCGCATGTTCTGCGCAAGCAATTTTCAATCGGCTGGGTTTAAATCAGGCTTTTTCATACCTTCGTACTACCTGGACATTGTACCACACTATGTTTCAATGCAGCTCCTGTATTTTAAAGTCTTGGTGATAAGATTTGCTGGGGTGGGGGGGGATTGCTTCCCTAAAGCATTTTTACTCTGTCATAGGAAACTAAACTTGGAAAGCCTTGCAATTTTAATGATATTCATTTTCTAGATTATCTAGTTTTTGTTAAAAAGTCAGTGTAAAGTTTACCTCAGCTGGTTTTGTATAAGCTCTGTATGCCTCCTCCAAGACCACCATAATCATTTTCATTCCTCCTGTTCAAATCGCTCAGATGGGTTTGTGAGAAATTTATTAACTCAATTTTTTGCTTTACGAAAATGGCAATATTTATCACAAAAAAATATATATACATCACTTTGCAATATCTGAAATATTTCAGTACCATGTAGCCCTTGTTTCCGCTGCCCACACAAGCAGGCAGCGCATGTGAGGCTCTCTAGCGCGTCTCCGCGCCCCCCAGGTTCGCTGGCAGCGCATGTGAGGCTCTCTAGCGCGTCTCCGTGCCCCCCAGGCTCGCTGGCAGCAGAGGCCAGTGGAGGTGGACCTAGCGGCCTCCCAGTTTTCTGCCTGCCTTGTATATTTGCTTGATCCAATTACCTAAAGGCCTCCAGTGCCAAACAGTGACTTCTGCCTTCCAAAAAAACCATGCCTTCTGATATTACCATTGACGTCTCTTTACCAGTATAGCCCCGCCTACAGAATACCTTAGGGTGTGGCCTAACAGTTAAGCTATACTAGCAGGTTAACAGTGACAATGAACAGGCAGTGCTTCATTGATCCAACTTCCTTTATTATTGACTATTATTATGGCATGTGACCAAAATAAATTCTGCTTATAAAATGTAACTAGCTTTTATAATGAAGCAGTTACAAAGTAAATACTCAAAGCCTTCTAGAATGTCGGCATGTCCGTAATTTCAATACACAAAAGGACGGCAGCCCACACAACCCACGAACAAAGAGTAGATGTACTGTTGAATCAGGAGAAGTATACAGAATCCAGGTCGCTATCAAGAACCCAGGTCCCTGAGGAATCCACAGATCCACCTTCCAGCTGCAGCATCCCAACATGGTTGTGGTGGCCTGGCACCAATCCCAAGCAGCATAAAGGAACAGGCTGGGGTACACCTGGAACTCATGGGGTGGTGGGCCACTGTAGGGCATTAGCTCATCTCACACTCTCAGATGCCGATTAGTTAAAAAAAACAAAACAAAACAAGAGAATCCATAGAAAAGCCACTGGGAGACACTGGGAGAACATGCATGCTCCACACACACACACACACACACAGTTAAGGTAAAGCCAGTGCTGCAGTTATCTAGGAGGGAAGGATTCCACAGCCCAAGGAAAGGGTATCAATAACGAAAACAAGTGATTTATGTTTTCACTGAGTCAGAAGACAGAAAAACTGGAAACACGGCACAGATACACAGAACCTGTTCTCCGACAGACACCCATTTACCTACTCGACCCCAAAACCCTGCAGTCTGGAGGAGTTGCCCTTGCCGGGATCTCGTTAAAGGCAGGAAAGGCAAACATGGTAAAACAGCTAAATTACTGGAGCGACGATACGCCCATCCTGAGAGAAAGCAAACAAAAACAAATCTCACCTCCTGCAGAGTGCCAACAGACCGAAATAAATATTGTCAGAGGAGCTGGCCCAACCTGCCCACTACTCAAGTCCTGTGAGCCATTCGAGAGTAAAGCTGACAGAGGCAGATTGAGGACAAGGGAGGCAGGGCAAAGCTGGGAAAGGCAGGGCAAGTATGGCCCTACAAGCAGAAGGGGCCAGGATAAAGCTGAGAGAGGCGGGGCAAAATATGGGTCCATAAAGACAAGCGGGAGGAGCAATACAAGGAGAGGCAGGGCAAAATATGGGCCTATAAAGACAAGGGGAGAGACAATGGATGGAGGGGAAGAGCAATGGATGGAGGGGCGGGGCAAAATATCGGTCATAAAGGACAAGGGGAGGGGCAATGATGGAGAGGTCAGGCAAAATATGGGCCCTATAAGGGTAAGGGGGAGGAGCAAGGCAGGGAGGGGCAACATATGGGTCTATAAGGACAAGGGGAAGGGCAGTGATGGAGAGGCAGGACAAAATATGGACCTATAAAAGACACGGGGAGGGGCAATGAATGGAGAGGCGGAGCAAAATATGGGCCATAAGGACAAGGGGAGGGGCAATGGATGGAGAGGCGGAGCAAAATATGGGCCATAAGGACAAGGGGAGGGGCAATGGATGGAGAGGCGGAGCAAAATACAGGCCATAAGGACAAGGGGAGGAGCAATGGATGGAGAGGCGGAGCAAAATACAGGCCATAAGGACAAGGGGAGGAGCAATGGATGGAGAGGCGGAGCAAAATATGGACCCACAAGGACAAGAAAGCTGTGGCAAAGTGGAGAGAGGTGGGGCAGGTATGGAACTAAATAGGCAAGGGCTGGTGGGGGAAACTAAAGAAAAAGAGGTGAGGACCAGAGAGGCAGGGCAAAGCTAAAAGACAAGGCCTACCTTTCTGGCAGTGGTTGGAGGTCCAGCAGCGGTAATTGTAGTTCTCATTGAAGCTGGTCTTGATGCACTGAGGGTTGTCCTCCATGATGCCGGGGCAGACATTCCCACACTCCTTGGACTGCTTGTTCCCAGCGATGAAGTTGTTGAACTCTGCATCCATGATGAGGGACCAGTCCACCGAGTCGAGGTAGCAGAGCTCTGGGTTCTTCTCGATGCGGATGGCTCCTCTCGTGATGTTCCTCAGACTGTACAGGCCGATGTCCTTCAGGCTGGTCATCTCGAAGACCACCAGGGCGTAGTTGTAGAAGAGGTTACGGCCGCGGATGACGGCCAGGTTGGGGAAGAGCGTGCTCAGGCTGTCCAGGCCCGAGACGCGGAAGAGCAGCAGGTAGTCGGTCACCATGGTGAGCTTGGGGAAGCTGAGGGTGCTGAAGACCTCCTGGTTGGCGTTGCTGCCCTTGTCACCGATGAGCAGGATCTGCAGGTAACCCTCCACCACTGTGCAGTTCTCCAGGCGTTTGAACTCACTGATGTCATTCCTGATGTCGATACTTGGACCACAGGCTGGGGAAAAGAGGGGGGTGGGAGGTCAGGGTGAGACTGGAGAAAGTGTATGCAGGCTAACATATGACTCAGCCGAAGAGCATCTCGGACAACCACCAACAAAACACCAGAACCCCTCACTATCTTGGCGTTATTTATAGTCTCCCTATAACAGCCGCTGTCTACAGAGCAGGACGTTAAATAATAGTATTAAATAAGAAGCCAGGAAATATGACTTTCATCAAACAGACCTTCAGCTCCCAAGGAGACTGACTTCCACTTAGTGATTTTTTTTCCTTCATCCCACAAAAGCTCATTGTCTCTCTTGTTTTCATTGTTCCCCCTCCCCCCCATTACCACTTTGTGAACCAGTGTTTCAAGTGGCAACTGAGTCTGTGGACAGCAGGCACAATAATATGAAGTCATAGAGAGAGACTGCACTCCACATGCAAATTTAAATGCAAACGAAAAGCGTCCATGAGCAAGCAGGCAAGTGACTTGCTGCTTATTTAAGGTGAACCCTGGGGGGCTTAAAAAATAGGGGTGGACGATATGGCAAAAATATTACGATTTTTTACAGTTAAATCACGGTTTTGATTTTATCACAGTATTTATACTGATTTGAATTATATAGATTTTATTACTATTACAGGTTACTGAACAGTACAACCAAAGTATTTTCCTTTGTAAAAATATAGTCCTAAAGAACAAAACAAAATTTTGGCCAAAGAACATTTCTGAAGTGATTTTAATAAGTTTGTGCGATTTTGCCAACAAGTTTATTTAAGCTAAATAAATACTTAGCTACTTAATATCACTTAATACTTAGTTACAAAATATCAACAAGAACAAAACGCTGTGGACCTGTTCCCTGCAGACTCTGCAAATAACGACTGTTTGTTCCTTATCGTTTGGGTAGAAGCCAAACCACTTCCATATCACCGATATAGAGCTTTTTTTAGGGACCAACTCATCCATTAAATTCTCACTTTCAGTGCACAACCTGACACAGGAGTCATGATTTACTCACAAAAATTATTTAATCTTTTAATTGTGCCCTTCAGCACAGCAAAGCAACAGAGCATGCAACACCTCTGCTATCAACATCTGGAGGTGGGGGAACTATTCAAACATACCAAGAAAGAGAGAAAAATCCACAGACGAAGGGTGAGCATCTAGTGGGAGCGACCCAGGGGCAGCGTGACCTCAGGCTGGGATTCTGGAAATACCAGGATTCGAAATGAACCCCATGGCCCCCCATCTTAAAGCTATAAAACTACAATTGAACAGCCCGGGGGGGGGGGGGGGGGGGGTTAATGCCACCCTTTGACTGAAGGCACGTTAGGCAACAATCAAGCCAACTACGCGGTTGCCATGTCACACCTGGCAGCAGAGGGCGCCCTTCCACATAAAGCAGTGGTGGGGACGCTTCTGCAGTGAGCCCAGTGTGACAGGTAATGGTGACACCTCCAGGCATCCCACTGCCTGTCCCCAAACACATTAAAAAGATCAGCGCATGCCGTCCAAGCAGGACTTGCCGCACTACGAGGCAAGCAGACATTCTCATTCGCCAACCGCCTGCAGAGAGTATCTACAGGTTAGGTACCCTCAATCCTGTGGCAATAGTTCAGGCATTATGGGGCAGACCATTACTCTCCAGCTTAAGGTGTAATCACACTTTACGCTGACAGGGACATACCCATTGGCCAACAGCTGCCCATTTTCCGTAGGCTCTACTGCGTAAAACGAGTTATTAATTAAATGTTTGCCTTTGTCTATTGAATGCAAAATGAAGCTAAGGAGAACTGACAGAAAGTAAAAAACAATATGACGTATGAAGCTTCAGCACTTATGAAAATAACAGTGAGCGGCTGTTACATAAAATTAATTCAGATTGGAAAGAGAAAAACACGTGTGAATAATGCCACAAGGATCACCGGCTGGCCCTCATGTCGCCATGGAAATCTCCATGTGGAGAAAAACAAATGCTGGAAGGGGAGAGTACTTCAGCTCGGGTGTAGGGACGCTGCAGCCCCCCCCCCCCCCATGCCAGGCATCTCACGTCGGCCCATGACACCAATAAATCACAGACCACGCTGCGAGACGGCTCTGTTTGGAGACCAGCATGATGAACCACTGCAAGGACTACAACTACCATGAACCGCATAGTCCCTATGGCGGGGGAAGTGCGACACACATAGCGAAAGGCTGTGAAGGCAGGAGAAACATGCAGTTACACACACAGCATCACAAGCATTCACACTTAATGAAATAATGGGTCTGTCAAAGGACTTGATCCAAACCATACATTATATACTGGATAAACTGAAACAGCTCATGTCAACTTACCCACAACAAATCTGAATAACTAGTCTGAGCACAAGGAAAATGCATGTTGAAGTAGTCATGTCTACAAGGCTAAATGTTATACTTAGCAGGGGAGTATGTTTCTATGCTGATGATGATACCTAATATAAATGCATGGGGCACAAACAGCAGATGCAGTCATGGGACGATAAAACATAAAGGCTGATAGCTGATTATGAGAAAGACCTCAGTGTGTATGTTGATGCTTCCATGTCCCACTCTCCCCAGTATGGGGAAGAAATTAAAAAGGCCAATAGGATGTTGGGTTACATCTCTAGGTGTGTGGAGTTTCAGTCAAGGGAGGTGATGCTACGATTATGTAATTCCTTGGTAAGACCCCACCTAGAATATTGTGTGCAGGTTTGGTCACCATACCTTTAAAAGGCCATTGCTGCCTTGGAAAGGGTTCAAAGTAGGGCTACAAGAATGATTCCTGATCTTAGAGGAATGTCTTATGAGGAGAGGTTAGCTGAGATGAATCTGTTCAGCCTTGCGCATAGGAGATTGGGGGGGGTATTATCCAGGTATATAAGATCCTAACAGGTCTCGATGCTGTTCAGCCAAATGGCTACTTTAATATTAGTTTAAATACTAGAGCTGGTGGCCATAGGTGGAAATTAGCGGGAGAACATTTTAAAATGAATTTGAGGAAGCACTTCTTTACACAGCATGTAGTTAGAGTATGGAATAATCTTCTTGCTAGTGTAGTGCAAGCTAAAACCCTGGGTTCCTTTAAAATCAGAGCTAGATAAGATTTTAACAACTCTGAGCTATTAGTCAAGTTCTCCCCAAACGAGCTTGATGGGCTGAATGGCCTCCTCTCATTTGTAAATTTCTTATGTTCTTAAGACGCTAGAGCCGAGCAGTATGACAAAAAAAAAATTACAGCATGGTATTTTTTCTAAGTTATATCAGTTTCACGGTATACAACTGGGTGTTTACCACATTTTACAGGATTTTAGAGGACACATTTTTGTTTTGTTCCCATATTAACCATATTATTTTATTATTAGCCATGGCACCTATCCGCTACCTTAATGATGACAGATGGCTAATGTGTTTGTTGGCTAACTGCTTATAGATAAACGACTAATGTTAAGGTGTGCACCGGCCAAGTTAACATTTTTGATAAGTGTTTAATAGTTTAGTGTTGCTGGAATGCGAGCTTTACTGACTTCGCAAAGTGTCTCATAAAGACTGGGATGTCGGTCTTTAAGATGCTTCGCCAAGTTTGACGTGCTACTTGACTTCGTCACCACAACTTTGTAGCACTGTTTGCATAGAGGCTTACCGACACCCTTAGCCTTTCCATGCTCGTCTGCAAAATACTTAAAACGGCACTTTTGCGCTTTTGTTTTTTTACTAAAGCAGCTTGCATAGGGCCTTCAACAGCAGCATATCCCATGTTCGGCCAACTTGGTATGTGAGCGTTAACCTGCACGAATGCGTTCAGTGGCTATTGAGAAGAGGGGAGGGGCTGCGCGAGTGTGTGCATGCGCGTGCGTGCACGTGTGCCTGCGCTGTAGCGGTGCTGTGTGAAGTGTGGCGAATGAGGCGAAAACCACACCGTTGGTATCAATAATGGTAAAAATGAGTATCTAACCAGATACTAATCGATATAAAAAATGAGTATCTGAGAATCGATTTTTGACAACCCCAGTGTCTCATTATTTTCAACTCCAGCATCAGCTATATCTTCCATTTCTGATATTTCGCGTTACATTTTTAGCGGTGCAACAGTGAAAAAGGTCCCCCCTTAAACAGATTCCAGCTGCGCCATTTTCTGAATGTTGTTTAGGCTATTTAAAACAGTACTGCAGTACAAGAAAAATTCATATCATAATAATCGAAAACTGTTTTCGGTATGAGCCGGTATATAGCCGAACACTACAGGACAGAGAGAAAGAAGTATAAGGAGGAGAAAGGAGAGTATGGAAGACTTGGGTATAGAAAAAGAGTGAGAAGGGTATAGAAAGAGAGTGGAGAGGGCACAAAGAGGAGGGTATGGAAAAGGAGTGAGGAGGATAAAGGACAGGGCCTAGAAAAAGAAAGAGGGTACGGAGAGGAGGGTATGAAAGAGAGAGGAGGGTATAAAAAAAAGAGAGAGACAGGAGGATAAAGAGAAGGGTGCGGAAATAGCGAGCAGTGTAGAAAGACAAAGGTATGGAAAGAGAGAGAGTATAGAAAGAGAGAGAGAGGAGTGTATGGAAAGAGAGAGGAGAGTAGGGAGAGGAGTAGAGTATAGAGAGAGACAGAGGAGGGGACAGAAAGCGAGACAGCGAGGTTTAAGGAAAGTGGGAGAGGAGCGCACGGAGAGAGAGAGAAAAGGGTATGGAGAGAAGGGTACAGACTGAGATAGAGGAGCATACAGGGGTACAGGAGGGTATGGAGAAGGAGAGAGGGAGGGAGAGAGAATGGAAAGAGAGAGGAAGGAGAAATGTATGGAAACAGAAAGATGGGCATGCAGAGAGGGAGGGAGACAGGCGTGTGGAGAGGGAGGAACACACAGAGGGAGACCCAGGGGAAAGAGAGATGAAGGGCAGGCCAGCAGAGCTATGCACCAAAGGAAGAGGCTGTCAATCAGGAGCACGGTATCCACACAAGATGACGTGAGACTTCCCACAAATAAAACAAGCACTGTGCATGCAGCAATGAAGGTTCCCTCCGCAGTGCACCATGAGGCATCATGTCCAAGAAATGGAAGATTACAACCAAACCATCTGATCATGTCCTTTGCAGGTTGGTGAGACCAAATCACAAAAGCCTAGTCTATAATACAGTATTTTACTGCAACACAGCATATTACACTACAGCATAACACTACAATGCATTACTATACAGTAAAAAATATAAAATATACTTCGTTATAGTATGTTATACTATTAGTCAATATACTATTCCATACCACATTATACTACAGTACAGTATAATACTATGTGGTATGGGATAGCATACGTTTTACTCAGGGATACACATAACTGGTACACAAGCAGGCATTTGTCATATAAAAAGCGATACATGCAGCCATTTCTTATCGTAACAACACAAATCCGCACTTATTTTATGTGCATTAGCGCCACTTTGACAAGAAATTACTGGCCATTTTAACCTTTATACAGCTAATTTGTACTTCATTTGCAGTATAGAGGTTAAAATTCAAGGTAATTTTCTGTCATAGCAGAGCAAATGCACACAAAATAAGTACGCATCTGAGCTGCTACAACAAGAAATTGTAGCAAATATCACTTTATATGGTGAATGCAGCTCAGTTATGTGCACCCCTGATTATAGTGCATTACAGAACATTATAGTCAGGGATTGACATAACTGGTACGCAAGTACGCATTCACCTTTTATGTCAATCTCTGCCACAAAGGCAGCGTGTGGGCCATACGCATGGTCACAGTGCTAACTGGTCAAAAAATATATATATTACATATATATGCTGTAAAGCGCTTTGAGACGATGTAATGTCATGAAACTGCGCTATACAAAAATAAATTTGTTGTTGTTCTTGTTACATATATACAAAATAGGAAGCTGTGGATGCTGTGAACAGACTACAGACAGAAATCACTTTGTGGTCATTGTATCAGACATCAAGCCAGTACTTGGGAAGAACAGAGTGTCAACACTGAGGACAGTAGGCACTAAAGACTAGTTACGGACAAAGTCACCGTCGTTAGTTAAAAAGGAGCATCAAGCCAACAAAAGCACCACACTGTTTTTATGACAGCAAATCGTATGCGACTTCAGCAGTCCCAACACACACACACTTAGGGCCAAATTGGAATCTATGGCGCCCCCTGCCTTCTAGTGTGGAATCTGTAGGTCAGAAGGTCACCTGTAGGTCACCTGTAGGTTCTGTGGCTGCTTGCTTTGGCACCGATCCCAAGAAGCTGGGAAGGTCGACCCGGAAGAACATATATGCGCACCAGTGACACTCAAATGATTAGGAAGCACGAGGAGGACAGGAATTCTCCTTGATATTCAAAGCAGTCTAACGTTGAAAACAAAACGCAAGCCGCTTCATCTCACTGCAGTGCAGGCACAACAGCAGAAACAGGACGCGATACATACATTGCTTTATTAAACGTATCCCCTGGTCACCATGTGAGAAATGCTTGCTTCTTCTGCTTCTTCACAATGGTTAGTAACATGTTATCCAGTTACTGCACCAGCACTGTGTAAGCTGACTTCACCACGTTTTTTTTAATGTAGGAGTCACCCGGCATGAAAAATATCACATGACCCCATATATTCTGCTCCCAATGCTATTTTTTAATATGCTCTCCTCTGTCAAAGAAAGAACGGAAAACGAGTGTAATGGAGAACAATATGGAGGTATTAAAAGGGGCGGCAGGCACTCTTACAGGATCATTCACTGAGAATTTGGGGGAGGGGGGGGGTCAGGCCAGTAATGTGTGAAAGAAATCAAGGTCATCATGGGTTAGCCGCAAAGAGGAGCTTGGCGAGGCAGTGGTCTCCCAAGGACACAGATCACACCGCCGTGTGTTCAGATTGGCCGGTCACACTCATTAGTGCCATTAAGTAGCAGGAATTCCAGTCGTTACCTACAGCAGGATTAACTGCAGCCGTGATCTGAACATTAAGCCACAAGGAGACCTCGCCCCACCCCGCGATCTGACCAGTCAGTCAATCAGCCGAAAAGCATTTCATCTGACCAGCGACGATTTTGGGAAATGTCTCTGAAAACAGCTTGACTTGTGACCCACAGCATCGGATTGAATAATGTTGAAAAACAAGCAAATAAAAATGAATGAACCGGAGTGTACAGAATGCGTGGTGAACACCTGCCTGTCCCCCTCCCTATGGTGTATCCGGGCCGCTAAGCAAACACGGCTATCTCCTCAAATTCAGGTGTTTACAATAGATAGCCTGACCCTGGCCCTGGCCTGTCTGAGGAAGCATTATGCCGGAAACAAGCACTTCTCTCGGAGTCTATCAGGGAGACTGGGCCAGTAGGGGGGAGATAATTACGGCCCGAAGCTCCACAGATCTCCACAGCACAGCTCAAACCGGACATTGCACAGTGGCTTTTAGACATGTTCTTCCTAGATGTTAATTTGGAAGGGCTGAGGGATGTCAGCGCTGCCATATATGGGGCACACAGATCTCCACACTAAGGTAACCCTTTAAAGACAAACCAATTTTATGACCAATCACACTACCTGAAACGTTACCAGGGAAACACGAACCAAATCTTTCAGAAGCATGGCTAAACAAGCACAAGTCGATTAAACTGTGTAAGGATGGGCAGCTGATGATTGATACCTACGAGCAACCGGACAACAAAAGGTCATCAAGGCTGACTCCACCCCCCAAAGTAGAAAAAGTGAATTATTTATGTATGCAATTAAAATACATGCAGAACAGTGTTTCCCCTACCATTATATTAAGGTGGCGTCGCACCCCCCCCAACGGCACCTCCCTCCCTCTGAAGGTCAAGTTAATTTTATTTAATTTTACTTTCTATATAGCGCCAGATCACAACAGAAGTCATTTAAGGTCACCTTTCCTATAGAACAGGTCTATACATTGTCCTTTAATTAAACTAAATAGCTTTATGCTATTTATCTTCTTCACACAACAGCTTGTCATTTTTTGTCTCTACACGGTCGCGCATTTACAATTCTCCTCAGCTCTCTGTATCACGCATGGTGGAGTTCCGCCCCAATACGCACACAGGTGAGCACACTCCCACCAGCGGACAGAGCACGTGCATCGGAAAATGTGTTGCGTCAACCACCTGAAAAGTAAACAAAATTAAATAAAAAAATAAATGTTCTGATGTTTAGTTCAGTTGTTATATTGACTGCTGTCATTAAAAGAAACACATGAACACCATGAATCCTGTCGGTGTCCGTCTGCCCCCCCCCCCCAAAAAAAAAGCATTCAGACAGAAGCATTAATATATTCGGTTAACAAAACAAACTTTTATGCCCCGGAGTTGCTCTTCTGCAGAGCCATCGTAAAAAAAGTACACAGGCCAACGGTTTAGAAACATGACAACACTTTCTGTGAAAACATAAAAACGATTTTAAAACATGCCCTCCCACCCGACAAACCACACATCTGCCAGCAATCCTTTGATCCACAACTAGTACCTGCCAGCGTTTGTGAAACTTAAGATGCGGTCATCTGGCCAAACGCATCACGTGCGTCGGACCACTACACTTCTGGCGGTGGGCAGTTTACCCGCGGTCAGTCAGCACATGCGGATCAGCAATGCAGTGGCGGGGGCTTTACAGGGTCCCTGGGGAAAACGGTGGGAGGTATCGCTATACTCCATGCCCTCACACCGGAGTAGGCGGCATGAGCTTTGACACAGAGCACCGTATAACGGGGAAATGCAGTTACAGAAGCCAGTCTGGTCACCACAACCCAGAGTGGTCATCATCGCTCTGGCCATAGGTTTAGGGGGAGGGAGAGAGGGCGGGGCCGAGGACAGTTGTTGATCCAGAGCTGTGGGGTTTGTCACTATGGCGACAGCCACTCTCTCCCCAGACATACAGCAGCCAAATAACACACAGTCCACATGCCTATATATTACATAAATTTCCCCCCAAACAGAAACACTCACACAAGGAGAGGGGGAAATTTTTCATTTCAGAGCCACCAAACTCGACACAGGGACCATTGTAATAATTATATATATATATAAAAAATTACACACACACACACACACACATATATATATATACACACACACACACACATATATATATATACACACACACACATTTTCAAAGCCATTATGGCCTTTAACCGAGAAAGATTACACAATATGGCAACCTGCCCACAGTCCAGGGCAACAAGGCGGCAAATTCTGACCCAAAGAAGAATCTCTGCCATCCTGTTTGAGGCAGTTGGTTAAACTTTGATAGGAGAATCTTTCAACTACTCGTCTGGACTAAAACCACCAGACTGAACAGTAAAACCCAAATAAAACCGAGTTCACAGAGTTCTCCCTCTTCCAATCAACAGAACCAAGTCTGTCTTGCTTGTGAATGTATTTTTACATGTTCCATTTTGAAACCCTAGTTTTTTTTTTTCTTCATGATGAATCAGGAAGTCTTTCTCCCTCCTCTTCGTATGCTTAGAAGCTAAAGCGTGGAAATTTTAGACTGCTGAGACATTAAAGGGTGTTAAACATTTTAAAAGCTTTAAAACCAGGATATTAAATTGACACACAAAACATTCCTTTCTCACAGAGTGCCTCATTACCTCATAGACATTCATAGCTCACAGTGTTTTGTTTCCAGAAGATCTTTTCTTTTCTTCAAAGTAATGCGTTCTCGGATGTCGCTCTGGGCCAGACGCGACATGGAGCAGTGCTGCCAAGCCGTGAAACACAGCCCAGACGAACAGGTTCATGCAGAAGCTCACACGAGGTCGAGGCCGCAAACGCTGCTAATTTGCAAACAGAATGGGGAAGTTAAGTAACATGTGAATATGCTTGAGGCAGGGGAAATTCGGGAGAACTTTCACTGAAGCAGAGAATGATGCTTCTGCAATACACATCCTTAGAGTACAGGAACAAGCGTCGATTTTTTACCCTGGGAATCAAACTTACAGGCCTTGTGTTGTACCCTTAGACAAGGGACCCACTTTGTAAATATCTCTAAGTATTGTGTCAACTACGAGTAGTGGAGAGAGTAGGGAGTGTGACACTATCTTGTACTGCTTTCTCGCTGTTTTTGGTTAGTCGTGGATGTTTTGTGTCGCATCGTTCTTTTGGGTCGTAAAACGAAGCACACTTCCTAGTTAGCTTCGTTTCTGCAATTTTGGCTTCCTGAAGCTGTTTTTCCATAATTTTAAATTGCTGAGACAAACAAAGCAGTGGTCTCACTCCCACTCTAGACTGGGACGCAACACAAACACTTGCGAAGCAGATCGAAATAACGTCACCAGGTATGAAGGCACCTGCTTCGTCATTAAACCGTTCCATTTAACAGCCTCATACAAACACAATGCAAAATGGAAATAGCCACAGACCCCCTGGGCACTATGTTATTCCCACATTACTATGGCTCCATTACAATTGAAGCACTCCCCCCAGCCAGCTGACACGCACAGCTCTTCCTGATGACCTCACAGCCCCTGGGGTTCATGGGAAAATGAAAACAAACCACCAATTTGCACCCCACCGGAAAGACCCATGAAATGTACACTGCTGCAAGTACAGTGGCCAAGATTACTGCCAACAAGCAATAATAGCTAAGAGAAATTATATAAATTACATATTGACAACCGGAGTCATGTCAGGTGACACCTTTATGGCAAACCTGGTTACTACGGCAACTCTTGGCTTCCCAATAATAAAAAAGGCTAATTCTTTACATTAATGAAATGCTGGAGAAAAAGTCATCTCAAGATCCGGTGGTCATCACTGATGCAAGAACCAGCTCCCCATCTCAACGTAACCGACTCATGAGTCGAGTGGCAAGCGATGGACCCAGGAGCCCCAGCCAGCAAAGCTACCTTTACAGACTCCTGTAATCTAAATGTTTGCATGGGGTAGTCTGACTCACATAAGCACCGGTGCAGAAAATTGGGCACACCAATGTTTATCAAAACAAAATCTCTCTGCCTCAGTGTTTCCAGAAGCAAACCCTATTTATACTGACCGCTCTCCTTTCAGTTTCAAATGCAGGACCCCCACGCCCCCGCCCCAAACTAAGGAATTACTGATTCAAGATACTCCAGTACTCCAATAGCCTTTCTTGCATCTTCCACAGAAATGTAATTTTTAAGGTACATAGGATGTCTGCACATCAAGGAGAAATCAACCAGAACCAGACTCTATCCATTGACCAGCCTTGTAGCGTCTATTTCAAGTCCAAATACTGTTCAGTTATCTACTTATATTTGCCTATATCAAAGTTTTTAAAGTTCACAGAAAATACTTAACGCAACCGTAGTATATAAACAGAAATTCCAGTAAAGAATGTGGAGGTCAGTAAATCTACCATGATGGCACTGGCTGTTCCGAAAGGATTAACATTTTCAGCACGAAGGTATTTATGAGCTGCCAGAAACTACAGGTACGGCACAGAAAGAATGTGCGAAATTGCTGTTTTAGGGCTGAAGTCGTCCTGTGACTGAGGGAGGAGACCTCAAGCCGTGAAAATGTATCTTCGCTAAATTGTTGGTTTGCATCGTTCTTGTAAACATCACCTTCGTCTCTCATACCCTGGCACATACGAACCAAAAAAAATGCCCTTATGCCCAGAAGGAGGGCAGCGATAAACCCGATCGAGTCAAGACTGAAACCCGAATTTATTTTTGTCTCCGCTCAGTTTATCGTGTTGGATTCCCAGTTTAAATGGATCAGCGACCAAGCCACCAGCATTTCCCAGCTGAAACCGAAATGCCGTACGATCGATTATCCGGGATGCCTGAGCCGGCTGCCGCGCCGCAGGTCGGCGCTCAAACGGCCGCATGGTCAGATCACGATCACTGCAATAAGGCGGCGAGCCAGACGAGTCTCTTATCCGTACATGGAAGTCACTATTATAAACAATGATCTTAATATATCAAAAACCCAATTCACTAAAATTACCGAAATTATAACTGAACAAAATTCTAAACGTGCATGACCCAATGAAAATAGTTTTGGAAAAAATAAAATTCATTTTCATGAATTAAAGGTTGCACGAATAAGAAACGCGTGCCATCGCCGTGTTCAGCAATCTGTGCTCAGGACAGCAGGTTTTAATATTGTAAGAAAATGTAGATTAGAAAAAGGAGATGTCTAACAAAAAAAAAACATCTCAAGGGACGAGTGCATTTACGGTCCAGTATCTGGGATCGGTGTGAATTTATTGTTTACTTGTTACATTCTGAGAATTCGGATAAACGAACATAGAAAAATTCACATATTTATCGCTATAACGCGATCTTTTCCCTGCGTACAGTTTCCAGCGTGCGCATTTCTCGGCTTACAGCAGTTAACATTACTACTAACGGGTTAACGCGATTTAGTTTTCAAAAAGCAGATCAGGTACAAACTACTATTTAAAAAGCGCCACAGCCCCGTAACACGGCGCATAACAGAGAGGGGCCCGACTATGTACGTGCAGTGATTTTGTCCCATGGAAGAGCGCAGGACAGACACGTGTTTATGAGAGAAGCGGCCGGACCGTGCAATCCTCCGTTACACGTGGACCCCTTCATCTGGACCAGCCGTCCAGTGTCGCCGTTTTAGGGATAATAAACTGATCTGCATTATGTACTGCATAAACACAAGAGGAAGAAGACACACATGTACCGGCTGGGTGCACATAAACATAACTGCAGGACAAAGATAATAAATCCATCCATAGCTTTCCTTCAACTGGTCCACGCACAGAACAAATAATATTTTGCACAAGGTCACGCACTACGGCAACGCTGAACAAACAGTTAGAGTAATCTGGCACTTACGTTCTCCATTAGCGGGCCCAAGACAGATCGTGGATACTGCCAGAAGCAGACCTAAAAAAGAGGTCAAATGATCGTTTTCCATCCCAGACCTCATTCCTATTAAAAGTAATAACCGTTCAAAAATACTGTCGTTGTTCCCGAAGTGAAACAGCGGGGGAAATGGGTATAAAAGGAGGTTTTTCACAGTCACCAGAAAAAAACAAAGACCCAGTTAAGTCGGTTTACTCCTCAAATTGATCCGCGTCTTGAGCGATTTGCGCCGATCCACGTTTTCGGGAGCTGCGTGTTAAACAGTCCAAGTCCCCGAAAGCGGGCTGCTCTCTGCCGGCGCTCACACGATTTCTGGAGGAGAAAATTATATATGTGTATATATATATATAACAAAACGGGTTGAGATTGTTCTTATTTTCTCCAATTCTTCAACGAGGTACGACTTGCTAAAAAGACACCGAAGTCAGGAATTGTACTTGGCTGATAGTACTCCGCATCTTCAGCCTCCATGTCTTAAAGGGGGTACGACGCACGCTTAGCTAGCCAGTGTTAGCTTGAGAGCTACCAAGCAGAACCGATCCGAAAAAAGCAGCATCCACAGTATCCCAAATCCGCCGAGCTGTACCGGGACTGCCAGCTCCTGACCCCAATGATGGCCGCTTTTATTAAATGAATGAAATTTCAACTCCCTTCCAGTCCGAAGACCCTATCTAACTGAGGTCTCGTCCAATATATATCCGTCAGGACAAAAATGGTTTCACCAGCTGCACCCCCTCCTTTCGCTCCCTCCCTCCCTGTCTGTCGGCTTTGCAGTTGAAAATTGTATCCCTTTCTTGCCACGCAGGACCGGGAATGCTGCACCGGAGGCTCCCGGCTCGTCGTGTCGGAAAGCCCTGCGGCTTTTTCTTTTAACAGCACAGCGATGTTAACGTGGGGAGCCGGTAAATCCCTTATTCGGTCCTCAACAGCCTCGGCCAAAAAGGCACCAGATCAAGCAGCTTTCCTCGTCGCCCTGCGCTCCGCGGAATCAACGCCGTAAACAAGACTCGGCTTCTCATACAGACATACACACATACTCCAGGCGGAGTGCGCGCGAAAACCCGGCCAGGACTATAGTGGAACACGGGCTTAATTCTGTGCAATAAACACTATCATTACAATACATTAAAGGTATGCAAGCTGTTTTCTTTATACGTCTAAATATTTTCTCTTTCTGGGTGTGTGTGCGCGCGCTCGAGCGCGCGTGCAAAACAACGGTTTTTGGATACGTGAAGCTAATACCTAATACAGACTAACGTAGTTGAACTCTAAATAAATAGATAAATAAATACATATCACCAACCTTGAAATGACTTGAACAAACAGTTTCTACGTTCCCCTCCGCTCACTAAATAGGTTGATGAATATATATTTTCATTTGTTTTATTAGCTTATTATTAATTCTTCGTTCTTAAGTTTCATTATTTTTTTAGTTCGGGTTCAATTTGTGCTATTTTAACAAACGCTCTGACTGCGGGGCAGAGAAGTTATATTTAGCTGTGGTTATGGCATCCTTTTGCCAAAATCATACTGATCTCTATTCCCCTGATTGATAGAACAGCAAATAGGCCAGGACCGGTTAGTTTTCCCAGTGTAACATAGGGAGTTCCCCCAGTTTAAAGTCTTCCATTCACGTTCATACAGTATGGGGAACAGCGAGTATTAATATGCAGATGCCCGAAACATCTTTTAAATAAAAATGACCGAATAGATTTTTGTCTTGAATGAAAAATGCATCCCTGTATTTTTGTAAATTTTGAATTTTCTGTACTTATACAGGAGCATTTAGACGATGAATTGATGGGTGTGTGTATTTATGCGGAATAACTAATATATGCGTTAACCGCAGTGATGTATTTACTACGAAAAAATGCTATTGAGATCAAATTAAACGTTTTTGGGAAACTGTTTGACCACGAAAACAAGGGAAAACGTATTTGGTTGTCGTGGACATAATTAGCATAGATACCCCAGTTCCAGATTTTCTATCTGAACATATTTGGGCTATGACACATGGCTGATGGTGGTCAAAAGTAAAACCCGCCACAGAGCTTCATTCATCAGTCGGGACCGGATTTGGAAAGTCCTATTCATCCAATCTGGTCATAATTTGCCGGCGCTGCTTTGAATAAATACATAATTCGTACCCGTTTGTCATGTAAATATTTTACACATCAGTGTTAAATAAAGTATGGTTAGTAAAGGCAAAGAAAATGGACGAATGCGTCTGTCCTGTCATCGCTCGATGGAAATAATATTTTCTCCGATTATGTATTATTTAAGAAAAACGTATAACTGTATCTGGTATTTTGTCATTGACCAGTTTGTAACTCTTTAAGAGACCAGCTTTAAATAACTGTGAGTATCACATAGGGATGACTGCAATAGAAAAGAACCTCAGACTTCTGAACATTAAAACTGACTTTGAATCTGAAACGTGGCACCATTAAGCCATTTAAAACTGCTATGTCAGTTTTGTCATTCAGAGTGCGGTTTACGTGTTTTTACTAACTTTGTCAGGATGTGTCGTTAATTTCGTACAGTTATTTGTCAGTCTTCAAAGGAATAGTAAGCAGAGGGGAAAAGTTCTCCTGCGTTTTGGTGTATTTAAAACTTATGACGTAGCCTACCTATTGCTTTTTTGTCTTTTCGACAGTGTGGCTCCATACAGCAAGACAAGGACTAATATGATCAGATATTGAATGACAGTTGGTAATATGTAACTATTGTGTTTATATCTCATTCTATGAAGGTGAATGGTGTGTATGGTTGAATGGTTTGTGTGGGTAAATGGTGTGTGTGGGTGAATGGTGTGCAAGTGAATTGTGTGTGTGAGCGAATGGCGTGTATGGTTGAATGGTGTGTGTGGGTAAATGGTGTGTGTGAATGGTGTGTGTGGGTAAATGGTGTGTGTGGGTGAATGGTGTGTGTGGGTGAATGGTGTGTGGGTGAATGGCGTGTAAGTGTGCCATGCCATCTTGGGCTGTTCCCTGCCTTGCACCCGTAGCCTCCAGGATAGGCTCTGGACCCCTTGCGACCCTGAATAGGATAAGCGGTTTCAGAAAATGGATGGATGGATAGCACTTTAATGATTCTTTCTGGGTGAAATAGTTAAAATTGTCATTTGATTAGTTACAGTAGCAGTAGAATGTCAATGGTGGTATTATTATTAATACCGAATAAGTCACATTAGAATTCTGTGGCAGGTAAATGTATCTGAACTGAGGAATTCTGCAAATGGGAGCAATTTCAGACATTTAGGCATGAAGTCTATTTTTAAAGCTGGAACAAATAAAAAAACTAAATATGAATACAGCCTGCTTACATGACTGCGTATATGCAGAATAAATGTGCTCTTTCACTAATTCAAAATTTGGAAGAGCATTTCCTAAACATAATCTGTATTTTAAAATGTATTTTCATTTTATTTTGCAAGTTTTTAATATAATATACTGTAGAAAAATCGAATTAAGTGTTCAGTT
The DNA here is from genome assembly GCF_023856365.1 of Brienomyrus brachyistius. NCBI lineage: Eukaryota > Metazoa > Chordata > Actinopteri > Osteoglossiformes > Mormyridae > Brienomyrus > Brienomyrus brachyistius. The sequence continues at coordinate 11,724,322 of NC_064545.1, forward strand.
TAACTGTATAACTTAAATGTACAATATACTATAATCGTATTGTCATTATTAAAGAAAGGACTTCATATATCAAAAACATTCACTCTTTGAATTCATAAATGATAGTGAATTTTTTAAAGGGTTAAGGTTTCCATGGAAACAGAATTCACTGGAGAATTCATTTCTGACAGTCCCTTCGGAATTACATGTACTCAGGCAATGAGAGCTGCTTTAAATTATTTTCATCAACTTACAGAAGTAAATTTAAATTTATTACAGCTGAGTAATGTATGTACATATCTTGGTGAATGTAAGCCCAGTGATATGTTAAAAACAGTGGCTGGGAAATACATTTTAGGGGGAAAAAAACACATAAAAATGTAGCCACTGAATAGAGAACATGCTGCATATTGGTGTTTTTGCTGTTAATTACAGCAAAGTAATGAAAGATGTAATGGATTAAAACTTATTGCAACATATCCTTGTAGATCAGGTGGGAACATTATGCCTTAAAATGCAAATGAATATATATATATATATATATATATATATATATATATATATATAAAATATGCAAAATTACATATGTAAACAATTTACATGTGTATCAATTCCTTAAACAATATTTCAAAAGACATTAGCCATGAAGACAGCAGACACTAACCCTTCAATCACATATTAATGTTTGTTTTCCAAAATAATAATTAAAAAAAAGAGTATGGAATGAAATTAAATTAAATTCAAATTACTTTGCACTGCATGGTTGCTGCTCAACATTTAGTCTAGTATCAATGTCCTCATGAAGGATGTTTTTGAAAATCAAACGAATTATGTAACAAGACTCTCTTTTTTCCAAACTATATTCGACAACAGCATTAAGATTTGAGAGGAAAAGGTGCAGATGAATCCAAAGTCTTCGTTTTATATCCTGTGTGCTTAAAAAGGAAGCATCACCGCAACTTTTAATAAGAACATAAACCGTAAATGCCAGCTACCTGAATATGTTACTAAATAAATATGGATCATGAAATAACTGGATTAATATTTTGGCTCTTTTTTTTCACTGGACATTAGGTATTTATATAATATTATTTAAAAAATCTGTTTTCAGCTGTGTGATAAGCAGGTATTTGTGGAGAGGACCAGCTTCACTATTGTGTGCAATATCCTTTCTGTTTTATTCCTCAAACTATCATTGTCAATTTTATTGCTGATTGTGCCACGCACAAATAAATTCTTCTTGTAGTTGCATCAGTGTGTTCCCGAAATCAGCAGCTTGCTGTCTATTGAGTGAAGATAAAAGGATGATTGAAGTTGGGCTTTTATTTTATCTCTTAGAGACACAAGGGAGACATGGAAACAGATGGTGAATTTAAAAAATTACAGCAGAAACATCATTTCAAAGGTAAAAGAGAGGATTAGTTCCTTGTTTTGGCAATAAGTATTGTATTAATTTCCTTACAATCTGTCTACATGTCTGCCTTTGACCTTTTGCAAAAGGTCTATGAATTTTATTAATTTTATGTCACTTGAAACCTCTCAAGATTTTAATATTAAAATATCTATTGAAACCATCTAACCAAAGGAAGACATATCACATGGCATGTTTCACCTGAAAACCGAGGTTAATAATCTTAAAGAGACTACATCAAAACATGTATTAAATTGTATTATACTTCATAGTGTATCATAAATCATATTTTGTTTATTTTAGACCAAATTGTGTTTCTTAATGCTACAGAAAGGGATAAGCAAATGTAGAGATTAAAAGATTCACAACAGCTGTACCACCTACAGGTTTCTAACACTAGATGATTTCGATTGTGGCTTTAAAATTGTTATGAAGTAAGGAAAGCATTCAGATTTTATAGCTGAGAAATATTTCCTTTGTCCATAAAGTGGCGTTATACATTATGTATTATGTTTGTATGTATCCATCCTTTATCCTTTAGGGTTAATAAAGTTAAGTCCGTGAAAGCTGTTCTGATTGTCTGTTTCGTTAATAGAAATCGCGTTACTCATTGATCGTGAATCATTCGCAAGGTTGTTATTTGCGCCACCTGGCGTTGAAAAAATAAAACTACGTTGGAATGAAACCAAGCAGAAAACGATACAAAAACATTATGATTAACATGTACTTTATTGATCTCAGGGAAGCAAAAAAAAGAATACAATTAATATAAAGCAACTTCTGTAAATTGCAAACTCAACAGCACCAGTTTTTGTTCAATAACTGTATCAAATTCAGTTAAGGGGTTAAGTGCCTCGGTTACCCATTACTGAGTGTGGCACATCTTAATGGCAAAAGGCATCCTCAGTTTGCCTACTGGTGACTTGTACATTCTGGAATTTCCTGATAATCACAAAGATCTCTACGACGCAACAAACCACATAATAAAGAAGGGAGATCAAAGCACGTGTGCCGCTGCTCTTCAGAGCGCACTTTTATCTGAAAGGTTTACCAGTAAACCATGTTAGTGAATTGGACTGGAAAACTGAGAGCATGATGATTAAGTACCTCAGGGGGGAAAAAAAGAGTTAACAAAGGTGCTTGATAGTGTGCGCATGAAAGCTTTCCACCAGTTAAAAGGAACATTGTTTATAGGCAAGTTTCTCAAGGAAGTGACTTATTAACCACGACACTCCAGCGCTGCATGCTGGCAGCTGGCTTTATGGACGGGTCGTGACCTTATGCTGTGTTGTTTGCTTTTGAAGTTGCTGCTGATACATGCTCTTTCTCCGGCTGATGGCACGGAAGTTGCAATCATCATTCATGCGCATGCATGCTTCTTAAAATCATTTAAAAATTATATTTGAACAGCCTACCAGCCTTTAATACAGTACCACAAGACTAGGAAATTTAACACCGCTACCTTTCTGGAATCAAACAAAAGTAGTATGCACTCCTTAATTACTTACATACCCGTTAAGAGGGGATACGTATAAAGTGGTTTTCTGTCGGGGGGGTTACGTTGTTCTCTGACTAGGAATTTTTGGACCGTTTTTGTTTGGACTAGACTACTCTATGAAGCGATGATGTATTGTATTAGAGCCTGCTGATTGTAGGGGCACTGCTGTTGTACCTTTGAACTTGAGGTTGTCTCTGTGACGAGAGCACATTGGAAGGCCACATTTGCCTACACAAAATGAAGGACTATACGTAGATAGACTAGACCGCGAAAATGCCGATAACTACCTTGGCAGTTTTACCTGCAACAGTGATACATTCGCTGAATACAGGGAATTTATGGCTGAAGTAATATATCAGAATTTTCATCCATCCGTCATCCAACTACTATCCAAAGATTTTACGTAGGTAGACTAAACAGCGAAAATGCCCATATCTACCTTGGCAGTTCCAGTCACAAAAAGTCATGATAAGACACGTTTCAGTTAACATTACTAGCTGTAATCAGTGCTTCAGCGAGAAAAAGGGTTTCTTGGTACTTCTCCCTATAAGAATCCCAGACCAGGGAAGGCAGAGTTGCCTGCATTGATGGAAACACCAGAAGGCATGCTGAAATCCTATCCAATTCAATAAAGCAGAACGCAAGATAGTTCTGCTTGTGAAAACAGTTTACAGTAACAAAGGGGTTCAGCTGTAATTAGAGCCAGACGTGTCTTCACTTGTGACCCAAATGAAGCACAAAGGCATTTTTTTGTTCTGAAACATTAGCCCATAGAGTTAGAGGCAAAAGAGTAGACAGAGAGATTTCTTCATGAAGTTCAGTAAGAGAGAATGACTGTCAGCGAGTCACAGCGGTTGATGGAGTAAAATGTACAGCTGGAACAATGTATATATGAAACGGCATCATCAAGAGCAGCCATGGAGCCCATGTGTTCTTTCTGTTTACTGGTAGACGGATGGAAAAGTAAAACTCAGCACTGGGGGAAAATCCCTGCAACTTCTGATTATCCCTTTAATTATGGGCCTTTTTCATTATCCATGAGAAGAAAAAAGAAAGTTGAACAAAAGAATTATAAAGAAACGTGACGGGTCACCTCAACTCTGCCAAATGGTGTTAAGCATCTATAACATTCTTCCGATGATAAAAAAAAAGCATGAAAGTATGTGGGAAACAGTGATGGCCAGCTAGGGCTGCGAGACACTGCGAATCACAACCTGCCGAAGTACACAGTGTACCAGCGTGACCCCCCCCCCCCCCCCCCAACCCCACCAAATAGCAAGCCTGTCCTCCTGCATTTGTTAATTCCACACAAACAGCTTCCCATACAGAGGGCCGGCGGGCCCACCTACTTTGACTGTCCCCTGGTGTTTTCATTCTGCTGCTGCACTGCTGTGGTGTGTTTACTGAGCAGTGCGTCCACATGGTAATGAGCAGCCCCGTTTGTTTTTCCGCTGGGATCGGCCAGAGGAGAGCAGAATTCGCAGAAAGAAACAGAAAAAGAAGGAAAAGCAGAGAGAATAGGAAGAGCAGACCGATGATGGCGCCCTGTGCCTGATATCTCCCATCCTGAAAAAACGATCCTCTTTAATGACACAGCGCATTGAGCTGAAAACTGAGGAACGTTCTTCTCTCAATCAGAAATGAATGATTCCTTAATCATTACATGCTATTAATAATTAGTAATTCACTATAGCTGCTTTGTCAGACTCTAAGGTTGCTGGTTGGACCCCCACTGTCAGCAGACTGATACCGCTGTTGGACTCTTGAGCAAGGCCCTTAACCCCCAATTTCTCCAGGGCCACTGGACCCAGGCCAACCCTGCACTGTGACCCACAGATTGACTCTCACCTGCATATGTGTCTGATGGTGTGCAAGATGGAGTAGGAAAAAAGAGAATTTCTCCATGGAGATGAATAAAGTATCTATATTCTATTCTATTCTATTACAGATTAGTGCATGCAGTGTGTGGCCCTTTGAGTTTGGGCTTTGTGCCTCTAATCCAAAGGTTGCTGTTTCAAATCCTGTGACTGGCAAAGTAGTTTGGCCCTTGAGCAACATCCTTCACCTCAATTGCTCCAGAGATTGGCTATCCCTGCTGTCTCACTTGTATGTTGCTTTGGATAGAAGTGTCTGATAAATAGAAAGGGATGTATAGATTGCCATATTTGCAGGTGTAATGCTTTCTCCAGGAATATTTTGTTTCTAGGCCCTTCTTCTCATCCATGCCACCTTCTTGCACATGCAAGAACGCAGCCTGCTGAGAATACACTACAGTGATACTGCTGTTTACAATAGACCACCTGTTTACCTGTAGTGGCAGCCTATGACCACAATGCTGAGGAGCGAGGCCACACCTACCTGCGCTGGGATTTGTTAGCCAGGCTCAGGTGTAGCCAGGTAACCAACAAGTAGCTGTGCTGGATTTTAGCTAAGCATAGCCTGCATGGTTTTATTTTTGAGCTCTTTTTAATGACATTTTGAGTCCCTGTTGATCTGCCTCTGGTCAATCCCCAAAAAAGGAAATTAATATTTTTACAATACAAATGCTATCATTTTAGACCTAAAAGGCCACAGCCACAGATAATCACATTTACAGTAGCTGGGATAGTCAATCAGCTCAAAGTTTTCACCCACCGTCACAGGAGAGTGGGCAGATACACTCGTCATTCAACAACTGATCCCATATAACGATAAACCCACAGAACTGTAAAAACAAGATTTTGCATTCGAAGTGGTGGCCTTTCTCTCCATGAAGAATTCAGGGAATGTCTGTAATTTCCCATTGGGGAGTTATGTGGTTTGTGTTGTGATGAAATAGAAAACTAAGAGGTTTAAGTCAAGAGAATTGTGTGGTGCCAATTACAATTACAGCAAAAAAATGCCAAGGTCACAGGTTACAGAGCTTTGATAAAATTTTTTTGCAGTTTATGAAACTCATCCCAGTTTGATTGGTTATGAATTTAAAAATAAGGGAAAAAATAATCTAATGTCAAAGATCAAGAATTCTGTTAACCCTTCCAACAATGACTATACTATAACTACAGATTGTATGTATACTACTCCTGGAAATGAATACATTAATAAAGACTGCAAAGATACTAACTGAAAGTGATGTACAGGTCAGGTTGGGGAGCAGACACTGGTACAGCATGCTGCCACACCCAGCACCCAGCACATGACAAAACACCTCGGGATCCTAGTTAACGTCCCCACAGACCGACACGCAGTTCATCCCTCACTCCAGAAATGGCCGCCTATCTGCCACAGCCTGGTGTTAAGTGGGCGTCCCCTTGGCCTGCTCCAGCCCCCCTGGTCCTCAGCAATGAGGATCCTGCGAGCCGGGTCACTCTCAGGGAAACAACCCACATGGCCGTAGTGCCATAACTGGCGTTCCCTTACAATGCAGGTAATGTGCCTCATTCTGGACTCCCTGAATGACTCCCTGAGTCATTCGACACAAAGTCAAACCAGCAAGACCCAAGTATTCTCAGAAGACACAGTATCAAAGGAGTCCAGTTCTCGTCTAAGGTCACTGGATAGCGTCCATGTCTCACAACCATACAGCAAGACAGGAAGCACTAGGACAATGAATAAAATAATAATTGGTACCACTTTACTATAAGGCTCCCTTTAGCACTTGTACACTGTAGCAAAAAAATGTCATAACTTGTTTATAATTCTTTATTAATGATTTACAAAGTGTTACAGCCTAAATAAAAATCATATTATTAACCATTCAGAAGCCTCTATAAGGGTAGTCCTATTGTAAAGTGGTACTTAATAATTTAGTAGTTACTCTCCTGAATCAGCACTGAGTGAATTTCTAAACACACCTTACTGATGTGAGTGGTGTCCATTTTTCTAGCTGATATTTCTCAAACATTTGGCAGGGAATAATTGATAGGGATAGATGAAAAATTCACTGATTTTTCCATCCTTTGGAGATGCGGCCTTCAAGGCAGGACATTTGAAGAAGGTTCCTAATTAAAATATGCTTCCCTTAGGAGTAATACACAAAAACTTTGATAAACACCAGTAATCAGACTGAGCAGAATGAGGTCAATGACGAAGTAGTAAGTGTATTTCGCAGGTATTTATTAAGAAAAACTATGAATATGACAGAGTATTATATAGTAACAATAGAATCATCCACTCAAACGCAAACGTATGAGAAGAACACAAAAGACACAGTGAAAGTAATGAAGGCACCTGTGAAAGCCAGGCCTGTTGTTATTGCCCGTGTGCTCTGGCCCAGTCCCAGAGGGCTGTCAATACCAAGCAGAGGACTGTAATTAAGAAGGGCGCTTTTGCACTGTGCTGGTAGGAGAGCTTTGTGGTCCTTGTGGCTGCCCTGGTGGTGTTTCTACTGGCTTCCCATTACGGCCCGGGGGGCCTGGTACCTTTTAAAAACAGCAGGATAATAATGAACAATACCTCTAAATAACATGGGACATCCAGCACAGAAGTCATCTACATCAATGAGCAGAAGGTGATCGCCCAGAGACTGCACTTAAATCTACAGTGACCGGCGTGTGTTGCCTCAGGAAGGTCTGCTCCCGTAGCCTTTCATCAATCAGGCAAACAACCTCAAGGTGAATTTTAAACTGAGAAATCATTTCTACAGCAACAGTGGACAATTGTACAAATACACTACCCTGCTCCCAAAACTGTGGCTTTAACCAAGGTAAGTTGTGTCAATCTATCTTATTGACAGGTATAACTTAAAAGAGATTTAAAATGGACAGTTATTTCTTAAAATAGATCTGTCTACATTATGTATATATACAGCAAACTCAACTCTTTATTTCTATGATCTTTCCTTTTTATTTCTATAAATTCTATTAATCTACAATATTTTTCTAAATGCTCTAAAATCCAAAGTACCATTACATTCTTATTGCTGATGCTTTTTTAAAATACATTCACTTATAATTTAGCCATTTAGACAGATGGATATTTTACTAGAGGAGAGTCTCTACAAGAACCTGAACCACCAGCCAGTAACGATGACCAGGGGCAGACGGGCAACAAAAAAGTAACCCGGGAATTTACCCTTAGGTATAATTTACCACTGACATGTACAAGGGGGGGAGGTTATGCCAATTGGTTGGCCACCCATGATATAAAGCATTACTTTACATCGTTTATGTATTTTAGCGATCGACCTGGAAACACGCCATGATGATCGATGAACGGGTTAGACACCCCTGGTATACAGGCGATGTGATGCTGGGATTGAGGAAGAAAGAGCGGCTCTCATCAGACTGGCCCACTTGGAAACGCGCTATGCGCCCCGACCATGACACCACCTGTTCAAATACACCGTCATTTAATACGGGGAATTAGAGACAGCGAAGCCATAGATGCTGAATGTTCAGTTTCTACCGGAAACAATGTAAAATTTGCTGAGTACAGAGAATTTACGGCTGTTATGCATCAAATCGTTCACCCTTCATCCAACATCATATGCATTACAGGGCTGAATATTTTCCAGTAAGCACAGGGCACAAAGAAAATGTTTACCCAGAACAGGATGTTAATCCATTGCCCGGAACTTACAGGTGATACTGTGTCCATTAAAAAACCATTTTACCTATAGGTTGTTTTTTTTTTGGTCGTTTGTTTGTTATTGGGGCACCATGGGGCTATGCTTGTAATTGAAGTACCGGTTTTATTCCAGCAAAAGAAAAGAAAAGAAAAACCATAGTACTGCAATTCACTGATTTATTTTTCCAGAACAATTCGTCCAAATGAACACTATTCGACAAGGTCTCCTGGTTTCAAAAGGAATGTCCACCAAGCAGCAAACCTTGGGGATGAGCTGACACCAGTCCGTTAGTCTCACACCCCGCTGTAACCGACCCGATATTGCCATCTGGCGGCAAGTGTGTGTAGTACAGCCAGAGCCTTTGTGTATTTGATAGGAAAATTTCGGGAAACCTCCTGAACGTTTGTCTGTCTGTTCTTCGTCCACAAGCAACAGTCCAAACAACGTAGGCAATATAAAAATGGACGAAAGCAAAGCTAAATTAATTTTAAGCCCAATTGTGGGTAGGCAAAATGAGTATTGCGTATAAATGTCTAAAGTAAGTAATAAATGCACACTAAGGAAATAATTACAGTAAATATAATTACAGAAATAATTATAGATATTGTAGGGTGAAAATAAAAATAGGGATAATAGTTTAACTATTAAGTTAAGTCGCGCAACAGGTTCTGTACCACATGATTTCGGATAAGGGTCAAAATCCACCAACGTAATGGAACCCGACCAGGCACAATTTGTTGGTAAGATTATGGGTGCATTTTGAAAAAACTGTTCAATAGAATGAAACACGTGTAAGTTAAAATTAAGCTCCACCTTTGTACTTTATTGTGAAGCTGTAAAATATAAAGAAAAGTAATGTTTGGTAAATTGCTAGCCATTTTAATACACGGTTCCAAATTGCATTTACAAAAGTATTTAATTCAAATGAAAACTAAAACCAAAAGTCAGGGCTAGGTGGTGAAAAATCCAACTGGTATATTTGTTCTTCATCAGTGGATTACTATCCTGTCGATCTCCCTCTGGATTACCACACCTTGAGGAAAAGTGCAGAGAATTTCTTGTCATGTTTGGAATTAAACTCAATCCGCGAAAATTATTTTCTTCTGCCGAGTGGCGAAAGGGTGAGTGAATTTACGTCAGCAATTTATTTTGAGCATCGTTATCTGACGCATGGCACGCTGGCCTAGTGTGACCTCATCTGTCCAGGGTTTGGCCAGGTCAGTCCTGCATCTGCTCTGTGTGTGTTTGTGTGTGTGTATGGGGGAGTTAAAGTTAGGTCTGGGTAGGGGTTATGGTCGTTTTGTTGGAATTAAAGTTTTCCCATAGAAATGAATGGAGAGATCCCACAAAGATATAGTTATTGTGTGTGTGTGTGTGTGTGTGAGAGAGAGAGAGAGAGAGAGAGAGAGAGAGAGAGAGAGAGAGAGAGTGCTTCCTGGCATCCCATCCAGAGTGTACCACTGTCATGTGATCTGTACTGCCTGGGATAGGCTCCAGGCCCCCAGTCACCATACCAGTCACTGGTTAGAAGGTAGATCCATCATTGCCTGAATGGTTCCCTGTCACATTTATTTTGCCTTAGGGTTGCTGGGGTCCTCGTTTACAATTAGATTCATGATGAAAGTCAAGTTTCTGTATTCAACCCTCACAGATGACAGTAACACGGGACAGTGTGTGTCAGCTTCCACTCTTCAGTGATGATGACCCAGCGTGTGCGGTTTTGGCTCTGCACATGCCCGAGGACCAAACACACGGTGAGCAGCTCGCCAGACCCGCTGGCCACTTGCGGTCAGGTCTTCTCCCATGTTCTGTTCTTTCAAGCAAGCGATAAGTCAGCTGCTGTCCTTTGCTGTGAAGAAACATTTTTCTCTCCTACAGTGCTCGCACTCTTCCTGGATGGGAGATGGTGGGCCCTGAACGATATTTTAAAAACATCTAACTCGTCCCGGTCTGGACTTATGCTGGTAAATCCTTACTCAAGACATCCTGAAGTCTTACTGATTTATACTTAAATAACATTGGAGTTAATCTCTGTCAGCGAACGCTAATCCATGCGTATCTGACAAAACCAAGCAACACTGGGACATAAATCATAGCAGTGAATAAAGAAAACAATCTTACTTAGTGATTACTTGACAAGGCCATTGCTTTGTATTTGGATTGATTTCGTCTATGCAGCAAGTTTATGTATGACATGTGTAATGTGGGTTCAACAGGTTGAGTCTGCTGAGGAAAGAGTGGTACTCTTTGTGCTCAGTCAGATCATTTTTGGGACTTTGGAGCGACCTATAAGTGAGGCCATTTACTTTAGCCCTCACCCCGAAAAGGAAACCGGCAAAATTCTCTGGGTTAGTGGGGAAGCTGTCGGTTTCTACACGATCAAGGAGAAAGGTGAGAGAATCTGGTTTGGAAAAAAAACCAAAAAGTTGTATTCATATAGATGTGTCCGGCGTAAAGATTATCCAAACATACGAGATAAGATCGACTATAAACCTCCTATCCACAAATGTGGGGTGTGACTGATTTTAATGCCAGGGGGCGATGCAATGAATTATATGGTCCAACCATGAAATCAGTTTATAATGATGCACCACAAATATAAGAAAATAATAAAATAGTGCTATTAGGCATCAGGTAAAAGAGTTTTTTATGAGTTTTCCTGGAATATGGTTTTTTGGTCAATGTTCAGGAATTATTGTTAGACACAAGGATAATTGATTATTTATAATTCCCATAGATTTTCTGTGGTAAGAAAAGAACTGATGAATAATCACTAATTGCAGCAGTGTTCTGCGATGTACACAGTTTGCCAGCGTGTAACATGTGAGCTCTAACATTGCACCACATGGTCTTCTGCAAAACCAAAAGCAGCCCTACTGAACTACAGGGGGTGATATAACCACTGAAACAGACCCATATATCCTTATCTGTACTGAATATTTGTGATAACATCAAATTAAGATCTTAAGCCAACTTCATCATAGGGCTTGGATGAGAGAGTTAGTTCAATGTTTGACACACATAAATTCAGCTGAATATGGCTGCTTAAGGGTTCCAGATAGCATGGAGAGCTCCTGGTGGTGGCATGGTGATTAATGACATACCATCATAACCTGAAGGTTGCTTGCTGAAATCTTAGAAGGTCTCTACTATAGCTCCTGCTATAGTCCCTGCTATAGTCCCTGCTATAGCTCCTGCTATAGTCCCTGCTATAGTCCCTGCTATAGCCCCTGCTATAGTCCCTGCTATAGTCCCTACTATAGCTCCTGCTATAGTCCCTGCTATAGTCCCTACTATAGTCCCTGCTATAGCTCCTGCTATAGTCCCTGCTATAGCTCCTGCTATAGTCCCTGCTATAGCCCCTGCTATAGTCCCTGCTATAGCCCCTGCTATAGCTCCTGCTATAGTCCCTGCTATAGTCCCTGCTATAGCTCCTGCTATAGTCCCTGCTATAGTCCCTACTATAGTCCCTGCTATAGCTCCTGCTATAGTCCCTGCTATAGTCCCTGCTATAGCTCCTGCTATAGTCCCTGCTATAGTCCCTACTATAGTCCCTGCTATAGCTCCTGCTATAGTCCCTGCTATAGCTCCTGCTATAGTCCCTGCTATAGCCCCTGCTATAGCTCCTGCTATAGTCCCTGCTATAGTCCCTGCTATAGCCCCTGCTATAGTCCCTGCTATAGTCCCTACTATAGCTCCTGCTATAGTCCCTGCTATAGTCCCTGCTATAGTCCTTGCTATAGTCCCTACTATAGCTCCTGCTATAGTCCCTGCTATAGCTCCTGCTATAGCCCCTGCTATAGTCCCTGCTATAGTCCCTACTATAGCTCCTGCTATAGTCCCTACTATAGCTCCTGCTATAGTCCCTTCTATAGTCCCTGCTATAGCTCCTGCTATAGTCCCTGCTATAGCTCCTGCTATAGCCCCTGCTATAGTCCCTACTATAGCTCCTGCTATAGTCCCTGCTATAGCTCCTGCTATAGCCCCTGCTATAGTCCCTGCTATAGTCCCTGCTATAGCCCCTGCTATAGTCCCTGCTATAGTCCCTACTATAGCTCCTGCTATAGCCCCTGCTATAGTCCCTACTATAGCTCCTGCTATAGCCCCTGCTATAGTATCCTTTCTTATCTTACTTCAGTAAGACATCAAGCTATAAATTGGTAGCGAATTTAACATTTTGTATAAACATGTCAGATTAGTGTCTAAATCTCTCTGCAATGGTTCCCACACAAGGCTGTGCTCATCTAAACAATACCAAGCTGTGTCATTTATTATTTTATACACATAGCATGGTTTACTCTTTCTCTTCATTGTTTATGACCCTGTATATGCCTCCACGTAGGCAGGCTGTGTGACCAATATACCGCTCAGTGCTATCTGCTGCCTGTACTGGACACTATATTTGTCCGAAGCTCGTGCAGGAGGCGGGGTTTTGCACTAAGGATGCTGGGAGATTTCTGCTCATCGTTCTCCAAAGAGAGAGTGGTGGGCATCAGCTACCCTGTATCAGCTGACATGTACCAGGGTGAGTGCAGAAGATTCCAGAGCCAGAACTTCACAATCAGACATGTTCCTCTCTTGGGTCACATGTGGTAGGTTTGTCTAATCTGCATGCAGTGAAACTGTTAATCAAAGCTGTATGGTTCATATGGAACAACTAACCAAAAATAGTAACTTGTATATTTGCATGATTTCTAAGATAAATGGATTGCCGATATGACAAACACCAAAGATATAGTTTCCTGTACAGGGCTTAATTCAGAAGTAGGTCTGAACCTGGAGCAATGAAGAACAGCAAAGGGCTAGTCCAGGTTCAGGAGGCTTGAATACCTTTCTATTACTTCATTTTAGACTCTAGTCCTTGACTGAGGCAGACGTTCATGTGGAAGGGATGAAAGATTATTCTGTTAAGCTTCTGGCCTGGTGATTCACACAGTTGTTCTTCCTGCTATGAATAAGGGTGGGGAAGTGTTTCTCTTAAAACATCTCATGTATTACTGTTATCTCTGTGAACTAAGACACAAAGAATTTTTACTACAGCATCACTGTCAGGGATAAAAGAGAAAAGGCTGTTACCAGGATATTCCCTGCGGCTCCAAGCATGGATGGACATAGTTTATTAACAAAACCACTATTATTGCTTCTTTACTTTTAAAACATTCTCCATCCACATACCCTAAGAGCAAAGTTAAATGGGCAATTACTCATGTGAGCCAATGGGTAATTTATTGGGTATGGTTATATATGAAGCTGAATTTGACACTGAGTATCCACCCATTCTCCCTGATGTCTACTTGGAGGTGCTTGGCAGTTTTATTCTGTTACTCAATTCAGTAAAGAATTTAAAAGTAGATCAGTTATTTACATTTTTAGTATGTAGTGCTTAAGTGTTGTTTGTGTGAGGTAAAAAGCATTAAACTCGCTTCTTCCAGTGTGTAGGAAATATCTGAGCACCCACGATGCCGAGCAAGAGCGTCTCTATGAGGTGGAGGCACCAGGAGACTGGAGCCAAAGGCGAAATGTATGGCTAATCCTGCAGCTGGACTGTAACCCTTAGGCCTGTGTTTATTGGCTTATATCATAGACGTGGACCCGGGCAAATCCAGGCAAAGGTTGACCGATGTAAATGCCTTCCATAATTCAGAAGTAGACTGGAGCAGTAAGTCCAGGAAATAAATGTGGGTTACAGTCTACTGATGCTTCAGTGTATAGGATCTCTTTGTTTTTGTCATTTGTCTAGAAAATGATAAAATATGAAACATGACTGACTCAGTGAATCCATCCATATATATATATCCATCCATCCATCCATCACTGTAACCGCTTAATCCCAACCAGGGTCATGGGGGGGACCAGAGCCTATCCCAGGAACAATGGGCAGGCAGGAACCAATCCTGGGCAGCCGCCAACACACCGGAGGGCACACACACTCATACAGTCACAAGCACATAATTACGGGGCCAACTTAGATTCGCCAATTAACCAACCGCGCACACTTTTGGACTGCGGGAGGAAAACAGAGCTACTGGTGGAAACCCACACGAACATGGGGAGAGCATGCGAACTCCACACAGAAAGATCTTACGCCCAACCCTGGGACCAAACCCAGGACCTTTTTGCTGTGAGGCAGCAGCACTGACTATTGCACCACAATCCTAAGGCAAAATAAGTGTCACAGTAAACTAATCAGGCAATGATTGATCTACCTTCTAACCGGTAACTGGTAGGGTGACTGGGGGCCTGCGGCCTATTCCAGGCAGTACAGATCACATGACAGGGGTACACTCTGGATGGGATGCCAGGAAGCACACACACACACACGCACACACTATATGGACAAAAGTATTGGGACAACATACCTCTTAGTCATTGAAATCGGGTGTTTCATTTACACCCATTGCCCAGGTGTATAAAATCAAGTACATAGCCATGCAGTCAGGTTTACAAACATTTGTGACCCATGCTGGCAGAATGAGTCGGAATGCGCACAGGCTAATTATGAGCTAGAGTCAAAAATTTTCGTCGGAATTGAGATTTTCCCAAAAATGAGTCCATTAAGTCACCATCTATCGATCCCAATAATCAAAATAGCAAATAAATACCTTGAACCATCATAATTTGAATGTTTTGTACAGGCTTTGTCTTCAGAAATTAGTCCTTTATCTTAAATTTTCTTATAAAATCCGTATTTTTCTCCACTCACTCGCGGCATGACTGGGAATCGCCCCACCAATTGGTATCAAAGCGAAGCGAAGCTCACGTACTTTCTAAAAATTTGTATAGAATTTCCAGTGACATCACTGAACCAATAGAACTCGATTTTATAAAGCCCAGTTTATGTAAACAACTTCTAATGGATGTAACTCGGTCATTTTTTGTCCGATTCCAACAAACCACACATCATTTTGAAGGTTTTAAAAAGGAGAATCTAAAAATAATAATAACTCCATTTTGAAAAATTTCCTCATTCTGACTCATTTTGCCAGCACGGGTCACATTTGTGGAAGAACGGGATGTTCGAAACAGTTCAGTGAATTCAGGATTGGTACTTTCATAGGATGCCACCGTTGCAATATTTAAACTGTAAGTGGTATTATTGAAGAGCGAAAGCATTTAGGAACAACAGAAACTCAGCTACGAAGTGGCAGACCACGTAGAGTAATAAAACGTGGTTGGCAAGTGCTGGTGCATAGTGTATAAAAGTCAACAAAGCTCTGTTGACTTAATGACCGCAGAGTTCCAAACTTCCTCCAACATTATCTCCAGCACAAACACTGTGTGGTGGGAGCTAAATGGAACAGGCTTCCATAGCTGAGCAGCTGCAAGCAAACCTCACATCACCAACCGCAATGTCAAGTGTCGGATAGAATGCTGTACTCCCACTGCACTCTGGAGGAGTGGAAACGTGTTTTGTGGAGTGACCAATCATGCTTCTCTATATGGCAGTGTGATGGATGAGTCTGGGTTTGGCAGATGCCAGGAGAACATTGCCTGCCTGACTGCCTTGTGCCATCTGTAAAGTTTGGTGGACGAGGGACACTGGTATGGAGTTGTTTTTAAGAGGCTGGGTTAGGCCCCATAGTTCCAGTGAAGGGAACTATTAATGCTTGCAAGTATGCCAAGACATTTTGGACAATTTTAAGCTTCCAACTTTGTGGGAACTGTTTGATGACGGTTCTTGTTTATTCCAGCATGTCTGTGCCCCAGTGCACAAAGCAAGGCCCATAAAGACATGGGTGAGTTTGGTGTGGAAGAACTTGACTGGCCCACATAGAGCCCTGACCTCAACCCCATCAGACACCTTTGGGATGAACTAGAATGGAGATTATGAGCGAGGCCTTCATGTTTAACATCAGTGCCCGACCTCACAAATGCTCTTCCCACAGACACACTCCATAATCTTGTGGAAAGTCTTCCCAGAAGATTGGCAGCTGTTATAGCTGCAAAGGGGGATCAGCTCTATGCCTATTGATTTAAAACAGGATGTTATAAAAGTTCCTATAGGTGTAATAGTCAGGTGTCCAAATACTTTTGTCCATATAGAGTGTGAATGTGTATATAGACTGTTTAGTTTTGCTTTCATACAAAATAGTAGACATGAATGACAATGTATTTCAAACACAATAACTGCATGCATTTATGCAGGAAAACACCATTTTATCTGGCTTCTTACTGACTGCCTATCCTGTTAGTGATGACAGTGGGAGATTGCAAATCTAACATATAAATCAGCAGAGAAATTAAAATTTTTATGAAAGTAAACAGACTCAATTAATGAAGTATTCAGAAAACGAAAAATGATCATCATACTGATATTTTCTAAGTACGTTTTTCGTCTCCTGTTACTGGAATGATCCTTAGTCCTCAGGTTGTTTCTTAAGACCAAACACAGCGCTAACAAAATGAACAAAAGAACTGATTAACCATTACAAAACGAAATAAATTGGTCTTAATGGTGAAAAAAGTCCTACTAATAATTAAACGTCATGTTGTCCTTTTCTCCTCGTGTGCATATATGTCTGCATATTTACATAAACAGAATAATTGTAAGTAGTATAATATAAGAGTTTTGGTTGGTGGCTGGAATGTATGAAGGGTAGGTATTAAATTTGAAAAACGCCGTATTCCCGTATGATTATTTGATTCACAACTCGGTGCCTCGGCGCAAGGTTGCGTATCTGTAATCAACATTCCATTGAACTAGGATTTCCGACATATTCCGGAGCTCGGTT
This sequence comes from Brienomyrus brachyistius, assembly GCF_023856365.1. Lineage (NCBI taxonomy): Eukaryota > Metazoa > Chordata > Actinopteri > Osteoglossiformes > Mormyridae > Brienomyrus > Brienomyrus brachyistius. The sequence goes on from NC_064545.1 coordinate 11,741,490, forward strand.
GTCTTTACGGAGGGGGAGGACGCGGACCGTACCATATATGCAAGGGGGGGATCCATTACTGATATTTTCTCCAACGGTATAGATCGGTAAAATACATGACTTGTTATACATATATATTAGGTACCATGTACAACAAATATATCAATATATTCCAGAAAGTCAACGTTAAACAATACAATTATGCTTTGGCGAAACCCGGACGCCGTAAGTAAGACCCAGGAAATATCTGGGAAGTAAGTCGCGGAAAACCTGAAGAGAATATTACGGTGCTTCGCTATGAGTCGTATATATGAAAATAAAGCGCTGCAAAATAAACCCGTGATAAATGAGAGACTAAATTACCCGTGGCGACCCTCTGCACATCAGAGGTAATATTAATTTTACTACAAAACTTTGCAAACGCGACTCAAGCGTTTCAGAGAAGATGCGTCAAATCGATGTGCAGAAATCCTGCAACAGAAGTATACCAGCAGTGATTATGGACATGTAAATATAGGCGTAATTTCAAAACAAAGATATTTATCACATGTTAAGATGTATGAAATTAGATATTTAGAAGCACATTCAAATTTGGTTAGAATAACCGTATAATAAGGAACTTCCTTGCAGCCCTACTTTACTGCGGACATTCACGTATCTGCAAAAGTCTGATTTAAATAAATCTGGTCTTAAGCTTTTGAATTTGATATTTTCAGTGGTACAGGTGTTATTTTGGAAGGAAAGCTGGTGGATGTGTCCCGGCATGTTATTACTGATGTCAATAACCAGAAGGTAATCGCACCGTCATTAGGGGTGTCTCGTTCTCGATTTAATTATAAACCGGAAACGAAGCTAAGAGTTTAATGACTGATTTTTCATGTAATCATGTCTTGTGTATGCTGACCTGGACAGGACCGCTACTACATTCTGTACATTACGCCAAGTCGAATCCATCGGCGGAAGTTTGATTCCAAAGGCAATGAGATTGAGCCGAACTTCAGTGAAACACGGAAGGTCAACACGGGCTTCCTTATGTCTTCCTTCAGTAAGTGCTGGGAATCTTCCATGGATCTGGTGTTTTATTTTTAGACCCATACTAATCATTGGAATGAGGCAACATTAGTTAATTGAAGTTCATTAAAATAGAAAAAATAGAAATGTATATTGGCATATAGGTGGCAAAAACAAGAAATATCTGAAATCTGGCAATTATGGTGCTCATGTAGCATTAAAGTGGCTAACTCACCTCCAGAGCATTGTCTGTGCATGGAGTTTGCATGGTCTCCCTGGGTTTGTATTTTTTTAACTAAATCAGAATGAAGACAATTCCAATTCATAGTTCTGTTTGAGGTTTAGTTATAGCAGTTTTCCAGAGGATAACATGATATGTAACAATTCTAGTAACACTAATTGCTACTTACTGTTTTTAACATTCTGCTTTCATGTAAAACAGTTTTAAAGAGACCATTCAATTTTCTCTGTGATTCAGAGGTGGAGGCTAAAGGGGAGAGTGACCGGCTCTCCGAGGACGAGCTGAAGGCGGTGGTCCACAAGGCGGAGCTCCTGAAGGTGACAGAGCGACATACACCCCCTGGTACCGTGTCCTTCTGGTTGCCGGAGGTGGAAATGGAAAAGACGGAACTAGAACCCGGGCAGGACATCAGACTCAAAACCAAAGGGGACGGGCCATTTATCTGTGAGTGATTCCAGTAACGCCGAGGAGGAGCTGTAGTTAGGTGTGACTCCACAACCCTAGAATCATGTTACTACTCTGACATCATGGATCAGAAGCTAGGAGGTGCCCTGTAAGTGTATTTTGGTGTAACATGTTTCCCGTCATTATTAATTAACAGTATCACCCAGTACCATCACGCTAAAGACAAGCACATCATCCATGTTTCATTATGTTTGTGTCACATTTATGATTCCTTCATGATGTAACGTCATAAAAAGTGACCATAGCAACGGTCTTGTTTTTTCAAGTTTTTCTGTAACCTTGTCTGCAGGCCAAGGCTCAGATAAATTCAGGGCGTTCCTGAATTAAAAGACATTACATTTGTAAAAAGAAACCATTTACCCTTGGATCACCAGTCATAGAAATCACCTTTTTCTTAGTTCTGGGTTTTTAGTTATATGGCGCCTATATACAAAATGATATTTCCATATAGTTATGACAACGCTGCTGTTGATAACTGATAATTAACAGAACTTTAATTGACTTTCGTGAGAATGGAATAGCAGCATTTCTGATACCACAGACCATCTCTTTGTTTTAGTTTCTTTGGCCAAATTAGACGGGGGCTCGGTAACGAAATGCAACTTTGCTGGAGATGAACAGACCGGAGCTTCCTGGACCGATAAGATCATGGCGAACAAAGCTGACAGTGTGGCGAGATGTGAAGAGGGGACCGAGGGGGTGGAGGAAAGCGAGTGGGTAAGGATGGCTAATGCAGCCGGGCCGGGCAGTGGCTGACTCGGACTGGTCACTGCACAGCCCTAGCTGGTATCCGCATGTCGGGAGAATGTCATGCCGGTCTGTCAGTTTATATGTACAACTGAATGCTTCCACTGGAGTAGATCAGGCAATCAGCCTTTAACATTCACAAAACAGATGTTCTTTTATAATCGTGATATCGTATGACTATGACTGTTGGCCGTATGACATTGCTTATATAGCATAAAAAATTCATATTAATGAAAAAATCTGAACAAAACATAACTAACAAAAACAAGAAACAGTGTATTTAATACTTATTCTGTTTATGTAAATATGCACATATGCACACATAAGGACAAAGAAAGATCATGAGGTTTAATTATTAGAGAAGAGAAGTTTAATTCACGTTGTAATATGTGATCAATTCTTTTGTTCGTTTTGTCAGTTCTTATCAGTTCATTTTAAATGTGCTATAGAAATAAAGCTGAACTAAACTTGATGTTCAGATGTCTATCAGGATCTTAGGTGACACTCAAAGCCGCCATACCTGCTATCGTTCTCAATGTATTCTCACGCATTGACTTTTGTATCGCATGTTCTAGGATGACTGAGGAGGTTTATGAACGGTACCCTGCGGGAAACGGATGGTCTATGAGGCAGAAGGAAGCTAAGCTGCATACCTTGCTGCTCTAACAAGATTTACCGTATTTACATTTACATGTATTGACCATCTTTCTGAATCTTTGGAAAACCTTTATAATAAAAATATTTCAATAAAAACCATTGTGTAGTTTGCCTAAATTTAACAATGTCATTAAAAAATGCCGACACAAGGCTGCTGATGGTATTGGTTATGAAATCTACTAGAATATGAAAATATTTGTTCTCTATGGGCCAGCAAGTGTAGAGTCATCGCAAGGATTTATTGTTGGAGAATTGAAGATGGGGCCAGAAGATCATCTTAATCACACAAGTATTACTAAATATTTGCTTGATGACGATAAGTGTTATGAAAAATATGCTTAGAAATATAAGCCGGAATATCACATTTAAAAGTCCAAGTCGGATTATTTTGAGCTTGTTTTCTTTTGGACTTGCTGTGCTTGTTTGGATGGCTCTGGGTGTCAGCATCAGCCTCTCACCGCCTCACAGTAAGTGCCCTGGGTGGGGGCCTCAAAGCTTGGCAAGCTGCCCCTTTATGGTTGTCTACGATAAATGATTGATTGACTCAGGAAGCCCAGGGCATTCCTTTGCATTCTCCACCCAGCTGAGATTCATAGCTGTGCAGAATGACATGGTTCTCAGCAGTGTATGCGGGCCAGAGTGCTTGTCGATGCTGAGTTGTAGTTCGCGGGTGGCTGCACCGCAAAGCCTTTGTCTGTTACAACTTAGCACACGAACTCCATCCTACGTCTCCTGTTTAAAACTATAAAATAATAACACCAAAGGACACAGGCATGGGTGCCGCCTCACAGGATGCGGTCGCTGGCTGCTGCCTGTGCCTCGAAGAGGCAGAGGACAGACTCCAGATGGTCACTGCGAATGTCTTATGCTGCCTCAGAAGGGGAGTCTTTGTTCCCCAGGACAGCTGCAGGGTCTCCTCTTACATCATTATACAGGCTTTGCACATCGGGCAGGAAGTAGAGTCAAGATGATAGAGTCATTTAAGTTTCCCAGACACCATGTGATAAGCTTGCTCTCGTGACGAAGCTGATCAGGCCCCCAGTGCACCAATGTGGTGCTAAACAGAAATTTAGTGTCCTGTGGGGGGGTACCACAAAATGAGTTTTACATACCCAGAGTTAACCTGTTTGAGTCGGGTTAACTAACCCTGCATTAAGTTAAATGTTATTATGATGGTGGTTGTTAACTTGGCAAGTCATATGGGGGTTTCTGAATCAGTGTCTGTGAATGTTCTGGTTAAAGTAGGCAATAAGCAGGGAATACCTACACACCCCTGGCCGGCAAAGTATATCAGATGCGTGCCCTGCAATGGTGTGAGAGCCCAGCCGACGTGTCCCCTGCTTTGTGTCTCAGGCTGCTCTGGGACTGTATACTGGATAAGCATTTGGAATAATAAAAAGGACAGAAAGACTGATCTTCAATGACACAACATCACGTACCTTGGTCTGTTTTATTTTGATAAAAGGATTTTTTGACAATATAGAAAATTTCCCATGTATGCAGTTAAAATATTAATACAGACACAATAAACAGATGTTTGAGTGTAAATTCCTATGTTCCTGCTCAGTCTGAAGTGTTAAAAAATTGTCACTGATATGGTTGTATGAACCTAGCAATAGACTGATTAACTGAGCAACAACCATCACCAAGGTGAAGGTAGTGATGTGGTTTTTTCTTTCCCGGCTGGTCAGCAATGGCATTTCTTGTGTTTCTGGAATAAATAAATTCTTTTGGAAATTCGCTGTGAAGTTCACTTCTCCGCCGACTCTCCCTGGAACCACTCCAGAACAGTCTGCTTGTTCTCCTTCACCCACTTCATGTTGGCCCCCGTCCTCTCTATGGCCTGCTCGAGGGCCTGCGTGGCGGAGCCGAAGGATTCTGGGCCGTGATCCTTCTGGAACTGCTTCAGCTATGTGGAGACAGATGGAGGTAACATCAGAGAGGACCTCAGACGCACCGGACTGCCGCTCCGTCACAGCACTTCTGCGTCATATCTGTGTCAAATGTCAGACGTGCTTATCCCACTGGACAAAGTGAGGTCAAAAACCCCCTAATGAAGCTCAGCGTAACAGAAAAACAATCTACTTTATAACAGATTTGTTTCTCCATGATAGGGCTTTGTTTACCTTCAGTTTAATGCAAAACAAAACTGCCAAAACAACAAACAAAAAAAGATGTTTGGGACTTCTAGATCTTTGGCATCTAAACTGGTGCTGTACAGACTATTTTTTTGCAATGGTACGATGCACCTTCACCTGTTTGAGTTCCAGTTCTGAGGAGAATCTCTCCGTCACTCCTTGAATGAGGTTTCCAAGTGGCGTTATTCCCCCACCATACCTGAATAAGCGAATATACATACATCGAAGAGCAGCTAAAAGAATGTACTAGCTTGGGTTTCCCAGTCATACATGATCAAGTAAGTGGCAACTGAAGTACTCGGAATTCTAAACAAGGAAGTGGAAAAAAAAATTCACACAGCGGAAAATATGTATATCAATTAAAATCTCTGATTCCTTGGTAACCAGTCTAACCTTTGTACTAGGCATTATTGTCTGTCCCGTGCTAACTTAATAGTGTTTTATTGTTTGGTGAGATAATGTGAGACTCATTATGTACGTTAGTTAATGATAAACTGATGGTCATAAGTTCACATTCATAAATATCAAAACAGGGTGGAATTATTTCCAGGATTATCAACACTGTACCAAAATCTGTCTTATTCGGAGAGGCTTGTTGGGACTTCCTAGTGTTCCTATATTACATGCCAGAAATAAGGACTCACTCTTGGATTATGTATGTCCAGTGAGACTGGACAAATTCCCAGGCTAATGACTGCCCAGCCACGTTTGCCGCAATGTAGTTGACAGTGGAAACGAAATCCATCTTCCTTATCTTACTCGGATCCAGAGTATATGTGAGATATCTACAAGATAGAATAAAAGTTTTGAAGTAGAGTATATAAAGGATATTACGCTTAAAATGTGGTGGCTTCTTCTTGAACCCACTGGTAAAAGCATGTATTGCCATGACAACCATGTAGTCCAGATAATTCTGACCTATTTAAGATCCATATGTTTCTTGAGCAGGACATTCCATATCTGAGCTTGTCTTTTTCACTTGCTGTGGTGGCATTTATGTACGCCTCCCACGCAAAGTTCCATTCCTTTTCCCCTCCAACAGCTATGGCGCTGCAGTAGATGGCTGACCTCAGGTTTGATTGTATCCTGGAACAAATGGTGAGACATTAGGAAAGTTCTCTGTTGACGACATAAAAGAAAATTAGATCCAGATGGTTATTCCTTTGACAGTTTAATGAAACACAGTTTGACAAGGTAACTTGAGAGTTTTTGTAGCTTATTTCTGCTTATATCTAGCATAACTTGTGATGTCATGTTCTTTGATGGGCCACAGTAAATAGAAAACCATAGAGGTGAATCCTGGAGGTCACTCAGAGGAGCAGGTCCCCTGTTTTGTCTTTCAGGAAGTAACAGAAACTTTATTGGTATATTGATAAATATGAAACATGACCGGGCAGGAGGGATGCCTTCTTACATATTATTTGCTGGGTTTTCCATCCAGTCCTTGAAGAAACCGGTGGCCATGTCTTGGCACTCGGAAAGTTCATTGGCACATGCGACTGAAATGGCATTGATCTGGTTATACCTGCGAGGAACAAAATCGTACCAGTTTCCGTGAGACAGACGGTCAATGTGCAGATGGCAGCTCCTGTAATAAGGTACTATGACTCACTGTTCAGCGTGGTCTTCTGGAACTGTGGAAGTGTAGGTGTAGTTTTCAAAGTACGTATAAAGGGGGGAGATTTGCTTTTTCATATAAGCCTAGAGAAGAAAAGGTAAAACACAGTGTGTTTAATCTATGATGTACACTCATGTCACATGCCAGTGTTAATGTAATGTAGTTGGCATTGACATTGCAGAGATCACTGACCTTCATTGGACCATAAACCTCGGAGCGATCGAACATGAGAACGAAATATTTCAGGTTCCTCAACCCGAACTCCCACGGAATCAGCTCTGTTTCATTGTAAAGGAACTTGGTTGTATTTAAAGCCAGAGTGGTATTAACATGATGGGCTCTAAATGAGAGACAGCAAACCATCAGCACTGTGTCAGTGTTTGTTAAATTCCGGGGAGCCTCACACCTACATGATTAGACTGGCAGCAAGTACAGAATGTCTGAATTTTGTTTTACTTGCGTGTTTTTTTTCATCGACGCTACTATTCAAAAATAACTGGAGTTAAAAATTAATTATGAAATTAAAAAATCACCATGAAGTCTAAGAACATTATGAGTATTTTTGCTGTTAACATGTAAGATAATTACTTTACAGTGAGCATGCAGTTTTGTTATGAAGACTGTTGTGTAATAAATTGTATTTAATGTTACACAGTGAATTTTCTACCAATTGGCAGAAAATTTTGTTCCAATACTGCAGTGGCTCCATAATCTACTTGGTTTTTTTTCGGTCCGTATGGTGGTATTATGGAATTCTGAGCACTTGGCTGTGATTGGATAGAGTTATCAGAGAAAGGAGTCAGCATGAACACCTGCATGGAATCACATGAATCATGAACGTACCGCGCAAGATTAAACGCATCATCAATAAGCTGCCCTCTGTTGATGACTGGAATTTCCTAAAAACAATTAATTCATTTTAATTAAAACATACAGATATCTACATACTCTGAATCCTCCCACATATAAACCTAAAAACAACATAAATATTAACTAATTTTAAAAAAGCGTCTAACAAATACACTTTTAAATAGTAGTACATAGAGTACTTTTAAAATGTAAGCATCTAAAAACCTCAGTGGCAGTAATGTTATTGACATAATCTATTCAGCCTAAAGCATAATATCATCTTAGCATTAACAAAGCCCGTAATGGGAGCCATGCCCATGACTTACCTGAGGATTCATTTCTAGCTGTTTAAGGAGTTTCTCCCAATTCTCCAGATTGTAGTTAACTCTGTAATATCCAGTGTAGTCGACATTGGCCAGAAGCCACTGGTCTTTTACAGTTCGGTACTCTGGCTTTCTGACTTTTTACACAGTTACAACACAATAAATCAGCATTAACACAATGCCTTCGGTAGACCTTAAGTTTAGCCATAATAAACACAGTTTTATCATGATATGCAATGCATTCTTAGCCTCGTATCTATGTGATATGTCTAGTTGTGTTAATGGTTATAAAAAGCCTTAAAAATGACAGTGGTTCCTTACCTGGCCCTTTTTCAATCAACCAATCAGTCAAATTCTGTTTAGCAGAGTCAAGCTCTGCTAAACTTAATCCTGACTTTATCATACGAACTGGAACATGCCATACAAAGCTGTGGAAATGGAAACCATTTCAGAAGACAGACACGAGACACAAATTGAGCTAGAATTGTACAATAGGGAGATTAAAGTAAAATGTTTCTTCATCTGTCCTTCACCCCTAGCTTGCGTTAGATGCCCATGCAGATCTCCTGTACTATGGGGGAACAACCTTGGCTTGAAATCCACACAGTAAAAAGCAGACTGGGTCAGCCATACAGGCTTGCATGGGTATTCACGGTTTATCGCTGTTTCTGTGTAGTAGCACTGCCACGCAATTTGAGTGTGATGTAATGTGAAAACTCTGCGTCACCACTGTCACCGTGGCAACCGCTGCCAGCTTTGTGAGGTCATAGAAATTTTCACTTGAGCGGCGAGACGTACTTGTGGGTGGATGTTTGATTAAGCAAAAAGTGCTGCTGTGAAACCTCCCCAGTGGTGGTGTTAATGGTTATGAGAGGGTAGCCCATTTGCTGGGTCCATGTCTGCATCACTTGTGCCACATCGATCTCAGTAGGTTCAAGGGCCTTAGAAAAGAAAACAGCAATAGAAAAAATTATTAGTGTCATAGCGTAGAACACTTAAAATATGAGTTAACTCATTTTAAAGGGGACCTTTGTGATTCCTTTATTAAAATTGAAAACATTGTTTATCCCAAATAAACAGCATTTCAGTTAGACAGAAGTATCATTTTACTGTACTTTCTTAATGCTAATTTTGTAATGCGATCACTTTTAAGGTTCACTTTCCAAGCTTACCTGCTGTAAGTGTCTCCAGAAGTCCGCAGCCTCAGTGTTGCTATACTGATAAGCGTTGAGATACGTCTGAAACAGCAAAGTGCATAAAGACACACTTACACCTTTAATACTCTAATAATGACACCTAAAGCTCAATTTTATGATGTGTTTCAAACATTCAGCAATGTGCAGGTTGTTAATCCAGTTGGAGGCAAATAACAATATGCACCACAAACTAATGGATACTGCGATACTATATTCTGAAAAGCTTTCTAAGTACCAGAGATGGAAAGTTTAGGTTCTGGATGTAAAAATCCAGACAAGATTTTGTTTCAACCACCAGTTGAGTATGAAGACAGTCACAGACAGTACTCAGCTGAGCATTCCAAAGAAATACAGTCAGTCACCTTAATGCCCTGTTGGAGAGCGTCTTTCAGGTTTACGGACAGCATCCTTAATATCGATGCCCCCTAAGTGACAACCAAAAAACATCACATCAGATACTCACCCGATGATAAATTGCAAATGAAAATGAGTATTTGTTCTACTGTAAGGTTGGTTTGAGTGGTAAAAAGGACCACCCCCCCACCACCCCCCCAAAAAAAAAGGTCCCATTTGACTTGTTCATGAGAGCACCTTGCTGTAGGTGATTTGGTCAAACTGCTGTGTGATGTCGGCAGGGGTCTGCACATCCTCTGCTCTGGGGCTGAGGGGGTGGGAAGTGGCCAGGGAATCCACCTGAAGCACCGGCTGGGTCTCGTAGAGGACGAAACGTTCGCTCTGGAAACAGGTCCACCCCCCAAGAGTGACACACGGATAACTAGCGCGACATGGAACAAAAGACACCTCTGCATCACTTAATTAAAGCAAACCCACAATTTTCCATTTGGGGTGAACGCTGTTGATCCCGATGTAGGAGACGTATGTTGCAAAGCCCTCATTCAGCCACAGATCGTTCCACCACTTCATGGTCACCAAGTTCCCAAACCACTAATCGGGAGACGGACAAACAGAACAACAACACTGGTTAAAAATGACGTGGTTATTTCATCTGGAAGCAAACATAATTCATAGCTATGGGCAGCTCTTTATTTCTGTATTTAATATTTGGCTTCAGGTAAAACTTCATAAATTTATTTTCTCTTCTCATTGTACTTGAAATGAAACAATTTCATCAGTTTGATTATATTTATGTGCAGCGATAAGAGTGTCTACAACCCCTCATTTAATTGTCGACCTCATTCAAGATTTATAGGGTTCATCTGCTGTTTGCACATATATTAACCCATGAATATGAGAACTGGCAACATGTAGGCAAGACGCTATAAAAAACATCACCCGGCCTCCCTTACTGCTTGTGTACATATCATGCTGGTAATTGTAGTAAAGCTTCGACTTGTCTCAGCCATCACTGTTGTACCTGATGGGCCAGTTCATGAGAAATCACTCTGGCAATCGACTCCATGTTTGGTGTGGAGGAGACGCCGTCTTCATAGAGCAGAGCGCTCTCGCGGTAGCTTATCAAGCCCCAGTTCTCCATGCCGCCTGCGCTGAAATCCGGTATCGCGATTTGCTCTGTAAAGCAGATTATGCAACAGAAAATGCTGTCATTTTTCCAACACCAAGTTCACAGAGAATATAAAATAATGTTCATAATTATGTTCTTAAATCATTCTGCCAGCACTTAATTCTAGTAGGAGCTTTGCAGAAAGAAACTGTTCTATATATATTTAATTTTTGAAAATAAATGTACGGGCACAAGGTAGGGAATAATAATAATAATAGTACTAATAATAATAATAATAGTACTGATAATAATAATAATAATAATAATAGTACTGATAATAATAATAATAATAATAATAGTACTGATAATAATAATAATAATAATAGTACTACTACTACTACTACTACTAATAATAATAATAATAATAATAGTACTAATAATAATAATAATAATTTTATCTACAGTCTAAGGAAATTTCATGAAAACACCCACCTAGTTTACTCAGTGGATATCTTATGCCGTAAAAGTCCTCGAAGGCAGGCAGGATACTTTCTGCAGTCTTCTGTGCGTAATCTGCTTGACCGGCGCTTATGGCTTCTGGCCGAGCCCACGTCTGCAGAAGAACACAGGCAATTCAGCGAGGAGAGGAGAGGCTGATGACGGTCCTACACACAACGCCGTTCAACAGTGCGAACTATCTGTCTATATGTGAAACATAAATACAGGTGACCGAATGCCGTTCTTGAAGGAAACTGTAGTTTTAAAAGCAATTTAAAGTAAATGAACAGTTTCGTGGCCTATAGAGACTGGGACATCAGACAGACCAGCAGAGGGGCACGGATACCCTGGCTGCTGCCTTATGGGGGGCCTTGCACACATAACATTATAGGTTAGAGCTTAACTATACACCTGCAGCATTTTATTTGGCAGCGTTCGGGTGTGACAGTATAGACTTCAGAGAGCCTGAATGACATGCAAATACAGGTTAATATGCAAATACTCTAACATAAATAATATGAGCGGAAATCCCTGGAGCACCAGGCCGTGCCTCATGAAAACTTTTATGTGGAGCCAACTACACAATTATCAGTAGATGACACAGGTGACACATTCACATACATACATAATATACACTCTAAAGTACAGTATAATTTTTTTGTACAATGTGATTGGTACCTTGGGGTTCTGGCTTGCCAGGTCCAGGGTTACGCTGCCAATTTCTGTCATCATTTAACGATTTGGCCAACATCAGTCAATTCCAAATCGCTATTCATAAATCTGTATCAGATCTAAAGCTTTATTACCTGAATAAATATCCAAAAGATATTTTTACTTTTTGCTGTACAGAGGGGAAGAATTGAACTTTCTGTACCTCCTTACCTGGTCCATCAACAAAACAATGACTTTTACTCAATTGCTAAGGAACACAAGGTACATACTTATGATATCTAAAAGAAACTTGAAAGCGAATAGTTGTCATACTTCAGCAAAGTGTGTCCTCTGCATTTAACCCATATGTCACATTCCAGGAGGCAGTTAATTTAGTACATATGGATCTGTGTACCTCAGTGCTACTTGTTGGGAATTCAAACCTTCAAATTACAAGTACACTTCCCTAACCATTATGCCACTATTGGCCAAAAACTTCCCACTGGTGTCATGGTGAAAAGTACCTCATCAATACATGTATACACCTAAAATATGTATAATTCAATTTTCACAAAAACATATTAAGTTTTCAAAATGTTCACAGACAACCTTTTCCCAGAAAGCGCAGGATGACATACCCTGATTTTATTGTTTCCCATCGCCGGTATTCTTTCGAATTCAGAAACTGTGAAGACTAAGAGGTAAGTTGACATCTTGGGAGTCGGATTAAACTCAGTAATGAGCCACGTCTCTTCATCGATAGTAATTTCAATGCGACCTGTGAATTGTTGAAAACATCGATCAATGTTCTTTTAAGTCTAAGTATTCATGCTCAGAACAAAAAAGAGGAGAAAAGAAACTTCGATCTGAGGACCTGAAGAGAGATACAACAGCTAAAAAAAATAATTTGATGACAAATGAAGAGTCGGCCTCCTTACTCTTTCGGTTGGAATTACTCAGCGCTGTGGTTCCCTCCCGGTGTATTATGGTGACATTAAAGATGGCTTTCATGGCTGGTTCATCGAAACAAGGAAACACTCTCCGTGCCTCTGTAGGCTGCATCTGCGTTGTTGCTAGGAATCTAAAAGAAGGTGATTCGCATAAGTCAACAATAAATAAGCAAGAAACAAACAATTAAAACAAGCTTGGTAAATTTTGCAGTTGGGCATAACCAATAAACAGGGCTGGGTCGTAATATGTAACGTTGTACAGAAGAATTGACTAGAATTTTGTTCAGTCTTGTGTTCCTAAGGAAAGCTTAATGAAAAAAGACTCAGTATGACTGCAATGTGTGCCTGCTCTGTGTGAGGAGGGCAGACCATGTGCATTCTCTGCATTCTCTTGGTCATAGCAGGTTAAATAATTCTTTACTAACTGGCTACTGAATTTCCACTTAGTATGTAAGCACACACAAATCTTATATAAGTGGTGGGAAAATAGTTTTGCAATAGATGCTACATTTGCCGGTGAGTTAAGATATGATATGAAATGATATATGATTTTACTTACTTTTTAAAAAACATTTCCCTAACAGGATTAAGGATTATTCTATGTGCATAAACATAATAAAGTTATGTAAAAAAGACAGTCTCACTAAAGGTTATATGGGGGAAATTAGTCTATTTACCAACACTGGAAATGATAACTGTGCTATTGTATTAGTGTATTGTTTTTAACCTACAATGGCTGGTCTGTGTAGGCTGAGTCAAACCTTACCTGTCTTCCTCGTTCTCTGTGTATTTACTCTTATAGAATCCAACCATATTATCCTGCAACTCCCCTTCAAACGCTGTGAAGAGTGTGTAGGTCTCACCAGCTTTCAAGACACCATCAAGATCAATTTCCATGAAGTTGCTGCTGCCCTCCGTCAAATTGAGTTTTCCACGCAGCTCCGCGTTCCTTCCATCAGACACACGGTACGCCGTCACATTCAGGCCTTTGCTGTGGACAAAGATCCTGTTTGTGTTTTTCACACACTTGAAGATCACAGTGGAATTGCCGGTGAAAGCGAAGGTCTGGTTCGTAATGTTGGTCACCCGGACGTGAAAATGGGGCTGCAGGTACACCTTGTAGGTCTGAGGAATCAGAGTGTCCGGTAGCCTCAGGTTCGGAGGTGGCCCTGCTGGGAACGGCGTGGTGGCGGGGGGCGTAGGCGGCCGGCGCGGGGGATCGTTCGACATCTCAATTTGGTAGATGACCACCATTGCCACCATGGAGCAGACGGCTGAGGTCGTCACTACGCCTATACCCACGGCCAGAGCCTTGGAGAAGAGCAGTCCTTTAATCATATCTGAGCCTCGTGTGGACGTCCTGAAGAAAGTCTTAGCTGGAATAGTGCTGCAGCTTTTAATAGCTTTACTGCCGTGCTCTGACCTCCCATAAACACACCACGGACCACACCAACACGCACGCAGTCAAATCACAGCGATTAAAAATTAAACGTTTCCAGTCAGCGAGCACCTGGAGCAGGTCGATGTTCACTTTAGCCCAATAACTCCTTCGGTTTCCTGCATCTGGAAACCGTTCCCACCCACCTTGGCCCCTAGCAGTCCTGGGAGCAGAGAACCCCGAAGAAGAGATACTTTCTCATGCAAGGCTGGAGCTGGTGCAGGGGTGAGGTGCATGTTTCCATGTCCCAGTGATCCTGGGCTGACTGCGGAGGGAACAACGTGCTGGCTGTGAGCGTCTGCCTCGACCCCAGCAGCCCCGTCTGACTGGGGAACACAGAAGCTGCTTTTCCGCAAAATGCTCACAGCACCGTTAGCCTCATTCAGACATTCATACACTCCCACCCAGTCCTTGGGGGCACTGACCAGTCTTTAAAGCCCCCCCCCCCCCTCAACCTAGCAACTGGATTTCCAAGATTTTGTAAAATTACTATGATATTTTTCCTTACTCAGCTTGTCATAAATACTGAGGAAACCTAAGGGACAAGTAGCTGGAATCAGACCACATTACTGCAGATGCTTTAGCTTTCTGAGTGTCGTAGCCTGACTAACTAAAAAAAGGCAGACACACTTTTATTCTATTACAGTGTCATTAACGTTTAAAAAATGTAATCGTGTTGACCTGAAGTGTAAAAATTCAGTACAATATTTTTCTAGAATGCCCTGGAAATGATAAAATATTACAGACAAAGCTGCTGATTCAAAAAGAATTCTATAAAAAGACTTCAGTCGTAAGTCTCCACAAATTGGAGTTTCTCAGTCTAAGCGCACTCTGCTAAAAGTTAATGACAACCTAGTGTCATATCTGTAGTATAACGTTTAAATGCAATTCACATATCCTTATTCCTCTATGGGTCCTGGTTTTATTCCTTTAATACATAATTAATTACCAAGAAAACATATTATTTTAATAGATTACAGACATTCTTCACAATTGTAACAATTGTATGACCTTGAATGATTATTTATCCCTAGACAATTAATATATCATTTTAACATTATAGCTGAAGAACATCCTTATTTTTTTCAGGAAGTTTTGGTAAAATAAAACTGTATCATTCTGTGCTTCATAAACTCTGCTTTTTGCATTGTTGTTCGCTTTTATTTTAAATGCGATTTTATTTTTATTTATTTTAAAAGTGTCGCATGTTCTTGGTAGTTATTTAATTTTTAATGGCACTGGTAGGTTGTACATTGAAGTTTCCACTGCGGGGAATTAAGATGTGAGCTTCTGAAAGCAAGTTATCAAACGTCAGAAACAGGAATGACACACAGGGCATGTTGGGCAAGATCGGTTTATGACTGTACGAAGTACAAACTAAAACGTGTTATGATTGTTGTGTTATGATTGTTACATGAGTTTATTACTGTCTTCACTAAGAGACCTCTTATGGTAAAAAAACAATACCGCATCCAAGTAAGAGTTAAAAGTTTAAGACAGTTTACAATATAAAATATGGGGGCTGGGGGTCACTAGTCAGCATTAACTGAAGAGCACTTCATAACATCCAATAAGCAGCATGTCAATGATGGAAGACGTCTGATTAAAGACAACTTTAATCATGATAGTTTTAACCTAAGGAAGGACCAACGCGATCTGGAAAAAAGATCAGTGGTGGAAGTTGAAGCTCACTGACTGGGATTCATGGACACGTAACAGAATAGAAGCTAAACACAACAGAGGTATGACCTCAGAAAAGACCACAGAACTGAACCGGTGCCTCTGTGACTCAGCTGCAGCAAGAACTGTAAGTTATGAGCCTGACAGAGCTGGAATTTATGGCTGGGCCAGGGGCGGATACTGGCAAGGGCACGAAGCATGGTGTCATTCCTGGGGCACCCCGGGGTGCCCGCACAACTGCCTGACTGTAAATCTGTATCAAAGGCCAGTGCACAAAGACTCCTAACGTGCCGTAAGGAGTCCACAGCAATGTAAAAAAATAATATGGTCTGAAAAGTCACGTCACCTGTTGTGCAGATGGGATTATGTTTGCCGAAGGATTCCTCCAAACAAGGACCAGATGCAACTTATGATGAGGATTCAAATCTCTCATGATGTTCCCATATATAAAGGGATTTTAAAATGGTTTTATTAAAGCCAGGATGAAGCTGGATTCCCCCAACCCACAAGTATAAGCATCATTGAAGCTTTATAGGAAGTTCAGGAGAACAATGTAAATTTCCAAATCATTCATCATGCAAAGAACTGAAGGCTTTTCTCCTAAAGCAATGGTCCGATGTCCTTCCCCTCCACACAGCTCCGGCTGTGTATGACAGCACTCATGAAGACGGGAAGCTGCCCTCCAGGGACCGAGTGACCAAGATCCTTATTTACTCCTTGATACATTGTTAGAAGTTCCCATTATTTTCTCCATCATTTTAGTTACATAAAAATACACAAACTAATTTGCTGTAATTGTTTGTTAGAATATCCAGTCAATTCGGATAGGATAACTTCATATTTGTATACTTACTTATATTCATGTTAAGGAGAAAATTAAAATTTAAATTTATAATGTAATGTCAGCTAGCGCTGAGTAGAACTGGCCCACAATCTGTTTCCCCCATCGAGTAACAGAGGGAGAGACTGAGAGAAATGCCATCACAGCTTGGAGAATACAGGCATACGACTCCTTTGTCATTCCTGTCTGGGGGGTGCAATGTGGAACCACACACCAAGCAAACAGAAAAAAACTAATAAACATGGCAGGTTTCTGGTGAGCAATGGTGCATGACGACCACACACGGTGTAACTCACGCTGATAAAAACAGCACAGCGAATGATTACAACCTCTGTTCCCAACGTGGCACCAGCTAATTTATCTACCCATCCTTTTAATTTCCAGTGAGCATAAAGCAACTCCCCAGCAGTACCAGTAGAGCCCTGTGGAGGCGCTCTTGAGTGTGGTGGGAGTAGCTTTTTTCTTCCGAGGTTCATTGTTGACAGTGGGGAGGTAGATTAGGGAAACTTAAAGGAAATGAAGGCGACTCAAAATAAATAGATCATTTCATTCTATTATGCACAGGTCTATGGTTTTCTTTAGGTTACTAACCCGTAGCACCCCTTCCAATGTACCCAGAACTGCTGTGCCCATCCTATTCAAATGAAATGTAACTAAATGAAATACACACCAGTTTTTGACCCATTTTTAAAAAATGTTTAATCTGCATAATGAAAACGTTTAACAGAGTAGGAATGTTTTTGACAAATTTAAGTGCACAACTGACCTACCTAAAAAGCTTTTTTAGGTTAAACTTGTTACCATCCAGGCTTTCATACAATAAAACATTATTAAAATAATTAAAACAAAGCTAAAGATCTTAAGACACCTGACAGGAAACCATGTTAATTCTGTAGCTTTCATGATCATCTCACAGAGTTCCTTATGTAGCCAGTAACTCAAATGTTTACTCTACCAAAGCCAGCTGTCTAAGTGTTGAAGGCAATAGCAGGACTGCTGAAGGATGGAGGTCAATTCACTGTAGCTCTGCTCCTTCCAGTTTGGGAGAAGGCGCTCATTGTTGAGAGCCTGTAGTTTGGGGGTTCCCTCTCGCAGAACCTGATAAAGGCACGGCCACCTGCTCTGTATCCGCAGCCGGGTCCGACGATCCAGGGTGAAGCCTCGAACAACCTTCTTGGCTCGCAGCTCTCGGAGAGCAGGCAGGTTAAGACAAGAAAAGACCAAACCGCGGCTCTGAGATACGTCAAGGAACTCTAGGGATAGGGACTCCAGCGTGTAGGAGATCCCAAGATTCCTGAGTGGCACCAGGACATGAAGCGTCAGCGACTTGAGGTTGGGCAGGGATTTAGTCAGGTTCTGCAAGGTGCCAGGGTTGACCCCTTTGAAAACCCAGAAGTACTTGAGCTCCAGAACTCTGAGGTACTGAAACTGAGTCAGCAGCGAGACTGAGGTTTCCGACCAGTCGAAATGCACCCTCATCTTGGTTATGCGTGGGCAGCTGCTGGTGAGCTTAGAAAGCAGCACCTGAAAATTGCTCACCTGGTCCATTTTGGTGATGCTGTCCTGGTGGGAACTGGAGCTGGAGCTAGAGTGCAGCCGGAGGTCCAGGGGCTCCAACAGAGTGAAGGTCCAATTTAAGTCCAGGTGAGTCAGGTCTCTACAATGGACACTTTCTAAGAGATGGGACAGGAGATCCCCCCACTTGTTATACTGGTCCCCTAAGTCAAAGCTGGCCCTGAGGGTTAGAAGACTCGCCCCTCTGGATATGAGGTGATGGGTGTAGTTATGGACCCAAGCCTTCCATCTCTCAAACTCTCGGTTGGACACCAAAAGGCCCTCCTGGCCCATGTGGAGAGCCCCGCGACGGGAGAAGTCTGCCACCCTCCAGAGCTTCCCCGAGCGTATGAGGCAGCTCCAGCTGGAGCACACCAGTGCTGCACTGCACTTGTCCACCTCGCTCAGGAAGGACAGGACGTGAAGCTGGCAATCCACTGGCAGCGAGTTGAAAGGAAACAGGTCCTCCTCGAATTTCGCCTTCCTCTTCCCACTGATGAGGGTGACCGTTCTTTTCCGCTGAGGCATGATCTGTAAAGTTGGGACACTTGATCACATCTGGAAATGTCATGGTTTAGCTAAATACCTCAGGTTGGAGTACCTAGGAAAACAGAAAAAAAATGATGGACAACAGATAGCATGTGCACACAATGGACACATAAAGGGGTTCATGTCCCAGGAGGACCGTTATTGTAATTTCTAAGAACAAGAAGTCCAACAAAAAATGCTCCTGTAAAATTTCTTGTTTGTATAAAACGTAAGCACACGACAATTAAACTTTCACTTTCTGTTGGTCTGAGGAAACTGGTGACTTACAATTCTTTAATGACACCACGTATTTTCACATAGCTCATGAAAGGAACGGTCTGTGACAGTAACGTGTACGCTTTAAACCCAGTGACATCTTCAAACTGGCCCAACTATTTCGAATCCCAAAATGATCTGTTATAAATAACAGCTGTTATTTAATAACGGAGTATTCCGCAAATGTAAGCATGTGGACAGTTAATGCAAAAAGCTTATAGTAACTACATCAGTCTTTTAAAAACACTTACCTCCCGCATATTTTGGTATAACGCACAGTGTTTGAGGAGAGAGATTATGTTCTTCCCGACTGTTCAAGAGTGCTTTCCATCTAACTGTAAATACCTTACCGGATTTTCGGAGAGTGGCTTTCCCTTGCAGGAAGATCTAATACACAACTTTAACTCTTTTATGTAAGATCATTTCTTCTGTCGAATGGTTCAAAATACTGTAATGTCAGTATTTTGAACAAGATGCCGTATTGTTTTGGACAGCATCGCTGTTGCGGTTGTTGTTCTTTGCCCGTTACGTCATTAAAACGCGCCGCCTACGTTTTCTTATTCGTTTAAATGGTCTCTACATTGGAGACACGTGTGAGTCTATTCCGCCACCTACGCTGTCGGAGGGCCGACGTGGAACAACAATTTAAAAAGTGCGTCTCCGACCAGTAAAATGTCGTACTAGAGAGCCAGCTGTGATTACGAAAACCAACACGTCGTGATAGGCGGAAGAAGCCCCGCGAAACTTTTGAGATTTATTCATTATGTCGGGAAAATAAAGAGTCGATGTTTCGGAAAACAATGAGTACAGTGACACCTAACGGACTGAAAAATGTACATCAGCAGTGCCTTCGAGACTACGGGCAAAGACATTTCAGCATCCGTGTTTGGGGAATTGTGACAAAGGGTAAATAGAATCATAATAGGGATTCAGAGAATGTGCTTATGGAAACGGTGTATTCAAGATTTTTGTTTAAAAACAGTATTTGCTCTATTGTGCTGGACTTCAGGTGAGTTCTCTGGTTCACAGTTTCACCACTTTACCACCGTCCTTCTAAACCCTCCTTGTTCTGCTCCCCCCATTGCTGATGTTATCAGTCTCCCTCATTATTATTGGCAGGGGTGCCAGCTGTCATACATCTGGTGTAACACTAATTCTTTCAAACTCTCACGCTCACGCAAGAAATCTTAAACCAAAACTATATTATTCCATTATAAACCTTAAATTAGCTACATCAAAAGCGCTGGGCTACTTTGCAAACCCTACTGACTATTTACAAGGTAATAAACTCTTACCTGCATGTAAATGCATGTGCAGACTTGTCTCAAACTAAAAATCTCACTGCAGCCAGCTGACCAAAGCTGGCAATCCTGCTTTACCCACACCTGGTAATCCACGACAAAACGGGCGACTGGCGAGCCAGGGCATAACCCTTAGTAAGCTGAGGGGTGGGTATAGTTTTGTACCATCTGTTATAAGGCCAGTTCCCTCTGGCCTGCCTGTTGTGTCTTATTGGCACCTGCCCTGATTGGCCCTTCAAATTGACCCAGTAGGATAAGCAGTTTGGAAAATGGATGGATGGATGGATATGAAATGAATAATCTCACCAGAGAAAATTGGTGTCAAGTGCAAAGTAGAATTCAAGCTGACCACAAGACTGCCTGATTATTTTTTTTTTAAATTACATTTTACAAATATCTTATGGCGTGGACAGAAATTCAAGACACAAGTTCAACCAACTGAAAAAAAATAAAAACTGAACATTTATTAAATGTATGATTATTGGTGCACCACCCCCTTTCTGATATTCAAAATATGTTGTTTTAATGTATTCAGACCCTATTTTAAGCTGTTTGAAAATAGCACACCTGTCGCTGGGCAAGGTTATTTCCAGATCCAGTTAAGACATGTAATCCATATAAAAACATTTTAGAGATATAACAAAGAATCCTAAATTTGTTGAGCTGCAAATTCCCCACATTGGGGGAAATTACTTATTAATTACACTTTTTAAGCAAAATTATGTCTGCAAGACTTTTATTATTATTTTATTGTTTGTTGAATTGTTCTGAATTTCGTGTTGTAGTTTGTTTTGGTTAGATTATTTTCCCAGTAAGGCAGCATTGTGATCATGGGTCGCTGTCGTGGTTCTGGGCACGTTTCTAACAAATACTTCAATAACAGTTGTAGGGGCTACTTTTATAGGTAATGTCTTATTCCATAAGTTCCTGGATAATGAAAGTAAAGCAAGTTTATTGAACACTTATTATTAACACTTCTCAGCTTGAATGCACCAAACCGAACGTACAAGGGCTGCCATGGCTCTCACGCTTTTAGACTCACGCGAGAAATCTTACTGCAAATCTGTATTATTGCATTATAAATCTAAGATTAGCCTAATCAAAAGCGTTGCAGTAGTTTGCAAACCATATGGATTATTTTACAAGGCAATAAAAACTTTACATACATGTAAATGCATGTGCATGTTTGTGCAGACTTGTTTCGAATCGAAAATCTAACTCCCACCCTGCAGTCCGAAGTTGGCAACCCTGCACTGGAAACTATGTAAAGTGACTTTGAGTATCTAGAAAATCCATCCATCCATCCATCCATCCATTTTCCAAACCGCTCATCCTATTGGGTCGCGGGGGGTCCGGAGCCTATCCCGGAAGCAATGGGCACGAGGCAGGGAAAAACCCAGGATGGGGGGCCAGCCCATCGCAGGGCACACTCACACACCATTCACTCACAAAAACACACCTATGGGCAATTTAGCAACTCCAATCAACCTCAGCATGTTTTTGGACTGTGGGGGGAAACCGGAGTACCCGGAGAAAACCCCACGACGACATGGGGAGAACATGCAAACTCCGCACACATGTGACCCAGGCGGAGACTCGAACTTAATTTGCCTAAACTTTACAATGCACATATACCAACTATTTCGGACAAAATTCCCTATGGTACGATGTTATATTTTAATAAAAGTCACAGCGCATGAACGTGTTTCAAACCGGACTGTAATTCATGAGACACAAGTGAAGCTGGGAAGCGGACGGCCATTAAAGCGGCGTGATTTGTCTGCTGTGTAACGTTTATTTACAAACAAGAAAATGATCAAGGCTATTTTGATTTTTAACAACCATGGAAAACCGCGACTCATCAGATTTTATCAGTATTTTGTAAGTCGTCTTATTAATCTCGTAATCATACTCAGTGTTGTCCGTAAAATGTAAAATACAATAGGAACCGATTTAAAGCTATGACTGGACCCGTTTGTGATGTTTTTCGTTTTAGTCACTTTTATTTTCACGTTTTGTTCATTCATATAACTATTAAAGTGTTATATTGGTCGCTTTTCTTTCTTCCTCCAAGGCTGAGGACATGCAGCAGCAAATAATCAGGGAAACATTTCATCTTGTGTCGAAGAGGGACGACAATGTGTGCAATTTTTTGGAAGGAGGAAGGTATTTTAATATAATTCTGTTTGAAAACATAAGCGACAAAAGTGACAGGTTAAAGCAGTTACACCGTGAGCTGCTGAGAGAGCCAAACCATGATCGGAATACACTCAATAATGAATAATGACAGTGATAACTCATCGTACTAGACTACTTTCCCCATCCTAATAAATTAGTATGTGATAGGAGAATCCTGCATAACAGTAGTTTCGTTTATCCCTGTAACTTATTTTGCAGGGCACTAAATAAAATAAAGTCTCGTTCTTTGTTATTTATTACTATTAGTGTGCTTTAAGATAATGTGGATGTGGAAAACATAAAGAATCCGCCTTGCATTACTAATCACGTAAAATTCTGTTGACAGTTTAATTGGTGGCTCTGACTACAAGCTGATCTACAGACATTATGCAACTCTTTACTTTGTATTTTGTGTGGATTCCTCTGAAAGTGAGCTGGGAATTTTGGATTTAATACAGGTAAGTCATACGAAATGCTGTGATGACTTTTACCGCTAGGTGACGCTTTCGCATCTTCAGTTGATGTCATCATTGCATTTGCAGGTACTATTAAAGTGCATGACATTTTTTTAAAAATATAGAACTAACATAATTTAACTTTTTACTGGGTACAAAGGTCTTTTAGGGCTTTATGTATAACAGATATTTTAAATAAACTTTATTGTGTTTTCCCGTAGACATATACTATTACGGGTATGCCATAATCCTTATTGGGGTCAGTGTTTATATATTTGAGTGTCTATGTACCTGTACTTGTGCGAATGGCAAATAAAATACTTTCGTTTTGCAAAATGTATTTTTTACAAAGAAAAACTTTTTTTATTGAGTCACTTCCGGTTTTTTGCTTAAGCAAAGATTACTTCAAGTCTTCAAGATTACTTTAAGTCATTTTAATAGATTGGCAATAAACTTTTTATGTGAATGTCCTTAACTGTGAGTCCTTTTAGATAGCTAGGTGCAGCATATAGTAATAATGTACATTTAAATTTTGAATTTATGATTTTTTTTTTTACTTTAGTAATCTATTAGTAATGTAATAGTAAGGTATTGTGCTGTTTTGTAATATTTGAAGATGGTGATGTTAGATTTAAAGTTGTATGTTTTAACCTCCTCCAAGTACCTTTATTTGTATCTTTTTTGTTTCTACAGGTGTTTGTGGAAACGCTTGATAAATGCTTTGAAAATGTTTGTGAACTGGACCTAATTTTTCACATGGACAAGGTATGTTCAAGTTGGAATAAAAGTTATTCCTGTATGGAGTGTTACAATGTTTTGGTCAGTAGATATAGTTGATGCCCTCTCCGATGGACTGGCATCCTGTCCAGATTCTTCCTGACCTTGAACGCTAATTTTCTTGGCAGAGGGTTCATGATCACTGTATCCCAAAGTTGGCTCCACCCCTTTATACGGTAGTTCACAGAAATGTACTAGACAAAAAAATTACAGGAAACTGCAAAAGGTTAGTGAACTGACTCCATGGTGCTTAACTTACAATTTTTCCAGTTTTCGATGGCTCGAAAAAACTTAAAGGTGCTCTTTAGAAATCTGTGAACGTGTGTGTGTGTGTGTGTGTTTTTTTATTTGTTTTTTTTTTTTTAGATACACTGAGTCAAATATCTTGGAAAATAGAAAGTAAACCTTCGGCGCAACTGGAATTTGTTAGAAATTTGGATGATTAATCGGCTACAAGTTTGTCCTAAACCAGTAAACCATTACTACTGAGGCCTACATAAACGTCAGTTACTGTAGGAACACATGGTTTACATTTCATTCTCATTATTTAGATTACTTAATACTAAATGTAACCCCTTATGCACCTTATATAAATATTTTTCTGCAGTATACACTTTAAAAAGAAAAAGTTTAGGTTTTTTTAAACAAAAATAGATGAATAACTGTTTTATAAAGGAAGTAACACAATTAGCACAGTAATTAGTATGTTCTAACATAGATTGAAAAACGGATTATGAAATAACCAGTTATACACTGCAGAAAAGGACCCGTATGTAATTGTTTAATAAATGAAAGCATTGTGAATTTCAATGGAAATCAGCTATCAGTCAGATTTAAAATAATCAGTATTATATATATATATATATATATATATATATATATATATATATGTATATATATATATATATATATATATATATATATATAGTGACTTATTGCCAGCATTGTAGTGTTTTTTTGGCCCGTTTCCGGTTAAACTTGCAGTCCTAAGAAACCGACTTTTGCTATTTTTATTTCATAATACCTCTGTCCTAACTCACCTGCATAAAATAACGCTGTAAGCAAAGGACACAGGCATGGGTGCCGCCTCACAGGATGCGGTCGCTGGCTGCTGCCTGTGCCTCGAAGAGGCAGAGGACAGACTCCAGATGGTCACTGCGAATGTCTTATGCTGCCTCAGAGGGGGCATCTTTGTTCCCCAGGACAGCTGCAGGGTCTCCTCTTACATCATTACACAGGCTTTGCACACTGTTAGTGCACAAGTGGTAAACAAGTGCAGCTTGATGTAACCGGATGTACTTAGTGGAAACACATTAGTGCACATGTGGAGCAGTGTGTGACTCAGTGGGTCAGGAGGGTCTGTCTGTGATGAGAAGGTCACTGGTTCGTCTCCCAGGGTTGGCCGTGCGATTTGTTGCGCCTTTAAGCAAGGCCCTCAACTGACATTTGCTCCAGGGACTGTTTGACTCTGTTTATTCAAAGATTGTGCATCCAGTTTCTTCTACCCTATCAAGATTGTAGGGGTAATTCATTCCAAAAAAATTAAAGCAGTTAATTTGTTAGAGAGAACACCAGGTATGAAATCATTCTTTTTTTTATAGCTATTGGTTATTGCCTGCATTTCAAGTAATAATCTCCCAAATATCTATAAACATAGCTTTTTAAGAATGGACGCCATGCTAGTACAATGTGTGTCAGTCACTGTTACCTCACATTTCCAGGTTTGTGGGTTTAAATCCCACCTTCACTCTCTCTGTGAGAAGTTTGCATGTCGGTCTCAGGCAGGTACCCCAGCTTCCTCCGGCAGTTCAGAGACATTCATTAAGGCTAACTGATGACTCTAAATTGCCCATTGAGTGTGAGTGTGTTTGTGCCCAGCAATGGGTGGCCGGCCTGTCCAGGGTGCACCCCAGCCTTGCTCTTTGTTCTGCCATGGATAGGCCTCGTGCCGGTGTGACCCTGTTCAGGACATGTGTCAGAAATTTGGGCTTTTGGAGGTGTATGCATAGTGTGCCTGTAATCAGCTCCGGCTTCAAACACTGCCCATCCCTGGTTAAAAGTGAGTGCATACCTTTCCTGACTGATTGTGGCTGTAAAGGATCAAAGGCCTCTGTCATTTCGTCAGTTCTGTCTTTATTTCTGTGTATAAATAACTTTGCACTGATAATGTCACCTGTGAGTTTTCACGCCGAGACCTCAGCAAGCTGTGGCAATGATAACAGGTTTCTAATAACTAGTGCACCTATTTCTTCCTTTGGCGTATTTACCAATTTACTGACTCTGACAGAGTGTTTGTGGAAGTGAAAACCATATACTCACTTTCCATATACTCACTTTCCTTTCTCTAAATTCTGCTTGGCACCAGGCATGACAGTGGATTTACCTGACACGACTTAGTAACAAAAAGTTTCTTTTATTAAGTCAGCGTGCACTTGAGCTGACCTTAAAGAAACAGCGTATCCCCAATTCAAAGAAGTGAACCCCCAATCAAAGGAAATGCTCAGGTTTTATGCATCTCTGTTTTTTAAAGTCCCTTTAAAAGACCATATTCTTCCCCATTGGTGAAGACAGGGGCTATTGTCTGTGTGCAGACCCTTGCTAATCCCTTACATGTCCCCATGTTAAACAATACTATTTGATCAAATCAATCTACCCACATCTCATTATATATTTGGTCCGTTAATCTGTTTCTGTTACAACACATTCATTGTACCATATGATTCTCAAAATGGGTTACTATAGCCAATATAAAAGAACATAAGCCTGTTTGTCTCCATTCAGTATTTCTGACTGCTTCTGATCATCTTCCTCCGCTGCACTGAGCAGCCTACGTAGGGCATTCCACTCTTTCAGCAGAAGAGGTTCCAATTATCTTCACAAACTGACAGTTCCTGCTGCTGGTTTCAGGGTCGGCATAAGACAACGCACATCCACATTCTTCTTGCCTAAGGCCTAAGACATTGACAACAATCCCACAATGCATCTCCCCTCGGCCCTGCTAGAAAATTCCTTCCAATGTTTTTAGTAAAGTCAAGCCAGAAGCTTTTTTAGATCTTAAGCATCCTTAAACTCTCACCATGAACATACCCCTAGTTGAAGGCATGGCATTAGGTCAACATAACTAACTAACCAACCAGCCAACACACCCTATATTCCTCATGTTCTCCCAGCATTTGTGATGAAGAAATACTGCTGTCTGGGAATGTTGCTTATGAACACAGCAGGACATGTGTGCTTAGTTCCTGGTGTGAATGTGCTTAAGGTGTATACATGACAGCATGTTAAACGTTTTGCTGAATCACAGAACAAGTCGGTTCAGATGAGGTTCAGAGTCTGAATGATAGTGTTGCTTCTTCTCTCTTCTGATCCTCTGCGGATCCTCATTGGCATCAGGTGACTGAGTGTCAGATGTTGGTCTGGTTTGTGTCTCTGCAGGTCCATTATATCCTACAGGAGGTGGTGATGGGGGGGATGGTGCTGGAGACCAACATGAATGAGATAGTGGCCCAAGTGGACGTTCAGAACCGCATGGAAAAATCAGAGGTGAGAAGGTGCTTCTGGGTGGGGGATTCGGGGGCGGAGCCTTATTGGATCACTCTGTCCTGTTTTCCATGCTGTGTCTGCCCTAAGCAACCTTAAATAACGAGGGCAGTTATAAACATTCTTACCTTTTCATTGCCATCGGGCCAACATGATAGGTTTCTCTCTAAACATTAGTCAAAATTTGAGGTCTCATTTTTGTGAATCATTTCATCTCCTTTTGTTTTTTTCTGAGTCATATATTCCATCAAGTTTTTTATGCATTTCCGTTGCCGAACTTGTGTTTCAAGTCAGTGGTTTACTCATTTTGATGAGTCATACAGTTACCATTAAGTACTCATTTAATCAGTTTTTACAGCTACTTTTTATGAACATGCAAGTTAAGCAGATAACAGTTTTACCTGTTTTATAGAGCTATATTCTTTGTATTCCTTGATTAAATAATGTTGATGACCTGGCCCAAGGGTTTGGTTCGAATCTCCGACCAGCAAGGCGCCACTGAGGTACCCTGAGCAAGATACCGCCCCCAAGCGCTGAATTAGCTGCCCCCTGCTATGTCACATTGTCACTTATTTACATTACATTTACATTTACAGGATTTGGCAGACGCCCTTAGCCAGAGCGACTTACATAAGTGCTTTGAGACTCTGCAATGAATTTCCGATGCTAGCTCAATAAGGACCCAAGCTACTTATGAGTTAAATGCAGAGAACACATTTCGCTGTTGTGTGCTGTGGTGTGTCAACAATGACAATTAATCACTAAATTAAAAAAAAATCTAAATTGGCAGCGTGGGGAAGTATCTGGGGCTGAGGGTGCCCGAGTGTCTGAAAGCACCCGTTTTTCATAAATGATAATCAAAATTTTCAGTTGGCATAATTTACCCTACGCCACACCCCTCCTCCACTACCCCTCAACTGAGCACGTGCCTCTCAAAAAGTCTCTAGTCACATGATCATTGTCACTTCCCTGTTTGATACTCGGCAGTAATACAGTATGTCAACTACTGCTATACTTAACATGACCAAACTTTTGTCCTTGCAGAAGATACGGTGGTTGACGTTTTTATGTTGTACCCTGTGGCAGAACATACTCTGTCAGATTTGTTTCTTGATGCCATTGTTTGATTTTGTCTTTATGTAAGTCAGTTTGGGGAAAATACTTCTTGTGAAGTTGACTTGATGGACTCTCTGCTACATTTATCACATGCTTGTTGAAGAGAAAAGCGTGTAAGTTTGGACGATCTCACTTTTTTAAGGCTGCTTACTGATCATGGCCTCAGTCGAATCAGGAATGAAATCATCTTTCAACTTTCCTTTCCCTTCAAGCTGATAGACTGGAATTGATATTGACTGTCGTTGACACAGGGGGTGGTTGATCTTTCCCAACAAATCATTGCAATCTTCATAACACACATTCGAGATCCATGACCTGAATTGCTATCTCTGTTCGCAATTTTGAAATGTACTGTCAAGAATACAGTGACTCAAGCAAGCCGAAGGACTTATCGATTAGCCCCTTTTAATAGACAATATTAATCACTAAATTATGGATACTTTTTGATCATGGTCATTAAATCCTGAGTTAAACTTTATTTTAAATATTAAATAAAGTTGTGTCAGATATTTCACATTTGTCATATTTCCCCCAGAAGTGCTGACTGTTGCCTGACAAAGTTTACAGATAACTTTGGTTTGTGAAATATCTGACTCTACACGCCTGATTTGTACCTCACATATGCTCAACATTACACTATATACTTTTTTTTAAAAAAAACGATGGAGCCTGATTGGTAGAATTTAGTTTCATGACATTTTCACAATTCACCCTGATCCTGTTAAATATTTCTTTTTACCATATGAGGTTAATTTTACAGACTGCATGCGCCTGATCTCCACTAGCCCTGATTGGGATATTCAGCCAAGTATTCAGATTCTAGACTCTGTGTTCTGTTTGTCCATAGCACCTGCACTTGCGTCTAAATGTGTGTTTAAGGGAGAACATTTTAAATGGATTTGAGTAAACACTTCTTTACACAGCATGTAGTTAGAGTATGGAATAGTCTTCCTGCTAGTGTAGTGCAAGCTAAAACCCTGGGTTCCTTTAAATCAGAGCTAGATAAGATTTGAACAATTCTGAGCTATTAGGTAAGTTCTCCCCAATGAGCTGAATGACGAGCCGAATGACCTCCTCTTGTTTGTAAATTTATGTTCTTATGTATCTATAACTAAAACCAAGGAAAAATACGCCAAACTAATATTTCCCATATGGGATACTTGGGTAATAGTGTTGATCCAGAAATTGGAAATTAGACACTTAAAATGACAAGCAAAGAAAAACGATTTTTTTCAGTCAGCAGTCAGTTCTTGCTAAGCAGTAAAGCCAGCCCTGTAGTTTGCTGTAAAATTGTGGGATAAAAGGGTTGCGCAGTGGCAGAAAATATAATGCAATGCAGACGTGCAAGGTACGAATCGGGTAGGTGGTACGGATCGGGTCGTGACATGTTATTACTGGCCATCAAAGTTTTACATAAAGTTTGCAAGTATTAACAACAAGACATAAAAGATCATGATCTCTATGATTTACAAAGTAGATTGGGGACGTCTTTAAGATCAATTATGATATAAAATCGTCAGATCGCCCACCCCTACATTGATACTGACTGACATTGCTTGAACTGAAACCGATGGAGACTGCTTTTGTGATTTCGATGGCCAGTCTGCTGTTACTCTGTCTGTAGTGTCCAAAGACTAAATGAAATGAAATCTGTAAATTTAGCATGCTCTACTGTTGATTAAAATGTGTCTTGACTTCCTGGGCAAATCTTTGTTGCACCTGTTCAAAGGGCAGTGACAGGTTCCATTCCTCTGACTTTATTGCTTGGTTTCTATGTATCTGTACGTCTTATCAGAGGTGCTTGAGGTCAGGTTCTGAGGCCACAGCTGGCACAGAGCAGGTGATCTGCGGAACTTGAAACTTTCTGTTCTCAGACCTGGAAGGCTGTAGGAGCAGGTTTTGTAATTGCTCCTCAGCGTTCCTTACACCTTCTTCTCTGTGTGCTTTTTTCAGGGTGGCTTATCTGCTGCTCCAGCACGGGCCGTGTCTGCAGTGAAGAACATGAACCTTCCAGAAATCCCTCGTAACATCAACATCGGCGATATCAACATCAAAGTTCCCAGCTTGTCCCCATTCTGAGGTCATTGCTGGAGAAATACATTTTGTCTTCATCTAATCTAATGTAACAAAGAATAGCGATAATTCATTGGATATGTGGACAGTTCTTGTTTTTTGGTAGATTTCCTGTGGAGGTCACCTCTATACAAGATCCTCTTCCTGTCTTGTCTCATTCCTGTGGCCGTGTCTGTTTCCAGTTTCTGAAGGAAAGATGATTGGGGAATGTTTCATGCTGAGCTTAGAGATGTAATAGCAACCATTTCTGTCCATAAGCAGACCATAGGCGGCTTGCTTTGTTTTACCCATCAGCCACATCTTCTCTGTTCACAAGGAGAACGTAGTGACTGTATTATTTCATCTGGAGGAAAAGACCACACTTGTTATGCCATCTTTTCCTGTTACATGGTCTGTGAATTGATGCAATATGTGCTTTACATATATTAACCCCGGTTGTTCTAGAAACTGCATTTCCCTGCTTTCTCACAGTACGTTACTTTGATTAGAAGTATCTGATAAATATATGTAAAGGTAACCTGCTTCTGAATATGTAAAAAAAAAAAAAAAACTGTAATATAAGGTCTGTTTGGTTTGAAGCACTGGAGCAGCGACTGATTGACTTCTGGGACATTTTTTAACAGTGGCTACATAGCTGTTTAATTTTTTTAAAGGTGGGGGTACGGCTTCATGAGAACATGGATAAAAAGCATTGATTGCATCAGTGGAGCCTGAGATTTGGTCTTGATGGGAGCACTTGCAACATTTGTATGAACATTCATGCTGCTGGTTGAAGCATGAGGTGGACGACTCAACGCTTTGTCAGCTTGCTCTCGAGTGCTTGAGGAATGACTCACTTGTATGTCTCTTTGGACCAAAGTGTTTGCTGAATAATGGTCATGTAATCTTGCAGCACTGCTGGTTATGTGGCCCAGCTGTCCGGAGCTTTGACTGTAATACGGCTGTTTGTTCCCTGCATACACAGCCGAATTCCAAGTCAGCCATCCTCTCTCCATGTCGTCCTTGTTTTAACCATAATATACAAACATGCCTGCAGCTTGGGAACTTTTTGTGTGTCTGTGTCTGTGTGAGTGATATACAGCCATGGAAAACATTAAGTACACCACACCACAATTGTTTTGTTTCACTTATTTTCGAATCTATGGGTGTGAATAATATATATTTTTTTTTTTTGCGAACTGCAGTCTGGTTCTTCCCTGCTTCTCATTAATGAAGGGCTTCTTCCTTGCTTTATGGAACGTCAGTCCTGCTTCCAGGAGCCTGATACAAACCTAGCCGTGCATCTCACAAATGCACTTAATGTTTCCCATTCCGTTTGAAGGTCACTCCACGTCATCCTGTAATTCCTGAGAAACTATCAGATAAGATAACGATCATCTCTGGCATTAGAATGTCACTTACGCCCTTCATCTGGCTGGTTTCTGATCGTTCCCAGTGTCTCCTGCTTCACCTTATTCTTGTGTGCTGCTGTCTTAGAAATTTCCAACCTGGAAGCAGCCTGCTGCTCAGCATAACCTTCTGCCAACAGAACCACGATTAAACCAGGATGTAAAAATACCGATTTGTCTAAAAATATGGAGTGGTCTTTTCATTTTTTGGCTGTATATGAGATGTATAGGTCTGAATGGACTGTGTGACTCTGTAGCGGAAAATGGATGTTGAGGCCCATGGTTTGACAACCTCTAATCTGGATGTAAATTGCCACTTTTTACAGTGCACTGACTGCTGTTGTAAATGTTGTAACTGATTCCGCACTTTTAATTATGTTTTTAATTATGATGTTTTGTCATAGAGAACTTGACACATTTCCCCTTGTTTTATTGGACTGTCACCACTGGCAACACTGGGATCGACAGCAGGAAATGAGCTTCAGTAGTTATATGAAGTCTAATTTGAGTGTCTATATAAATGGCAAGATGAAGCCTTTGGTAGCATTTCCTTAGACACGTACATTTGCGTCTCACTTTGCTGGATGGATGGTATTTGGTGCATTCCTGCCCTGTTTGGTGGTTGCTATGGTTTTGACTTTTTAATTTTTTTTGTCCCCATTTGTTCATTTATCCTCTGTTCCATTTCCGTTTGAGTCCTAGAGTCCCTATTGTCTGGTTTCCCTCCACACACTGACTTTTCTTAGTATACTTTGAGCTGGGCGACCCTGCCTGTCAGCATTCTGAGCGACCTGATGTTCCCAGTATGTTATGACGTGGTCTGGGCTGTTTGTTGATTAACTGCCGTTGATCTTGCTTGTTTCACTGCTCACGCTTTGCTTCGTCTGCTGTTTTACTAACGCTGGGTGACCTCCAGTGGCGCCATTTTGTCCGAACTGATCGTAAGTTTTTTTCTAAATACTTTGTGTTATTTATTTGATACTTGTGTATACTGTTTATGTTTGTTTTCTTATATGAATAGTTATTGATGTTTGTCTCTCTCTTGCCTCTTAAATAAATTCTTCAAACTCGGTTTTTCTGAATGTCTGGTTTTTCTTCTGTTTCTCCCAACATCTTTTGCTTTTTATTGGTTTATTTCATGAACCATCAGAATGACTCTTTATTTCAGGCAAGCAGGTGTTACAGAGTATATCAGGCCCCTCTAAGTTATTGTGACAGGCCTAATTGTGACAACTACTACATAATTGCCTGATAGTGATTCTTTTGAGTTGACTGCAGTTATTTTGCATGATCACTGGGATCATCTCCAATCATCTGTATGAAAACAGTTGGATGAAACTGAAATGTCATATTTCCATCACTATTTCCATGTCGTTTTCTACCATGTCGTGTTTGACTGGCGCCCGTCTGACGTCATCTTGTGCTTCTGGACCGATCCGTACCACCGACTGTATTTTGACTTTACACATCTGTGCATATGCAGCATTACATTTCACGGCACGATGGTGCCCAAAAAAATCTACTTGGTTTTCAAAATAATTTATAAGCCATCAAAACAAGTCTGGGATAAAGTTTTGCAGGAGCGTCAGTCAGGGTTGGGTTATTAAAAAAACTTTACCTTTGATCGCCCAAAGAGCACCATCAAAATTAATTATAAAAAAAAAAAAAATGTAAAGAATACGGTGAAACTGCTAAGAAAAGGCTGGGAGATCATTAAGGCCTTTGTACATCAAGTCAGAATTTTTCTCATGCCTTTTTTTAATCTATCTTCCTATAAATTGATGTTGCACCGAAACTTTGCAGACCGAGTCCGATATGTTTAATCATTCTGTAATGTAAAAATTCGCCATACAAGACATAAGAGTGTCATCAAGCAGTGAGAATGATTTTGTGCTTCTCTCACTTCTGAACAGGAAAAGAGAAAATACAGGTTGCATCTGATCCTGAGAAACCATCAAAAGCAGGGAAAATTTGACCTGCTGATACGGGGACGTGGAATTATCCTCATCATTTCAAGGTGCCCCGGGTTCGAGTCTCCGCCTGGGTCACGTGTGCGGAGTTTGCATGTTCTCCCCATGTCGTCGTGGGGTTTTCTCCGGGTACTCCGGTTTCCCCCCCCACAGTCCAAAAACATGCTGAGGCTAATTGGAGTTGCTAAATTGCCCATAGGTGTGCATGTGTGAGTGACTGGTGTGTGAGTGTGCCCTGCGATGGGCTGGCCCCCCATCCTGGGTTGTTCCCTGCCTCGTGCCCATTGCTTCCGGGATAGGCTCCGGACCCCCCGCAACCCAGTAGGATAAGCAGTTTGGAAAATGGATGGATGGATGGATGGATGGATGGATTAAAAAAGACCAGCAATTTCTGTGATCCAGTTAGTCCTGAAAAACGCTTTTCAGTATATGTACGGTAGGGACACACACACACACACACACACACACACACACACGCACAAAACGAGTATAGCTCTAGGTGATAGGCAGATATTCAGGATACAGCCTAAAACACTGTGACGTACATACAAGATCACGGTCGGCAGCTTTTGACTGATGTGAAAAAATGCAGAAAATCAAACCCGTTCTGAAAACTTTTATGACAGATGAAAGTTTCAGAGTTTGTGTGTAAACATGATTGACTCGATCTGAGGTTGTATTTATTTTTAAAAGTGCGGCAATTTGGGATGAAATTATGGTGTGCAGTGGCCTTTGGTCAAAGAAGCAACCAAGAAGCTGACGGTAACTGACGGAACTGGAGGGGGGGGGGGGGGGGGGTCATGGCCTCCGATGGGAGGGACCATTAATGAGAGAAATATAACCTGGATATTCCTCAAAGCTGGCCTTAGTGATAGAATAATGAGAGGAACTGGTGAGGAAAACCTCATGCAGTCCTATTGGGAGTTTGGTCATAAGCGTGAGCAACACGTGGAAAATGCTTCTCTGGTCGTATGAGACCTTGGCACAATATGCTATGTGTGCTGGAAAGGCAACAGTGCTTATGACACCGTCCCCATGGAGCAACGTGATAGTAGCCTCATGTTCTGCCTTTCTTTGACAGGGATAGGGGAACTGGTCAGGACTGAAGGTAAGCTGGATGGAGTCAAATGCAAAGTAAGTCTATAGGAAAACCTGTTTTAGTCCGCAGGTCATCTCCCAGCAAGATAATGGCCCTAAACACACAACCAAAGAGAGAGGTTTAAAACCAAAAACATGTATGTCTTGGGATGGTCCAATCAAAGCTCAGAACTCAATTGGATTCAAGACTTGTGGCAAGACAATGGCTGTTCACCAACAGTCCCAATCCAGTCTGACAGAGCTTGAGCAATTTTGCCAAGATGAATGGGCAAACATTTTAGGATCCAGATTTCCAGAGTTGAGACTTATCCCAAAATAACTGAAGCTGCAATTCTAACCAAAGGTGGCTTGGGGAGGCAAGATGCCACCAACAAATATCTGTCTTGCTTAATTTTTGTTTCTTAAGTTGCTCACTGTTAAATATGGTTAAAAATCCAGTTAAAGCTGTATCACTTTCTGGTTCTAACTCTATAGTAAAAAATCTAGAAAAGGTCAAGGGGGTGAATACTTATGCAAGGTGCCTTAAAGTGCAGGTCCAGGAATGAACACAAGGTCTTTCGCTGTGTGAAGTACAGTATGATTGCAGAAGACAGAGGTTTGGAGTCCTGTGACCAAGCTGTCCTTACAATTTGTGCTGTAGACTGTCCTCCGTTACTCGCAGCTTTACTGGCCAGATGTAGTCTCTCATTCTCTGTGTCACTGTGCCGTCCTCCACTTGGCTAAGCTCTGCAATTTGGTAAATGTTGACTAGATACTCCTCCCACTCTCTCTACTTTGAGTAAGTGGGTTTTTTATTGTATATAAATGCTTTAAGTTGGGGGAGCCTGTGTTCCCCTACCAGTTCCCTTGTGCCCTGGACATACACCATTAAAGAATATATTATGGAATCACTTGGTATGTCATCATTATTATTTTTCTTTTTTGGGGGCTGGAATAAAGAGGGAAAGATAAATCCCCTGTAACAGTGATGCTTAGCTTTTAATAGTGTTTAATAGCATGAATACTTTGCTTTCATAAATATAGGAAAAGCGGTTTACAATTGCAGTTCATTACATGGCATGGTTTAGCCTGGATGATCTCTATGAAGAGCCTGAAATAAAAAGCTGATAGTGTTAATCTGTAAATGATCCGTTAAAGTAAAGTATTTAAAGTGTGGTGTTGTAATGTCACACCTGCAGGTGTGCAGACTGAATTCCTGCCCCCACACCCTATGTGTGTGTGGTCATGTATTTATTACATTGTAGAGACCACATGTCCCCACAATGTGATAAAAAAAAAACTTCTGACATTGTGGGGACAACTTTTTATTCCCCACAAGGGGAAACTTGGTTTTTATAAAAATCTGTGAATACATTAAAAAAAAATTCTGGTGAATTTTTGTACACCGAAACAGACACCTAGAGAGACTGTATGTGTGGGCAGTGAAGAGGATCGAGGTCATTATAAAAGCTTGTCAGGTTTTTAAGGCGTCAGCAATGAAAGACGGTGCCCTTGGCTGGGGACATGCACTGATGGACCCTGGCAATGATTGAACATCTCCAGGTCCTTAGAAAACCACCCAGAAGGAGTGGCAGTCTCATTCCAATTCCTGTTCTTATTTTTTAAAATTACTATAATTTTTTTAGCTTTAGCACAATTTTTCAGAATGGTTTGCTGAAATTTACTGGTGGGTTTCTTTCTGAAACATCCTGCCATGTTAAGGTGCTGCTCATTCTCTATTTCTTTGTAGCGTCTGTTTTCCGTCTGGCTTGGACGGTTAGACATTTGTGATGATTAACTGTTCTTAGCACCAAAGACTGCAGTAACTTATGCAGGATGCTGAGGCATCAGAACGCTGGGAAACAAAGGAAGTTAAAGTGCGTCTTTGATTCCAATCCAAGCCACAGTGTTCTGCAGTGATATTGGAACGTCAATGAAATCTTTAACTGCCCCATAGTTATGAGCATATCAAAGGTTGGAAGATAAGCCTTGTGAAGTTTTTACTGACTATAACTTCATGGTCTGTTACCACGTGATTCTGCATCATTATCATCCCTAATAATAACCCTTTATCGTTCTTTTTTGTTCCACGCTTTTCATCAAGTTTACTGCACGTGCCTTTTGAAGTTTTACTAATATTAAGGATTAAACATTAATTACATATTATAGCAGCAAAAAATATGAAGGCTGTGGTTTTGTTCAACCAATATTTGCCGAGATAAACAATTTCTTAAGTACCCTTAAATAGCCTAACCCCTTTAATGAAGTTGGTGACTCTAAATTGCCTCTGGTGTGTGAATGTATCATGTATTTCATTGAACTGGCTCAAGACTATGACCTCCACTCACATGGTAACTTACAAATATGCTATTTATGTAATTTGAAGGTTGAACTGTGTGTGTGTGTGTGTGTGTGTGTGTGTGTGTGTGTGAGAGAGAGAGAGAGAAACTCCTGTGGTGAATTGGTGTCCATGATGTGTCCCACATCCTGCTTTATACAGCATATATACATTCAGAATTATCATAACCCTGTTTTGAGTACAGACACTCCTCTACTTATGAATGAGATACGTTCGGAACGGCTGTTTGTAACTTGAAATGTTCGTAAGTCGTTATCCAACATCATTTTAATGGTATACGCAAGTACAAAGAACTAGGATGCTGGGAGTACGCACGCTACGCTGCTGCGCGGCGGGAGTAGCGGCCAGAAGTCGTACTAGGCGGAATTTTCTCACAGAAAAGAAAATTTATGTTGCGCACAGGAAACGGGAGCCCAATGAACACAATTTGGACTTACAGTCCTCTTGGTTCATATGTCTGAAAGTTCGTAAGTCGAATGTTCGTAAGTAGAGGAGCGTCTGTATATCCACGTGAGTGCTAACTGCTAGCTACTGTAACTAAGCAGGAAATAAAGGTGGGATAAACATAATTAATAGTGAGAATAATCTATTTATCTGGTTTTAGCAGCTGGACATGCAGATTAGAGCTTCTGTTATCTGTGATGGTCTGACACCGGTGATCGGGAAACGCCAATAATTCCACACTGAGGGTGATAAATTGAAGCGCACTTTGAGATTACATGATATGAAGTTGTAAAGCTTGACTTTATAGTTGCAATTGCACACGAAGTCCCCTTGTCACATTTTAAATGCCTCGGACTTCGATCTCTGTGCCATAGTTTCCAGTCAATGGATTATCCATCCATAATTCAAACAACTACCTTGTAGATACATTTTTCCAGTAAAAGCATACATATCGGCTTGTGTCTCGTCTAGCTGTCGGCTGGGTTTCTAAGGGGGTCTCAGTGACATCGCGTGTACAGTTCCTCCATATTTGTTTTGACAACTCACAAATTCAGCCTGTCAAGTGAAAGGGGCCTTATTTCATATGGAACAAAAAACCAGCATATTTAACCCCACAGCACACGTCACACATCTCCTGAATACAGAATGGAAAAGACTAATTGGTCAAAGTCAAAGAATCCTTTGTTTTCAGCTTTCGATATTTGATGCCTGGAGTCATACATGAAGCTGAAGTACGTTCTTGTGATGCAGGTGAGAGGCAATAAATAAATAGAATACAAGAATCCTAAAAGATATAAAAATAATATTCACATGACATTTTACGACAGGGACGTTGAGACAGAGAGAAACAGACGTAGTTAGTGACTGGATTGGTTGGGAAATACTTAAGTTTCAAGTTTTATTTGTCGCTGTACACAATCATACATAATATTACTTTGTAGCGAAATAGGTTTCTGCTTCCTTTGTGGTTTGTTGTGAAGGAAGTATGCATTACAAAGGAAAACAAAGTAACAAAAAATTATAAATGAGAATAAAAAACTGAATAAATAGGAAAAATGACTGCAAAATAGACGACGGTGAGCAGTGCGGCAGCAGCCGTACAATGATGTATAATGTCAGTACGGGATGGTAAAAGTGTGAGACGTGAAGTTAAGTGACCTGATAGCTGTGGATTGTCTTCGTTCGGGACACGGACGGCCTGAGGGTGTAAGCTGTTCTTTATTCTCTCCCTGCTGGCCTTCCGGCTGCAGAAGCGGCTGCCTAACCACAGCAGCGAGAGGAGGCCATTGCGGGGGGTGGGAGGGGTCTTTTATTATTTTCAGTGCTCTGTCCCGGCACTGTTTCCTGTCTATGGCTGGCAGGTGCGGTCAGTGACCCCCCTGCCGGACGCTCCTAAATGCGTTAGCCCTTAGGAGGTTTTATTTCACTAATTATTAAACACTTGATTGGAGATTGTCATCATTGAATCTCCTTTCCTGAAGAATGATATATAATGGCGCTTATTTAACACTGAAAGAAAGCTGTAATATTTTTCTGCAAAAAAAAGTTTTGCGCTAATGAAATAGAACCTCCTAGGGGCTATTTTGTGTTTATAAAAATATTTTGTTCCATTAGCTCCTCATTGAGTAAGATGTTGGTCTTAGAACAATTTCCAATGTACTGATTTGCTGTTCTGCATCTGGACTTGGAATGCAGTATGTGTGTGTTTTTTTTTTTCAGCAACTCCAATCCTTATTATCACGCTGAAAAGTGATAAACATTGTTTGGCCTTCGACCATCACTAATCTATATTAGGAAATTAACTATTAACCCAGGTGGGAGGAGAGTCCAGGGACAGTGTAAATAAGAAGCCTCAACCCTAAAACCATACTGTCCCTCACTCTGTACTGTGAACAACATAAGACATGGGGAAAGGGTTCTACATCAGCAAGGCTGTGGGGGTGGTAGCTATTATTCTGGGAGCAGCAGCTGTGGCCACCATCATTGCCTTATCGGTCGTCTACGCTGAGGAGAAATCAAAGAATGAGGTGAAGCCCACTGAAGGCAAGCCAGAGCCAAGACCCACCACTACCGAATCCACCACGGCCGCACCATCAAATGAACCATGGGACAAATACAGGCTACCAGATAGCCTAATACCTGAGTACTACAACATAACTCTTTGGCCTCGACTTCAGCCAAACAAAGATGGCATTTTCATCTTCACAGGCAACTCTTTTGTTGTCTTCAAATGCTTGAAGGAGACTAACCTGATCCTGATACACTCCAATAAGTTGAACTATACAAAATATAATGGACACCATGCGACTCTTACTGGAATCGATAACTTAAACCCGCCGACAATTGACACCACCTGGTTAAAACTGGAGACACAGTTTCTTGTGATCCAGCTCAATGGCAATCTTATTCCTGGAAAGTCTTACCGACTGGACACGGAATTTGTAGGAGAGCTGGCTGATGACCTTGGGGGTTTCTACAGGAGTGAATATTATGAAGATGACGTGAAGAAGTAAGTCAGTTTTTTCTGAAGCTATTTAACTTCTACAGAGCAATCTGTCGTTCATCACTTACAAAGACCCAGAAGACCCTGAGCAAATTTCTCAGATACAGTTATTAAATTGAATTTTATTTTAAAATAAAAGTGGTGTTCCGGGATAGATAGTAATGGTGTGGTATCACCTCTATATCTCTCTATACCCATAGGTTTGCTTGGTTCTGGGTGTCTGGAATGTATATGCCCTATTAGCATTAGTGTGTGGTTCTTCTCCTGGTCCAAAACCATTTGTAAAAATTGCCCTTAACGTGTGAGAGCTAGTGATAGGTCCACTGCCTCATGATTCCTGGATATATTATCAAGGCTCACTAACCCCTCGCATTAGCTAATAGATTATTGGGAAATGCAGGGACGAATTAATGAATGAATTAAAGAAATCATTCACAGCTACTCTGTAATTCTGTACATTTAACAATTTTTAGAACATGGGTGGTCAGGGGATCCCCTCTTATATACAACATTGCTGAAAATTGTTATAGTTACAGTACCAAGCTGTCCATAGGAGTAAATGGGTGCTTGGGCATGTATGTATTAAAAACCTGTTATTTTGGCCTTGTGGGGACATTCTTTTAGTACATAGGGTTATGTCCATAGAAATGAATGGAGAGTCCCCACAAACCTGTGTGTGTGTGTGTGTGTGTGTGGGGGGGGGGGGGGGGGGGGGAGCGGTTTGCATAGGTACATTTGGGGACCCCAAAATGTGGTAAAACCTGTACCTTATTTTTGGGGACATTTTTCAGGTTGCCATTTCAATAACCTCAATTCTATAAAAATTTGTGAATGCAATCAAAAAAAGTGAAAATGCCAAAAGACTTTTATTTTGTTTGGTTAGGGTTAGGTTACGGTTAGGGTTAGGTTAAGGTTAGGGTTAGGGCTGGGTAGGGGTTAAGGGTTTCATGACTGGGATTAGGGTTTTTCCCATAGAAATGAATGGAAGGTCCCCATTTAGATATGTACACCAGTACACCAACATAAGGGTGTGTGTGTGTGTGTGTGTGTGTGTGTGAGTGAGTGTGAGTGAGTGTGCCCTGCGATGAGTTGGCGCCCCATCATGGGTTATGCCTGTAGCTTCTGGAATAGGGTCTGGACCCCCACCACCCTGAATAAGACAAGTGGGTACAGGAAATGGATGGATGGATAGATGGATGAATGGATGATGGATGGACGGAAGAAAAATGTTATACGCACATATTACATCAACAATATTTGCATTCTAGCCATCTTGTGTCTCTCCCTAAAAGCCGTTGAATATGTCAGATCCTTCAAGCCTTTCGATTTCTTGCCATTGTCTAGGGTTGTTGCTACAACACAGATGCAGGCCGCAGATGCCAGGAAGGCCTTCCCCTGCTTTGATGAGCCAGCCATGAAAGCCGTCTTCCACATTACTCTGATCCATGACATTGGGACAGTGGCCCTGTCAAACGGCATGGAGACTGGTCAGTGTAGACCGTAGCTTTCCAGACCACTACTCTGCAAAAAGCCAGGTCTAATATTAAAAAAAAATGTCTGTAAGTAAGTTAAAAATAGACAACAACGACACAGAATGCTTATTGTAATATTCATGTATCAGAGAAATCCAATCCACCTGAGCTTGCTGGTGTTTCCTGCATTTTTCCAGGCACAAAGGACAAAGTGATAAATGAAGCCTCTCTTCTTTTGACCACGTTTGAGCCCACGAAGAGGATGTCAACGTACCTGCTGGCATTTATCGTCAGCGATTTCACTAACATTGCTCAGGAGGGCAATGTTCTGGTAATGGTTTTACTCCATATCTTAAAAGAATACATGCCACTAGCATAAAGCTCGTCATTAATCTGATGATGATTTAGACTCATTAACACATGCAATCTGACTCTCCTGTTTGGCATATTCTTTAGATCCGAATCTGGGCCCGCAGGAAAGCAATTGCCGATGGACATGGAGAATATGCCCTTAATATTACTGGCACTATCCTTCAGTTCTTTGAGACTTATTATAATGCTCCTTACCCTCTGTCCAAGTCTGGTAAAGCATTATTTTTCTATATTATTTAAACGGGAATGTCACTTGTGGATGACTACTGCTGTAAATTATACAGCGTTAGAAAATAATATAATATCATTCTGTCTCAGACCAGATTGCTCTGCCTGACTTCAATGCTGGAGCGATGGAGAACTGGGGGCTCATTACCTACAGAGAGACAGGCCTTCTTTATGATCCCCTGGTTTCGTCTAACGGTAACAAGGAGAAGATCGCTGCCATCATTTCTCATGAGCTGGCTCACATGGTGCGCAGTGCGGCGAGCACTTTTCCGTTGTGTGTCTCACTGTGACGTTTTCCCTATGTAGTTTTTGACCATCTCCACTGAATTCTCCATGCAGTGGTTCGGAAACCTCGTGACATTGAAGTGGTGGAATGACTTGTGGCTGAATGAAGGCTTTGCATCTTACGTTGAGTATCTTGGGGCAGACCATGCTGAGCCCCTTTGGAATATTGTGAGTATGACTTTCATTAATCTGAAAGGGTTCCTGTGTGGTGACTACAGTGGACAGTAATTTCAAAGTGATATAAATGAATATTCAAGTAGATTTTGTTTTAACTGTTTTGAGACAAACTGGGGGGCGACATGGTGGTGCAGTGGTTATCACTGTTGCCTCACACCTCTGAGACCCGGGTTTGAGTCTCCGCCTGGGTCACATGTGTGTGGAGTTTGCATGTTCTCCCCATGTCGTCGTGGGGTTTCCTCCGGGTACTCCGGTTTCCCCCCACAGTCCAAAAACATGCTGAGGCTAATTGGACTTGCTAAATTGCCCGTAGGAATGCATGTGAGAGTGAATGGTGTGTGAGTGTGCCCTGCAATGGGTCCTGGGTTGTTCCCTGCCTCGTGCCCATTGCTTCCGGGATAGGTTCCGGATCCCCCGCGACCCAGTAGGACGAGCGGTTTGGAAAATGGATGGATGGAGACAAACTGGCTCATAACTTTTGCACGTCACAGAAATTTTTGTTCCCCTAGTTTTTGCTTATAACATATCGGGTTGGGGGGGAGGGGGTGAGACTTGCATGCATCCCCTCAGATGTGAGCTTTCAGCCAGCTTCCTCTTTTCACTTTGTGGAGTGCTGAAGCTCACTGGGATCTTCTCATAGCCCTGCTGGCTTGGTGCCAATAATAGATG
The DNA here is from genome assembly GCF_023856365.1 of Brienomyrus brachyistius. Taxonomy (NCBI): domain Eukaryota; kingdom Metazoa; phylum Chordata; class Actinopteri; order Osteoglossiformes; family Mormyridae; genus Brienomyrus; species Brienomyrus brachyistius. The sequence continues at coordinate 11,784,976 of NC_064545.1, forward strand.
TCACTGTGGAACAATGAGACAGATGGGGAGTCTTATATATAATCCTTCCTGACAGAACACAAGCCAAATCCGGACCCCCATTGTGGGACACACATTGCATTTTGTAGCATGGCATTGGGGAAAGCAATTCTTTGCATCTTTTTGCTAGTCCAGTTCAATGACTCTCTCTCTACTTGTCCTGCTCAGAAAGATCTGATTGTTCCGGGAGACATGTACCGAGTATTTGCCATAGATGCCCTCGCCTCCTCCCACCCTCTATCATCCAGGGAGGATGAGATCAACAAGCCAGAGCAGATCAGTGAGCTGTTTGATGCTATCTCCTACAGCAAGGTCTCCTCATTATTTGTATTCGATATCTTTAAAGTTTAATGTTGTATTGAGATTTAATACTGTTATTTAGTCTTTGAAAAAGCTACAAACATATATATATATATATGTGTGAATGTTTTTTTTCCATAGGGTGCATCAGTATTGAGGATGCTCTCTGAGTTCCTCACAGAGGAGGTCTTTTCCAAAGGGCTCAGTGTAAGTCATTGTAACTCCTGAAAGTTATTGCACATCCCACAGGTGCCGGTTGGAATCATTATGATCAAACTAGTGCTACACTGTGCAAATACCAGTTTGCATGGAAATGTGTTTGTGTTTTTGACGCTACAGCTTTGGTCACAGACATTATCCTCAGAAGAGTATTCTGTATGTTCCAGTTTTGCTTGATATGTTTTATAAAAGCAAGTCAACTCTTCAAAAACTCCAGCATAATAACTTGTATATGTGGTACCACTCAAAAGTTTGGACATGCCAAGCCATCTACAAAGAAGAGTGATAGTGTTGCATCACATGGCCCGGTCACCTCCCCTAAACCCAGTAGAAATGGTTTTAGTGGAGTTTGAGCAGAGAGTGACGGAAAAGTGGCCAATGAGTGGGACCTCCTTCAGGACAGCTGGAAAAGCCTCCCAGGAGGCCACCTCAGGAAACTGGGATAGAGGAGACAGTGGGGTCAGCCAGTCCCTGGAGCACTTGAGGTTAAGGCCCAACTAAGGCCCAGACTACGGGATTTGAACCGACAACCTTCTGAGTCTCACCCCCCCCCCCATTACTATTTTTTTGCTTAATAATTTTTTGGTCAGTGCATAATTCCATATTTGATATTTTATATATGTTATAGTTTTAATGTCTTTGTAATTATTCTAAACTGAAGAGAATAGCACAATTGTCCAAACCTTTGACTGGTACTGTATAAGTACTGATTTTATTAGGGGTGATGTATAGATTTGATATACAATCAATACAATCATGACAGTTAGCATAAGGTAACATACGATCCTTAAAACAAAGCATCTTTTCCACAGACATACCTGAATCATTTTGCCTACAATAACACTGTATATACAGACCTCTGGGACCATCTTCAAACAGTAAGTTTCCTTCAAGTAAACAAAACATGGATATTTTGACGTAAGACCTAAAATCAAAGTCTTAGACATAACTGCTACTTGTTAGTAGGTTGCTGCTAGCTGTTATCTGAAACACTGATGGATTACCTTTTCACAGCAGGTCACGTAAGAAATTCCTTATAAGTTAAAAGGTTTATTCAAAAAGAACAACAATAATGTTTTCACATGACACTTAAATAGTTAGACTTATGTAATGAGTGATGTCTGCAGTGCGGATAAGTTGTTCATTTTGTCATATTTAGGCTGTGGAGACCTCAGAAGTCGTATTACCCAATACAGTCCGTGACATCATGGACCGCTGGGTTCTCCAGATGGGATTCCCAGTGGTGACCATAAACACGACCACAGGAACCGTCTCTCAGAAACATTTCCTCTTGGATCCTGATTCTGTTGTCACCAGACCATCTGAATTCAAGTATGTCTGACTTAGGTTGAACTGAAATGAGGGGAAGAGGCTTAATTGTAGATACTGTGTAATCATTCTACTGGTAGCTGTACTGGGTGTTATATAATATCTGTAATTGCTTTTGGACGAAAGTTACCAGTGGTATGTCCCCATAAAATGGACGAAGACGGGAATAGAGCAGCCAGACACCTGGTTACTGAAGAAAGAAGGTAAGACCTGACCTAGTGCAATTCAGTATTATCAGATATATTATTACCATGTGTCGTGGTAACCATGTTACCATGTATTCTTATCAGATATATTCACGTGTGGGCCATTACATCAGAGGAAGATTGCACTGTACTGGTCAGGTCCAGAAAGTAAAAATCCAGACCAAGATTTTGTTTCAACCAACCAGTTGAGTACTTTGTGACTGTGACTCTTTATACTTAAGTGGTTGGTTTAAACAAAACCTTGGTCTGGATTTTTACTTTCTGGATCTGAACAATCTACCTCCGTACTGAAGTTTTGTGAAGCCTGAGCACTTTAATTTTTCCTCACACAGAAAATAAACCTGAAATGTCAATAAATGAGAATGACTGGTTGCTTGCGAACCTGAATGTCACTGGGTACTACCGGGTCAACTACGACAACAATAACTGGGAACGGCTCCTTGCCAAGCTCATGCAGAACCACGCGGTAAAAGCCATAATTCTGACTCATTAAGCGATAAGCCATGCTACAGAGAGCGATACTGTACCTTTTAGACAGCAATTACTTGGACAGCAATTACTAAAAAGGGTCTGAGAATATTACAGGGTGTGAACTTGTGTTTGTCTTCATCGTGTGCAGGAGATACCGGTTATCAACAGGGGCCAAATACTGGACGATTCTTTCAACCTGGCTAGGTGGGAATTTTAGCAGTAATGGCCAAAAATGTCCAGGAGATTTGTAATGTGCATAAAGCCATTTTTTTTTATTCATTTCATAGGGCAAAAATTGTGAACACGACACTGGCTCTGAGAACAACAAAGTATCTCTACAGGGAAAGAGATTACATACCATGGCAGGTGGCCATTAACAACCTAGATTATTTCATCTTGATGTTTGATCGCACCGAAGTCTACGGGCCACTGCAGGTTGGTTCATATTGAAATCCAACCAATTTCAGGCTGGATAGTTGTGAAATTAATGACATAAATTATTAATAGTATAATTAACATTTAATTATACATCTTTGATGTTTTTTTCCAAATCTTTTTTTTTTATTATTTCTGTATTTTGATAGGCTTACCTCGGGAAGCAGATCGGACCTCTGTGGGATCATTTCACTCAAATCACTGATAATTGGACAATGGTACCTGAAAAGCATATGGACCAGTAAGTATCTCTGCTGACCAAGACCACTCGGTACACAGCATGAGCATTTGAATCCTATGAAGAGATTATGCTGTTGGATATATTTTCACTAGTATTGTCATGTGAACAGGTACAATGAGGTGAATGCAATAAAAATTGCCTGCAGTACTGGTTTCAAGGACTGTAAGGACTTGGTTAAAGACTGGTACACACAGTGGATGCAGAATCCAAATTACAACCCGTGAGTTCCCTGACTTGCATCTCATATAATGCTAATGGTATAATGTATAGTAAAGCTGTTTAGGTACTATATGTTAGGATGTTAAGGTATACTTACATGCTGCTTATGAATGTGCTATGAATGCTTTATGAATGCATTATGAAGATGCACTGAATATTCTACGAGTGCATTATGAATGTATTATGAATATTCACTGAATGTTCTATGAATACATTATGAAAATGCACTGACTGTTATGTGACTGCATTACAAATGCATTATGAAAATGTACTTCATGTTCTATGAATACATTATGAAGATTCTCTGAATGTTATATGAGTACATTATAAATGCATTATGAATATGCATTGAATGTCCTATGAGTGCATTATGAATGAATTATGAAGGTGCAGGTTATATAAAGCATTAAATGCATTCCTCTGTGATTTCGGTGAACAGAATTCATCCCAACTTGAGGAGCACAGTGTACTGCCGTGCTATTGCTGAAGGAGGAGTTGAGGAATGGAACTTTGGCTGGAAAATGTTCCAAAATGCCTCCATTGCATCAGAAGCAGAGAAGCTGAGAGCTGCCTTAGCCTGCACCACGTTTCCCTGGCTGCTCAACAGGTAGTTTCAGCTCATCTTCTCGTGTAACTTCATAAAATGACGACTTACCAGCTAAGGACAAATACTTCTAGTTTCCAGTAGTCAGTAATGTATATGACATATATACTCCATTAGTATGTGTGACAGCTGGGATTTCTTATTGGATGAGCTAGTCCCTTTCATTTACGTCACTATAAGTGTCAATGACGATAATGACTGCACATAACAGTCAAAGCATTATGGAAATTATTAAATAGTAATAATCGTTAACAGATTGTAATAACATGCAGTTCTTGCCTCTATTTTACATGCAAAATAAGAAATTACAAAACATCTGTACTTTTGCTGTTTTCATAAGTAACTTCGGTTGGTTGTTTTCTTTTTGCGTACCAGGTATCTGGAATACACACTGGATCCCAGTAAAATTCGTAAACAGGATGCTACCTCCACCATCATATACATCGCCAACAATGTAGTGGGACAGCCTTTAGCCTGGGACTTTGTTCGAGCAAACTGGAATTATATATTTTCTCAGTGAGTTGAATTTGGAAAACCCACACTGGATTCGTTAATTATTTTAGTGCCGCTAATGTTCGATTCTGGATAAATGTTAATAAAGTTTCTCGTTTCCCAACTCTAGGTATGGTGGGGGGTCTTTCTCCTTTTCAGATCTCATCAACGGCGTGACCAAGAGGTTTTCAACAGAGTTTGAACTCGGACAGGTAAAACAAGCTTGACCATCGGACAACCATGTGTTGATAATAATATTAAATTATGTCCAAAGCATGTTTTAAAATGCCTTATGCATATGTTTTTCCATACATCTTGAGCTAATTGACATAATTTTACTTTACACTGCGACAGACTTCTGTATTCTTTGAATTTTCTCATTTAAGCCATTCATCTTCTGTACCAGTGAGCTGTGCAGGTTTGCAGGGTACAAATAAGAGAGGCAGAGTTTTGCTAACATTGAGCTGAGTAGCTCGAATTTATTTGAAACACAAACAATAAGTAACTTCAATATCGGGTAATGATATTAAGAAATATCTTGTGTTGTTTCTCAGCTGGAACAATTCAAGAAGGACAACGCGGGGACAGGACTAGGGTCAGGCACCCTGGCGGTGGATCAGTCCATTGAAAGGACGAAAGCCAATATGAAATGGGTGGCAGAGAACAGAGACAGTGTTCTGCAGTGGTTCACTGCAGAATCTGTGTGAAGACAGCGGCTTGATGTGGTATCAACAGTCTCCTGAAATATCAGCAATTATGGGCAGGACTATGACCTTCATCACGCATCCCATTATTTAATTTATTGACCAGGACTTGCCTTTTTTTAGGTTTGGCTGAATTTTTTATCTTATCTTTTGTCTAATCCACAAATCCAACATAGGAGGAACTTTTGAAACCCCAAAATAAAAGCGTACTGCATCGATGTTTAGTGATCTGAAATAGTTGTGTCATCACTGCAGTATTTTTGGCATTTATCGATAGAGCTTATTCTTTCCTGTTGAATCTTATAGATACACAAATTAAATCTTTGATTAATAAATGATGGATTTTGATGAATTATTCTTCCCCTTAGATTCATTTAATGTACAGATAAAGGCTTCTGGGTTCCTGTATGAAGATGGCATACGGTTTGTCAAGCTCCACTTTGGGTTTAAAGCATCAATGTTCTCGATTAATGAAGAGAATCATCTGTCTTGCTCTGGTTCTACGTTCCAGCTCATTCCAAAGATGTTCTTTTTTGGCTACTATCAGCTTTGATGGGACATTATTCATCTCTGCATGCCAAAACACAGAACAGCTGACTGTCCAGATGAAGCAGACTTTGTCTAGAAAATAAACCATCAATCTAGTTATTTCAGCAATAATGAAAAATGACATGCCAATAACGCCCACCCCCCGTGGCAAACAACCAACAAAACAAAGTTAATCTCAGCTCTCCGTGCACACTGAGACACTAACACAGCCAAACAGCTATGTGTCCTTATGCTTAAATCAAACGTGAAAAGACTTGATTCTCATTCACACCAGTAAACTGGATTTACTGACTGAAGTCTACCAAATAAGTAAATCTGTGCATCCGGGTGGACACAGAATTTACAGGAGATCTGGCAGATGACCCTGAAGACTCCTACAGAGTGCAAATAATGAAAATGACAAAGAAGCAGATGATCAATATGATAAATGACAATTGGACAAGATAATTTAGGCACAGTATATGCTATAACCATCCACTTTCCATAACTACTTATCTAGTATGCTTATGTTGGGCCTGGAGACTCTCCCAGAAAGAAAATGGCAGTAGACACCCTAGGCGGTATTCAGGAAATGGATGGAAATGAAGGAAGATAAATGAATTATCATAATTTTAAATAACCTTTGGGCTGTCGTGTTAGGGAGCAGTTTGATGGTTTCACAGCAAAAGTGTTGTAGCTTTGATTTCTTCCCTGGCTCTAAGTATGGATAAGAGGCCATAGAAGATGGATTGATAAATGGAAATTTTAATTGTACAAGAAACCTCATTTGGGTAGCATAATATTAAGTACATTTTTTAACCTAAGCAAATATTTAATGCAGAGTTAATTTGGGTCAGAAATATGGGTTTGATTCCCACCCTGGCTATGTGCTGCTGGTGTTTTACTTGTAGGTTTCCTCCTAAATTCAAAATTATGCATTAGACAAATTGTCTATAATGTCTTTAGTGTGATTCTGAATGACTTTTTCCCATTCTCACAGTTTAGTAGTACATTCTTACTCTAAACAAAAAGTCTGTGCATCAAAGGATGTAAACAGTCCAAATGTTTATGTGATTCTCCGGCAACCTGTCTATTATTTAAACAGGAAGCTAAAATTTTTTTTTTGTTTATTTTTCTGTTATCATTTTAACCCCGCTGATCATTTTCATTGACAAACACATGGCCTGTTCCATCAACCTTGGCAATGTTAATGGATTAGCTATTAATTCAGGAAACAGCTAGATCTACAGACAGCATGGAACAGCAGTCACAGAAACGCACACTGACTTTCAAAACTTTGTTTAGGAAGTAAAAGTTGAAAAGAGGAAGCAAAAGATGTGGAAGAGGTTCTACAAGGGTTCTACAAGGTCATGGGCATGGTTGATATTTTTCTGGGTGTAGGAGCTGTGGCCATGATGGCTGAAGAGAAATCCAGTAATGAGGTGAAGCCCACTGAGATGGAGGTGAGATGGAGAAGAGACTGGACTGACCATCTGGCATCCCAGGTATTGCTGGGATGGAGCAGCAAAATTTATTGCAGGGGACCCCAAAGTCCAGGGTTAATTTTTAATCCCAGTCCAGTCCTGAATGGAGGCAAAACCCACCACTGGAATACACAACTGACATGAGTACCAATGGAAAACCCACAGTACCTGCACATCAAATTAGTACTAATTAGTACAATTAGAAGTAATGGGCCAAATACAGGGTCCCAGATACCCTAATATCTGAGTAACTCTGCAACGTACCTCTTTGGCCTCAGCATAAACCAAGTATAATGCTCTGTTCATCTACACAGACAGATCTTCTTGGGACATTTGAATCTACTCATTGTGATTAGTAGGAATCCTAACCCAGCGGGTTTATCCAATAATAAATATTGTTATTGATAATAATATGATGTCAAAACAGAAAGTGAACCTAAACGACTTTTTGCACCTACAGTTGCGGTCAAATGTTTGCATACGCTTATCACTAACATGTTTGTCATGACAGTTTGGGGCTTCCAGTGATTTCCACGACTGTTAATTTTCTGTGGCAATATGGTTGTACAACACGCAACTTCACGATAAAAATCACAAATTCGATGTACAAGTTTTAATTTGTTTTTGCCTTTCTGAAACCGACACAGGGGTCAAAATGATACATTCAGGGTCACAGGATATACACACAGCACACCTATTATTATTGATTAAATGTCCCTCTACCAGATGCTTTTGATAGGCAACAGCAAGCGTCTGGCAGAATTCTGGTTGTATATTAGATCACTCTTCTTGACAAATGTAATAGAGTTCAACCAAAGTCGATTGGTAGGCTTATCTGATACAGATCACACCTTAAAGCATATTCACATATTTTTGATGGGTTAAAGGCCATTCATAGCACTTAATGTTAACCTGACAATGCCATTCCAAAACCAGCTTTGATGTATGTTTAGAGTTATTGTCCTGTTGGAACATCCAATTGTGCCAAGGTTCAACTTTTTAGTGGATAATTTGAAGTCATATTCTAAGGTAATCCTCCTCCTTCATTAATCCGTCCACTTACTACTGGCAACATACTTAACAGCTGATACAGTATTCTTGGGGTTCAATGCCTCACCTTTTCCCTTCCAAATATACCTTCTGCTCCTTGTGTTCATACAACTCATTTTTTTGATTCATCTGCCCATAAGACTTTGCTCCAGAAGACTGTATCTTTGCCCATGTGATTAGCCACAAACTTTAATTGAGCTTGAAGGTGTCGATTCTGAAGCAGGGACCTTCTTGCATATCAACCTCTCAACCGATGACTACATAAAACTGTGGAGAGCAATACTGGTGTTCCAGCATCTTCAAGCGCACGGAAGGCCTGTACCTTGGTGGGTCTTGGGTTGCATCTGACCAGCTTCCTCTCTGTTGCAGGTGACAGTTTGGGTCTTCTTCCAGACCTGACTATAGAAGTGACTATAGTTCCATATGACTTATGCTTACGCACAATTGTCTGAACTAATGATCTTGGTATCTGGAGTTGTTTATCAATTCAAGAGACACTCCTCATTTGTGTAAGTCATCTTTTACAGATCTGCACTGAGCTCCTTGGACTTGCCCATTGTAACATGTCTTGGTCAATCCAATGAATTGTCTCTGATAAGCCCTTTTTATGTTGTCACAGAGAAGCTTCCAACTTTAATCAATCAATAAGTTACCTGGGCACCAAGTTAAAACACTGTCAGCACCACTAAATCAATTATATAAATAGGTATATGCATAATTTTTATCTTGTGCGTAAAACTTTTATCCTGTATTGGTTTCAGGTAACTGACGATAAATTAAAAATTGTGCATGAAACGTGTGATTTCTTTTTAATGGAGTTGTAATCATTCTGCTACAGAAAACAAACACTTGTACAAATCATTGGAAGCCCAAAACTGCCATGACAAGCAATTTGTGAAACAAAGTGTAAACCTTTGAACACAACTGTCTAAAGACTTTTATTTGCTTGCTAAATTTTCCACAAACGTGGAAAGTAAATATCAAACAATCATTATATGTCATTTCTGGGTCACACCCAAATTTGATTATATACAGTGTTTATTGAAAACATTTTATTACGTTATTATTAATTGCATTATTTAAGTGAATGTACCACTGTGATGGCATCTTTGTATATCTTACATAATTGTGTGCAAGATGTGCTTGGTGCAGTCAAATCCCTCATAAAGAGGTACTGTAACTTGGAACACGGATTCTGCAATAGAGAATGGATTTGCCCTCTCACAGGTTAGTTTAGGATTGAGAGTAATAATATAATTTCTATATATATAGGGCTTTTCGTACATGAAGTACAGTTCATAGGTCAAAGGAAGTGTAGAAAAAATGGATTGTGTGAATCTAAAAATAAATAAGCAAATGCATTTAATGCAATAGATGTGTAACTTTTGAAGGATTCGCCGATGTCTTCAGGCAGTGAGCTCCATAGTTTTGGAGTACAATAGCTAAAAGCTGTCTTACCATGTTAGGGTCTGTCTCTGTCGTGTCTGTAGTGTCCCCATTTTGCCAGCAGATGTCGCCTTTAATTCCTCCCCCGCCTCCCCCCCAGCCCCCCCTTTCTGTTCCTGATTACTCCCAGCCCTGGGACGGCACGCGTAAAACTTCTCAGAAATGCTGTTTAGCCTACACTGAATTAAGAGTAAAAAAAAACACTTAAGAACATTACACATTAATAATATTAATACATTTATATATAAAAATACTTATTTATAATATTTATACATTTTTATATTAAGAATATTTTTACATACCACTTATTCTTAATTCTGAGAGTAAGAGCAAAGAGCATAAAAAAATGCTTGGCAAGCTGATGCAAGCTCCATAAATGCCGTGTTTCGGCAGAGGAATGTCACTTTTGTTATAATCATTGCTAGTTTAATGCTCTCCAAATGTTTCTCTTGTTAACACACAGGCGAGGATCCTCCATGTTAACCTCTCCCTGATACAGCAGAAATAGTAGTGGAGATCTTGGGGTTGCATTTGTGACATCGCAGGTGCAGAAGATCCCCCACTGCTGAATTGAAGGAATTTCAAAAATTCAATTACACCGGCTACTTTTAATCGCCATGTATCAAATGCACTGTGAAGGACATGGAATCGCCTTTTGAATTGTCCGACTCCTCTCTCAACCACAGCTCTTGTAGCCATGTGTATTCTACATTTGCAACAGTGATTAAAGGAACAAAATATGTGTCAGACATTTATTGCATTCATTGTCAGACATTTATCGCCATACTTACTGGTTATACTTTTGTTGCTGTTCCTCTTGTGGTCTTCAGTCAGATGGGACTCCCTATAAATCCCCGCACCGGCAACAGGTCAGTGTGAGGTATTGCTGGCATGCCGCCACTGAGCGCTCTCGCTCTCTGTTCTCCCCGCAGTTACGTTCCGTCCGTCTGGCCCTTCCTGAGATACCCGCGCCTCCTGCCTGCCCTCCTTCCCGTCCGCCCTCCTCGTCACTTCCCTCGTGGATTCCTCCCCTTTGTGTGTTTGCGTCCTCGGACAGACTCTTTGACCCTTGGACCTCCTCTCGACCATGGTATCTGGACACGTTTCGGCTTCAGACGATATATACGGACGGCTTCCTGGAAAAACCTCGCTACGACCTCTGACCCCTCTCGGTCTCTTCCCTAATAAACCTGGTAGCTCGGAATCTTCTGTCCTGGTCTTGTGTTCTGTTACAAACTGTTTCAAATTGTTGGTAGAAGGAAGTGAAGCCCCACACCGTGGCCTTTATTGGCTATTTTGAGGGGTCACAACTGGAAGCTGAAATTTCGTGGAGGAGTTTTTGGTTGGACAAAATATGATATGAAAGCATAAACTTTATTTATCCCAGGAGAAAATCTATTAAATTGCTAGAGTTGATCAATACTTCAAGACTTCACTGTACTCCCTTGGCGTCATGCCTCAACACCAGCTAAACACCTCAACACTGTGTTCATGCACTTCGCTACTTAATGTCATGACATCTGTTGAGCAGACAAAACTCTGAGGCAGCTGCTTGGGAATAGATCAGGATTTTATTTGGGAGGCAAACCAGACCTTACATATGACAACAATGACCAAGCTGGAGCTCACAAGGCAGCCAGACACATGTATACAGGGAACAGGACTGGCAGACAAAAGACAAAAGATATGAGGGCTGGGAACAAGGTGAATAACAAGGTGATCAGTGGCCTCTGCCAAACAGGAACAAGACGGAGGCAGATCATGACACTTAATACCTTTTTACTGTGACCATCACATATAATTTACAAAACCTGTAGGACTGCAGGCCATTTTGTTTGATTTGCCTTTTTCTCCTGTTTTGGTTAGATAGGGAGTGAGTTTAAGTCCAGTTAAATTGCCTCGTGTCAGATTAGAGACAAGATGTGGAGCCACTGAATGGATTAGGATTTAGGTTTGCCGACCACTGATCTGAATATTGGGGATTGTGTCCTTTTAAATGTTGTTCTTTATTTTTACTCTTGACAAACGTTAGGGGAAATTTGGTGGAATTAATTTGGCATTAATCCTGGATAGAAGTAGATCTGGTGAAACAGGAAACATCTGGAGACAGGGAGCTGTGTCTGTGTGCATGTGTGTGAGCACGCGTGTCGCAGAAAGGGGTACGTGCCAACATGTGTGTGCGTGTGTGTGTGCACGCATGCTGATGAGGGTTGTACATGTCAATGTATGTGTGCATGTGTGTGGGCACCGTGTTACTGTTGGGGGTATGTGCCAATGTGTGTGTGTGTGTGTGTGTGTGTGTGTGTGTGGTTGAACTTCATTTCTTGCTTATATACATTTAAATTATGCCCCATGCCATAATCTAACGTCAGCGTGCCATGATGGAGCTGTTTGACATGACGGAGCTGATTGACATAATGGAGCTGTTTGACATGATGGAGCTGATTGATATAATGGAGCTGTTTGACATGACGGAGCTGATTGACATCATGGAGCTGTTTGACATGATGGAGCTGATTGATATAATGGAGCTGTTTGACATGATGGAGCTGTTTGACATGACGGAGCTGTTTGACATGACGGAGCTGTTTGACATGACGGAGCTGTTTGACATGATGGAGCTGTTTGACATGACGGAGCTGTTTGACATGACGGAGCTGTTTGACATGGCAGTGGGTTACCATGGTTCAGAACTAACATTTGCATGCTGCCATCTTAGGCACCTCTAAAGTGCCCCTTTAGTCCAAAATATTTATGAACATTACTGAATATTAATTCATTAAAATGCATGCTGGTAGCCGACTAGTCACTTATCATTGTCTTACACTGTTTATATTTGTTCACCTCTGACTGTAATGTGTGGATTATTTCATCAGAATAATCCTAGTTCATTCTAATTTGTTCTTTGCTTGGGTAATCATTTGTGTTGTATATAAAACACTTAATAGCTGCATTATAGAAAAAAAACAATAATAAACCAATAAAATGAAATTTGTTCAAAGTTGTTCTTTTATTAACAAAAAATAAATTATATACATATTGAAATATAAAACATAGAATAAATAATAAATTAATTTGAAATTCCCCTGCTGGGGCCGTCTCTGGTGTCCGTTAATAAGCAAACATAATAATAATACATATATTCCACAGGCTGTATCTTCAGGACAGAAAAGCTTCACCCAACACTGGCCATGACACATAGTCCACACACTGTTGTCTGACACCCTGGCACATCTGAGGAAACATCTACAGAAGAAGAGAACAAAACAGTTATTCTCTAAGTGTTCAGGAGAGATGCAATGAACGCAGAGACTGTTGTAGACTGAAATGCAAAGACAGTGTTAAATACATTAAATTGTTACATGTTACGTTACACGCATTTCAGAACACTATACATTATAGTATGATCTAGTTATTTTGAAATAATGAGGTGTTCATACCTGATCAAAGCAAGCTTCTCCCATCAGCATGTGGCTGTCCATCTGCTGAGGGCTGTTCTGGCTTGAGGGTCCTGCCTGGTAGCGTGAGTCATTGAACTGAGAGATTCCCTGCATCTCCTCTGGCTCCCACTGTCTTGGTATGGAGCTGTAGTGGTAGCAGTCCTGGAACTCGGGTGAGGCCAGTGAGGTATTATTTTCCGTTGGATGGAACTGGGTGGTTTCCGTGTGACCCAGCTGGGCCGACAGGTGGTTGATGTAGCGGATGGCGAGACGCAGGGTCTCGATTTTGGTCAGGGTCTGTCCGACTGGAGCCTCAGAGGCGGGCAGGTAGGTCCTGAGGTGGTGGAGCGCCTTGGTCAGGCCCCTCATCCTCAGCTTCTCCCTTTCACTGGCGCTCTGCCGTTTTCTCCCTGGAAACTTCGACCTGGACTTCCTCTTCTCCTGAGCCAGAGGTACCGGCTTCCTTTCTGCAGCTCCCTGGCCGCCTGCGGCCTCCTGTGTTGCTCTCCAGAGGAGAGGTGGGGGAGAAAAGCAGCCAGAGTCTACAGACGAGGCAGGGGACAGGCTGCTGCAGGCGCTGTAGTAGCCAGAATCGGATGCTGCACTGGGAGGCTCCAGGAAGCCACTGCGGCTGGATGCTGACTGGTCGCTGCATAAAAACTGGCAGAAAACTGCGTCCATGGTCACGATGCTGCTTCGTCTTGGAGATGCTCTGCGTCTGGCTGTGTCGTGTAGAATGGCAAGTTGTGGGCTGCTCCTGAATTTATCCCGGGTGAGGTGTGACGTTACACCTTCCTGGACTGCTGGGGGACTTCAAAGGCCCACAGGAGAGCTCACACTGAAGGGGGGGGGGGTCCCTTTTCCCGGACCAAGGTGTCAGAGCACAGCTGCAGAAGATAAAACTGCAGCAGAATGTGACCAACTTAAGGCCAGCTACGGAATTCAAAAGTTAGAGTGTATTCTGTCCGTTGGCTGTTTCACAGAGACCTGCACAGCCATTAAAAAGATCTTTAAAAAACATATAACTCTAATTAGTTTGCTGTTTTAATTACTGGCCATTGATAGGTATATCCATGTCCTGTTTGCTTGTGTCCCCCTCCCAGAGCAGTAGAAGTGTGCCTGCTGTAAGGTGTGAGAGCTTCACACCCTGACGTCATTAAACTCTTAAGGTCTAAGTGTTGCTTTGGGAAATGGAGAAACAGCTTTAAGGATGCATTACATCTGCAATTAAAAAATTAAAAAAATAAGCCACTAGGTCAGTCAACTTACATGCAGCATTTCCAACCTGCATTAAAGTTTATGGTTGCATTTATTTTTAGGAGTCAGAACTTTCTACAGCATAAAAGCATAAAAATACTGAGACGCAGCATATGCAGTAATACATAAATGCCTGCTAAATTTTTAACCGAATCCTGATTGGTATTAAATTATTCCTTCTCAACCCCTAAGATAATGGTGTATGTAGATCCTGGCAAATATCATGGGATACCAGCCTCCCTGCCCTGCCAGTTTATTTTGTGAGAAGCGGTGCGACCTCTCATAACACAAAAAGGATTTATGCAAGATCAAGGTCTTCTGAATACACACAGTTAAATGTTGTTTGAGACTGTCTTTGAACAGGCAGTACTGGAGTAAACTAGTTAGCACATGGATCTGAACCATTAGGACTAGTTCACATGTTCTGTAGATGTTTAATGAGTAACCAGGTCACCTTGTCTGTTTGAATAACATTAACTTTTAGAAATAAGCATCTCTCAGAACTTGGATGTTAAGAGTCTTTGATTTTTTTCCATACATGGAAAGCAAAAGCAATAGAACACTGACAGCCACGTCCTCGTATTGCTCCCCCCCCCCACTGGAGGTGCTATGTGACACCTCAGTAACCCCCAGCACTGCGCATGTGGATTGCACCAGTGGTGGAATTGGTCTGGAGCGGATCTTCCCACAGACTGGTGTGTTACATTTTACTCCTGGCTTTAAGCAGATCAGTGCTACTGGGTTGGATGTGTGGGTGCAAGGACACACACACACAAGCACACACAGAGTCGTGTAATCGTATCTTTCTGGGGACCGCTCATTCATTTCTATGGGAAAGATGCTAATGCTAACGATGAAAACCTTAACCTCCTACCCAGCTCTAACCATAACCATAACTAACTGAGCAAAATACAAGACTTCTGACATTTTTAGTTTTTTCACTGCAGTCATGGATTTTATAAAATGGAGTTTTCCCACATGGGGACCATGAAATTGGTCCCCATAGGGTAAAAAATTGGGTATTCATCATGTTGTGGGGAAATTTGGTCCTCACAAGGTAAGATATACCTGGACCACACATACATATGCACACACAAATTGCTGCCTATATACTATATATTTTATTGTGTTATATACAAAGCTACTAGGAAAATGTAGTTGTCTATTTCGAGGTGAGTGCATGCGAGGATTGAGTGACAATGACAGATTTATTTCCGTCTGTATTTTTTGGTTTGTGGCAGGAACTTCATTATCTGGGACATTGGAACTAACTAGAAGGTTCCCAAACAAAATTATTTGACCGCGGAATTGAATTACAGTTGTCATTATTTTGCTTTGCAAAGCCACAAAGATTTATGGATGTCTTTGAAGTTACATATTGTTCCATCTTAACTGATTTCTGGTATTTTTATAAATCAGTCTACTAATGACTAATACTAGTCAGGGGAATGTGTGGTTTATTACAGGCAGAAGAGATACTTCAATTGCTAAATGCATGTCTGTGGACCTTGGGAGGAAACCCCATCTGGAGAACATGCAAAATCTGCCCAAAAGCTGGATCGATACTAAAATTTTGACTTTGATACTAATTTTGGTACCTCAGTATCAATACCAAACTGATACTGCAAAACATTCCATTTACGTATTATGGATTAAATCAACAGCAATAACCTATAACATAATTTTAACGTTATCAGTGAGATATGTATAGATTAATTAAGCTCCATTCAATGCATAGATTCTGATATTAATTTGACCTCAGCTATTACAAAACCTCATTAAAACACACTGATGTTAAGTTTATCCTTAACAAAAGATATGAATGTACTCACACGTAGGCTAAACGTAACTTTAAAGACACAAGAAATGTCTTAACCACCAAATGACATCACTGCGTGTGATAAGTCTGTTATCACGCATACCTGCTCATCTTTAAACCTTTAAATACATTAAGGTGAGCGAGAGACAGATGATTTGCCAGATTAGATGTGTTGCCCCCTTTGTACCGACATTTGTATGCTTTGGCCCTTGGGTCTGCAGGGTCACCGTTTACATGAGTTTTAAAAGCAAAAGAACGCCTGCCATCCTGCTTACCAGCGAGAGGCGGGCAGTGAGAAACAGAGACTTCCATCTCCCATCTCTGTAGCTTCTCTGCACGGCTGTAGCTGTGTCCCGTGTCCAGGGCCGCCTGCCTTCTAAGGATGTCCCATTTCGAAGAGTTCCTAAAAATTCGGCCTAGAAATGTATTCCATTCCCGGGCCATTGGATGGATCCTTCACAGCCCAACCTATCCCAAGATTCATCGCAAGATTTTTAGAAGGACCCAGCCTGCAAAGGCTACGTATGTTTCTCGCCTCAAAGCACAGACTCGGAGCGTTAACTATGTGCTGGAACTCCTGCAGGTGTTTTTTTGAGGTGTACAATGGAGATGTACAGCGCATTTTCATCAAATATCGAAGTTTACAAAATGATAGAATTGTATTGTTTTAAATATCCGGTTTTGCAATATGAGCCTGACATACAGAACGGCGTTCCTCCACACACACTCAGAAGATACAGGACTTGAATCCCAAATCCAGGAAGTACAGGGCAATCCGACTGCTTCTGCGCCAATGAGCCACCACCCAACCTGCTAAAATAAGCATTATAGCTTCTACACATGAGTGGGTGTTAAACAAACTAATATCTTAAAATGAGTACTTTATTAAATAAAAACACTTCCACTCTCCTAAGTTAGAAAGACACAGCAGTATTTCACTATAAAGGCAGAAGACTGCTGCCTTTAATCCATATCATTGGTGCTTAGATACCTGCTAGTCAACCCCGAACTTCAGAAGGCTGAGGAAACTTACTGGGTCCTGAACAATCAAAAGTTAATTAGGAAGAAAACGTGAACTACTTTGGGCTGCTTTTCCCTCGCTGATAAGTGGCAAAGCGTCTAAAACCTTTCCCCGGTTAGTTCTTTATCTGTGTATTGAGCTTATGTCTATTTACATATCAAATAAACTTCACACACCTGTGGAGTAACTGCTCATCTCCAATTCCCCACATGTCTCCCTGGGTCAGTCCCTGACACGCGTGTCTCACCTGGTCTCTGACGCATCAGAGGATTAAGCAGATAGGGTAGGATGCCAGCTAGGCTCTTTGATGGGATCCTTCTCCCCAGACAGAGCGGCGCGAGAGAGCCATCTTTGCGCCTGTGGGATGCGTTAATTAATCCATCCTTTCTGCTGTTACGGAACAATCATCCTGGATGGGCATGTAACTAAGAGCAGACCCTGACCTGAATGACAAGGCAGTCATTTTAACCTGAAAACTGTGACTTCAGATGGTGCTCTGGCCTCTACATAGTAACCTTTCTTTTGTGTTTTACCGATCTAATCATCTCAAGAAATGTTTATCCAAAGCATTTTTATTTCACGTACAGTTTTGAAAATCAGATTATTAATTTAATATTTTTTAAACTGTAGACTTCAAAGTCTTCCAAGAAAGACTATAGAAACACATATTGGTATCCTTCTTTCCTTTTTTATTGACAGCTTTAAACAAATAAATACCTAAGATAAATAAGACAAGATAAAAGCTGGCTAATTGCCCGTTTAGCACCGGGACTCCAGCTTGCCACCTCTCTTTGTATTAGCATGTGGATGCTAAGCTCTTTATCGTGCTGGTGATAAGAGGTTCAATTACAATGCAAATTGCAGTGAGGATTATTGGCCTTTACATCCTATCAGTGATATTTTAGTGGCCAAAACCTGTCCAACTTCAGCGCTCTGTGTCCAGTGCTTTCTGGGTGGAGTTAAGCTAATGTTCTCTGGATTTTGTTTTAATGGAACGTTTTATCACTTATATAGTTTGTTACAATATTCATACATATATAGTACATTGTACTCACATAACAATAAAGCTTTAATTTTTAAAATTTAATTTAAAAATAACAGCCAAGGCTCGAGGGAAATGGGGAAGAATGTGTTAGTTTTAAACCAGTTTGGTGTCCCTCCCCCCACACATGATATGCCAGAATTCCCCAATAATGTGTTACTTATATTTAATAGCATTAATAAAAGTAATAAAAATGCCGTGTTTAATGAAATGAAAAGCACTGGAATTAAATTAAATAAATTCAGTCCGGCTCTCCATCTGTGGAACATCTGAGGAAGAGGGATATGATCAGACTGCATTGGAAAATACTCATAAACGACTTTCAAACAAACCCTTTGTTTCGTGTTAGGGGTTAATGCACTGCTAATGCAGTGTTCATATTAACAACTGCAGTGAAGGTATCTGCCTATGCAGGCATTTAATCTTCACTGGCAGCATTAGGTAACGTATGACTGACCTCCTTCTCTGGGTACAGACACACCTCATGAACAGAAACACATTGATTTGACTGTCACACATACACAGCAGTAGCACAGTCATATTCTAAACTAATGAAAGCCTGCAATGTTTAAATAGCATACGCTGCCACTCAAGTGTTTTTGAGCACCGTATAGTTTAGCCTCTTTTGGATGAACTTGGAGCAATGCGCTCATTGTAAATGCTGTGTCTGAGGAGGATGGAAGACGAAGGGAAGCAAAAAGTGATGACATGGGTGCAAAATCACCTGACCTTAACACCAGTGAGGTCATTTGGGATAAAATCGATAGAAGAGCAAGTGGCATGGCGGCTGCAAGCCTTCAAGGCTGGGGGTTTGAAGCCCTGTGTGGGTGGGCTTGCGTGCCTGCAGTGTCATACAAATTCCAATCCAAAGACATGCAGTTAAGGCTAATTGGTGTCTCTAAATTGGCATGTGAGTGTGTGTGTCCAAATGTCCTCCACAGCATGATAAAAACCATTTTTCAGGTCCCCACAGTGATCTGTGAATGCAATTAAAAATGACAAAAGTTTCAGATTTTGGTTGGTTACCTGTAGTTAAGCTTAGGGCTGGATAGGGCTTAACAAAATGCCTGGAAATTTCTCATCTGTAATCAATGTGCCTGTTAATTGATACTCTGTCCTTCTTTGCTTTTATTGCAGCAGTTATACATCTTAAACTGCAATAAAACATCGGTAACTCTGAGTGATCAACAACAGTAACTGGCAGAGTCGCCTCAGAGTCACTGCATTTCCCTTTCATGGGTAAAGCTCTGATTGTTTTTCATGTCAGTGCATCCTAGCGGAAATACTGACCTCTTTCCTTCACTGTAGGTATTCATTTTGTCAGGAGAAATTAGCATTAGCGGAAGGAAAATAACAAGAACGTAAGTCCACCTGTGGGGCTTCATAGCAGACCATTCAGTGCAGGCATTTTAGCATTTTTAATAGCAATAATAGTAACAGTTCCTTTATTAATCCATGTGGGGAAACTGGCTGCTTTTTGCATATACTGTCTCTATGAGACATACAGCTAGAATTTAGTGATCAGTGTTGACACACCACAAGCACAACAACGAAATGTGGCCTCTGTATTTAACCCATATGTGATGTCATGACATAGCACATATTCAGTGCCTGGGGAGCAGTGCTTGGGGGGGGTACCTTGCTCAGGGTACCTCAGTGGTGCCTTGCTGGTCAGGGACTCGAATCTGCAATTTTTCAATTACAAGTGCGCTTCCCTAACCATTAATCCACACCTGCCCACCACATACATATACACTATAAAAATTTTCCTAGTATAATTAATATAGAGGGATTTGCTTTTATATGTTTGATAGAGATAGAGGACAATTCTTTAATTTGTTTGTGCTTTTAAACAAGGCTGTTTTTTATAAATAACAAAAATCATGCTTTATGAAAATGTGTATGGATTGTGTGACAATTCCAAAAATAGCAGGGGTATCTTGGCTGCCTGTAACGTTAGTGGCCCCTAGTGGTGTTTTAGGGGGCTGCAGGGTGCTAGTTAACAGTCTCAAGATAAAACGGGAAATTCACTCGAGATACTGATACGTACGTCTCGTTGTATGTACGTCGCCTGTCCACAATCTGCCGGTAGACATCACTGCATTTCACTGCACATTGTACATAGCATTCACTGTGCATGTGACAAATACAGCTTTGAGCTCCAACGATGTCAAAAATCAATTTATTTTGTATTTAAATAAAACAAATAAAATAAAATGGTAAAATAGTTGAGGCAATCACTTACATTACTTGAATACAAATTAAATAATTAAAATATTTACATGTGAAGAATCAGTATGAAATATATTATTTTAATAAATTATTTTATGACGCGACAGTGACTCAGCACTGCATAAATACTGTACAACTGTAAGTGTTTTAGGACGTATGAGACACATGGATGAGGGACTGTATGAAGTTCCTGCTTCATATCCAGAGCTCTTGATGAAATCTTTGGCAGCCAAAGTCTCTGTTGTAGATCTGCAACAGTAGAAAAAAAATAAACGGTTAAGGCGCCTTGTTAAATATAAACGGCAGACTGCATGTTTTAAGAAAAAAAAAAGATGCATTTGAAAGTGCAAGGGCAAAATGCAGGGTGTAAATTAAAATGCCGTGATTCATTTTTAAATAGTGTTAGAAAAGATGGAGCCAAATTTACCTGATAGTCCTGAGTGGACTGTCTGTACTCTGGCGACTCCAACAGGGACTCCAGGCTGGAGTTAAAGATGTCTTCCTGTACCGTAAGTCCCAGGGTCCCGCTAAGCTGACCATGCTCCATTTCCGCAGCTGGGGAGGCCAGGATTGGGCTGTGATACTGCCCCACATGATCCTCCTCACTGTGCCCCCAGCGGCCCTCCAACGAGCTGGACTGGCACAACATCATGAGGTCTGGTGCATGTTGGCACTCCAGGGCTGCGAGATCCTTCTGAGACGAGTGCAGGTTCTCTTCCGTGTCACCCAGCTGGGCCGACAGGTGGTTGATGTAGCGGATGGCGAGACGCAGGGTCTCGATTTTGGTCAGGGTCTGTCCGACTGGAGCGAAAGAGGGGGGCAGGTAGGTCCTGAGGTGGTGGAGCGCCTTGGTCAGGTCCCTCATCCTCAGCTTCTCCTTCTCACTGGCGCTCTGCCGCTGCTTGCTGGTGTTCCTACATCGGGTTCTGCCCACCTTCCTCCTGGGGGGGCCCCTCAGCCTGCTCGGGGCCGGGAACTTGGGTGTCGTGGGCTCTGGTGAGCAGGCAAGCTGAGAACCAGTGGGAGAGCCAGTGAAACTGACCTCCAGGCAGCAGTCTGGGGATACGGCTTCTGGAGAGGTGGTGCTGTAGAACTCGGAGTCTGAGCTGCGCCAGTACCACTGGTCCTGGGTGCTGTAGCCGATCTGGGAAGGGGAATCCATGCTGTCTCTCTGTGTCAGTCTGAGAAATGCAACAAGCTGTGAGAGCCACTCAAACAGGCCTGTTTTTATCCGGGACCGGGAGGTGTGAAGTGACACCTCAGCCGTGCCCCCCTCCCCAGCTGTGGAGACCCTGAAGAGTCTTTCTCCATGCCTGGGAAAATGGAAAAACCTCTGACCACAGGAAGAAGTGTGAATTTTTACTCCTGGACAAAACAGCAAGCATTTTCCCAGCCCGGTCTCTGCGTGATGCGCCTGCGGTTTTCACCAGGCAGCAGACTGTCTCATGTATCATTACTTCAGACATGCAATATTAAACACTCAGTAGAAATGGCTCCAAACATATTGCTAATGGAAATGATTTCATACCATTTTTGTAGCTAAAAAAAGGTAAATGTCCCGATTACCAGAGCTTCATGACAGTGGCAAAGTATATATTATACTTTTTAAAGTATAATTTAATTTTGTTTATTTATAGCGATCCTAATACCAAAGGTGTGAGTTTCGTGCAATCGCTTTATAAGTAGATTTCTAAGCAAATGCCTGCTGGTTGCAGGTTCGTATCCCTATCTCTCTCCTCTCATGTTCTATCTATCTATCTATCTATCTATCTATCTATCTATCTATCTATCTATCTATCTATCTATCTATCTATCTATCTATCTATCTATCTATCTATCTATCTATCTATCTATCTATTCTGTCTTTCCCTTTGTCCTTTGCACTAAATATGTCTTCATCTGTGCTTTACTTAAATTCTTAAGTATTTTCCAAAGAAGTGAAAAAGAAACAAGGTGCTGGACCTGGTTAAACACCCGAACCTTGTTGTGAGGTCAAAGTGCGGGCAGTGGTGCTGACGTCCTGGGGGTGTCGGTGCAGGTGCTGCGGAGGGACAGGGCTGCCAGGCTCCGTTCTCAGAGCAGAGGTGTGAATCGTCACCTCTAATGAGCCAAATTAAGAACAGAAACATGATGCCACAGTTCAGGCCTCAGTGAGCCTATAATGGAATTTCACACTGCAAGTGTCACTCAGATAATAGATATTATTAGACACTTAAAGCCTCCAGAACTACGTTTACATTTTTCAGTATCAACATTAATATATTTTAGTCAATAATTTTATTGCCACAGATCATTTTCAGTTCAATTTTTATTTAAAGAAATGCAATTAAATGTAAGAATTGTATCGTCCTCATCTTCTTCATAATGCAGTCCAGCATTTTATCACATGTTGTAGAGTTAATAAATACATCCTTAAAAACATCAGAATGTAATCAAATGCATTTTTCGTTTTTGTTGTTTGAATAAATACGTAGTGCTGATACCCTGTGTCGGGCTTCGGTGGTAAAACGGGTAATGCGGGTGATGCGGGTAATGCGGGTGATGCAGGTGATGCGGGTGATGCGGGTAATGCAGGTGATGCAGGTGATGCGCACAGGCAGGCAAGCGGGCAAGGATGCAGGCAAGGAGCCAAAAGTCGGGGTAAACGGGGTTAGGGTTAGCGTTAGGGAAAAGGATACGGAGATCAGGAAACTTAAACTCACAATACCTAACATCAATGGCGGACAAAAACCAAGGCAAAACATGGACTGAAATAGACAGGACTGGGCGAAAATAATCAGACATAGCTGGGTACGATCGGGGAAGCACACGTGGATAATCAGGGGGGGTCGCAAACCCGAGGATCAGGTGAGCCGGGCGTGACACCCTGCATGATGATGGGAAATATCATTGCATACCTTCCCTTGTCTGTTTGTATCAGGATCCATTCGTGTTACATCGTGAATTCTTCCTTAAGAGGCCTCCCATGGACACAGGATCGTAAACAAAGGTTACCGTGACCTAACCAGACAGGTCAAGATCTTCACTGAAGTGCTACAATCACATGAATTTCTACCTAGGAAAACAATCACTAATTTTACATAATATTCAACCTCACACATTCGGACACACCGTGCCCCCACCTAACCTTGTGCTAACCCTACAAAAGGTGAGACACTAGTATGTCCCAGCCAAGATGGACGCTAGTCAGAAAAGCTGATCTGGGTCCGGTTTCTCACTGTCACACACACACACACACATGGAAAATAATCTAAATCTGACCACACTGTCACTGACATGTCCACATTCTGGACAATGCTGACTGTTATTTCTGGTAAAACAACAACATCACTTTTCCATGAGACATCCTGACCGCTGGAATGCCATGGGGGCACGGGCCTGGCCTTAAGGGTGAGAATTCTGTCACCCAAGGTGGGCGTAAAGCATCAGCAAGGCACTGACACAGACCAGGGCCACACTGCTGCTACCCTGACTGCTGTGGGGAAGATGCTTCCGTGACCATGCCCTACTAATACAATACAGAGATGAATGCCAGGGGTGTGCACTGCACAATGGGGAGGGGAAATAATATCCGATCCAGCAGGTATATAATTATGCCGGTTCAGCATGCTGTCTGTTTATACACCATATGGAGAGAATTACTGGGACACACCTCTTCGTCATTGAATTCAGAGACTTCATTTAATTCATTCTGGACAACTCTATGCTTCCAGTCTTGCGGGAGCAGTTTGAAGGCCTTTTCTGTGTATAAAATCAAACCTGAAGCCTGGCAATTAGGTTTACAAACATTTGTGAAAGAATGGGCTGTTCTGATGAGCTCAATGTCTTTCCTGCTAGATATTCCACAGTCAACTGTAAGTGGTATTATTGTAAAGTGGAAGCGTTTAGGAACAACAGGAGCTCAGCCACTAAGTGGCAGAAGACATAAGGTAATACAGTGGGGGTTACTGATGTAACGGCAGAGTTCTGAACTTCCTCTGGCATTAATTCCAACACAGAAAATGCAGGCCTCTGCATGCAGGCCTCACAGCACCAAGCCAATACCAAGAGCTGTGCCAGCAGTAAGGTTTGGTGGAGGGGGGTAATGGCATGGTTAGGCCTCCGAGACCCAGTGAAGGGAACCATTAATGCTTCAGCATATCGAAACATTTTGGCCTTTTTCTGTTCCAGCATGACTGTGCCCCAGTGCACAAAGCAAGGCCCATAAAGACATGGTTGGGTGAGTTTGGTGTGGAAGAACTTGACTGGCCCACACAGAGCCCTGACCTCAACCCCATCAGACACCTTTAGGATGAACTAGAATGGAGATTGTGAGCCAGGCCTTCATGTTCAACATCAGTGCCCGACCTCACAAATGCTCTTCTGGATGAATGGGCAAAAAAATCCCACAGACACACTCCATAGTCTTGTGGAAAGTCTTCCCAGAAGAGTGGCAGCTGTTATAGCTGCAAAGGGGGATCAGCTCTATGCCTATGGATTTAAAATGGGATGTTATAAAAGTTCCTGCAGGTGTAATGGCCAGGTGCCCCAATACTTTTGTCCATATACTGTATATCCACACAGAGACATATTAACATAGGAATACCATAAACATTATCTTCATTGCCATTGTTTCTGCAGGATTTTTATTATTATTATTATTATTATTATTATTATTATTATTATTATTATTTTTACCTCTTACCCCATTCCCATGCAGCCCTCTAGTCTGAGGATATTACAATAATTTGAAATAATTCCAGTCACAAACTGTTTTTTGCATTTTTTCATGTTTTGGAACAGCATCTGCTGTGGAACACATTAGTAACTCATAACCATCCAGGTAAAGTAAAAAGGGTCATCTATCAGTGTCACTGCTTCACATTAATGCATACAACATTTCATTATTAGGTAATAAAGTAAGATACAGCACACATGAAGGCACACACATTCTGACACACTACAGGCCATTACCCATTTTCATCATTCATTGTGAGACAAATCGATTCAGCAACTCATGACTGAAGTGTCCCTGTTTGTCTGCAAGACCTGGAACAGCACAACCATACAGTGAAACACTGGAGAATTCAAACACTATTGTAAGCAAAATGTCTCAAGTAAGTGGAAATGTTCCTTTTCTGCCAGTACAGAATGAATCATTCCAGTGTTTCCAAATCTGATCTGTTACATTCAGTCCAAATTCAGCTTCTCTGGTATGAAACAATTAAAAAAATATATTTCAAGAAATATTCATGCAGCTAGACCTAGACACGCACATACTAACAGGAAACCCAAGGCCCGTACTCAACAGCCCATTCCTCAGTAGCACAGAACACCCCCGACAGATGTCTGGGGGAGGAGGCCATCAATGAACCGCAGCTGTCCCAGACTGATCCCCCCCTGTAATTTCACCCTTTCCTGCTGGGGATGCGGTCGGCATTTTACCACAAGTAGTATTTCAAACACTTTAGGACAGCAAAGAAATTGTAAATAAATAGTGAATGAAAAGTGGACTGTAAATAAATAATGAATAAAAAGCAAGATGTCTTGAAATTCACGGAGTTTTACTATTTGCCAGTTATACTGGCTGTAATATAATTTATGTCTGCTAGAGGGCGCTAAGACTCTTGTATTGTAAGAGGAAGTAAGAACTGTGTGCATTTTTTTTTAGTTGCTGAGTAAACTGCGCTTTTGTTCCTTACTTCTGCTGTTTTTATTTTGCGGTTTCACTTTTCAGGTGTACAGGGTCACACATCTATGATCAGATTAGCAGGACTCATTGGGACAATGGATGTCAATGATAAATCAACTAACAAACACAATAAATACTGAGGTCGGTGTATGATAAACCCGGAATTCAGTTTAAACACCTTATTCAAAGCGAGGCAAACAAATATCATTCAGAATATATTTATTGAATTACTGACGTTGAAAATGACAGGAACAGTTTCTGTAAATAACACACATGCATCGCAATCAGCAGTCACTGTACTGAACTCCATTTAAATGTTTGCAGCTATCAATTCGGGCGCTCTGAGAATTGAAGGCAGTTACAGTTATTTTCTAAGCATGTTACATTACCCATCTCTTGTTTCTGTTACAGGACTTGCAGGTGTCGATTTCAGTTCAATATGTCGATTTCTGTAATCGGGCAAAAGAACTTAGAAGTAACACACTTGTGCAACAGAATAACCCCATGAACCATGCCAGGCATTCAAAATAAATTGATTTGCACCTGTCAACACACAAAGGAGCCTGAGCTAAGAAGAGGTCCTAGGGCCAATAGACAAAGCCATTCTCCGCAGAGTGTTTCAAATGATTTCCTTCAGGAGACGAGTTTAATGAAAACGGGCATGTTTTTTTGGAAATGATTATAGTGCTGTTAGTCTGTGGAAGGATTTGTATTGGTTTGTTTTGCTGTTTTGTTTGTTGTTCTTGTCTGTTAACCGTGAGCATTGCAGACATACACACATTTACTAACAGCCAGTCCAAATTCATACAATTCTAGTTAACTTTAAACACATCCAATTACTTCTAGAAGTTAAATATCTATGTCAGTATCTAGGAATCTACTCTTTTGCCCCATTAAAAAATGGCTGGTTGTTTCCATAAATATTCATTTTTCATGGTGCTGGACGTAAGTGGGGCTAAGAGTTGGAGTTCCAGCTGAACGGGGGGGTTCAAAAACCGAGGGCCTGTTTTTGATGTGCAATGTCTTCAGCCACCCAGTTGCCCTCTTGACTACTGCACAGTCCAGGGTACGATGAGCTTCATGTACTAACTGCTGGGAACGTGGTGGGAGAGGAACTGACCAAACACAGACAAACATGAATAAATACAAACCTTCTCCCTCCAGACACAAGCGGTTTGTGCACCAAGCTTTACCAACGGTATTATAGCTAAGATTCTACATGAACAACAAAATCACAAATAGCAAGGTCCAGGTGGAGCAGCCTGTGAGCATTGGGTCACTTTATCGCCATTATATCATATTAACAACACAAATGTAGAACAAAAAAGCAAAGGTAAAAGATAAAAGGAAATATTTGTTCTTGTGCATAACAGCAAAGCAGGGTCGAGTTTTTAAAGGAAAAGACAAAACCGCTTGATAATAGAATAGATGGCAGTCATATAAATTCTATTTATATGGCTATGGAAATATTCAGCCAATGCTGATGGATGTCGTTTGTTCCTGATTGGTCAGTCTTTTGCGTTTTCCACAACGGTCCCACCCCCTGCTCTGCACCGTGTCACAGCAGGACCTTCTCCCTGGTTTCGGGCAACTTGAGGGCCAGCAGTCCCCCGCAGACCAGGGAGGAGAAGGCCATAAGGATGGGGATGATTTTGGTGATGCCGACGAAGGCAGCGAAGATGGAGCTGCTCAAGATGGCCGCCAGCTTGCAGATGGCATTAAGGACTCCGAAGGCGGTGGCCCTGTCCGAAGTAGAGCGATGTGTCAGACGCTACGAGGCAAGCCAGATTACTGCCTCTCTTTGAAACCAACTATCTTTAAAATCCAGCTATTTGTAGACTTTACAATTTGGTGCTACTCGGGGATGTGTTAAATGTGTTTCTTTGTTGTAACAGCCTTCAGGAAAATGCCACATATACAACTGGCAGGATTACTCACTCAAGAGTACAACATCATCTCTATGGGCTTGACCTTTGCAGAACCACCATAAAGGTTTATGATTCATCCCCATCATCTTGCAGGAGACAGCAGGACCTCTTTGAAATACATATCTACTTGGTTCAAAGGGCTAAATCCACTGAGGAGCACAGCTATTTGGTTTAATGTGAGTGTACCTTTTGGATGCTGGGTACAGTTCCACGGTAATGACCTCGATGCCGTTCCAGGCTGCTACACTGACACCACAGAACAGGCACTGCCAGGCGATGATGGCCGCCTGACTGAAGCTCATGAAGAGGAAGAAGGTGCAGCCGGCAGAAATGAGCATAGAGCCACCTAGTGGTAGAGATGGGTACATGAAACGCCTCTCAAACCACAGTCACAATTTATTTTTCCATCGTAGTAAACTAGAAAAAGCTTTAATCCCGCTAACATAGCACTTCCTCAAAGGCAAATATAGGTAAAACATGATATAAATCTGCATGCTTTTGGTTATTGCCAGCTTGAGTCTCCCCAAGTGAAGGCGAGAAAAGCAAAATTCTCCTTACCAATAATATTGATTCTCCCGATCTTGTCCATGAAGAGGGCTGATATGATGTTGCCAGGCAACACGGCCAAGCTGCCCAAAAAGCTGACCAGGTAGATCAGGATGTCATTCTCTTCTTGGAAGTTCAGGTGACAGCCCGTTTTGGAGTGCTGGAAAGAGGTGTTCTCCAGTCTACAATTGATAAATTTCTCCTCCCACAGGTCTGCAAGACATATTAAAGACAGATTTTTTTCCCTTGAACTAGTGGAATAGATGATTGAAAGAATTATTTAGACATCTCTGCATCCTCCTCTTTTCTGAGTATTCGTATGATTGTTTTGGAAATATTTGCTGTGAGGAAATAAACTCTAATGCACTGTTAGAATGCGATAACAATTAAAGAATTTTATTTTACCCAAAAGTGGGATTCCAAATCGGATTAGGAACAAATGAACACCTTAGTACTGTGAAATGTTTTCTAATTCCTACCTGTATTGTAGAAGATTGTGGACTTGATGGTGCAGTTCTCGAAGAAAGTCTCAGTGGACTTGATGTCCTCAAAATAACAGTCTTCGAACAGGGAGTCCTCGAATTTGACAGATTTTAGTTCCATGTTGATGAACCTGAGGTTTACACAAACATGCTTCAATAAAGAAGTAGTCTGGCACCGTCTGCCATCGCACTGGGGTTTTTTCCTTCCTGCACATTAGTGGGACACAGTAGCCCAAAACTTGCTCCATATATATGTTTAAGACTATTTATCTGGGTAGTAAGTGTACATCTGTTCAGAAAAACCCCAGTTTAACATTAGATGGTATTCAATGAACTGTAACACGATACAAAAAAAAAAAAGATTTTCTTCTGTCTCCTCTGATGAGTCCTGGAATGATTTGCTCTCTACTTGCTGAATGGTCAGGTGAGGTTCCAAAGCCTCTCTTCAGGGGCACCTCAGCCATCCCATGTATTTGTTAAATTTCACCACCAGCTCACTTAATTTATTATCTTCATTAGTGAATTAATTTTATGGGGTGTTGATTGAATGATTGAGGCCTACATGATGTGCTCGTGGTCATGACAACAATTACATGGATGTACTGGATGGACACTGAACATACTGGGGTGACCTTAGCAGAGGTTTTGAAATGGTTAAGCTGACACACTTTTAAAAAAGCATAAAATAATGACTGTAGTGTACACCAGGGACACCGTTAGGCCTATTTTAAAAAGCGTTTAGCTCCCCCCAAATAAATGTGTATTTATTGGCTTAAGCCAGTGGTTCTCAATGTTGGTCCTCGGGACCCGCTGCCCTGCTTGTTCTCCAGCTATCCCTGCCCCACACACAAGTCCCAGCTGTCTGTCAGCTTCTGATTGACTGAACACACCTGATCCAGGTAATCAGCAGTGTGTGGGGCAGGGAGAGCTGGAGAACAAGCAGGGCAGTGGGTCCCGAGGACCAACATTGAGAACCACTGGCTTAAGTCATGAATAGTTTGCCATCAGCCCCCCCCTCCACCCCAAATAAAGCCCCTCAACCATTTATTTCCCCCCATGTCCCTGGTTTACACCAACATGAAGTTAATTTATGCATAATTTTCTTTGACTGAGTATGACTTTTGCGGTACAGTGCTACACATTTGGCACAATGTCGTACATCATGCGGCTTTTAAAAGCAAAACGAAACACTTCTAACTGAGCATTTGAATGTTATGATGAAAGGACCCGTAGCCATTGACTCCAGCAGCTGCAGGTCTTGGAGAACCTGCCAGTGTCATGAGGGTCTCGCTCAGAGCAGCCGCATACTTGTCATGGATGTATTCCCCTTCCGTGTGGATCTGATTGGCCAGGGTAAAGTTGAAGGTGAAGTGCTCCACTCGCTCACGATGGAAGACTTTCCCCTTGGATTCATACTCCTCATACTGCAGGTACTTTATCATGTCAGGGAACCAGACAGACAGCCCATAATAACTGGAACACAAACAGTGAACAGACAAATTTTAAACAGGATTTCTTACAGGATTTTACTTTATCCACTGTACTGTATGAGTTTCAGGACTGTGGATTTCCTCAACCACAAAGTTTACACCTACTCTACCTACAAACTTTACACCTGAATAATATATTCTACTGCATATAATATTTAACATTATCAAAAATTAAAAACTTATCAAAAACTGTGGAGGTAGTATTCAAAGAACAACAAATAACTGGTTGCTGAGGGGAATCAGGTGCCCTTCAGCCCAGGTTCCCTGATTACCTGAAAGCCATCGTAAACCATACAATGGCCATGAACAAGCTGGTGAGCCTCAGGTCAGGAGATACGAGCATTAAGATGTTCTTCATCACCTGTGTGGGAGACGAGCGGGTCACATGGATATTACAGACGGGGTCATGTGACTGCCAGCCTGCGTCACGGAGGCAACCGGCGCACCTGCTTGACTACAGTCATGTTCCTGACCATCCAGCGCTGAAAGGCAGTCCCAGTGGAGCTCTGGATCTCGATGAACTCGTCCTCCTGAACTGGGGTCTTGATCTGGGACACCTGCGTGCCAGAGATGGAAAACGTTAGCAGGAAAGACGCTTGCCTGTCGGTTACTCGCCGCATATTTACTCCGCCAAACCAGACGGACAAAGCCGTGTGCCGCTTACAGTGAACACTCTCTCCGGTTCACCCTTAGCCCTCCAGTTCGTGTCGTGGACCCGCTTAAGGATCATCCAGGCTTCGTCGTGTTTTGCGTTCTAACGGCAGGTACAAAACCAGTCGTCAGACCATCAAATCAAAGCACAGTAACCATAATGTTGCCAGTACAATCAGCCCGCAGGCTAAGAATGCCTGACTTATGGACACCTCATACTTACAAAGACACTGTCATAAAGCCTATTATATTAAACATTTGGGTAAAATACAATAATAACAAATTTACACACTACTTTGTGATGCTCATGAAAATATTGTGTGACTGGCTCTATATATATACAGTATATGTAGTTACATTATTATTATTACTATTATTATTATTATTATTGTTGTTGTTGTTGTTATTGCTGTTGTTATTGCTGTTTGTATTGCTGTTTGTATTGCTGTTTGTATTGCTCGGACTTACCTACAAATTCATCTAAAAGACAGACTTATGAACAAATATCATTCGTAACCTGGGGACTGCGGGCCTGCCTGTATCACTGACAGTATTATTACTGTAACTATTACTCTACATTTTTATTTTTCAGTTTGTAAAACAATATCCGAAGTTTGCAAATATTTATGTGCCATAATGAAGCCTAATCTGACTGCTCTAAACAGAGGAGAGAACAGAGTAATTAATTTCTTAATTAATTAATTAATTAAGCTTAATTTCACTTGAATTGAAAAGGAGAACTTAGCGTAATACAGAAACATTGAAATGACTTGAACAGAACTGAGTAGAACATTTAACGGCTGAACAGAATTTTGATCTGAATTTGAACTGAACTACATGGAAGTATAACTGAACTGAAGCTTTACCTCCAGGAGAAAGCGGGGACTCTCGGGCATGAACATGAGGCCGATGAGGGCGGCGATGGCGGGCAGTGCGCACACGAACACGAACACCCTCCAGCTGTGCAACTGCATCTCTGAGCCCATGCTGAAGCCCCACCCTGGAAGGCAACGTCACAGCTGGATGTCACCATGAGGGGATAACAAACCCCCCCCACCCCCCCCCCCCTCAAAAAGCCCGCCACCCTGCCAGGACGTGCTGCCGTGTACCATAGTGAGGGACGATGCCCCAGGCCGTGAGGGAGGCGTACATGCCCCCCATCATCCAGAACATACACAGCCAGCTCAGGTGTTCGCCCCTCTTCTCCATGGAGAGGAATTCGGAAAAGTAGGAGTAGACGATGGGGACTGATCCGCCGATGCTGTGGGAAACAGAGGAATCTCAACCAACTTTCAATGAGGACACCCTCACTCCTTAAAATAACTACGGAATACCGTTTCGGGAAGACACAATGAAAAGGTGACCAAAGGAAATTGCTTTAGAACTTGTCCCCTAAATGATTGTCATGGCTGATGCTATGGGAATGGGCTAGAGAGGGATACAGGCCGGCAGCATCCGAAGAGGATATGAGGTTGTTTCATTCTTTCATTCATATTGTTTGAGCGCGGCCAGATGTGGTCTCACTGTTCATCGGACACTCATTACGCCGACACAATAAGCTTTCTGTTTCGTTCAGGCACCTGGAGTTACTTTGGATTCTGAAGTTATTTGCTTAGCAGTTCTGACCCCAGTCCCATACAAGATAGCACTGACCTGAGGAAGATTGTTATGGGACAGAAGCGTTATTGCAATGAACTCCGTTTATTACATTTCTCTGCACCTTCTTCACCTCCCTGCTCTTTCCTTAGCTAGTCAGAAGCCAGGTCTCCCCATCCTGTATCCATGGAACACCTTAATTAACTCACCCAACTAATGATCTCTACCGATCATCCCTAACGACAGCTGATGGCCTTGGCTGCATGCGCTTGCATTCTGCCCTTGTATAGAAGGAACCTAGTCCTCATGGTTTTTATTTCCATTAAATCCCAACGGTGTTTTTGCGTAGCTCTTACTCCATTGCTAACTTACACTTGTCACTGGAAGCTCAGCTTAGCTACACTTTGACAGCTGTACCAATTTTGACAAGAGCATGCATTATATTATATTGTAGTGCTACAGTGGTGGGGCAGTGATTAGCTCTGTCGCCTCACACCTCTGGGACCAGGGTTCGAGTCCCCCCCTCAGCTTGTGTGGAGTTCCACATGTTCATGTTCTCCCTGTGTCGTCGTGGGGTTTCCTCTAGGTGCTTCAGGTTTCCCCTCCACAGTTCAAAAAAAGTGAATGGGAGATACCAAATTTCCAAAAGTGTGAACAGTGTGTCTACCCTGCAATGGGCTGGTGCCCCCATCCTGGGCTATTTACTGCCTTGTGCCCACAGGTTCTAGAATAAACTCCAGACCCCCCTGGTCAGGACAAGCCGATGCAGAAGATGGATGTACTACTGCTACTATAATAATAAAACACAGTAAGGTGTCTGCAAAACACCAGAAGGCTGTGCTTGGGTTTGCTCTAGGGCGCCCCCTACCTTTCACCCAGTGCAACGAGGGATTTGCTCTTTGTTAATGGCAGCCATTACAAAAGATGCTGTTGAAGAAGCACCTTGCTGCCTTGTCCTGTTCCAGGCCACTTTAGGCCCCTATGACTCACCCGAAGCCCGACAGGAGCCTGAAGAAGAGGAAGGAGCCGTATCCCTGGGCGAAGGAGGACAGGAACGCGAAGATGCAGTTGATGGTCAAGGCATTGATGAGGCTCCTCCGCCGGCCCACCTTGTCTGCCAGGCCGCCCCAGACGAACGCGCCCAGCAGCATGCCCACGTACACTATCAGGCCTGCAGGGGGCACCGTCAGCATACATCACATTACATACGTATCACGGTGTTTAAATGAGACAAAATTATATTGCGGAGGTTTACTTCATATCACACATCTCCATGTGCTCGCCAACATAAAGCAGCGCTATTAGAACATTGCAGTGCACATATGAGACCTTAGAGTAAAAGAACATTATGAAATAAAGACTCTACCATGAGTTATAGGACGGAGATGACTAACAAAGAAATCAAGACGCTGCATAAGATTTAGCGACGGTTATCGTCGGTTATAATATTTCTCAGATTTAATTTATTTAGCTTTTTGTTCAAAGTGATGCAACAGACAGCTGGTATACCTATGCGGTGTACCCACACAGTGCATCCATGCAGTGAATCCACGCAGTGTATCCACGCAGTGTATCCACACAGTAAATCCATGCAGTGAATCCATGCAGTGTATCCATGCAGTGTATCCACGCAGTGTACCTGGAGCCACAGCATGTTTAAGGGTCTGCTGAGCTACACCCTGCCCCAGTGTATTAGATAGACTAAGTAGTTTTACTTTCATTATAAGCCTTTCCACGACTCCTGTATACCACATCGGGAAAGACACCTGGCGCGTTTTTGTAACTGCCGTCTTAGGTACAGTTCAGACGCAGTGTCCTGGTAAGCTGAGAAGCCTGTGCTGTGTTTAAGATGCAGTGCCTACAGTACCTTTACATGTCCCTCTGCACTGACACCCCGCAGTGGGAAGACAAGCACAGAACATGCCTTTGTAGCTGTTTAACAGAAACAACACTCAATAATAAGGCAGGGCTGCCAAATAATTTAAAGTTGTTCTCCTTTGATCGTCAGGCATCAATTTCTCTAGAAAAGATTTATATATTTAGAAATGGCCAGGGGCACAACACTTCTACATATTATTTATTCATTAATGCTTCCAGTGTAGGGCTACAGGGAGCTTGGAGCCTATCCCAGGAAGCGCAGTACAGGAAGCAGTGTACTTCCAGGATGTAGGGCTTATTATTTATAAAACCTTTTTAATGTGTCATACATTACATCAGACAATGCATATGGCCATCTCATATTATGTTAAAACCATACGTGCATATGCAATTTTTCTAGGAACCTAGTTAAGATTTCTTTAAAAAGGTTACAATTCCAAATAGGCTCCACTAGGGGGCACCCAAAAACCCTCATTGCTCAGAAAAAACAGTGGCTGTTAAAAGAAAATGTCATTATGCGGGAGGCAGATTGAGGAGTTGATAAGCTCAGTATTTCTAAAGACAGTTCCCTTCTGAAAGTGACAGACTGGCTCTCCACACCCCCGCCCCTCTCCTGGCTCTCTCCTTGCCATTTAAGGGGCTGAACCTGATCTTTACCTTCGTGTGACAAGACCAACCACAGACTTCAAAGTATGAAAGAGGCATCATTAAAAGGAAGATTATCTTTTACGCCTCCTTGGTCTTCAGATGCATTCTGTTGTGAAGTCAGATGAAGAATCAAAGAGGAAAGACGAGCTCTCAGGGATATATTTCAGCCAACAGCTTCAGAAAGATTGTCTGCACAGGTCTGGAAGGACTAATAAGAGGCACTTATACACGTTAGCAGCTATGCTAACATTTAAACTGGTGAGAGGCAAACATTGGATGGACCCACTAGCACTGAATCTGAGAAACTTCTCTGTCTGTGACCCTTCTGTTAGTGGAGCAGCAGACGTATTTAAACTCACACAGTGCGTCTATTTAAGTAGGTGTCCCAACTGTTTTTACATTTTCTATTTTCCCATAGAATTTATAAACTTTTGTCTCAAAATAACCATTTTAAAAAGCATGAAATATGTATAGCTAAGCATTAGGGTATATAAAGGTTGTATAAAGGTGCAGAAGAGTATCCCATGATGTGTTGTCCATTCTGTGTTCTTTTTAACTGCC
Source organism: Brienomyrus brachyistius (assembly GCF_023856365.1). Classification (NCBI taxonomy): domain Eukaryota; kingdom Metazoa; phylum Chordata; class Actinopteri; order Osteoglossiformes; family Mormyridae; genus Brienomyrus; species Brienomyrus brachyistius. The sequence goes on from NC_064545.1 coordinate 11,820,984, forward strand.
TCATAGCTTCAGTTAGACAGTGAATAGTTAGCAAAGATGGTCTGCAGCCTCGCACGGTCTGAAGCTGCCTGTCGGTAATCCTGACCGGACAGCTGCTCCTCGCCATAGTTACATTACCTTCACAACCCAAGAGCAGCATCTTCATTCATCGCGCTGATCACAACCCAGTCAGCACAATCTTCTGAAATTCTGTCCCAGCAAGACAGGTCCACTAAAATACGACACCACTCATACTCATAAAGAATTTTCCTTACTGTAATTCCATATCGTCACTCTGCTGTTATATTGCCTAGTCAAATTCTGCTCAGACAGACATTTACCCACGTTACTGATATTAGTGAGGAGTTAGCAAAGCCCTCGTGAAATCCTTTTCTCAGAACTGACTGTAGGTGCCAGAGCACCTTGCCTGCTGCAGATGGCATGGCCCCCAGGGTGCATGGTGCGGGGTGGATGGGGGGAGAGAGAGCATCAGGCCCCCCTCCATGGGACTGGCATATGGGGGCACAGAGCCCCCGCCCACACTTCAGCTCCAGGCTCCAGCTTATCACACGCAGCTAACACTGACCTGCTCCCATCCATAAATATCCCTAAGAAGATAAACCATCTATCAGTGAATCACTCACCATCAGACCACATTTTATGTCTATTCCAGTCCATTATATCTCATTTAATTTCAGGGGTTTTTCCCTTGTATTTTGTCACAGTTAATATGTACTTGTGAGCTTCATAGGTATGTTAGTTGATCGAAGTTACATTGTGCTCCGAGTCCATCCATCCATCCATCCATCCATCCATCCATTTTGGGAAAAAAAAATCTAGCCAATGGAATTAATTTTTGGAGAAAAACATTTTGAGTTTGCGAATTGCAAGTGTAGCTTTCTCAGTTTTAGAAGAAAATTAACTAATGTGCTTACACTGTGATATAAAATAGATGGGTGGGCAGTGTCTGCAGGTCTTACACTGAAATACTTCTGCTGTGGTCCCTGGCCTTGCTGAAATAGAGCTTCGTCATTACAGCACCTTCAGGCACGTCTTCAGTCCCGGGTGCCGGTTGCTTTTTGCACTGTGGCTAGACTCCCACAAAAAGTGCTGGCGTGAATGTGGTGCAGAGATGGGGAAAAGGGCCAGCAGCATCTCAAACACAAGGTCGGGATAGAGGCCATCAATCGCTGAGCCACCTGCTGACTCGGATGTCGATGTGTGCTGGGAAGGAGACCAAGGGGAAACCCGAACTGCCCTCTCATCTCCTGGGCCAGCTTCCCTCCTACACAGTGACAGACTGATGACTTCAGAATACAGAACTTGAGATGAACGACACTTAGTCATTAGTAATCTGTCCTTTGTGTGTGATGGCTTTTCATTATCATAGCTTACAATAATTACACTAATATGTAATCATTTTTACAATAGTATAATTATGCAGTGCAGTGACGTTATTCTTTTGAAGCAGCCAACCACTACATGCAAACATTTTATAGTTTATCCTCATAGTTTGTTTTCCTGAATATGCTTTATATTGTGAGGCATTAGTGTTCATTTATTTACTGTACATTGAATAGTGAGTTTTTTCTCAGTCTACACAATGTGTGAGATTAAAACCCTGCAGTTGCCATATTGCAAGGACTATGATATTCAGCTTGTTTGAGGACAGGCTTGGCCAGTATCCAATACTATGTAATATCTAATTCATACTGTCAAACCACAAGGTATTTTCAAAAGCAAAACTATTGCAGGATTTTGAAACCTTGGCAAAAGTATTCACCAAATGATGGGAGAGGGGATCCCCATGATGAGCTTCACCAAATGATGGGAGAGGGGATCCCCATGATGAGCTTCACCAAATGATGGGAGAGGGGATCCCCATGATAAGCTTCATCAAATGATGGGAGAGAAGGGATCCCCATGATGAGCTTCACCAAATGATGGGAGAGGGGATCCCCATGATGAGCTTCACCAAATGATGGGAGAGGGGATCCCCATGATAAGCTTCACCAAATGATGGGAGAGGGGATCCCCATGATTAGCTTCACCAAATGATGGGAGAGGGGATCCCCATGATAAGCTTCACCAAATGATAGGAGAGGGGATCCCCATGATGAGCTTCACCAAATGATGGGAGAGGGGATCCCCATGATGAGCTTCACCAAATGATGGGAGAGGGGATCCCCATGATGAGCTTCACCAAATGATGGGAGAGGGGATCCCCATGATGAGCTTCACCAAATGATGGGAGAGGGGATCCCCATGATGAGCTTCACCAAATGATGGGAGAGGGGATCCCCATGATGAGCTTCACCAAATGATGGGAGAGGGGATCCCCATGATGAGCTTCACCAAATGATGGGAGAGGGGATCCCCATGATGAGCTTCACCAAATGGAGATCATCATAAATTAGTGTCCCTGAAACATTTTAGTCCCGTCATAGGAAACAAAACTTAGCAAAGTTTGCCATTTTAGTGATTATTCATATTCAATATTATTGAGAATATATAAAAAAAAATCTGTGTAATATTTGTAAGAGTTCTGCCTGTGCTTTCCAAACCAATCATAATAATACTCGTCCTTGCTGTCGGACTCACTCATCGACACTGTGGAACGTTTGTGAGAAATGAGGAGGAGAAAAGTCAACAAGAACTGGTCATCAAAAACATACGTCTTCTGCTGTATGGGAACATTTTGGATTCCAAAACATGATATTGAGCAAAAGCAAGTGATTGTTCAACGGGTTTGGTGTCTGTTACAACTTGTGGAAACATCACCAACTTATCAGATAGATTCTATTGGTACATATCAGAAAGTTCTGTATGGATATAGTTTATTTCAGGTAAATGCTCACCTAACTTGTTTGCTTTGTAAATAATATCATGATATTTGGAAAATTTCCAATATTGATTTTTCCAGTATCGTTTCTTTGCTGTCAAACACCTTGTCCCAGATACAAACCAGAGGCATTTGCATGCATTGTAAAACACGTGTGTGACTCGATCTGAAATCTGCTTGCAAACCACAGTGATAAATCACAAATAGCTAGGCATTGTCTTTTATTCGAGGCATGGCTGTGGAGAGCCCTGCTAGTCCAAGCAGAGCCATGTGTGGCTCCACTCTCCTTAATTAGCTGAGTCGATCAGCCTTCCTTTGGCTGGGTCACAGCATTATTCACTAAGCATCAACGTATAGTTGGACCTGAAACAGTTGTATTAACCTCGCCATTAGCTAATTTGCCTGCCCACATTTTTAATTTATGATTTACTTAAGTGCCTCGTGTGCATTCGCTGTTTACGGGAAGCAATTTGGGCTAATTCCAGTTTAAAGTCTGATTTTCTTGACTTGGCGAAAATATGGGAAGCCATAAATTGATGAGTCTAAAACACTTAGTGATTCCAGAAAGATCCTAATAATTATTTTTTTCATTCTTTACAAACTCATCACATTATGTATATCTAATATGTAACTAAAACTAAAAGTCGTGAGTGGTGAAATTAGTTCTGAATTAGGATCTCTGTCACCAAAACTTATCCAGTAAAACCCTGGAGGCTGCAGGGTTTGCTGGTTTTGGTTTAATTTCAGCAGTACTGATATCGCAACATTCAGACAATAAACCAACTTACCTGTTGTTTCATTAACCGGTAGGACTAGTATTTAGTAATTAGGAACTACACAAGTTACTGAAGAGTGACTCTAAAACTTTCAAAATTGTGCTACCATGGTTCTATCTCTGGAGTATTTTGTTCACCTTTGGAAACGGTTCCGTCTTTGGCTTACCCAGCATGCCCTTGTTTGCGTTGGACAGGCACATATCCTTCTCAGCACTGGGCAGTGCGAAGCTCACCACGAAACACTCCACGCCGTCGGCCATGAGCGCCAAGCCTGTCACCACGAACAGCGTCCACTGGAAGCGTCCATGGCCACAGTCCTCTATGATGTTCTCGTATTGCTCTGCCAGTGACTCCTCCTCCGGGGCCTCGGCCTGCCTCTTGGCCTTGGCTCTAGCTGACACACGTGCAGCCCGTTGAGCGGTCTTGATCTCGTCCGGGTGGGGGATGCCTTGGTACTCGCCCTCGTACATCTGGTCATCTTCATCCTGGCCCTCCGTGACATCACTTGCAGCATCCTCTTCCTGTGGGGGATAATCCCCACGGTAGCCATATCCATCTTGGTCACCACCATAGGCGGTGTAGCTGTCTTCAGCCCCCTGATGGTAGACGTTGTTCTGATACGGGTCGTTCATTCTTCCAGATGAAAACGGGCCAAGGGAGTCTTAATTCCGGAGGCAGAGGAAAACTATATCAGCATAACCCTTTGTGTCCTCTGGCGGGGGTGAGATGGGTTCGTTCCAGTCTTCCAGGTGTCAGAGTGGACGTCGCTCTGGGTGTAACTGTGCTCTGAAATGGCAGGGTTCTGTCCTTCCTCTCGTCGGGTGAGAGATCTAATGAGGCTTTCCTTGGTTTGAAGAGAAAAAACTATCTTTCTTCTGCAGAAGGCCGGATAATACACCTATTAGAGAGGATATGAGCTTCAGTGTCATATCAGCACAGAGACTTACAGTGTGTTTCTTTAATAAGCATCTCACATGCATTTTGATGAAGGACGTGATGATTATGATCAACAATGTGGTTTGATTACAAATATAACGTTTTTGATACAGGTTCTGAAGAGGACGGGAACCAGCGATTTTTTTAATTAATCATCAGGCTGAACAGAATATCTGCTATGTTAAAAGGCATTCTTAGCAGTATATTTTAAAATATTTATAAGCTCTACACCATGCCAGTAGTTCTCTGGTGTTTTGTTGTGTGTGTGTGTGTGTGTGTGTGTGATTCATCTCTTTGTGCAAAGTCCATATTTTCCATAACATAGCCTCTGGAGTGCCTCACACTCTTTGAAATAATCCATATTGTGCCTCTTCATGAGGGAAACCACTATCCATCTGTCTCTGACTATCAACAGAATTCAAGCAATACAAGGGATGCAGGCAAACAGAGAGATACAACCCTAGATGGCAGGAACCTGAGCAGACAGAACTGCTCTGTTTTTAATTACTGCAATAAATGAGCAGTGAGGTCGGCCCGCTGACTCAGTGGGTGGGGCTGTTCCTGCACACCTCCAGTGTCGGCGGTCTGGATCCCAGCTGCGCCCGCTGTTTGTGGAGCCTGCAAATTCTCACCCCCACAGCCCACAGACATGCGGCTGGAGTGTGCCTTATGCTGCCCCCATGACCCTCTCACATCCCGACAAGGAGAAGTAGCTGGAAGATGGGTGGAAAAAGCACTTAAAGGATTCCAGGGTGGCCCCATAAACTGATGGGAATCGCTCAACATGACAGTGAACATTCTGTTAATAATCCTGTGTTCATTCATCAGTTTGTATTACCTATTATGTCTGTGTACCAGTGACCACAACCCAGGACGCGGGAGTGGAAACATTCAAGGGGCCCAGCACATTTCAGGGGCCACGGAATACATAAAATTATATTTTATATCGGGTTGGGGGCCCAAGGTGACATTTTATCAGAAGAATCAGAATTTCTAGGTACCCCCCCCCCTGAATACACAGGGTTACCAGCTTTGGCCAGCTGGCTGGGGTGAGACAATCTGTGACAAGACTGCATAGGCATTTACATGCATGTAACAGTTTCATTACCTTGTAAATAGTCTGTAGTACTTGCAAACTACCCCAACACTTTTGATGTAGCTAATTGTAGCTTTATAATTGAATAATATAGGTTTGCCACATGCTCATGCATGAGCATGATAGTCTGAAGGTGTGAGTGTCACGCCAGTTGGGTTAGGGTTGGCGACCCTAAATACGACACCTAGAACGCTATAAAGTTTACAGAAAACAGGAGAAGGAAGTGAATGATTTTTTAAACATATTACAGAATGCAGCAAGATTCATATTAAAACTTAAGGCTAATAGTGGGCTGTAGGATTTACTTTCAGACTCTTTCAGAGCCCCATTTAAATACCAGTGAGGGATAATGGCAGTAGCTCTGACCTGCTATGGAAAGTCATACATATGAAGAACATCAAATAACTGTATCTGTTAGTTCCCTCCCTGTGTTTACAATCCCATATTACTGTAGAAGCCTTTTATAGCTTTTTTGAGAACAGCATAATAGGAAAAGTTAAACATTCTCTTTTGACAGGGATGGGTCTGTGATTGTGTAGTAACAATTTCCTTTTATATTCCCAGATTTAAGAAGTCACATCCTGACCCGGTTAATGGGATTAGTGAGGGCAGAAGGAGATTCGCCACTAGTCCTGAACACAATGGCAGGTTTAACATCTTTATTGCTCAGAGAGCTTGAATTGCTGTGAATCAGGGTTTAATTATAGCCTCTTCGTGTTAATGAGCTGGCGACGTGAATCATCGGTAACGTGCGATTCGTATCTAATTAACAGTGCTGTGATAAGACATCGCTCACTCAGACACCGAGTCACTGTGCAAAGTCCCAGTAAGGCTTATGATAAGTGCCTGGTTTTAGTGGTCTTTATACATCATAGGCATCGCTGGAACCCCACGTGTAAAACCTCATGTTCAGCCTTCAACAACAAAATCATTTATCTGGCAGCGCATTAATTTATATTGATAATATCGGGCAAAGGGATGTTTTTCTACTGCAAAATGTAGCAATGTAGTTTTAACCACAAATATAAGCAAAGCGTGCATATTACCGTCATGTTACTGAGGACGCAGGAACCAAAAAGAACCAGGGACCGTATTCACAAAGCATCTTAAGGCTAACAGTAGCTCCTAACTTAACGATTTAAGAGAAACTATTAAAAAATAATGGACGTATTTATCCTAAACGTATGACTCCTAATTTTTTTGACTCAGCTTTTCACAAACCCATTTAGCACTAAACGTAGCACATAAATATGGGAGAACTAAAAAGTAGTCGAGATGACTCCTAAATAAGTCACTAAGACCAACTAACAACCAACTAACAACCAATTGCAAAATGCCTGTCAATCCAACAATGTCAATCCACGTCGCAATGTCTTGGAAACAATGAACGAACGCTGAATTACTTGAAGGATACCGCCTCAGAGGGAATGATTTTTGTAGAGCTTGTGAGGGATGCAATAACATCTCCAACAAACCGAAACAACCCAATCATATATACAATGGACACCGATTTTTTTCTTCATGTCTCAGGCAGATTACCATCTAATTGACATTCGTACATTTATTACATCAATATATAAGGTAATAAAACGTACAGACAGCGTTGCTATGTCGGCCTACTGAATTTCGGTATAATACAGTAGGCTACTGTACATAAAATATACCTTATTGTCCTTTCGCTGCTCCTCGGTTTTCGCATTTTATCATAAGCTTATGAATCATTAGGGAAAATGACTTTCTTTTTGCCATCTTGTTTTCTGTGCACGCAGCATTAGCCTCGGGTAACTAGCCAGAAGCAGAAGAGCAAAGTAAAGTAAAGTAAAAAAAACTTAATAATAATGTAGTTTTATTTTTTCCCATGTTGTCTTGTTTAAAAATAACAAAAACGAACACTGTAAGCAGACTCATTGAATACAATAAGCGAATAATTTGAACAGTATTTGTATAGAAATGATTCCGTCCTAAGCTTTTTATCTATATAAACGATTGATCGCCATAACCATGATCTCTAAAAGCGGTTTCCACTGTATTTGTGTTTATGGGATGTTGCGCGTACATTTTCACCAGCACATATTGGCCTCTCATCAGCCAATCCTTGTGGCTATTGCATGCAAGTCCGCGCATGAGAATTAACGTCACCCTAAGCCACAGAGTCTCACACAAGAGCATCTGCTCAGCCATTTTCTGAATCGGTTTTAAGGAAAAAAAACCTCTTAGTTAAAATCTTTTAGCAAGATTTAGGAGTACTCTTAGTGGTAAGATAAAATGCTTTGTAAATACGGGCCCTGGGCAAAAAACCCAAGGATGACGCGGGAGCTGAAAGTAACACTGGGGGGCAGCAGGTCCAACCGTGGACACAGCAGGGACCGACGTTAATTCCAGAACTAGGGAAGACAAGCCTGGCAGGCACTGGGTTAACGAGGCGATAAACCGGGGGCAGCAACAAGAGGAGAGAAGCACAGAACAGGCGCGGCTTGTTAGAGCTCTGCTAGGGGGAAACGGGAGGGGCAGGTAAGCAGGGCGTGACATTCTGTGCATTTCTACAGCAGGTAAACTATAACGCGCATGCACGCAGCTATCCACGTGTCGCCGCGCGAAACAGAGTGCGGTTTTAGAATTGAGGTCTGCTAATATGACACGAGAAAGCGGTTTTTTTTTTTTAAAGAAACCGGTGATCTTATACTAGCTGAACCATTGAATGACTTCTGTAGTTTGATATAAAGAAATTCTTCGGACGAAACAAAGACAGGGAAGCAAGACGAGATGAGGATTAGGGAGATCTGGCTGTAGTTGGTGATAAACCAGCTAGCTAACGTAACGTTACCTGAATGTCTGTTAAACGTACATGTCTAAATTACAAATACAGTTTAATGCTCAAAAAAATGAACAAACTCAATTTATACTCTGAAACTGTGGGAATAATTTCTTTAGTTTTATATTATATACAGTATACTTCATTTAAGATGGTTGAAACAAAAAAATAATAATTGACTGGTTTCTTGAAATGTTCCTTGCTCTGAAACTACAATTATTATTATTGTGTAATGTAGAAGGATACAAATGTCCAAGAAAGTTCAATGACTTGAGTCAACTTCTGTTATTATTTGCATATACAGGAATGCCGTTTCTGCCATGATTACGTGTTGAGAATGTTCATGTCTGTTGAAATAAATACCTTCATACTTCATAGGAGTATGTCAGTGGCAATAATAATGAGCTAAGCAAGGGAAGCTGGTGTAGCACATAATACAGCTCATTGCACAGGCAGTAGACTTATATATATATATATATATATATATATATATATATATATATATATATATATATATATATATATATATATATATTAGTGCTGTTGAGCGATTAAAATTTTTGATCTAATTAATTACATGGTGTGGCGATTAATTAATCTAATCACATTTAATCGCACATACATACAGACATTACAAGAAGCAGTTTTTTTACCATTTATTATTGAATACAAGCCTATAACTTAGGCTATATATATATGTCATGACCTATATAATGGTCATGACATTTTTATCACTGACTGAACACAAACCTATGAATTAGGTTACAGTATATGACAGTAGTAACTTATTGAACACAAAGGTAACAACGAGCATGACAATTTTATTTATTACTGAACACAAGCCTATCAACTAAATTGCAATGGACATGACATTGTTATTGAACATAAGCCTGTCACTTATGCTACACTAGTCTAAATTCTTATTTCTCTTTTAACCAGTTGCTAAGACAGACTAACTTGTTCACATTTTCTGAGTTTAAAGATGCCCTTTTATTCTGCTCAACAGTGCCAGCCAGTGAGAAAAGTCTTTCGCGTGGTACTGTGGTTGCAGGGGTGGCCGAATGTTTGCGAGCTAAGGAAGACAGTGTGGCATGGGCTCCGGCATGAGCTGACCACCCCTCTAGAGGACACTGATCCGTTGCAATACTGGGCTCAGCTCTGTAATGACGTAAAGCATTGTGAAGGGGGGCCAGGCTTTGTGCTAAACTTTGTCACTCTAAGAAATGGGAACAAACTGGCACACGGGCAGGAAGAGAAGGGGGGGCCTCGGCCCTCCTCATAGTGTAAGTGAAATTAGAAAAGCAGAAGGTGCATTAGCAGGGTCATAGTGACATTATGCTTATGCTTGACCTGCTGGGCCTAACAATGGAGGGGGTCGCTGAGCAGGGACGGATTACGGACCGCTGGGGGCCGCTGCCCAGGGGCCCTTGGGGTGCAGGGGGCCCATGGGGCCCCTAGCTCAAAACAATTTGCAACGCTTATCAACAATGTATTTTCGTTTGTCTATTTTAGAGGGCCTACATTCTTTGATCCTCTGCCTACAAGGGCCCCTGACCCTATAGGGAGGGCGTTTGGCTGCCTAGGGCCCTTGAATTGTGGTGGTTGTGGTGGTGGTGCTGGTGGTGGTGGGGGGGCCCTCGCGAACGTTTTGCCCAGGGGCCCACACAACCCATAATGCGTCCCTGTCACTGAGGGTCGCTGACGCTGCCACTTTGCAACATAACAGGATAGGATAACAAGAAAAGGGTGTGGGCACTAACGCACAGCAAATGGCAAAATAGACTCGTATGTCACGTATGCCACGGGAGAGGAAAATACTCACAAGAACAGCAGACGCCCTAGACAGGCTATATAAGCCAGATACAGACAACAGAATTTGAGCTTCCTTCGGTATGTACTGTTCGTGCATCTGAGTGTGGCTCCTGTACTTGGAATAAAGAGAGCTGACTTACAACCATCCTTCGCCTCACGTGGGCATCTTTTCCTCATCAACGGACTCGGTGGAGTCTAACTCCAACAATTGCTATGGTGATTTTCTTTCTCTGAATCAGAGTCTGAACCCAGCAGGAGGATTCTCTTCTTAGCGGGCTCATGTTTCTCACAAGGCTGTGGAGTATTTGCGCTGAGTCCTTCTTCCTCTAGTATTTTCTCAAGGCTAGACCACACCTGTTCTCTCTCTCCTCTTGATAGGCACTTCAAGTCCTTAAAACGTGGGTCAAGTGCTGAAGCTAGTTTTAGCCATTCTCCATTCATGCCAGCTTGGCGTTCGGCAAGGTCCACATAGGCTGGATCCTCATCAGAGACTCTCATTACATGGTGAAGGTGGCAGATTGCAGGAAGCACTACAGAGCCATAAGCCTCACCCCCAAGGAGTTCAGTGACATACCTGAAGTAGAAGATAATACAAACCATAAATAATGTTCAGTGCATTTAGTTTAGGCAAAATAAGTTAATTTATTTAACATCAATTACAAAGGATGATTTACTAGAAAATACTTTTTTTTTCATTTGTTCATTTTATGACGTCTTAAAAATCTTAAAAAATATTTTTAGGGTTGTAATTCTCAGTAACAGCATTTAGGCATGATATTCCATTTCACAGTCTATGACAACATGCATAAAACAACAATAATATAACATGGTACTAATGTAATGTAACTTACTTGCATGGTTCAAGAAGGTTCTGCAGCTTGCGCAGTTTGTCCCACTCAGATGCAGTCAGCATGACTAACTTGTGTTTCTGTTGGGCCACAGTAGTCTTAACAGCCTCTTCATTCCGTAAGACACGGGTGATCATATCGAGTGACGAGTTCCACCTCGTTGACACGTCTTGTATCAGTTGCTCTCTCTGTTGTCCTAGTGAAATTTGTTGTTGATGAAGTTCCTCTGTATTAGCAGGGCTGTGCTTATTATGTGCTACAATTTTGCGACACTTTGTCATTGTATCCGCGAATCCACTATCAGAGAGGCAAACGGTAATGGTCCGCTGTAATATATGGGCAGCGCACGGCATGTGATGAAAGGGAAGCTTTCTTGCCGCTGCGACCATGTTGCGTGCGCTGTCAGTTCCGACTGTGGTCACCTTTTCCTGGACTCCCCAGTCGTCAGCCACTGTCAGAAACTGTTCGGCACATGCATCAGAATAGTGCCGTGTGACTGACTTCAGCATAGTTAACGCGAAGGACGTACGTTTCCAGTCACAATCAATGATGTGCGGAGTAACACCTGGATAGTTGTGATTACTGATCGACATCCAGTGATCTCCGGTTAGGGCCACATGGTTAGCATGAGCTAAGTTGTCCCGTTTTGATATTTTTTGTCTGTGTCATACAGCTGACAAACCTCTTGACGGTAGTGTGTAGGTTGTGTCGGAGGAAGCGATTCGAAATGCATCCATAAGCCCCTTGTCTTCCACAACATTAACAGGCCTGCAGTCCATTGCAATCCATTTAGATATCGCATTTGTTAATGATTGCGATGTAGACTTACTTAATTTGCGGTGACTCGTCTCAGTCAGCGTGGTTTGGCGGAGCTTGCTGACTGGAGGTGAGGTGACTACCGAGCTCGCTAAAACATTTAGCCAGCCATGCAGTTCTTCGTCCTTTTCGTTTTGCATCTTGTTAGTTTTGTTACTAACTTGCTGCAGTTCTATAAAGTGTAACGTCACCTATCTATAGGGGGGCGGGACCCGTTAATTGCGTCAAAAATATTAATGCGTTATTTCTTTCTGTGATTAATTAATCTAATTAACGCGTAAAATTCCCAGCCCTTATTTATATATATATATATGGTGTGTGTGTGTGTGTGTGTGTGTGTGTGTGTGTATGGGGGGTGGGAGGCCTTTGTTGCAGTAGAGCTTTATGTCTAGCACTGCCCCTGTTATGCAGCCCTGCTGTATGTGAGACACTATGCGTGCATATTTCCTACCTGAAGAGGGGCTGATGCAGTGCCATTTCTGCAGCCCCTGACTCTGATTGTTTATTTTTGCAGCCATGGGTTAAGGCCTATGAGCATCTGATTGTATGATGCAGCTTCAGTAATGAGGGACGGGCACCTCATTCTGCTTCTGTGATGGCAAATTCAGTCCAACTCCACAGCAGAGCTAATGATGCTGATTCACAGCCTCAATAAGGAGCTACTGCTTCCGGATTTTAACTTAAAATATATAGTGTCATACCATGACTTAGCTACATGGTAAATATCTGCGCATTTTCCATTACTGTGTATGCAGTTCTGGGTCATGGCGAGTCTGGAGTCTGTCCCAGGAAGTGCAGGGCAGGAGACATCCTGGTTGGGATGCCAGCTGCTTGCAAGACATGCACTCACAAACTATGGACAATTCAGGGATGCCATTTCACTGAATCACATGTTTTTAGGAGGTGGTAGGAAATGTGAGTACATGGGGAAAACCTGCATGAACATCAGGGAATTGTGCAGACTCAGGACATGCGTGGTGGAGCAGGATTCACACCCACAGCCCTGGGGGCACGATGGCCACAGTGCCACCCACAGTGCCACCCACCGGGCCGCCGCTCTGCCTGTTTTAAACATCAGCTCTTACTGTGTTGGAAACCAATGGACAGGGGCATGTGCGTGAGCACAGCGAGACAAACAGCAGCACTGTCATTAACAACGTTTCTCAAACAGCACTGCTCAACTCTGCCAAAATATTTCCCAGCAAGCATCCGTTTCATTCACTAATGAAGCTCATTTTCAACAAAACCCCCCCGAGGATTGACTTCCCAACCGACTGTAATTTCTGGATGAATGACACGGAAGGTAGAAGTGAGCTGATCGATAGCAGAAACCACTCCGGAATGTGAAAAAAGGACCGGTGAAGGTCGCCAGGTCCATATGGAGAGATCTCGGGGAATTACGCTCTGCGGAGTGAGGGGCGGAGTCTAATACCTGGAACTCCAAGGGTCCTGGCAGCCGTCTCCTTACTAAGGACAGTAAAGCATACAGGGTCTGACTGAAAACTCAAACTCCCCGTTGGCAATTTACAGAACATGGTTTTCAGATCTGCTTCCAGCTTGTTTACCAGATGGCCGAAGGAAACATACAACTTTATGCATCTCACAGACTCATCACTGTGGATTTTATTTAGGAAACTCTTTCGAAGATGAACATTAATTAATCAAGAACTAATTAATGGGTATTTATCATTAAATCTTCAAAAGAAGAATCAGTACCATTTTACAATAGGACTCCCTTTTGCCACTTATAAATAGTTTTAACATGTTTATAATAATCCATCAGTGATTTACAAAGAGTCACAACCTAATTATAAACCATTCATAAACCCTTTATAAGGGTAGTCTTCTTCTAAAGTGGTACAGAAGAATCTCTATTGATATTTTTGTATTCTGGACATCTTTTCTGAGTGTGTTTTTGTGCTGCCTACATGCCCATTTCCCTACATGTATAATAAGAAGGCTGATATAATGGCTAGGGCGGATAGTGACAGCCTGAACTGCAGCAGTGTGGCACGTCACCCAAGTCCCCCAGCTAGGACAGGAATAAGAGGCGTCACCCACTCAACCTGGCCCTTTAATTCCGTGGCACGGCCATGACACACATACATGCGCAATGACGTCATTAGCAGGCAGGTCTGCTGATTAAATGACAGCCACAGATCTGTACAATAGCCTGATGACATGTGATGGTGCAACAGACAGGATATGTACACATTAGACGCTATGATTGATTCAGATGACCTAGTACTTTGCATTGAAAGCAAAGATCCTTGAATGTCTTTCTTTGAAAGGTTTGATCGAGGCTGTACTAAAACCAGTCCCCCCAGTTTGGAAGCCTTTGTTTGTAGGGTATGACCCGAGGAAGACACACTTACCCGATCAGTGACCGCAGCAATTCAGTTTGTGCCTTGGCTTGATCCATACAGCTAAGGGGGTGGAACGCTGATTAAATAAGCTTTCCATTTCAGCTGCAGCTGCTCAGCCGAATTTGACTCCATTAAAGCCCCATAACTGCCCAGTTCTAATATTAGAGCGATGATGGATACCTTCCTCAAATATTGTGGGAGAAGACAGGCTTATTGGAGGAGAACTGGTGAAGTGAAAAAGTGGGCAGGCTTTAGCTACAGGGCTGAGAAAAAAAATCCCATATGGAGACTGAGCAGATCACAGCTGCCCGTCATAACAGGGATGCGGACAGACATCAGTCATAGAGGCTGGTCGAGAACTTTCATGAACATCCTAATGGTGTCCCTAGCCATGGCTCTGTGGAGCCATCTGGGGTTACTACGTGCCTTTCTGCCTGGCCCTGCAAGTCCAGTCACATATATCTCTGCCTTTGCATGTTTTTGATATGATGCATCCTTACAAAGGTCAAGAACCTGATAGGGAGCCGGGTTTGCATATGGTCTCCTAACCCTTTCCTCACAAAGAAGATAAGAGCTCCATAAAATACCATTGACGCTCTGAGGTTGGGCAGAGTAGTGCAGTTTAGACCAACCAAGGGCATAAATTTGGGTATGGACAGTAGGAACATGACCAATACTGCAGGAGTACTGTGTCTAGGGTTCAGGGTTTGTTCCCTAAAATGTTGAAACAAAACCTCTGTCCTTGCAACCAACCCACCAAACATCCATATTGCACTAACTTAGCTGGTCAGAATTCTGTAGCTAATTCCAGACAGCACGGGGCACAAGGCTTCCTAGATGGGATGCCAGTCCTTCACAGGGCAAAAGGCTTGAATACGTCCTGGACGGGATACCAGTCCTTCACAGGGCAGAAGGCTGGGTTACGTCCAAAAGGCTATGCCGGTGGGTGATGGGGGACTTTGATCTTCTCATTACTGTCCCTTGTGGGTGTCTGGTCAGCCGGGGGCAGTCAAGCATGACAAAGACGATGCACGTCATTCCACAGTCTCTGTCTCCCACCAGGAATTAACAGCCTAATAATGAGATCTTTGCCATGGAAACCACCTCAAATTCTATCATATTTTGTAGGCCTGTTTCAAAAATACGTTTCGATGGTTATTACACAAATAAAAGCTGTCACTAATTTGTCAGATAACAAGCCAATGGCTTCCACAGAGACAAGCAAAATGTAGCAAGAATTTGCCCAGGAACGTACGAATAGGTCATAAGGTTCTGAAGGATTTCCCAAGACGCTGCTATAGGCTTAATCTGCAACATGTAAATATTTCTCAAAAACTAGGAGCATGAATGCAGTGGTGATTTGGCCATAACTGCAAGTGTAGAATTGGCATAGCTATCATGATGTAGCTAATTTCTGCAGCCTACTACTATAAAGGTAACTATAAGGAGAAATTGAAATATAAGTGTAAACAGGCATACTGGAAGGTTCCCACAAACCCACTGTTACTACATGCCCCGCTGGCCCCCGCAAACACACTGCTCACTGATACTACATGCCCCAATGGCCCCTGCATACACACCGCTCACTTTTACTACATGTCCCGCTGGCCCCCGAATACACACCCCTCACTGTTACTACATGCCCCGCTGGCCCCCAAATACACACCCCTCACTGTTACTACATGCCCCGCTGGCCCCCAAATACACACCCCTCACTGTTACCACATGCCCCGCTGGCCCCCAAATACACACCCCTCACTGTTACTACATGCCCCAATGGCCCCTGCATACACACCGCTCACTTTTACTACATGTCCCGCTGGCCCCCGAATACACACCCCTCACTGTTACTACATGCCCCGCTGGCCCCCAAATACACACCCCTCACTGTTACTACATGCCCCGATGACCCCCGCATACACACCCCTCACTGTTACTACATGCCCCGCTGCCCCCCGCATACACACCCCTCACTGTTACTACATGTCCCGCTGGCCCCCGCATACACACCCCTCACTGTTACTACATGCCCCGCTGGCCCCCAAATACACACCCCTCACTGTTACTACATGCCCCGCTGGCCCCCGCATACACACCCCTCACTGTTACTACATGCCCCGCTGCCCCCCGCATACACACCCCTCACTGTTACTACATGCCCCGATGGCCCCCGCATACACACCGCTCACTGTTACTACATGCCCCGCTGGCCCCCAAATACACACCGCTCACTGTTACTACATGCCCCGCTGGCCCCCAAATACACACCCCTCACTGTTACTACATGCCCCGCTGGCCCCCAAATACACACCCCTCACTGTTACTACATGCCCCGATGGCCCCCGCATACACACCCCTCACTGTTACTACATGCCCCGCTGGCCCCCAAATACACACCCCTCACTGTTACTACATGCCCCGCTGGCCCCCAAATACACACCCCTCACTGTTACTACATGCCCCGCTGGCCCCCGCATACACACCGCTCACTGTTACTACATGCCCCGCTGCCCCCCGCATACACACCCCTCACTGTTACTACATGCCCCGCTGGCCCCCGCATACACACCCCTCACTGTTACTACATGCCCCGCTGGCCCCCGCATACACACCGCTCACTGTTACTACATGCCCCGCTGCCCCCCGCATACACACCCCTCACTGTTACTACATGCCCCGCTGGCCCCCGAATACACACCCCTCACTGTTACTACATGCCCCGATGGCCCCCGCATACACACCCCTCACTGTTACTACATGCCCCGATGGCCCCCGAATACACACCCCTCACTGTTACTACATGCCCCGCTGCCCCCCGCATACACACCCCTCACTGTTACTACATGCCCCGCTGGCCCCCGAATACACACCCCTCACTGTTACTACATGCCCCGATGGCCCCCGCATACA
The DNA here is from genome assembly GCF_023856365.1 of Brienomyrus brachyistius. NCBI lineage: Eukaryota > Metazoa > Chordata > Actinopteri > Osteoglossiformes > Mormyridae > Brienomyrus > Brienomyrus brachyistius. Next base: position 11,838,177 of record NC_064545.1, read on the forward strand.
CACCCCTCACTGTTACTACATGCCCCGATGGCCCCCGCATACACACCCCTCACTGTTACTACATGCCCCGATGGCCCCCGCATACACACCCCTCACTGTTACTACATGCCCCGCTGCCCCCCGCATACACACCCCTCACTGTTACTACATGCCCCGCTGGCCCCCGAATACACACCCCTCACTGTTACTACATGCCCCGATGGCCCCCGCATACACACCCCTCACTGTTACTACATGCCCCGCTGCCCCCCGCATACACACCCCTCACTGTTACTACATACCCCGCTGCCCCCCGCATACACACCCCTCACTGTTACTACATGCCCCGCTGCCCCCCGCATACACACCCCTCACTGTTACTACATGCCCCGCTGGCCCCCGAATACACACCCCTCACTGTTACTACATGCCCCGATGGCCCCCGCATACACACCCCTCACTGTTACTACATGCCCCGCTGGCCCCCGCATACACACCCCTCACTGTTACTACATGCCCCGCTGGCCCCCGAATACACACCCCTCACTGTTACTACATGCCCCGCTGGCCCCCGCATACACACCCCTCACTGTTACTACATACCCCGCTGCCCCCCGCATACACACCCCTCACTGTTACTACATACCCCACTGACCCCCGCATACACACCCCTCACTGTTACTACATGCCCCGCTGGCCCCCGCATATACACCCCTCACTGTTACTACATGCCCCGCTGCCCCCCGCATACACACCCCTCACTGTTACTACATGCCCCGCTGGCCCCCGAATACACACCCCTCACTGTTACTACATGCCCCGCTGCCCCCCGCATACACACCCCTCACTGTTACTACATACCCCGCTGCCCCCCGCATACACACCCCTCACTGTTACTACATGCCCCGCTGGCCCCCGAATACACACCCCTCACTGTTACTACATGCCCCGCTGCCCCCCGCATACACACCCCTCACTGTTACTACATGCCCCGCTGCCCCCCGCATACACACCCCTCACTGTTACTACATACCCCGCTGGCCCCCGCATACACACCCCTCACTGTTACTACATACCCCGCTGGCCCCCGCATACACACCCCTCACTGTTACTACATGCCCCGATGGCCCCCGCATACACACCCCTCACTGTTACTACATGCCCCGCTGCCCCCCGCATACACACCCCTCACTGTTACTACATACCCCGCTGCCCCCCGCATACACACCCCTCACTGTTACTACATGCCCCGCTGCCCCCCGCATACACACCCCTCACTGTTACTACATGCCCCGCTGCCCCCCGCATACACACCCCTCACTGTTACTACATGCCCCGATGGCCCCCGCATACACACCCCTCACTGTTACTACATACCCCGCTGCCCCCCGCATACACACCCCTCACTGTTACTACATGCCCCGCTGGCCCCCGAATACACACCCCTCACTGTTACTACATGCCCCGCTGGCCCCCGCATACACACCCCTCACTGTTACTACATGCCCCGCTGCCCCCCGCATACACACCCCTCACTGTTACTACATGCCCCGCTGCCCCCCGCATACACACCCCTCACTGTTACTACATGCCCCGCTGGCCCCCGCATACACACCCCTCACTGTTACTACATGCCCCGCTGCCCCCCGCATACACACCCCTCACTGTTACTACATGCCCCGCTGCCCCCCGCATACACACCCCTCACTGTTACTACATGCCCCGCTGCCCCCCGCATACACACCCCTCACTGTTACTACATGCCCCGATGGCCCCCGCATACACACCCCTCACTGTTACTACATGCCCCGATGACCCCCGAATACACACCGCTCACTGTTACTACATGCCCCGCTGGCCCCCGCATACACACCCCTTACTGTTACTACATGCCCCGCTGCCCCCCGCATACACACCCCTCACTGTTACTACATGCCCCGATGGCCCCCGCATACACACCCCTCACTGTTACTACATACCCCGCTGCCCCCCGCATACACACCCCTCACTGTTACTACATGCCCCGCTGCCCCCCGCATACACACCCCTCACTGTTACTACATGCCCCGCTGCCCCCCGCATACACACCCCTCACTGTTACTACATGCCCCGCTGCCCCCCGCATACACACCCCTCACTGTTACTACATGCCCCGATGGCCCCCGCATACACACCCCTCACTGTTACTACATACCCCGCTGCCCCCCGCATACACACCCCTCACTGTTACTACATGCCCCGCTGCCCCCCGCATACACACCCCTCACTGTTACTACATGCCCCGCTGCCCCCCGCATACACACCCGCTCACTGTTACTACATGCCCCGCTGCCCCCCGCATACACACCCCTCACTGTTACTACATGCCCCGCTGGCCCCCAAATACACACCGCTCACTGTTACTACATGCCCCGCTGGCCCCCGCATACACACCCCTCACTGTTACTACATGCCCCGCTGCCCCCCGCATACACACCGCTCACTGTTACTACATGCCCCGCTGCCCCCCGCATACACACCCCTCACTGTTACTACATGCCCCGCTGCCCCCCGCATACACACCCCTCACTGTTACTACATGCCCCGATGGCCCCCGAATACACACCCCTCACTTTTACTACATACCCCGCTGACCCCCGCATACACACCCCTCACTTTTACTACATACCCCGCTGACCCCCGCATACACACCCCTCACTGTTACTACATGCCCCGATGGCCCCCGAATACACACCCCTCACTGTTACTACATACCCCGCTGGCCCCCGCATACACACCCCTCACTTTTACTACATACCCCGCTGACCCCCGCATACACACCCCTCACTTTTACTACATACCCCGCTGACCCCCGCATACACACCCCTCACTGTTACTACATGCCCCGATGGCCCCCGAATACACACCCCTCACTGTTACTACATGCCCCGCTGGCCCCTGGAGCTGACAGAGAGATGTCAGCTGGCCAACACTCTTCCCATCAGGGTTGACGCACAACCCTCCTGCTAACTTCACCCTGCCACATGTTTAAGTGAAAAGAGTGTGGGCACTGCATAGCCACTCTGAACAGAGGGAGCTTGACTTGTGTTTAGGCTGCAGTGTTTCGCAATGCGTAACATTCACCATTTAATAAACCTGCGTGAGCTCGCCTGGCAAAGCTGGTGAAGATCACAGCAATTGATGTCTGCTAATAACTCCAGCATAGCAAACCAAATGCATTCTGTTTTGAGACAGTGGCATTACTTCTGCTGTCCAAAACGGGCTTTAAAAAGAATATAGGCAAAAGAATAAAACACTTTTTGAGTGCATTCACAGATTTTTGTAAAATTGAGCTGTTCCTTGTGGGGATCAAAAACTGTTTCTCAAAATGTCAATACAACAGATTTTTTTATTACATTGTGGGGACATTTGGTGCTCATGATGGAATATGTACCTTTACTCCCCCACATACAGATACACAGCTTGCAAAGGGAAGGTGCCCACATCATATAGCCTGCCATTCTATGGGACTGAGATTAAAGACTGTGAAAGCCCCCCGAGCTCCACCGATACCCCCCTGCATTGTTCATCATGGGCTTCTGGGTTTAAACAGTTCCCTTCACGCCCATCCTCAGGCCCCTCCTCAGTGACTCTGCCCCCCCACACCACAGGATGTGCGCTCACGAGGGAATCACTGTTTGTCAGCGAGAGAGGCCACGATGCCAAATCGCCCAGTCCATGTAATCCTGCTTAAGGCTGCAGAAATTTCATTTTGACAACTGGCTGTGCTTTAGATTATTGTTTCAGGAGAACACATATACCCATCTCTGTATCACTTCCCAGCCGCTTATCCTTTTCAGGACTGCAGAACGCGGCCTGGAGTCTATCCCAGAAGGCTGTCAGTTCCTCACAGGGTACATACACACAGTCACAAACTATGGGCAATTCAGGTTTGCTGATTAGATAAACTACAAGACTTGAGGCAGTATGACAACGGAGCAAAACATCTTCTATGCTACTTAGGTACAGTGGACTATTCAGATTAATTTCCCAGAGCTCCATGACAAGTTTCATATTTTAAATGCATGCAAAGCAAAACAAGTGATCTGGAGGAAAGGTCTCCGTAGCTCTTGCTCATGCAGTAAGATGGATATACAGGTCACAGCAATTCACCTGTTCACAATGAGCGAATACCATATGTATGAATGTATTTCAGTCTGTAATTAGTGATGGACTTTGAGCCGATTGCTCATAATGTCTATGGGATTTCCAAGGAAGCTGTTCACTGGGTACCCGTATAAGCGATTTTACACGCCGTAAGACAACTGAGGGGGCTGTGGAAGATCAGCCAGCAGACATGGGATCGTCGCACTCTGAGTGCGTTTCCGCTGCGGGCAAAGGAGGGAGCCCTTAACTGGCAGAGCATGGCACCTTTCTGAATTATCCAGCTGGCTGTGCTGTAAATTCAGCCCCCCTGCCAGCTCGGCAAAATCTGTAGGGGAGGAATTGTATTTCTTCAGATTGAAAGTGGCAACCCTGGTGAGGGTCTTAAGTGACATTTTGCCGGGGGGGGGGCAGATTTTCTAGCTATACCCCTCATTCCCACACCCTGTGTCAGTTGGGGTTGGACACATCATGTCAACAAGTGTTAATCTAGCACTGAGCTTTTCCCCACTGTGCTTTGGTCTACCTAACGTACTCAGTTCCCATGCTCATATTAAAAGCATCCCCAGTATTTAATAATTAAGAATTCAGTGAATGCTGTAAAAGAGCTGAGGTCCCACATTATATCTGCTTGCTTGGGTCCATATCACACTCTCCTGTAACATCACATTCTGCTCTTAATTAGTACCAAAAAGTCAGGACATTTCTCACTTTTCAACGATTCTGCTGAAGTGTTCAACCTAAATAAATATGTGCAAGGTATTTCTTATTTTTGGACTTGACTGTGATAATAATGTACTATATATTATACAAAAAATTGGCACTCATGACGGACGAGATGCCCTCTTGCTTATAACTATTAAGACCTGCTTAAACGATAACCGAATCTGACAGGAAATTTGTTATAGTTCATCAAATTTAAAAAGCAGTAGAGGAAGGTCGTGTCATTATTCTGAACAAGCAGCCTGATGTTATTTTACTATAATAATCTTTGCTGATCTATCGCTGTGGTTCTTTATCAAATATTCCTCATTGTTCTTTTCAGAAATGATCTCGGTAGCTATTAAGAATAAAGTGCAAAGAGAATCTAATATAAAAATGCATTATCAGTCTGATCTTGGCATTCAGTTACTATACAATAAATACCCTTCGACAGATGGAGGGTGTGGATGTATCAGGGCTTATTTCAGACGCTCCAAATTTATGCATCACTGCAGTTTTCAAAGTAAACAAGGGATATAAGAATGCTTTTCCTTACCAGAGGAGATGGTGTGCAGGCAGGGGGGCCTCACTAACATACGCAGGCAATGTGAATTTTTAACAAACGTAAAACGATGCAAACGTTACAGTAATTGAAGGGCAGCTGAAAAGGTAATTATGACAACTGCAGCTATAATTAATTAATGCACATTGGACTGACAGTCTTTTTATTATGTTGGATATGAACACCGAATATGGGAATTTGAACTACTGTAAACAGTTATGTACAGTATTAGCCATAAGTTTCATGCAGTACACAGATAGAATGTTTAAATATTATAGCAGCAGCTTACTCCCGTTCTGAGTAGTGAAAGAGATTTATGGCTCGGAAAAAAACGCTAAGACTGTAAAGTAATTAAACAGCGGTCCGTCTCCTGTTAGTCAGTACCCATGGAAATTTAACTGGTTTAGTATTAGAAGTAGAATGCAGTTTGTTTCGGAGCTGTACTGAACCGTGTTACCCGTTCCATGTCCGTCCTGCTTCCGTTGCGGAATGTGGTTAAGGGGCACGTCAGTAAGACTAATGTGGGTCATTTCTCCGATATTCACAGCATGAAATGGAATTTACATTCTGTAACGAGAAATTACAAAACTCCCGATACCATAATGCCTTGCATGCCTGCACCCTCCTGCCTCACCTGTGTGTGTGTGTGTGTGTGTGTGTGTGTGTGCGTTAGTGGAGTTTGTATGTTCTCCATGTGTTTAAGGCAGCTAACTGGACCTGTCCATGGTATGAGCTTTTGCCCACCTTGTGTTCCCCCATCCAGGGTGTCACCCTGCCCTGTGCTACCTGGAATAAACTCCAGGTGTCCCTCTAATCCTGACTAGGATAAACAGTTGAAAGACAGAAGGATGAACAGTTCACAAGAAGGTCTACTGGAAACAATATTCTAACCCCTACTTATTAGCATTTAAACCTCTGTTACTGCTCTTAGTCCAACATTTTCATCTTGCTCTAAATAACAAATTTAAATTTAAAAGTATATTGAGGCCCTGTGATGGGTTTGTACCCCCTTCCTCGGTAATTCCCACCCATTGTTTATGTAACAGACTCCGGAGTACTGTGACTGAATAGTTTAAGTGGGCTTGGAAAATGAGTGAATGAGGGAGGGAGGAAGGAAGGAAGGATCTATGATCTTGCTTCAGGGTGTGGAAAATGGCTGAATGGACATTGACTGATACATTGAAAATTAAAGGTTCATCAGTGACATATTAGCTGATATTTGGCTGTGATGTGTGATGTAACATAGCTGAAGGCTGCGGAAAAAGTTCTTTAGTAGGACACGATTTGGAGAATAATGTACACCTAGGTGATTGGTATTCAGGATTGTCGACTAGGCAACAAGGCGTGGGACTGAATAAGCATCTACAGCTCGCAGGGAACCACATCAAATTGTAGTGTCGTTTTACAGCTGTACCTGCATCCCCCTCCTTCACTATCAACACCCACCAGCACGGACCACAGTTACCGACCCTAAAAGTCACACCAAGGGAGGAGCGTGCCTACACGAATATAAACCACAAGCATCTATGACATAATCACTTTGCAGCATGTTCTGAGTTCATGGCCCTGGTAGCTTTCTGGAGGCGCATGGAGGTTTAATGCTCTGAGGTGCTCCGAGGGGTAGGAGCTCAAGAGGCTTTGACAGAATGACAAAAGGAATTTTTAAATATTTTACAATTCTATGCAAAAGCACAGAATGACCAATTCCTATAAGCGTGATGCAACCAGAGGTCAATAGTTCAGGTCCAGATGCTACAAATCCAGACCAAGATTTTGTTTCAACCAACCAGTTGAACATAACGAGTCACAGACACAGAGAACTGAACTGGTTGGTTGGAACAAAATCTTGGCCTGGATCATTATTTCCTGGACCTGAACTATCTACCTCTGGTCTCAGCTGACAGAAACATAATGATTGATTGTTAGGGTATGAGTTTCACTGAAATTAAATTAAACGGTCTGGTACGGTAGAATTCAGGGCGTACTCGCTGCTTCCTGAAACAGACTGCAGACTCACGCTGACCTTGTGCTGGATTAGCGGTTATGAGAAATAGATGGGCGATTAGCACAAGCTATGATGATGACCACAACGTGCTACGATGACACCTTAATAAGGAAATCATCTGATCCATACGGAGTCTGCAAACCTTTGTTGTTTAAGGTATTGCTGTGCCCTGTCACTCTCAGTTTCATACCTGCTTTATAAACATCATTCTAGCCCTTGTCTGTTGGATATCAGACACTTTGGAAGAATTGCGCAATCGCAAAAGAGTAAAAATAAATGCACAGATTGCTTGTAATATAAATCCTGCCCGAGTGAAGTAAATATCCAGCTGGCTGAATAATGAACGTTTCTCTAAATGCTTGACCTTCAAATGTAAACACGATAGTATCACTTGCAGTTTAGACTGAGATACAGATACATTACAAATCCATACTTATTATATAACATATAGCCATTGTTTGTTCATTACTTATGCTATGGTGCCTTAGTTTCTGTTGTGCCCAAAGCTCAGGGCAAGAGCATTAGAAGCCCTGTCCTGTCAACAAAAACAGGCTGATGGCCGGAGGTGGCGCGAGAAGGGCATGTGTCTCTCTCAGTTTCACCCTGCATACAGAATATCTCATTTTTGATAATTATTGTGTCGTCATTTCGTAAAATATGACATTTATCAGAGGCACATAAAGGCAGTGGGTTTTAGTCGAGGTAAACTCACGATATGGTCAGTTTGGCCTTTCATGTGCGATCTGTGGGGGCTGAAAGTTTGTCCGCAGCTGGAGACCACGGCTGCCATGATACCACAGTCCCCCCCCCCCCCCCCCACCCCCGGCTTGTCTATGATCTTAAGAAGCTGGTCCCTTTGCTTGGGACCCAGTGGGGTGGAATCGGGGGCAGGAATTGAAGCGGTATGCCAGTTCCACCTCGCTATCGCTGCCCGACGCGGCCCTTGTGATGGTGAATCTCACAAACAGCAGGCAGACACGCACGCCACTCCCCTGCACCCTGCGCGAGGCGTCGGCGATGTATAAATAATGCACGATAGGCTTTTTTTTTTCACCACAGGGATAGAGTGAAAGCCCGCAAGAGCTGAGCGACTCCAAGATGAAGGATGAAGACTTATTTCACCTGCAGCCATTGTGAGATCTGGGAATTTGCAGACTAACCCCAGAAGGGATTACGGAACCGTCCCGTGATCTCAGTCCCTCTGCCCATTATCAGCTACGAAACTCCTGACCTTCCCCTCTGAACTGTTCTCAAAAGTTTGTTCCAAATTCTGGATTGGTACACAGAAAAATCTGATTAATCAGCATGACTTTTGTTTATAGAGCAAATTATTTCTTTTGTGGTTTCCCTGGGTTACATATTTCCGTAATAATCTATTCATACTGTGACCATTATGTCATGGCAGTTTTAAGAAACACATCGATCTCCAGTAGGGTAATGATTCTGCTATATGATCCACAAACGCACCCGGTCGCAGTGCTGCGTTTCAGCCAGACATCACCGAGACACACGGAAAATACTTTTATGTCACATTTCCTTCCTTATGTCTAAAGAAATACAAATGCCATAGTGGAACATAATGGTTAGTTAAAATCACACGTCCTGAATTTTAAGATTCACTTAGTAGAATACAGCCTGTAATCCCATCCAAAATTAAACCAGTTGTGATTTTATAAAAGCAAATAAATCCAGTTAGAGACTCTTACCAGAATTGCATCCCCTTGGCACAAAAATATTTCTTCTCTTTGGAAATGGAATAAAGAGATGTAGGAACTCTAAAGAGAGAGAAAGAAAGCGAGGGAGGTGTGGAAAGGAAGTCCTACAAGTCCGTTGCAGCCACTTGGAGCCGTGAAACAGGAAATAAGAAGGTGGCCTCGCGATCCTTCCTGCTCCTGCTCGTCCCGACCAGAGCTCCCCGCGCTCCCGACTGCCAGAGGAAATGGTAGCGTCCACCCTGGCTTAGGAGCACACCCCGGGGAGGGGGGTGTTGACAAGAGAGTGTGTGTGAGTGAAAATGAGAGAGGGAGACTCACAGGGGATGAGTGCAGTAGATAAGTGTGTGAGACGGGGGGGCTTTGACTGACAGATATGTTCATCTTTAAAGTGAAGAGTAAGCGATATGGTGGAGCTTCTGCACAAAGTGTCGCCCAGTCCTCTGTCACCCCATATTCCATGGGATGGCTGGGAATTACAAGATCTAAATCCCTCACAAAACTCACACTTTGTGTCTAATTACTTTTTAGCAATAGTCTGTTGAGCTGGGGACTGGGGATGGTGGAGGGGCCGTTTGTCAGCGCCTGCTCTGTGACAGAGATGCTGTTGTCATTTCGCTGCGAATAAAAGGTGTCACTAGCCCCTCCAGGGATGCCCAGGTTCAGAGCAAACAGGCCTTTCCAAAGCATCTATTGTGTCCCTCCCCGTTGCTCTGATGCACCAGCTGCACTTCTCTGTCTGTTCATGTGCCTTTATGTCTGTGGCAGTTGTGTTTAATAGTGCTTTTATAATGCTTTTTAGAATGATGATGCAGAATGGCGCTCGGGTAAGGCTCATTGGCCGGAGACAGTCTGAAGCAAACAGGCCCGCAAACATGATGCCCTGTGTTCAGGGCTCCGTGACAGATGGCTGCTCTGTGCTGATCATTCAGAAAGACGCCAATGAACAGGAGCGCGCTCAGCAGCCAGCCGTTAATCCCTCCTAAACTACTCTGTGACTGTTTTTTGCAGAAACGCCTATGTTCCAACTTTACCTTCAGTGTGTAAAACTAACTTAACAATGGAGTTTACATAAAGTCAGTAAAATTGTTAATTTGTTTTATGTATTTTTACTTTATATTTTGTATTAATCATTTTTATATGAATATTTTTGGGCTGTGGAATGAATCATCCGAATTTCCATTATTTCTTATGGGAAAATTCACTTTGATATACGAGTGCTTTGGATGACGAGCACGTTTCCTGAACGAATTATGCTCGCAATCCGAGGTTTTACTGTTTATGTGTGTATATACGTGTGTGTGCGTGTATTACTGTATACGCACACATATATAGTACGTGCATGTATGTGTGTACAGTATGTGTACTGTATATGTCCATAAATCCAAAAGAGTGCCGGAGACGAAGGCAGCCCATCTCAGCCAGAGTTGAAGGAATACCAGGAACCAGGAAGTAATTTGTGTTATTCAGGACTCCTGCATCAATGCCACCTGCATCAATGCCACCGGCACAGGTACTACACAGAAAGAGGAAGGGCTTGGCTTGGCCATCTTCATAAGCAAGAAATCATTCTCTTATTTTTTGGTCATAATGACTTTAGTTGGTATGTAGAGTATATTCAGAGATCAGCTTCTGAGCGTGTTATTTGTTTCTCGTAAGGGATACTCTGTCGTCTTTAAGACTGGCCTTTGTGAGGAGCTGCTGTCTTTGAATTCCCGTTCCACCTTTGCTTTAACCCCTCTGCCAGCCCAGGTTGGTCTGTGCCACTGCAGGACGTCATTATGGGAAGCAGATGATCTCCTGCACAGAGGTAAAACTCCCTAATCTCATGCTCGGATCATTCTAATGCAAAGAGGATTAGCTCCGCCCAATCAGGGCCCACGCCTAAATATAGAACAAATAACTGTCCCTCTTTCCTTTATTCCTTCACCTCTGCTCTCTCCTACCCTTCATCTCCAGCCACAATGCAAACCCTCTGGTATCTTTCATCAACAGTTGTTCACCTCAGACCTCACTGAGGTATATCCGTTTATCTCCCAAACTTTTTTTTCCAGTACAGTCACATTGAATGAATTAATATTACATGTATGCAGCACTTTTCAAAACACCCAGAATGCTTTACAGAACCAATGGGGAGCCACTTCAGCCACCGCCATTATGTAGCCCCCCCCCCCCCCTCCCCCCCCCGGATGACGTGACAGCAGCCATTCTGTGCCAGTACACTCACCACACTGTAGCTAAGGTGGTGAAGGGACAGGAGAGAATTCACCAGTCATATATAGGGGATGATTAGGAGGACAGATTTAAAAGGCCACAATGGGCGATTTTAGCCAGAACATCAGGGTACCACCTCTGAACCCTGAGCCTGAACCCCATCCCAAAAAGCACACCAAAGAGGCACTGGTTCACATAACCGTCTGGATGCAGGAGGAAGCAGGTGGACCTCGAGGAAACCCCCTGTGTCACAATGCGGGAACATGCAAGCTTCGGATGTGCAAGAAAGCCGTAGACTTGTGTCTGATCCACCTGCCTGTACCTGGACACGTAGTAGGACAGGCCTGGACGAATCTACACCCGTCCATCTTGATATGAAATGTCTGTGGTATTTCTGATGACCTTGGAGTGAATGGTCTTGGTCCCGCTATTCCCAGATGTGCAGACCTCACCGGCCAGACTGTCCCCAGACTGTCCCGGATTGATCTCTTCCCTTCACTGGACATGCAATTTGAGAGGTCATTGCCGCTTGTTTATTTCCGGAGGCTGTGTGTCCATTTCCACACTTCTGCCCCCCTACCAATACACCATTATGCAGATCTGAGTTGTCCTCCACTTTGGGGAGATGCTGCTCCCAGGATGGCAGCTGGAGCCTTTAGCTAATGAGCTGAAAACCGCATGCTGATTATTCACATAGCTCTCAGAACCATGCAGCAGACTGACAGAGAACCTAGAAGGAATGTGTGGGGCGTGGCCCCCCCACTGCCGAGGTCACATCCTCCTTACCACTCATGGGGGTGAATCAGGTGAAGTTTGTGTGCTGATTATGTCTGTCTATAACTGAAACTAAGCCCTGATGTCACAGCCCTTTCCTTCATGGGGAGGCTGTACTGGGATATTCCCACTGCCCATGAAAGCACAATGTTCCTTGGGCCTTGTGTCTTGTGGTTCCAATCAGACCAGAGGCTGCCTCACATCGTCAAAACCCACAGAGGAGAGGCCTTGATGCAGCATTATCTCTGGGTTTTACGGGTTCTCCAACAGAACCACTCTGTAGAGACTCGGATTACAGGGACAACAGGCTGCCTGATGAGGTTCACAGACCTTATATCCCATAAAGCCGCCCCCCTGGATGAAAAGCTGAAACCACTGATTGACCATCACATGTGCTTCGATGCAGGATCCTGCCTGTGACTTTTAGCACGAAAAAGATAACTTTGAAGCTGGTGTCATGAATGCGGGTTGGATGGCAGGAGTGTCACATGCTTTACAGCAGTGTGTAATTTTGTGCTGTGGGGCATCACCTCCTGTTCCATTACAACATGTTCCTGGGGGGTGATGGATTAACTTTAAACCCATCTCCCCACTGTTAGAGAAAAAGATACGTGAGAAGGTAATCCTCGCAGTGATTTGGGGAATGAAGGTAACCCCCAGCAGTGTGTGTGAGGGGTTTCACTGTCCTTAGCAAATCACTCATGAAAGATTGCGAGAGCTCCACCCCTAGTCCTATTATCCACCAATCAGCTCCCAGTACAAGACTACCTGTGCCCTGATGCAAGTGACTGATTCAAAATCCCAGTCTGGGTCTGGGTAGAGCCCGCCTACTTTAGCAATCCCACCCGAATCTGTGCCATAAACCAGTTCATCCTTCGCAGAATCCTCTGCCCTCATTACGTGCCTCGTCTCGCATCAGAAGAGCACCACTTACATGGACACCATTGTGTTTCATGCCACTGCGCTCCAAAATAACTTCAAATCACTCCCCTGACAAGTGTTTGCTGTTTGTTCATATCTGATTAGCTGTTTTCTATTTGTGTTCCTCACTGCGGTGAAGAAACATCCATCCACCGATGCACCCAATGCCAGGTCACAGCAAACCCTCTTTCTAAGCTCAGGCCCTTGATAAATTCTGCGCCTATTTAATCTGCATGGTGTTGCCCGGCCCATCGCGCGGCTGGGGAGCTTCATATTGAAACAGATGCTGATTCACTCAGAACCAGTGAGAAGGCGGGACAGAATGATGCAGCGCTTTCCAGACATTTAATTTTACCCCAGTTACGTAAACTGCATTGATGTTGAGTCTCATCTTGGACGTTGTGCATTTTGCACGCAAAATATTCCTCTGACGGAGGATATTTCACCTTCATTTTCTGCTGTTCTGTTCAATTAATTTGTCCTGATATTAGTTTGACACAGTAAATACAAATTGGATGCATGCAGGTTATCTCCTACACTGATTATTGATTAATAGGCTTCTGAGCTGCAGATGACTGGAGTTCAATAAAGCAAAGCCTTGTGGGTATTATCATAATTGAAGTCAGGTTACCCCAGTCTTTCTACATACAGGGCAGGCTGGACCACAGCTGGTATGATTTCAGCATTTTATTTTTTTTTATTATCATATGCTTTTATAAAGAACAAATAAACAAGCAAACGAAAATCTACTACTTTCCTAAGACACTAGAAAACAGTAGAAGAGGCAAATAAACAAAATGTATTTTAACTTTTGTATTTGATATTTGCACAATTCACAATTCACCCAAATGTTTACAGCATGGCACTCAGACACAGACACATGACCCATTAAGGCAATAAAAGAGACAGAGGCTCAGATCCAGGTAATTTTGGAGAACCTTGTAGGTGAAAGAGATAGTGGAGGAGATAATGTGTGACATCAAGGCAGTGGTGGAAAAAGGCAGTGGAGGAGGAGATCGAAGCCATGGTGGATGTGATGGAGGATTAGATGAAAGCAGTGGTGGAGAAGGCTAAATAAAATGACATTAAAATCCTTTTAACTTATGAATAAACCAATATAAAAATGGAGAGAATGGTGTTTTATTTGAACATATTCAAAACTTGACGTCATTAATTTCTTAAATGTCTAAAAAGGAGGTTACATGCACATTCTGTCTCAGTAAGACAAAGCCAAATCCAGATTCTGACATAAGTGAAATCATGAGGTTTTTAAAGCTCAAGAGCAGACAGGCTTGCTGCTTCTCATCTTAAGGGCTTGACTGGCCTTCTGGGACTTTTACATAGTAAAATTCAAGTGGTACAAAACATTAAATGCCCGACTGTACTAATTGTAAAAGAAGCAGGTTAACAGAAGATCATGTTCAGATCAGGGAACGGGCTTTCCGGTCAGGTCAAGGCAAAATACTGAAAACAAGATTTTTTTTTTCCACCTAAAACCAATGACTAACAGCCATCTACCTTCTAAAAAGTCGTCCTTGTCAGGGTCACCAGCAGTCTAGTGCAAGTAGCATATGTCACAAGTCAGGAATACTCCCCCTGGATGTGATACTAGTCCATTGCAGGGAACATGCACACAAAAACACACAAAAACACACACAAACACACGTTTGTATTAATATCTTTGTGGGGTCTATCTACTTTCTATGAGCATAACCCTAATCCCACCTATAACAATATTACTCCTACCCAGCCGTAATTACAACTATAAGTAACCAAACAAAATACAACATTTTTAGCATTTTTAGCATTTTTATTGCCTTTACAGGTTTCCCTGTTTCCCAGGTTTCCCAAAAATGTCCCGACAAGGTCAAAATAACAGCTTTTTATCACAATTTTTGGATATTGTTCCCTACAATCTAATATGTACATGATCACACAGACAAACACACACACTCGCGCAAACACTATAAGCAAATTACGGATGGTGAATGTTTTCTCACGCCTCCCTTAAATGTACCCAGAGTCTGTTGCTGAACTCCACACCCATCTGCAGCCCCTGCTGAGACCCATCACCCGGTGACTGGCTCCCAGTTTGGTTCCTCCTTTGGTTAAACCAGCATCCACTACTATTGCTAATTAAAATCCCAACTCCTTACCCCATCCCCGCTTTACATGTCCAAGCCTACAGTACCATATTTGCACAAGCTTGCTATCGGGGTCTAGGGATGTCCTTAGGGGGGGGTCATGGCCAGGCCCAGTAAATATGTGCCCACCCTTGCTGCCTCCCCACGCCAAAATAATAAAAGCAAAATATGGATTATTTTATTTTATAAGCGGGGCCATAGGAGACACTGTGCAGTGTGCCTCCTCAACCCATAAATATAACTGGCCTCTGATGCCCCCCATAAACATAACTGGACCCCGATTAAGTGCCACTGCTTGCAGTGCAATAATATGGTGCCATTACTGTGCAACCAGTGATTTTTAACAACAAATGGCGCCACAGAATAAGTGAGATTAGAGATGTTTCCCCGGTGGCCGAGAAAACCCAAAATAAAGAAAGACACGTCCAATAGAAAAACGGGCTACAGAGCATATTATTCACATTCACAACGGACATGCAAACACACTGAGAATTCATATTAAGAAAACACTTTCATCAAAATGACAACGCACACGAACCACATTTTACAAACGCGCTGCACCTTCCTAGACGTGCCGCAAATACAAAATCAGTCACATTAATCCTACCATTTACCACACAGCTTCTTGATTGTTGTTGTGGCAATCTGTTGAAACGGAAGCTACAGTGAAAGCTCACAGTGATCACGTCTGTAGGGGTGAAATTCACTATAACTGGATGATCACTATAACCCATTTTTTTCTTCCTTATGTCTCAGGCTGATTACCATCTAACTGACATGTATATTTTC
This sequence comes from Brienomyrus brachyistius, assembly GCF_023856365.1. Classification (NCBI taxonomy): domain Eukaryota; kingdom Metazoa; phylum Chordata; class Actinopteri; order Osteoglossiformes; family Mormyridae; genus Brienomyrus; species Brienomyrus brachyistius. The sequence goes on from NC_064545.1 coordinate 11,854,122, forward strand.
TACATGGATATAAGGTAATAAAATGGACAGTGTCATTATTTACTTAATTGTAAAAACTTTCAAAATACAGTAAAACTTACAGTGAAATTACAGTACAGTAAAATCTCGTTATAACGTACTTTAAGGGAACTGGTAAGACAGGCCGCTATATCCAGGGTTGCTGTATGCCCAGAGCACAACTACAGGACACCATTTACTCATGCCACACCCAAGCAGAGACACCTGTGTTATAGATTATTAGATTGTATATGTAGTAATCCAACTTTACCTGAAAAGATGCGTGTCTATTAATAATCACGCTGGATATCACGGGCACGCCACGCGCCTTGTAGGCGGAGCCTGCATGTCCGTTATAGCGATGACCATCCATTCATGTCTATGCACATAACCCTAAACCCAGCAATGACAGCCTTAGCCCCCTACCCAGCCCTAACCTTAACCATAAGTAAGAAAACCGAATACAAGACCTTTGGCTATTTTCGTTTTTTAGATGGCACAGATTTTTAAATCACAGAATCTTATTACATTGTGGGAACATTTGCTAATATATACATGAGCCACAAAGACATACGCCAACACACACACACACTCTACATGCAACTTAGAGATTGTATTTCACCCAACGGCTTGTCACTGGACTGTGGGAGACAGGACCAGAGCAACAGGGGGAGGGGATGTAAACTACACACACACAGCGTCGTGATGAAGGTCTGAGGTGACTGTACCTACTAAGTCAGTTCCGTTCATTCCTCATATCCATCCATCCATTTAAACATTTTTTCTGGGCAGGGTTAAGGGGCCTACACAGGGCCTGGAAGAGATGCCAGTTGAGCTGAAATATCCGTGATGAAATTATTCGGCAAGATACTAAGTTTAGGATTTATTCATTAAAAACTAATGACGCCGAATGACAGCTTGAATGACTCCATCAGCAGTCACATGATCTAATTATCCCTGCACTCTCTCTGTCTAGGCGCTCGAAGATGAAGAGATTTTACATCCTGCATTGATGGCCGATGAAGACTGAGTCTCTCCAGAGCTGAACACAAATTTCGATCAGAGGCACAACTGCATGAATCCTGATGAGATGCCGCTTGAACCAGCTGTGTTCAGGCTACAGGTGCATTGCTCAGCTCTGCTGCTACCTTCCTAGACTAAGCACTGGAGAAAAAATATCTTCTGTAAGTAAAATATTATGGTTAATGTTTTAGAACATATAGTAATAAATTATATAAATAGGACATAAAAGTCTTGCGTGTAAATGCAGGTATGCTGGGAGGCAGACACACTATTCCTCTGCCCTGTAGGATTTCCTGGTAAATCACGGGCCCACGTCACATTTGTGTCGTTTGTGGGTATTTCATTGTTTCATTCTACGCTCCAAAAGCCACACATACAAAACCTTGTTGATTCTGCTAAACGCAACAGCCACTGAGACTGTCCTGAAAGACCACCCCACCCCCCCCACCCCCCCCAGTCCTGATCAACCTCCTCAGGATGAGAAAAGAGATCGCCTTACCTCCGTCAGCCGTGGTGGTGCCTCCGAGTCCCAGTGCTGGGGGATCCTCGGTGGTCAGGTTGGTGCAGGGAGGCAGGGGGGGGGGCAGTGGTGGTGGTGGGGGGGGGGGGGGGGTTTCTTGATGCAGTCTGGGCGAGTGCTGCATCCTAATAAGCATCAGAAGGCGTCCCTCACTCTGAAGTAGTGCTGACTCTGTATGTGGGCTGGGCAGGGCTGGGCTGGGCTGGTGGGGGGGGGGGGGGGGGGCACCAGCTGGCTGGGGGTCAGCAGCTACTGCGTGCATTTGGGTTGGCTCTGCCCAAGGCCTCCCCCACAGGTGACCACAGTGCACTGGGGACCCGGACTGAGCAACCAGCAGGATGGACAGATAGTGGGAGCAGATTGAGTGAATTAGAGCCTGCGCCCTTTCCAGGGGGAGGAGCTTACCCACTCACAGCTCTCTAGGCAGGAGGCCCGCTTGCCCGGATTCCCCCCGGTCCGGTTTTCCGTCCCTGCATCCAAACTGCTGTTGGGTGTCCTCCTTTTAGCCCCCTTGTTCTCCTGTTCCCCTCCCCGCTACCCGCCTTCCTGTCGGCAACTAGCTTTATTGTCTCCCACAAAAACACACAAAACACATGCGCACACATACTAGGGAAGCCAAGAACAGCCATGCAATAGATATACCAGCTTCTGTACCATATGTACGAATTAACACCCCCCCCCCCCCCAAATCAACAACTTTTCACGGGTGTCGTGCTTTTTGACTTTTCGTCCTCCATTGTAGAGTCCAGCCAGTGGTCACTCTGTCTGTAGATTACTGACAACAATGTGCCGTGTGTCTGTAGGATGTCGCTGAAATGCCATTTTGAGGAGCTCATACAGTTATGCACCTATAGTACCAGTGTGTTAGTCTGGCCTTGAAAGAGCAGTTTGTTCTGTATTGACTGAAATGTTCTCTCTGTACCAGAGTCTGCTAGCTGTCTTTCAGTCACGTGACCAAGCCTAGTCCTAACCATAGGGTACCCTGGGTGTTAGTCTTCATCCAGTCATTTAAGGGAGGGGGGCGGGGGGTTAGCATTGATCTTTGCCAGGCACTGAAATGAGCTTTTTGGCCACTGAGAGACAGAGACTTTCCTTCTGTAATGATCTGTGGTCATATGTCTGATTAACCATCAGTACAAGAGAAAATTCATTATTAATAATGATTTTTGGCTGCAGTTTATATTCTGTTGTTCTATGCTTCAGATACCTGTCATCATCTTGGAAGAGTGCAATGCAGATCTATAATAGTGCCTTTGGCAACACCTAAGCACTCTTTGATGTACTGGGATGGAGTTTATTTTTGCACGGTGCAGGCAGAGCGCCATCTAGAGGACCTGAGCATATAACGCAGGCTGGCTCTTGAAGAAGGCAGCCTGAGGCGGTGGGAGTTTGGTCAGACTGGAAATGTTGTTTAAGGAGAGTTCTGAATAATTGCTGAAGAAAATATTGCATGTTTTTACTTTATTTGTAGAGTGTATTATTGTATTATTTATGTGTTGCAATGTTTGTTTTTGTGTCTTTGAGCCCTTGTCCTTAATAGGTTTTTTAACTTAATAAGAATTGTGTTCATAAGTGACTTGCCTGGAAAAATAAAGGTTAAATTAAAAAAATTAATTAATTGTTATGCTTAAAATTTATTTAGATGTCATATCTACGCTTTTTAAATTGAATCAGGAGATGACAAGTGGAACTATTGATTCTGTAGTGGTTACAGCGAGTTTTTTCAGTTATATATTATGGTTCTTATGAAACGACCTCCACTTTAATCGTGTAGTACATCAAAAAAAAGCTGCTGACAAAATCAGGAGCAGTAACATCCTTAACTGTCCTAATAATTGCATCTGTTGGGCAGAGGCCTTCCCCTGCAGCAGTGCAATTTATCCATCACTCAGTTTCCAGTAACCCTAAATTTCATTAGGATTGCTGTGACCACGATATATACAGCACTGTTCAGTAGTCTTAGGACATCACAGAAAATGTTTAAAGCTATTTGTCTTGGCAGCCGAAGACCTTTGCACAGTATTTCCCATTCGCTGACAAGCTGCTTTATAAAGTGATATTATGCTTAAGAGCTCTGTGATGCCCCTGGGTGGTTAAATACTATTGCATTGTGTGCTGACATAAAAATTTGACTATAAGAAGCCAAACCATTAAAATTAAATTTATGTTTGCAGCATGAGATTAGAATATTAGCTTCACTGAATGTGCAATTAAATCAGAGTAAATAAAATGCGTATCCAGGTGCTTTATTTTTGCTCTATGTTTATACATTTATTTATCATTTCAAAGCTTATTTTACTGTAAAACCAAATGCAATCTGACTATAAAGTCTATAATATCTCAGCTTTGAGCTGTGCTTATTGTGACCTGAAGCTCTTGGAAAAGTCCCACATCCATTTGCTAATGAATCTGAAACTCCCAGAATGCTTTTCTCATCTGGAAGAGTGTTTTGAATCCAGCATCCTCATACAAATGGTCCAACTACCCTTTATGGAATGAGAATCAGAAGCCATTATTAGGCCAGTAGCCTAATCAGCCATTTTTTTTTACAAAGTCATGTATTATTTTAACTTTTATTTCTTTGAGAGATGTTGGTCTCTGTTAATGTTCAATGTGTATTATGTCAAACGGGCAACTAACCTTGGTGGTATATAAATAGTGGAGTGTGGTTGTGGTGTTCAGGATGGGGCATGGAAAGGGGATTGTTTGTATATCTTAAACATAAATTGTTAATCATAAAAAGGAAAGCAAATATACATATACATGGTTTTACAAAACATGCTAATGTGGAAAAAGAAAATAATATTTTTAAGTAGCCAATACAGAAATGTTATACTGAACACATCTAGCAAAACAGACTAATGACAGGAGTTTCTTGAGTTACCTCAGGATGTCTAAAATATCTTGAAGAATGACTTTGAAAAATAAATAACACAAATTTTACCAAAATAACCCAAATCATTATAATTATAGTAACAATAATTCTAGCTGGCAAATGAATGGAAGACTGTATACCTCTCTAAATATTATTTAATTCAAAAATAACAACTGAGATTATATATTAAACCCATAAAGAATGTAATAAATGTATGTATGTTTTTAACTTTTACCAGTCTGCTCATTTATATGTAAAGCTTTCTGAAAACCTTTTAATTAAACGAAATTACATTTTTATCGAAGTGGTTTGGGTTTTTTGAGATATGTGTACTTAAAATACAGTAACTCTTTTATTTAACAGACCCCAATATAACAGGATTTGTGTTTAACAGTCAAAATTGTACACTGCTATGTATTTTGTCAGTCATGCTGCGAACATAACTCGCATAGATCATTCTAATGTCTGTCCATCCATCCATCCATCCATCCATCCATCCATCCATTTTCTGCTGCTTACCCAGGGTCGGGTCATGGGGGCAGCAGTCTAAACAGGGATTCCCAGACCTCCCTCTTACCAGTCACCTTCTTCAGCTCCACCGGAGGAATATAATGGCATTTCCAGGCCAGCCGAGAGATACAATCTCTCCAGTGTGTCCTGATTCTGCCCTGGGGCCTCCTCCCAGATGGATATGCCTGAAACATCTCCCCAGGGAGGCTTCCAAAAGGCATCCTAGATAGATCTCTGAACCACCTCAACTGGCTCCTTGCGATGCAGAGGATCCCCCGCACAGGGTAGGGTGAGAACCAGTTTTGGAGGTGCTGACCCACATCACGACTGCCTCACACTCAGCTGCAAACCACCCCAGTGTGTGCTACAGGTCACCCGCTGATGATGCCAATAGGAACGCGTCACCTGCAAAAAGCATGATCCTGAGACCACCGAACAGACTCCCTCCCTTTGGCTACACCTAGAAATTCTGTCCATAACAGTTATCAATGGACAAACCTTCCTGTCCATTACTGTAAACAGCATGGGTAAACCCCTACTTCCCCCCCAACTGAAAGCCTCACTGATCTCCTCCCACATCTGAATTTTACATCAGCAACCACCAAAGCCTTTCAGCTACTTTAGTAGCTCAGAAGGCTTCCTTGTTCAGCCTGACGGCTCCCTTTGCTGCTGGTGTCCACCACCGGGTTTGGGGATTGCCGCTGTGATAGGCACTGGCAACCTTATGACCACAGCTTCACACTGCTGCCTCAAGTTTGGAATCTTAGCACATGGCCCATTCAGGCCCAATGTCCCCTGACTCCCTCAGAATGCAAGAGAAGTTCCACCATGAGTTAAAGATCTCCCAGACGGGAGCCTCTGCTAGATGCTCCCAGCACACCCTTACTCTGTGTTTGGGTTTACCAGGTCTGTCCGGCGTCTTCCCCCACCATCGGATCCAACTCACCACCAGGTGGTGCTCTTCACCCGAGTGTCCAAAACATACAGACGTAGATCTAATGATGCAATTACCAAATCAATCATCGAACTGTGGTCTTGGATGCTCTGGTGCCAAGTGCACCAATGAACAGCCTTATGTTTGAACATCATATTCATTATGGACAAACTATGGTTGACATAGAAGTCCAATAACTCATCACCATTCGGATTTCGATCAGGCAGGTAACTCTTCTCAATCACACCCTTCCAGGTTTCACTCTCATTACCCATGTGAGCGTTAAAGTTCCCCAGCAGAACAATGGAGTCTCCAGAAGGGTCGCCTACTAGCCCCCCCCCCCCCCCCCCAAGGTCTCCAACAGGGTCGGATCCTCTGGACTGCTGTTCAGCACGTACGCAGAGACCACAGTCAGAGCGCCTTCCCAAACTTGAATTTAAATGGAAGTGATCCCGCAACACACTGGCACCAAACCAGGAGGCTATCAGCAGACCCACCCCAGTCTGGCACCTCTCCCCATGGGCAACTCAAGAGTGGAATAGAGTCCAGCCGCTCTCCAGGAGTTCAGTTCCAGAACCAAGCTGTGCGTCGAGGAGAGCCCGACTATATCTAGTCAGTATCTCTCTACCTCCTGCACCTGCTCAGGCTCATAACCAGAGAGATTATGTTCAATGTACCGAGAGCCAGTTTTAGTAGCCGATAATCTGTCTGTCGAGGCCCCTGCCTTCGACTGCCAGCCGATCTACACTGCACACTACTCCCCGGCTCCTTCTGCAGGTGGTGGGCCAACAGGAGGAATTTAATAAATATATACATTTTAAAAACATGTACGTGAAGTTTTAAAACCCAACAATAACGCATAGTATCCATTATGAATTTTAGTGTTGAATTTTACCTCAAACTACCTCCCACCTTTTTTCACTGAATTTAAAAGTGCGTCTCCTGCATTGTAGCTCGTGGTGCATCTTTAAGTTGCTGGTAAAATCAAATCTGGCTGAACTTGGCTGAATCTGGCCTCTGCATTCCTTTCTCGTTGTAAATTAGAAAATAAAACATACATTTTCCATTAATATTTATCTGAATTAACCCACTGCAAAATATGTCTACTATGTTTAACTTGTTAAAACACGAAAGAGATTTTTCTAGGGTGCAGAAAAGATCAGTACTACTGGACGGCCCAGAGAATGTGGTCTGACATGGCCCATGTCTTCAAGCTCACACTTAATCTATTGCTGCTTTGACTCAGAACACAATATGCGTGCGTTCCTGCCGGTACAAACCTCAGAAAAAACCTGAATGTGTGTGAAGGTATATTTCTTTGTATGTACCCACATATGTGTGTATGTAAGGGTGTATGTGGCTTTTTTATCATATGGTATAATTAGAATATGTTTGACTCAATATAAATTTATCACAAATCCATATTATGAAAAGAAACAATATAAAAACAAAAAATACTTCAAAAATCTACGGTGACCACCTTCAAAGTGCATGAAAAGTGGGGCTGAGGTCTGGTACTAGAGGCCTAATTTATTTAATAAACACTTTCATGATAATGTTCTTTCTCAGAATACATTTTGACCACCTTCAGAAAGACCGCTGTGTCTTTTCCCTGTACAATTTCGTCTGTTTGTGTTTTTGCTAAAGCCTAAACCTTTGCAGCAAATCGTTGTGTTATTATGACAGTTACTGCCTCTATTTGCATACATATGTTGGTAATAAAAGGCAAACATACATGCAAACGTAAATGTGACCCTAAACCTAACCCAATTTTCAGTTTAAATATTTTTAGTATCTTATACCATTACAAGAAACAAAACTACACTTAGGAGTTTTTTTAGGTGTAATGCAATACAGTATATTGAAAGTTCACATTAAGTTACATTAAAAATGTAATATCGGTGTGTTATGTCATCATATCAAATTTACAGTAAACACGACGCTTACACATGGTAAGATTACTGGAAACACATGTCTGTTGTGCTAAAAAGTCATGAACACACATTTATCAGCTATTTAAAAACATTTTCCCGGGGAAGTTTGCCACTGGCCCACCCTAGTAATGGCTCCGCCCCCCCCATCCATTCATCTCTAAATACGCCCCTGATGGAAACCTTTTCAGTTTTGGGATCTACAGTCTCGCCAGGACATGAAATGGTAGAGCAACACCATGAAAACGTTCACGATGACACACTTCATGCGACAGCTGAGGACGTTCAATGAGCCCTGGCAGCTACTGCTCTACTCTCATCTCACCGTCACAGTCGAGTTCAAATCGAGCACAAACAAAATCGTCAAGTGCGCAGGAATGAGCAGTGGTGCTAATCTGCCCACCCTTCAGGACCGGAGTCAGGAAACGGGGACGGAAAATCGTCACAAATCTCTCACTCCTAGGCCACAACCTCTTTGAACTTCTCCTGTCCAGTAGCTGCTACAGATCACTGAGTGCCAGAACAGACAGACACAGGAAAGGTTTTTTCCTACAATGCATCACTCTTGCGAACAGATAACCCAGCTGCCTCAGCTCAGACGTACAGTTGCCCCCCCCCCCCCCCACTCCTATACCTCATTGCTATAAATTACTCACTATACTTGTTGTGTACATTGCACATTGCACATTTTTGTGCATTTGTACCAGTTGAGATATACACTGAGATGCAGTCCTGCACATTTATCAGCAACACATCCACGTTGTAAATATCAGTCAGACTGTATGTGAGCATAGGGGTGGCATGGTGGTGCAGTGGTTCGCACTGTTGCCTCACACCTCTGGGACCTGGGTTTGAGTCTTCGCCTGGGTCACATGTGTGACACATGGCTCTGATAGGACAAGAGATAAATAGTTTTACCTGCAGAAACATGTGCATAAACTAAAGACCCATGAAGCACCATGTACCGGTCTGAGCGGCACCAAGCGTGCAGCGTCCCTGAAGCACCATGCACCGGTCTGAGTAGCACTGCCTACACCCGTGGCTACTCTCAAAAGCAAAATTATCCTATCAGATCTTAGAATTTCCCCACCTTCTTTTCATTTATTTCTTGGCTTTTTTGCCCCATTTGCAGTCCTCCTTCGAGTGGAACCCCATTCTCTCCATGACAGACCCCACCAGGGAGGTGTTTCCCCACAGATGTGCTGCAGATTTTTCAAAATGGAAACATGCCTTTTATGGAAGAGGGCAGGCCAAGTTTCGAAACATACATGAGTATGAGAAAAAATACTCACCCACAGTTGGATTCTTTACCACCAGAGGGAGCCCTAATAAATCCTCGTTAATTTGGACAGTGTTTTGTTCAGTCCAAACAAAGTTTAATGCTTCAGTTAATCACCTAACTGAAAGAGACACGTCTTTTTACAGAGAGGACTGCTGTCATGATTTCTGGCACTTCTCCAAGTCACCAAAACCACCCATTGTCAGCAGGCATGAAAACAGACATTTTCTATATCTTTGAAGTTTGAGGTCAAATGAGATGTAGCCTACTGTAGAACACGAACATAGTGAGTTTTCTGCTGCATCATGATATATCAGCTTGAAGGTTCTTGATAAAAATAGTGCAAGGGTCTCACTTAAAATCTCATTCGTTTCACAGTAATAGCTTGAAATGGGCAGGAGATAAAGGGAGTGATGAGATTCAGTCTGTGTGTTCAAGCTTCTCGCAATGACATCACTGCTTCAATGACATCACTGCTTCAATGACATCACTGCTTCAATGACATCACTGCTGGCATCATCAGAATAATCAAAACCAGATCGAATTTCACCTACCTTTATGTCAAAAACAGGGCACATACAGCTGTGGGAAAAATTGAGAGACCACTCTATATTTCTAAACAAATCTGCATTTTAAAATCCTGGTTTAATCGTGGTTCTGTTGGCAGAAGGTTATGCTGAGCAGCAGGTTGCTTCCAGGTTGGAAATTTCTAAAACAGCAGCACACAAGAATAAGGTGAAGCAGGAGACACTGGGACATTCTAATGGCAGAGATGACCGTTAACTTATCCAGCAGTTTCTCATGAATCATAGGATGACATGCAGGTAATGATGTTGGAAACATGAAGGACCTTTAACTGGTGTCTCTGATGCTGTTCAGAATGAAACGTGATGGTACAATGCTGCAGGTGGTCATCCGAGTTATACCCAAAACCATCAGACTGGGGAGGGTATCGATATTCCCCTCCGCCTCCAAAGCTGGGGACTCCAATGCTGCCCCTGCTGTGTGTGTCGAGCATTTCTCCTCCTACACCGATTTACTTCCACAGTCCAAAAACAGGTGAAATTGTGTTTTTAGGTAGCTTGTTCTGTATGTGTGTCCTGTGACTGACTGGCATCCCATCCAGGGTGTCTTTATGCTGGGCTTGCATTCATTTTTTTATATCTTTAAAAGATTTTAATAATTCAATTAATAATATTGTCAATAATATCCAATTTGATCGAACGGTTTCGCAATAAAGAGAAGATGGCAGGGCCAAATATAAAAAAACATGCATTATTTTAAACCACCACTAGAGGGATACAGCATTCACAACAAATGTACAATGTCACAAGTTAGTAGAAATTCCGATATACAGCACAAATTTCACATTCAATGTTTTTTGGCTTGAAAATGTTGCATTTTGTTTCTTTAATTTAATTAATTCTAATTCTTGATACATAATTTCACATTAAGAACTACCTCTGACTTACAGTCATACCAATACCAAACTGTCGCCCGGGGCACTGATTTGCAAAGTTTTTTTTCCCACAGGAATCTGTTGTACATTATAAACATTTATATTACAGAAAAGTGACAAACATAAATACTGTAACAGATCAGTCGGTCGTTGACCATTTGCACAAGATTATAAAGCAACCTGTTAACCATAATTCTTAACACAATTGACTGTAAATGCGCTTACTGATGCGCAAATCCGCAATACGCTCTAGAATTATGGGAATCGATAAAGAACGACGGCTGTTTGAGCCAATGATAAAAAGACAGTCGTTCCTCGGATCTGTTCCAACCAGCGCGGGGTTTCGCTACGTAAGTCCCGCCCACCTAGACGCGCTCAGTGAATTACCAGGGAGAGAAAGAAGTTTGCGCTCGGTGTTACAACAGTAGCCAGTAAAGAAGGTCACGTTGTACTTACATTTGCTGGTGAAGTTTAAGATTTGGGCGATAATAACAGTGGACAAGTCCTGGACGTTTGAGGGGATGACTGGGAGCAAACATTACTTTGAGGCAAAGTTGGCTTGCGCTTGTTAAACTGTCACCAGGCACGGAAGAGTATGAATTGTACTGGGGAGCGCACGCTTTGATCAGCCCTCATTTAAAGGTAAGGCACGGAAGAGTACGAGCTGTACTGGGGCGCACACGCTTTGATTAGGCAGCCTTTAAAGGTTTCCTGCGCGCAACGCAGGGACGGGAGTACAGCTGACTCTCACCGTATAACAGCGATCATCAGGGAACGGTTTTCTTAATTAGTAATGGTTACAAGTTCATAAAGTTGCATTGCAAACGGCGGGTTTCTTTCCATTGGGGGTATGCCAATAAAAATGCCAGTAAAATTGTGATCTTTAGAGTTCTGTTTACATGTCAGTCGGTCTTCTGTAGTCCTTTTCTGGTAGTCTGTCCATGTTATGTCTTGTATCAGGTATTCGAGATACTCAACGGTCCGTTATGACAAATGCATTTACATTTTATTGAGTTCTTCGTTAATAAATTTGTAATATGCTGCTTAAAATTACATGTCAGTTTCGCGGTGTTGTAGTCGGGTTTGGGGTTCTGGGATCACAGTGTAGCACTGGGTATTACTGGGCCAAATCTCAGCTGGTCTGGATCCTGTCCAGGGACCTTTGGCAAAATGAACTTGAAGACGAAATGATAATGGTGAATATGGGTGACTTTAAACAGTCAAAACAAACGATTAATTAAACAAAAATGAGATCTGTATTCTGTTTTGTGAAAAATAATGTTTGACCAACTGAGCAATTTGTGTCACTTATTACAACTAAACATACTTCCTTCTTAATTTAATGTGTGTGTCTGTGTGGGTGGGTGGTTGGTTGTGTCTGAAATGAAGTCTACACACCATCACAACAAATCTGTTTTGAGTGGTGAAACTGAAAAATTATTTTTAGGAAGTTTACACTTCTTCCATTCTATAAAACCCACATCTTCTCTTCTGTGTGAAACTAATTTTACCAGTATGACATCTTCGGTGGAGCCCATCTTACAAAATTGTGCCACTCTGGAAGTTTTGAGGATATGAAATTCACTGTATCAGAAATATACACGTCGTCAAGGACTGACACTCAGTTTTACAACTGGTTGTGCTGCTCATCTTTGATTTCCAGTGGCATTCTGATGTATGTGGTCTTGAGTTTGTGTCTCTAAAGGCTGTGGATCTGGTTTGTCCCTGTTTTTTTGCCCCCCAATGAATATTCCTGTGCCATCTGTTGATGTGACATGAAGGAAGTTTTACGAAACTACAGTGGAGGTTGCCGGCAGGGGGAAACAGCGAAGTGCTTTTGTAAGGTAGTCATGGCGACGGAAATTGTTTTGAAAGACGTTTCGATGCTTTCAGGTGGCCTTTCCGAATTGCTCGTTTTCAAAACTGTGCGTACGGCGCAACATGACGGCAGTGTACGTTTCAAAAGACAAATGGTTTAAAAAAAAATGCTTTGGACTAAGGTTTCGCAAGAGGACAATGAATAGATTGTCAGTCTCGTCCACAAGAGACACGGGAACGGCATCATTCTTCTGAGCTCTTTTGTATGACCGAACTTCACATCACAAGTAATCATTCAGAGAGAGGTCATAGAGGAGAAACCTCCAGGATCTTAGGACAGACGCTGTTTGATTACAGAGGGAACATTACAGATAGTTACTGGCAGAGGCTGAGTTTCTCCATGCAGAGGTTTTTGCTGTTTAAACATCATGACCCTTTTGCGTGTTGCCATGTTGGTAGCGAGGCTCAGGCAGGGAGGATAAGTACTTCTGGCTTTGATGGGTTCAGTACTGAATGGTGGTTAGTCATCAAGGCGGAGATGCTTGCCAGGTATGTGCTGGGTCCGATAGATCTGTTGGCAAAGCGATAAAATCAGAAAAGGGAGGAGATGGTGGAACCAACTAATGTAGTATGTAGGGAGAGAATTGGAGAGGGCTTGCTATTGATTCCTGTGAGATCGCTGCGTGCCACCTGATTTCCAGGATATCGGAGAATGATCACGCAAACAGGCTCAAAACTCTGGCTCTAATTTCCGTCTTGGCAGTGATGGAAGGATCTGATGGTCAACTCTGTCGAAGTCTGCAGACCTGGAGTTTGAGGATGGAGGAGACTTAGCTGCTGTAGTAGATCGATGAATCGCAGATATGTAGAGATGAGTTACCAGGTATGAAAACTGCGTGTTAATGAAGCGGAGATTCTGGGATTTTGGTGGAGAGCTGATTATCAAGAGAACATTGAAGGGATTAGAGATTAGTGAGTGATCCTGAACAAATCAGGATCAACAAGTTGTTGGGCTTAAAATTGAAGCTTTGATGTGAGTGTTGTTTTATAATAAAAGTGTAAATGCAATATCTGTCACAAATGATTATTTTTTTAATTTTTTTTTTTAGATAAATTCAAATTCTTCCACACTTGTGTGATTTTTGGAGTCTTGAATGAGGTGGTCACTACTGGGGTAGCTAGCTTGACCTTTGTTCCCATCTGCTGATTGTGGAGTGCAGCATAGCATGTGGAACATTCCGGTGCTTCTCCCGTTTCCCGCCCACCACAGCTGTGCTTCATCTCCCAGGGCGCCGTTTTTACACGGCCACCTAACTGTCATGCTGTAGGTCCTGTCTTAGATTTACTGCCCGCCTTAGTAACAATCCCAAGAATGACCACGATCGCGCGCTTTCAGCTTTGAAGATTTCTCGTAAGTTCAGATCGCGGCGTTAGCTGACCTTCTGCTCGAAGCATGCGAGGACAGCTGTGTTTTGCAATGAGTTCACGCTCCTACCGGAACTGATCAGCCCACCGGTGTCTACAGAAGTGCAGCTGAAGTCTTGGCTAATTATTGCTCAATAGTTACTCGTCAGTCACTCCTGAGTGCAAAACTCAACAGTTGCATGTAAAAACATGGTACTGTTGGTGACAATGTAACACAAAGGACATGAATTCTTTGGTTTTCTGGAGTATAATTTATAAATAAAGACAAACTTAAGCTATAGATAATTTATGTCTAAAAAGGATTAAATGAGTTATACAATTTTTTGTAAGATCAATGGCATAAACCTCAGATCTGTCTGCGATTTTAATTTAGTCATGATCTCTGTTTTTAAAGACCACAACAGCACATAGTGTCAATGTTGGAGCTCTTGCAATGTGGTCATTTATAGCTACTCGTATCTACTCTGAGAGCTGCAGTAGTTAGGGTGGAATCTGTGGACATCTGCTCCCTGCTAAGAGAAGATTATGAGGTGGTTTTTGTCATTAGGATTCTCTCCACGCCAGTTGAAGGTGTGTTTCCCAGTTCTCCGTCTCATTCCTAATGTCTGCTGCTGTTTATAATACACTCGTGGTCTTCTCCTTTTGAAAGCCCATTGTAACCACTTCGTACATTCCTGTTTTTCCGGTTTTAAGCCGTGTTCCCTCTCGTGTGGCTTTTCCCAATGCCTTAACTGTCTTACTTGCTGAGAATATTCCGCCTGCCCAGCAACTTCCTCTTTGCTGAAATTATCCAGACGGCATTGTGGGAACATCACACGTTTTCTTTTAAAACAAAGGCCTCGCACCATGATTGTGCCTTCCTCGCGGATGTTTGGGATAGGCTGGAAGTTAACAAAGCTGTATGTTTTGGTCAGGGTGACTTGGGTGAAGTAAAGGCTAAGCAGAGGGCAGTGTTGTAATGATGGATCTCTCTATTTATTCACATCCCTGTTAAACACAACCTGTGCGACTATGGGGCTAAATCAGGGCTAACGGTTTTGTAAATTTGAAAGAAAATGTTCAGGTTTTAATGTTTATCTATTAAAATCACAACAATGCATTGAATCTAAAAATAACTTTTTTTGGTTGTACAATCACTGATTCAGTTTTAGGACTTTTTAATTTTTCACTTTCACATTTTTATATTTGAGGTCTTATTTTTTTATTTGCAAATTTTTTTGTTTTCAATTCAGATCTTTTTTTTTGTTTCAAATTTAATTTTTCAGTTTCATACCTTTGGCACCGATTTGACTGAGGGGCGTGGTATGGGCTAAGAGGGGCGTGGTATGGGCTAAGAGGGGCGTGGAATAATGAGTAACAAAACAGGCTGAGGACCTTCATCATTGCCTTTGGTATCAACTTGCACTACATATGAACTACCAAAGCCACAACCATATGTGACCCATCACCACGAAATGAGTCTTATGGGTGCAGTTCTACCAGTGCAACTTAAGACTCATTTCGTGGTGACGGGTCACATATATGGTATCTTTCGTTCATTAATATGTAGGCATATAAAACGTAGTAGTGACAGGAAATACTGTAAGCAATTGCCCAGCATGTGGGACATGCAGATGTCACAGTCACCTGATGTTGGAACCAATGGGTACGTGAGGCACCCACACACGTCGTGAAGGTTCCGGTCATCCAAGACAGACCAAGGGAGGATCACCGTATTGTGTTCCAAGCATTACAGAACCTCGTGACATCTGCGCCTGCTATCCGGACACAGGTACCGGACTCTCTACAACACCCTGTGCCATCCTGCTCCGTGTCTCGATTACCGGCATCAGCCAGACTCCAGATTCCTCGTCCCATGTGTTGGCTGCCGTTAACACCAGCGCTGAGATGGCCGCATGGACTGATGAAGAATGGCGTCGTACCATATTCAGTCATGCATCTCGGTTCTGCATTACCGTGAATGCCGGTCGTGTCCGCGTATGGTGGGGGAGGGTGTGGACCATTCCTGCCACTGCTGTCGAGAGACACAACGGCGTTACTCCTGGCATCATGGTGTGGAGTATGAGCAGTGTGCCCAGCAGTGTGCCCAGCAGTGTGCCCATACTGCCAACTTTTTTCCGTTTGATCTGTTGTTATGTGACTATATTGCAATGATTATGACCTTTCATGACATGCAGATTCATTTCATTTCCACCACTCTGTCTGGGTGCTTAACTTCTTTTGTGACTGATTGTACATTAGCATCTTACATAGTTGGAACTATGCAACTGAATGGGCCCGGCATCTACCTACCACAGATGAGTTTCGGTACTGAAGTGAGTCTAACGCAGGGGTGCCTAAGCCATTGGCATTTTCCCAAGTAGATCGCGAGATGATTAAGGGGAACTACTTTATTTCATTGGTGGTCAACCAGTCAGTCACAGCTGACAGAAGGGGGAGCATCGGCAAAATATACTGTTGCGATTCAGTAGCTCTCACTGTGAAAAGGGTTGGCCGCACATGATTCTGATTGCGCTGAATGGCTATTCGACAGTTGAAAACTAAAAGAACCCGTTAGTAAATGTGCAAACAGCATTTTGATTTATGGATGTCACTATTACGGATTCTGTGTGTTAATGAATGAAATACCATATATGGTTGCGGCTTTGATATTTTGTATCTAGCTGAAGTTGATACCGAAGGCAATGATGAAGGTTCTCAACCTGTTTTGTTACTCATTTTTCCACGCCCCTCTTAGCCGATACCACGCCCCTCTTGGCCAATACCACGCCCCTCTTGGCCGATACCACGCCCCTCTTGGCCGATACCACGCCCCCCAGCTAAATCAGTGCCAAAGGTCTGAAACTGAAAAAAAAAATATGATGTGAAAGCACACAGAGATCATAATGTGAAAAACAATTGAATATGTAAAAAATAAGATCTGAATCTGAAACCAGAAAAATTGCAACTGAAAAAATTGCTTATTTTTTAGTTTGAATACATTGTTGTTTTCTTTTTGAACTTTCAGTTTCATTAATTTTTTTCAGATTAACAAAACTATTGGCCCTGATTTAGCACCATATATGACCTGTATCGAGGAGAATGACTGTAGGGTGTGTTTTGGTTCCGATAAACTGAAACTAAACTGAATTGTAGAAGAAACTAATCAGCATACACATAATAGTTATGGGTTATGTGGACCTTTGCTGAAGGGTCTTTTATTTGCCCCTATGAATAAATATAGATAGACATTTTATATTTTCAAACTTCTCAGGTTAGTCCAGTATAAAACATACTGCCTCTCCCCGGGTTACCAAGGGGTTACGTTCCGAAAAACCTATCGAAAATGCATTTTAATACAGTACACCTAACCTAACAGACATCACAGCCGAGCTATAGCTTCCATGTCCTTGTTTAGAACACTTACATTAGCCTACAGTGGGGCAAAATCATTCAAACAAATCCTATTTTGTAATTTAGTGTTGAATATCTCATGAAATTTATTGAATAATGTACTGAAAGTGAAAAATATTTGCCCATCGTAAAGTTGAAATATTGTGGCATTGTAACCGGGGAGCGTCTGGATACTGCTCTTAATCACTGCCTTGTAAGTACAGTTTCATGACTGTTTTAAAATCTATTATTCACTGTGACATTTACTATTGGTCTTCGCTCTCTTGCAGTAGAGCAGACACTGCTGTCTTTGCTGTGAACTGTACCCTCTGTGTTAGCTGTTCTGAGTATTTATAGTTCGAATCTCATTATGATCTGTGTGGAAGGAACTTTGGTTTGGACATTGACCTGCAGGCCCATCACTACTGGTCCTGTCACTAAAGGTCAACTGATCAATTGGCCAAGAAATAAATGGGCCGGTTTTTAAGCATTTTATTGCATTCGTCATTGGCTGATTAATCACATTACATTGGCAATGTAGTGATAGCTGTTTAAGCACTTACTTTGTCAGAGTTGCTCTGTGGTTTATCAGCACCTACAGTAGTGAACCTGCGCAACAAATTCCTCCTGCCTGCACTCGATGAATAACATCCCCACAAAGACAATCTCAGTTTTGAAACATTGTTTTGTTACTTTTGTCAAAGGTAAATCATGAAAACTTTTGTTAAATCATGAAACTCCAAATAAAGGACTTAATGTGGTTAAATCATTATTATTGTTTTTATTTTCTATCACTTTTAAAATGTGTTCCCCTGATTTAAAAAAAAAACAACAACTTTTTTTAAAAAAAAGTTAAAGTATTTAACGTTAAGCAGTTGTGTTACTCATTTGTAGCTTTTCTGTTTTAAAAACATCAGCCTAATACTGGTCAACCCCCCTCCCCCCTCAAAAAAAAAATAGAAATTGTCAAAATAGAAATTGGCAACCACTGAAACATCCACATGGGTTGACCTCTGCCTGTCCCCCGCCATGTCCCTAGGGGTCAGCTGGGCTCCTTGCGTTGCTCCCTGGCTTGGCAGCAGCGCTCGGCCCGTGGCCCTGCTGGCTGTCCGTAACCGGAGCGCACCGGCCAGGCACGCGAGCTCCCTGGGACGCGACACACCTGAAACACTCTGTTGTCTGTCTTTGTAGGTTGAATGTGGGAGTAGCTGGAAAATAAGAGCCTTTCAGAAGACTGTGGATTCTTCTGCTGGTAAGACACACTTAAGCTTGATCTTATGGGTTGTACCTAGACTCCATAGGATGGGTCAGCGGTCTGGTTTTATTGTGAATAGGTAGTTTTGTTAAACGTTATGCATTGAAACCTTGTGTTTGAGCCTGCTGTGGTCAGTTGTTCACTTACCCTGAGTTAGGTGTGACCGGATTTGTTTAATAATAATAATAATAATAATAATAATAATTAATAAACAAAGCCATTGAGAATCTGTCATTCATTTCACATACATCATTGATCATTTTGAAGATAAAATTCATGGAGTGCTGTGTCCTCAGCTGATGTCAACCAGCACTTTCTTCATATCGAGAGTTGGGTGGTTGCGTGGAATTGTGATGAACAAGGGACTTTCTGTGACCCCCACGTGATGAGAACTTGCATCATCTCTCTGACCCTACTTCCATTATTGCAAAGCCAGGCCCTCTGCAGCAGATGCTGCACACATGAATGAATTTTAAGGAAAGATGGAACCTATAGAGAAGCTTCCAAAAGACAATTTACTATTTAAAGGTGTGCTGCTGTTGATCACAGAAATCATGTTTGCTAATAAATGTGAAATTGAGCTCAATGCAGATCTCTAAAGAAAATATTAGACATATTTATTCATCAGGGCACGTTGGTCCAAAGTGAATTGAGGCAGATGGTACATCAGAGGGGCACAGCTGTCAAGGAGCTGATTCAGTTACGAGTGCAGCTAAGCTGGGCTTCCAGTAAGCAACAAGGGTGAGTCAGCAAGAGCTATGCAAGTCATTGTTGGCTAACATCTGAACACCACAAGTCCTAGACAGGTGCATGATACAGAAAGAGAGCGTGCAGTGTTGCCGAGAGACCATAACTAAAGCAGAACAAGTCCATTAGAAGACCGAGCAGATCGGTGGTGAGGTGAATTAGCGGAGATCTTTCCAAGGTAGCTGTTTTATTTTCTTTTATTTTGGTTTTTATTTAATTGCATTTTGTTTGTATTAAACAATACAAACTGTGCTTCTCATCAAAGATGGTAAGCAGGTGGTCGCTTGTGTCCTGGTGATCAGTCGCTGCCTCTGCACGGTTTTTTTTGGTGATGTTCGTCTTCGTTTATATTGTCTTTTGCCGTTTTCTGCTGTTTGTTCAGATGAAAGTAAGAAACTAGAAGCTACCTTATGGCGAGGTCCTCTTTGAACATCAAAAATTTGTTCAAAAATTTTCGATTCCGATACCTTGACTTCAATACTGGTTCCAGAATGATACTTTTTCAATTCCATCCATCCATCCATCCATCCATCCATCCATTTTCAAACTGCTCATCCTTCTGGGTCGCGGGGGGTCCGGAGCCTATCCCGGAAACTATGGGCATGAAACTTTTTCAGTACGAATTTTATAAAATTTGTTTTAACAAAATCAAAGTTACATTACACATTATGTTACAAATCTTGTTTTTTTTTTTTAACTCCTTGTCATTTTTACACACTCAAAAAGCAGTTTCATAGCATAAAAGATATTTCACTTAAGTTCACTATCTGAATTTGGCAGTCCAAATACATTTTTCAAATACAGATGTCACAAATGCCAGGATTGGATTACGTAATTATGAGTTGCATGTTGTATTCCAAAACAGTTGAGAAATTTCTGCAGAAGCATACAAACAGACCGAGGCATCAGGGCAACAATGGCGATTGACGTGGAAGCTTATTTAGGAGAGAACAACGCCCTTTAAGTGCTTAAGCCCTTAACAGGACTATAACAGACACACAACGGGCACCGAACCCAAAAACAACAGCGGAAACGCATGGTGGTCAGACGCCGAACTTTAAGGTGCACAGATGGTGGGAGATTTATTACACGCTAAGGACTGGCATGATCGGACAGGGTACACACAAGACACAGGCAACATACAGGCCACGATCAGGAAAGTGTCAACCACAACTACTATAACAAGAAAAACACAAGGGCTGTGTACAGGGCTATATGGATGTGCTTGCGAGACATACAGGGACGTGCAGATCTCACCGGCTCTACAATATGCTGGCCCATGCTTACACATTATCCCATTTAAAAAACCCCAGTATGTTTTTTTTTTTTTTCTGTCAGCATTTTTCCTACCACCTCATGATACCTGCATATGCTCTTAACTACAAAATTGCACAAATCATGGGGAAAAAAAAATAGCAAGAGGTATATACTTTAAAAACTATATATTTGTTTGCCTGCAGGTTTGCAATAACGGACATTGATCTATCAATCTGTATTGAAATGTAGGCTAATATCATCTGGGTTCAGCCTGATCGGTACACAAGAATTCGATTTCAGAAAATGGATAGATGGTTGGATGGAATAATGTTCATCTTATTGAGATACTGTTTCTTTAAGAAGTCGAACCACTGCATGCAGTTCAGATTGTGGTTCGGTTTCACCTGCAAGGCTGAGTAGCCAATAAGACGATTAAGGGTTAACTGCTAGTAAACAACCTGCAAAATACTTACGAGTCACTGCTATCCGCATGGTTTAGGTATAAGTTAATTGTGGTTTGCCAAATTATTCTCTTAAAAATGATCTTGAAAGCAATCCTGCTGTTCATGATAATATACATAATATACTGTGGAAATTCAAAGAAAGATTCTCTTGCAAAATGCACGTTTAATATCAGCGCGCCCTCCGCTGTGCACGCTCAGGCCTGTCAGCCATGCACGTGAGCCCCGTCTCTGGCTATAACGTAGTGTTTTTCCTGCATGCCTCTGCGACCGTCTTTTGTGTAACATTATCAGACACCAGAATTATTGGATCTTGGTACCAGCATGCTGCATGCTTATTGGCTCATTGATACGGATGAGATTTTCTCTATAGTTACTGAAATTTGGTACCGAGAGACGAGGCATTTCTCGATACTCGATAGTATTATGGAATTCGATCGGTGCTATAAAAGTATCGAAGTCTGGTACACAGCCCTAAAATAGGGTCGAGTAGAAGCACAATTAGAGTCTAGATGCCAGGCCCTGTGTGACTCTAAGTTATGAAGTTAGATGCCTGGATAGATTAATAATTACAATCCATTTGTAAACTTGCATGAATTATTTATTGATAGTATCATATGAGGGTCTAAAGTAAAATGAAGAATTTATGATGAAAATATTACTGTATGTGTTCTCAGTGTGTCATGGGTGTGTAGTCTAGTGTGGGGTCCAGCTGTGGTCCATTTTGAAGGATTCTTCAGCTACCAGTAGTAAATTATCTACCTCTGAAAATTACTCTGAGGTGAGGTCACGTCTAAGGAATGGCGTAAGTTTACTGATTAGGCTATGCTGTGAAAATCGCCAGCCCGTGTGAGGTGCTTCATGATTGGTGGGGGGGTGAGGACTGACTGCCCGCCCGTTTATGGATTGATACAGTTGGACTTAGAACAGTATTTCGGAGCTGCTAGCCTATGACATAGCAGAGTGTCCATCACAGCCGAGGAAGTGATGGTGTTTGTCAGAGGCCCAATGTGGATGGGCCATGCAGTGCTGGGTGGCCTGTGTGTGCAAGCAGGCTTACATTCGCTCCTTCCTGTAAGTCTGTGGGAAGCCACAATGGGCTGTAGTTGGGTCTCTTTGGGACTCTTGAGCTGGAATGAACAGGAGCATGCAAAGGTGTAGTGTGCTCTAGGGCTGCATGATTCTGAAAAGAATGTGAATCGCGACGATTTTTGCTTAGAATTGAGATCACGATTCTTTGCAACGATTATACTCCATAAATTTAAAACTTATTTTACACATTAAACTGCAAAAGGAAACGCAACAAAACACGGCTGTGCCAAATATATGATCGATCCAGGACCCCCTTTAAAGAGAATGGTAAACGGACTGCATTTATATAGCGCTTTTCTACTCTTACAAGTACTGAAAGCACTTTACATTTCATGCCTCACATTCACCCATCCGCACACACATTCACACACCGGTGGCGGAGGCTGCCAGGCAAGGTGCCAACTTGCACACCCGGAGCAATTTGGGGTTTAGTATCTTGCTCCAGGACACTTTGGTGTCAGGAGGAACCAGGGCTGGAACCTGCAACCCTCTGGTTACCGAACGATAGCGCTACCTCCTGCGCCACCATCTTCCCCAATGCACGATTATGGAATGCTTGAGACTCTCAGGGGAAAAGTAGTGTGAAAAAGTAGCGCTTGTTTAGATCCTGCTGATATAATACAATGCTGAAGAACCGTTGTAATGTAGAAATGACATGGCTTAGATCTGTGATTCGAGATAGCAGTACTCTTACGATTACTGGTGCAGCCCTACTGTGCTCGACCGCCCACTAGCTCTGCCATACTGCCAGGGGATGGCGCTGGTTTGGATTTTTTTGAGTGAACTATAATGGTGGAGGTAAATCACTCATATAAGGGAAACGATGCAGGCAAAGGAAGCTTTGAGTCTGTGCTCGTCCTGCTTTGCACCGTGGCCTCATGTAAAGGCTGCAGATGCGGTCGCTGTCATGTTTAACCAAGCACCAACGATCATCGCCGCAGGCAGCACAGAGACGCAGGAAGTGGAGGGCTACGGGTTAAGTTCCCGCTAAAGCACAAGCTGTGGGTCGGCGCCGTGCCACGTCGCTCACCAACGCACAGGTTTCCATGACTCGGCTTGCTGCAAAGCTCACGTTTGTCGAAATACGCCTGCCTCGCTCTGCCTGGCCTGGTGATTGCTGCACGGAGCCAGCCAATGAGCACTGGAACGCACATGTGACAAGTCTCAGATCGGCCTGTATTTGTTCACATGTTCGCTTTGAGGCGGCCGTCCTTGTGTGAATCCTGTCAGCACATAACCGGTACACACACAGTTTGTCTCCAGTGGTGTGGTGCCGAGCTGAAAGTCTTTACTTTGGTTGCTAGACCTTTGCTAAAGCTTTGCTGCGCAACTGGGTCGCTTCTTGCGCATCTGAAAGCTCGTCAGGCCAGAACAGCGCACAACAGAATTATTCAGTCTGTGGCTCTTGGTGCATTTTTATACCAGACAGAAGTCAATTGTAGCCTAGAATAATGAACTATAGCTGTCATTTTAATGTAATGTGTAGTGGAGATGAATGAATTGATTTTAACCAGGACATCAATGGTGGAGGTAACATTCCATGTAGGGCTGTGTGACATGACATATGTTTCTTTCAGATGGTATGAAAAACTCTCTTGGTAGATATTTTACTCCGTAGTCTTTACGGAATCGCTAACTAGCTGCACTGCAGTCCAGGCTGTCCTCAGGCCGCAATCCACCACCGCTGCACTTGGTTCACAGCTTTTGTCAATCACAGAACTGGGCATGACCCGGCACCCGCAGTGTGCTCGAGTAACAACAACAAAAAGCATAGAGGCGTATCACCCGCGAAGTGGAACTCAAACGAACTGTTATACATGTAGGCTTTTTCTGTATACATGAGTGAAGACACTGGCTATTTATGCCAGGTTGTTTATTATCAAACAACGACAACAAAAATGTTTTAGGCTACTCAACAGTCTACAACAATAGCTCATAGCTTAGGCAAATAAATAATAGAAGTAGGCAATCTAGCTGTAACCATGATGAAAAGTTCGCCTATATGGCCACTTATAGCACTTCTATGGTGTACATGGGAAATTACCGTAGTAGCACAGTCAATTCATCTGTAAAAAGAACATACAGCCATTTACAGAAACAGCCTGTGCTACAGCCTTTATGTGATCTAATCATTGTCACAACAGATTAGACTGTAAGTAAATTCGCCGCATGTTTTCTTACTTCAAATGAAAAATGCTGCTACGTTGGGTTTTCTCTGCCGTCCCATATAAACAGAAATGTTTAAATGGCAAAAAATGATAAATGAAGCTTAGCTAATAGGCTATGTAGGCTGCATTATTCTCATGTAACTGGAGCTAGCTAGCTATTTCCAGGATTAGTTCTCTTTATTGTAGAATATCTCTCAAATTGTTACATAGCATAATATTAACCTTCTGTGGTTGCAAAGGCAGAGACCGCGGCACATCTCACTTTCACAGCATATCACCGCCTGCCGCTGGTATATTTATGCTCGCTGTCTGAAGACGTGAGAGGAAGATGGTAGTCTGACGAAGTAAACCCCGCGCCAAAGTTATTGTAAGCAGAATATATTTTAGTTTGTTGTAATAAATAAAAGAACTAAAAAATAATGTTATTATCCATCCATCCATCCATCCATCCATCCATCCATCCATCAGTGTAACTGCTCAATCCTATTCCGGGAACAATGGGTGCAGGCAGGAACCAACCCTGGGCAGCCGCCAGCACACCACAAGGCGCACACACTCACACAGAATATTATTAACCAGTTACTGTTATTTCAAATCAATGTTTAAGTTCCAGAACATTACAAAATGTATGGTTTCTGGTTTTTGTTTTTGTTCATTGCAAAATGATGATTGTTTCTGGCTTTCATTTTCGTTCCATGAACTGGTTCAAAATCTTGATTTTAATGGCCTCTGTAGTTCATTTCAGCAGTTTAATTTCTGCCTTTCTGATTTAAAAACCTGTTGTGTGTCTCCCCCCCCCCCCCCCCCCCCCCCGCCCGTGTACAGGTTGGATGGTGTTTAACTTTTGGGGCTCCTTCAGAATGATTTCAGATTGTAAGAATCGCTGCGGGACAGTTTATCTGTGCCTATGGTGTTTATTCTGGAAGTCAGAGCTGCTGTTACGTAATTGCGAGTCCGTTTGATAGGGGTCCAGAACCTTTCAGCCCCCCCCCACCCCCCTAATTAACGCACTACAAGTGTGGGCAGAGATGGATGGATTTGGCCATGAAGCAGGAAAGGCTGTTTCAGGGTTTTAAAAACACATTAACACTGGCTTTGTTTCCAGAATCTGTTTATCGTTTGAATTTAAATATCTGTAAGTTTTTCTTTACTTAATTTAATTTTACTACCCTGTTCCCAATATATAGGAACAATGCATAACCGGCTTGTGTTCTGTGCAGATGAGATCTTACTTTTTCTTACTTGGTGATTAATTCTTCAGATTGTCACATCTGGTGTGCTTGTCCTCGCTGGCTTTTTAACATTCAAGAGAGACAAACTTATACAGCAGGGTCTCCTGCTTTAGGGTGAGGTGGCCGATGGAATTCACCTTCAACGGACTTACAGCAGCCTTGTTTCTGGGACCCTGGTGCGGACTGCCTCGCCCCTTACGTAATCTGCTCCCCAGCATTTGTGGCAAATCACCAAGCACCTCTCTCTGTTTGACGTCTCCTGTGTACACAGAGGAATCAGCAGTCACTCAGCGTCACCCATGCCCGTTCCAGAGCCATGTGTGCTGGCAGGGTCCTCGTTCTGGTTGAGAGCATCGAAATGGAACAAGAGCAGGAGCCTCTAGAATCACCTGTCTGGCCCCTTGGACAGAGGTGTCTGACCTTTTGACCTCTGCTGAGTGGTTTATTTTGATCTCCTCCTCTTCATGGCTATGTTTGAGGTTTCCTCTCAGAATTGTGAGGTTCCAGCCTGTATGCGTATATCTGGTGAAAGCCTAGCAACCCGCCTTTTGGAAGCTAGCATGGCATGCCTCACTTAGCCCTGAATGGGGTTCGACACAGTAGGCTCTTCTCCTCGGAACCTGCCGGAGAGGAGCGCAGGACACTGATAAAGTGGAAACTCCCTTTTGCTTCTCTCTGGCACGTGTCCAAGGTCCCAGTGAAGTTGGGGGAGGACTGAGGGCTGACCCCTTCATCAGCCTCCTAAAACAAATCTCCGGTGAAACTTAAACCCTGCCCCCCCTTGCCCCCGGCATGACACAATTACTCAACCAAGAAGGTCCACACTGAGATCGCTAAGGCAGTTTTCAGTTAATGCGTAATCCACCTTGCTGGGGGGAGAGGGGTGGAGGTCAGCTATGACCTCGGCGTGTTTTCGGTGCACAGCTGAGTGCGTCAGTAATATGCTTTCATAGAGAGAGGCCCGGTGTGCGTGGGGAATGGCCAAACGCTTCTGCTGGGAGCAGGCAGGCTGCTGGTGGCTGCTCTCTCACCAGCTGGGTTGCATACACTCCTCCAAGTTCTGACTGGGTTTTCGTAGCCAGTCGTGTGGGATGGAGCGGGGGGGAAGCGTCCCCGGACAGTTCCCTCGATCATGTGATCAGGAAAGTGATGAGTCACCGTCCACGAGGCCCAGGGGTAAACACAGGAGTAAACACTGGCACTTCAATATTGTTCATGGGGGCAAGTTTTTTCCTCGTAAAACAATGCAAGCATTTAACCTCTGTCCCTTTGTGCTTAGATGTGACACAGGCAAATATGTGGCAAGTAAATATGACTGTAGTCACACCGGATGATCGACGTGGGCTGCAGCTGGCTGATTTTGCCTGGAGCCTGCTTGTCAAACAAGCCCTCTGTGGGCATTCTGGTCGGCCGGCTCTCACGCTGCCACCACCTTTGCGTGCCTGCTGGCTGGCCTGGCGTCCCCTTTCAGGGCCTGAGCGCACACTCTCTGGGCTGACCTCAGCTGAGATGGCTGCTCAGTCACGCAGAGAGCGGCCGTATGAGGTCATATGGAAGCGATACAGAATCTGGGACAGACAAAGACCAACGCTCATCGCTTTTCATTTACGTTTCTGGGTGACCATGTAGGCGCCGGTGTGACGTATTG
Organism: Brienomyrus brachyistius; assembly: GCF_023856365.1. NCBI lineage: Eukaryota > Metazoa > Chordata > Actinopteri > Osteoglossiformes > Mormyridae > Brienomyrus > Brienomyrus brachyistius. Next base: position 11,881,125 of record NC_064545.1, read on the forward strand.
TCAGGGAGAGGAATTTCTGATTAAGTTTACAATTAGAATTTTGCTCCCCCCCCCAAGTCCAGGCTTCTGTGATTGCTGCTGCCACATGTGGACATAAAGCCTACCTCCCCCAGCTGAGGATGTCTCCCAGACTCTCAGCACCGGCCTTCCTGTTGTTGTCCTAAACGGGCCTTCCTGTTGTCTTTTACACCTTGTTTTTCTTTACTGCAGCCATCGTCTGAGCTCCAGGAACCTGTTGTGCATATTTTTGCCCACATGCAGGCCCTAGCGGGACCCGTCACGAACCGGGCCACCCGTGAGGCAGATCGGCTGAGTGGGAAAGCGGGGCAGCGCTCAGACGCTCCCAGCCTCGTCGCATAGCCTATTAAACTGGATTTCCTACTTCAGATATGCTAATCGTGTCATGTAGGGCTGCCTAATGGACAATAAATGAGCAAATTCCCCTCGACCGTGCCTGCCTTTCCTGTTCAGGTTTAATACTGTGCTGAGAGGGAGGCCTGGCTGAACACAGGAAGTCCGTCCTCATTATTCCCATTCCCAGTTGGTGCCCAGTCCTGCAGCAGCCTTGACCTGTGCCCCAGTCACTGGACCAAAGCACTGGGTGGGGGTGGGGGGTGGCTCTGTTTAGCTTAAACAGGACAGGCTGATACTGAGGCTTGGTAGAGACGCCTGTGGTTGAGCTGTTCCTGCCAGCCCAGAGCTCAGGGGGTTGTATGAGGGAGGGGTGGGCTGGGCGTGGTAGGCAGTTGGCTGGCACGACCCAAACAACATAATTGCCATCCTGGCCGGAGTAACTGCAAAACACCATGGCTCCTGATAAGTGTGTGCTGACTGGACACACCCCTGTCACGTGACCTAGAGACGGCCTCCAATCAAAAGCTGGGTTTGCTATTTGCTGATGGTGCGTAACGTGCCCTGATTATTGCTGGCACGCAGGCAATGAAATTTAAACATTCAAAAATTTTCTAATTTAAAAATGGGTCGAAAAAAGAAGTGGCACACAAAGAGTTTAAGGCCTGGCATCGTTAAAGTAGTTCGAAACAACACTGGGTATGACCGTTTTCCCACCAGGTCCCATCCAGCCCAGTCTGTCTTAGTTCACTGTTACTATATGTGTATTCAGTACATCCTCAAAGTCATCACTCGGTGCACAGGAAGTGTTAGAGAATTTGTTGTTTTGAAAGTCATCGCTGAATCTTTGTTGTGTAACTTGCTTTTTAAATACTTTATACTTGCTTTAATAATTATTAATATCCATCCATCCATTTTCCAAACCGCTTATCCTACTGGGTCGCGGGGAATTAATATTATGATTGATATTGTCCTTGTTGGTGGTGTGGTATTAATAATATGGTTAAGAATGATATAGTAACAAAATAACGATACTCTTCTTCTTTGTGTATGTTCGCACTAAATTGGCATAATCTGCTTTGCTGCTTTGTGTCGATGCCCTGCAGATCGAGGTGGTTTCCCGCATATTTTAAACAGCCGTAGATGGATGCATGAGTCACCGCATTGAATTTCCTGGCACGCAGCTCCATCTGATTGGAGATCGTGTATCATATCGCCCGAGAGCAATATTGCGGTGTGGCTCATATTTTGAAATCGCTTTCATCCCTGCGAGATGCTATCAGCATGTTCTCTGCTTTGACGCCTCCCCTTTCCTGCAGTGGCACATTTTTGTATACAAACGTTTTTTTTTTTTTTTTTAATTCTCTGAGCCATCCCTCAGTAGTGTTTTCTGGTGCAGCCTGTTAGCAGTGATCCTGTCAGCTTTCTGCTCTGTGTTACGGAGGTGAGAGCAGGGCCTCAACCCGCATACGGTCACTGCGGCCACCGGCAGGGTACGATGGCTGACGTTTGCGCTGGCTGCTACCCGAGTCCATTCCGGAGCGGTTCGCTCCGGGGTCCGGCCGCATTACAGCTGCGGGGGGGGGGGGGGGGCAGGCTGCAGTGTCCCGGCAGGATGATGATGCTCCTTTGGAAATGAGACAGACGCTTCAGTGGGAGCCTCAGGGATTCCAGCCGGTTAGTTAAACTGGGGCAGGGGTGTCCTGGCCGAGCCAGTGGCAGGGAGGGGAGCTCTGCCCATGTTCAGGGGCCCTGGGGGCCGTCACCAGAAGCAGCCGATTCTCCTGTATGTCTTGTCCAGCCTCATTCTAACAGAGGCTGTGCACCGTAAGGAGGCCATTCTGAGCAGTCACTCCGACCTCTTCTGATTCGCTACAGGCTCAGATTCTGCACCTTGGTTGCTTTTTAAATGCCAGGCTTTCATAGGTTCATGGGCCAGCACGTTGGCCAATCACATGTGTGGTGTAGGGTTTCAGCCTGGCTAAAGAATAGGCAGAGGCACCCCCCCCCCCTCCACAAAGCCGTGGGATCTGGCAGCCCTGACCATGCAGGGACCCCGTCTTGCATTTGCAGGCTGCAGTACCCCGTGCTGACCTGGATCTTTCTGGCTTTCAGCCTTTGTAGCATGTGGTCTGTGCAGGACGACGTGCAGCTTTACGCCCGAAGCGTAACAGACGTCTTTCCTTCCGTTTGATGCATCCAGGAAGCGCTCTGTGTAACATCAAACTGGGTCTGGACCGGGTAAAATTTGGTCATATGCATCAAGCCCTGGTGGTTAGTCACCCAGCTGCAGGCACTCAGTCTGACTAGCACTGCTCACATAAGCGAGAGGCTTCAGACCCAGCTGTCCTACTCGCCTGTCTTCCCCCGTAGGGTTTTTTCTGACCACATAATTGCACGCAGTGACCTGAGGACAATGTAGCCTGGCCCTTTTCCCTGCGAGCCATTTAGCCTGCTTCCTGCTCACTATATCACAAACAGGAAGAGGCTCTGAGCTCGGCTGGAGCTTTGGCTGAAAGGGGTTTGTTTCTGAAGGCGGACTGAGCTGACTGATAGAGCTGACCTTTAACACCTGTCTGAGAGCTTGGTTCCTGTATGTTTCTAATCATGTTGGAATGTCGCTGTTATGAGGGACACTGGGAAGAAGTAATTAAATCATAAAGTTATTGTGGCGATGCTGTGTAATTCTCACGGGGATTTCCTGGTCGCTCTTCTGTTGGGTCCAAATGGGCATCACAGATCCAGGAAGACTCAAACGGTAAATTTAGACGATTTAGGTAAATTTAGGTGATTTGGATCAGATGGAATCTTCTGCTCCTTGTCCTCCCAGCACTTGGGTTTTCGGGACGCCGTGTGCTGACGGTGGACTCTGACCGGATGGGCGGCCTAATCAATGAGGGTGGCCGCGTGACTGCAGGACAGGTTTCTGTTTGACTTCGCGGGGTATGTTGACCTACACCGGCGTCCCCTATGAGGCGAGCTGTGACTCACGAGCTGCTCACTCCTGCATGAAAATGTATGACCTGAGGGAGGCAGCGCTCACTCCTGAGGGGAGTTTGGGCAGATGTAGTGTGAAGGAAGGGTGCCAGAAAGACAAGGGGGGGTCCTGACAGTTTCAGGTTATGAGGGAGTGACCACAGGAATTGGAACAGCCCACTGCTGATACTGGGGTGAAATTGACAACAGTCGGCATATTATGCATGTGAACAACATTGTGCATGGATATTAAAACTTCAAATAATGATTATTTAATTAAAAATAGTTTATGCCTTATTTATCCATAAAATCAGTTGTTTTTTCTTTGTCATGTGTCTATCGTTTAACTTACATGAGGAACTAGTCACTTCTACTGTACTGTAAACTACAGCTTAAACGTTATTGCTACTTGACTGGTAAATGAGGTTTCTGTTGTACTTCAGTTACCGTACAGGTGGTAACATAAAACCAGCTTTGAATGCAAAATGACCATCGTGACACCCGAGGGGCCGACACAGGCCAGAAAAGACCTCACTAGCGGTCATGCTGTCGCCGCCCTGCTGGCTGTGTGCCTGAGACGGCTCTCACCGACACAGATGCATACAGTATTTCAAGACACTTGTTTTTACCCATATGCATGGTTTGGGGGTTTAGCTCCAACACTGGTAACCAATATTTTTTTTCTAATATTTCCAGTACCAGTAACTGATTACCTGGGGGGAGCGAGGGTCACCTGTGGTGAAACTTCTGAACTTGCCACTGCAGATTAGTGGACTGACTTTGTCATTTTTTTATTGTATGGAAAGTGAAAGATTGATCTGCTGGACAGACTTAATAATGACTTAGAAATTTGTCAAAGGTCAGTAATTTGGGGCGTCTTCTTTGTGGGGAATGAGCCAATGAAATCCCTCTACCTGATTGTTCCATGCAGTCATCTCCATTATTTTAGTAGTCTGTAGCTCTGGTACTGTTAACTTTGACTATTGATTAATATCAGCTGGCAAAATCAGCCAAGATCGACACATCAGACTAATGCTGGTATTATGAATGGATTTTTAAGAAGGTACTGATGTGTTAATTTGATTCATTACGCATCTCTATGTTGATGTACGCCGCTTCCGATGACTGTGTTGCTTTGCAGCATTTCTGCCTGGTAAGACGCTGACCTCGGGTGGTTGCATAGGGGGCAGTGAATAAATAATGACCCACTGGATCTGTTACTTTTGATCAGGCATGTGCCTGGACGCCCCTGATGCCTAGCTAACCGCAGCCTTGCCTGTTTGAATTACACTGTCTGAACGCTCCAGTTAAGCGATTTGGAAGAAAAAAAATATCCCATAAGGTGCAGAGTGCCCCCGCTCGTAAAGTACTGTCAGCTCTCAGTATTTATCTGTTTGCTTTTGCAATGTGACTAATCCCCCCTCCCCCCTTGTTTTTCCCCTTTAGTGTCCAGTGTCATGAAACTTAATCCACAGCAAGCCCCGTTGTGTGTAAGTATTACGTTTTTTATTTGTTGGCCTGGGATATACTGTAGGGCATGCCATGTGAATATAGCTGGACCCACTGTGTGAATTGGAACCTGTATGCTGCAGACTGTTTTCTGGGTGCATGCCCACATAAATATGAGGGACCTTTGAAATGTATTTTCTAATGGCTGCTGTCAAATTTGATTTGATGGAAATCTTGTTTTTGCTGATGCTGTATATTTTCAGTCTGCCTTGTATCCCAGCAGGCCAGGGGTCTTGATGCTGTGCCTTGCCGTTTAACCTTGTCATTTATATTTATACAGACCATTCTGCTGCACCCTGTCCAGTGGTGACTTCTTATACTGCGCACATCCCCCCCCCCCCCCCCCCCCCCCCAAGACCCTCACGTGGTGTAATAGGTTAAGAGAGACCCCTGGCAGTCATATTAGCACAGCGATGATGCTCGTGGTTCTGTGCTGTCCCTCTCTGCTGTTACCGGGCCTTACGGAGCGATGATGCTCGTGGTTCTGTGCTGTCCCTCTCTGCTGTTACCGGGCCTTACGGAGCGATGATGCTCGTGGTTCTGTGCTGTCCCTCTCTGCTGTTACCGGGCCTTACGGAGCGATGATGCTCGTGGTTCTGTGCTGTCCCTCTCTGCTGTTACCGGGCCTTACGGAGCGATGATGCTCGTGGTTCTGTGCTGTCCCTCTCTGCCGTTACCGGGCCTTACGGAGCGATGATGCTCGTGGTTCTGTGCTGTCTCTCTCTGCCGTTACCGGGCCTTACAGAGCGATGATGCTCGTGGTTCTGTGCTGTCTCTCTCTGCTGTTACCGGGCCTTACAGAGCGATGATGCTCGTGGTTCTGTGCTGTCCCTCTCTGCTGTTACCGGGCCTTACAGAGCGATGATGCTCGTGGTTCTGTGCTGTCCCTCTCAGTTGTTACCGGGCCTTACAGAGCGATGATGCTCGTGGTTCTGTGCTGTCTCTCTCTGCTGTTACCGGGCCTTACGGAGCGATGATGCTCGTGGTTCTGTGCTGTCTCTCTCTGCTGTTACCGGGCCTTACGGAGCGATGATGCTCGTGGTTCTGTGCTGTCCCTCTCTGCTGTTACCGGGCCTTACAGAGCGATGATGCTCGTGGTTCTGTGCTGTCTCTCTCTGCTGTTACCGGGCCTTACAGAGCGATGATGCTCGTGGTTCTGTGCTGTCCCTCTCTGCTGTTACCGGGCCTTACGGAGCGATGATGCTCGTGGTTCTGTGCTGTCCCTCTCTGCTGTTACCGGGCCTTACACAGCGATGATGCTCGTGGTTCTGTGCTGTCTCTCTCTGTCGTTACCGGGCCTTACAGAGCGATGATGCTCGTGGTTCTGTGCTGTCCCTCTCTGGGTGATTTGACCTCAAATCGATATTATGATTCATTGAACATTTTACCTCGATTACAATTAATGAACGATTATTTTGTTCTTGTTTTTTTCTTTGTTTTTTTGTCCTCATATTTCAAGGTTTGTACTGTAAATATGCTGGGAATCTATATCATTTTAAAATATTTGAAGGAAATGCACAAATGAAGCATTTTATGGTTATTAAATATTTTGAACAATTGAAATCAAAGCACAAATGGCTTGAAATGAAAATGTCTCATGAAAAGGGTCACATTTTATAAATAATGTAAAAAGCAAATTGCCTTAACTAGAAAATAAACAGTTTGCATTTCTTGCAAACCAAATAAATCATCTCTCTGGGTGAAATTGATCACTATAAGTGGATGATCATTATATCCAATTTTTTTTTCTTCATGTCTCAGGCAGATTACCGTCTAATTGACATTTGTACATTTATTACATGAATATAAGGTAATAAATCGGGCAGCGTTACTATGTACTGAATTTTGTCGACTATTTCAAAATACAGTACAGCTGTTTCAAATGCTTTTCAAATTGCAGCACTGTACAAATTATATTACAGAACTGTGTATAATTAAACTACGCCATAATACAGTACTGTACGCAAAATATAGCTTATTGTAGTTTCGCTGCTGCATCTCGTTGGCTCATTTTTGGCAGTTTATTATAAACTTTAATGAGTCTGTCTTTTTCCTGTCATGTTTTCTGTGCACGCAGCATTAGCCTGCAGTAGCTAGCCAGAATCAGACAGGTTACCACTAGGCAAGTCGGCAAGTAAAAAAAAAAGAATTACCGTAATTATTTTTTTTCCATATGTTATATATAAAAACACCCAAAATGGACACTGATTACTTTATTACTATAAGTGAATTATGTAATCTGTTTTTGTTCAAGAATGATTCTCTCCCAAGCATTTTGATCCATATGAGCGGTTGATCACCCTAACCCTGGTCTCTATAAGCGTTTTCCACTATTTAAAATAATGCTAGTGTTGAAACCAATTGGTGGTATTACCTTTGCTAGGTAAACCTTTCTCCCGCAGTGTTTACATTTGACCTCTTTTTGTTCTGCGTCATCTTCACTAAAGCCACAATGTGTCCGAATGACCGACACGGTATTTTTCTTTGGTTCCAGCTGCTGGAGTTGTTCAGTCAGCTCAGCGTTTGAGTTCCCCTAAGTGCTGCTTCCATGTCGCAGATGGACGGGGCGGAGTCACGTGACAGCGCACGCGGTAGTATGTTTTTAAGGGGACAGTACATGAACACACTGCGGAAAGTATTAACAGATTTTTAAATTTTTTTTTAAGTATTAATAGGCTTAAAAAAACGAAGTAGCCGACATGATTAAAGGTCAATTAAAGGTTCTGAAAGTCGGTTTTGATTCATTTTCACCCAGCCCTACCTGTCACGGGGCATGCCACGTTTCCATGGCAACCTAGAAGCAGTCACCTGATCTGCTGTGAGAGAGGGAGCGGAACCATGCCTTCCCTCACGGGGTGAACTGGCCCTGTCCCATTGTCAGTACTTTAACTGCAGGTGTGCAAGCGGGGCCTACTGAAGCACAGAGACCTTGGGATGGTGTTTCTCCGGAGAACCGGAGCGCTGGCTGTGGGCCATTGGCTGCTCTGTTCTGGAAACTCATTGACCTCTGACCCCTGAGACTGCGAATTTAGTGCGGCTCTTCTTTGTTTTAATGTATCTGAAAGGGTTCAGCCTCCCGCTCCGAAATAAGTTTCATGTTTCATTGATGAGTGTTATGAATAGTATCGGGTTGTGTTCTCACAGGCCTGAGGCCAGGGATCCCCTGTGCCATGTCATTTGTGGATTCAGAACTTCTGGGCTCTTCCTTCTGCAGGTTGTCACCACGGTGATAACTGTGATGGGTTTAAACTATGTGACGCTCGTACTTTTTCTCTTTGCCCAAAATAATATTACAGTCAAATGGAACCTGTTCTTATGTGCCAATACAGTCTGTCAATTAGTTGGCGGTATTTCCGCAAGTTGTGCTGATGCGAAGCAGTGCTGACAAATCATCTGCTTTTTCTCAATATTGTCTCTGTGGAACACAAACCATTCCCCCACAGTGGAAGGTGAATGTCTTATGGTGATCAGTTCTTGTTCACCTTGGTCCTTCTCACTCATTTTTTTGTTTATTTTCTCACAAACGCGCCACACGGTCTATGAGCGAGTCACAGCAAGGACAAACATGATTATGACTCTCTCGGAGACTGCAATGCAGCGCTCATGCAGAAGCAGTGGCGGTAAACTTTTTCCCCCCCCACATATACGAGGTAATCTTGAAAAGAAACGGTCATTAAATTTGCAAAGCTTGCGAAATGTTTGGTCTGAACCCGGCAGACTATCACGTTCCTTGGGATGTGAAAATGGCATGTGCGTAAGATGCGATGTTGATATTAATGTCGCAGATTGTGCAGGCCTACTGCAGACTATATATTTATGTGTATCTTCTGTGTTTTAAGCTATAGACTTACTAGCATTCAGATATCAGATGGATATAGGATGAGAAAGATGGTAAGGAAAGTGCTGGAAAGTTAAGCTGAGCATTAGGAGGAGCTGGGTGCTGCTTTAGGTTCCATGACGATTGGTACTCAGCAAGCCCGTTCATCTGACCCCCACTTCGCCCTGCTTATCTGTCCCCAGCCAGGCCCACACCGCGTGACTGTCTGTCTGCAGCCTTTCACAGGAATCTCAGCCCCTTATCACACCCCCCCCCGGATAGCTTGTCCTCGAGCCTCACCAAAATAGTCTGCTGGATTCTCCTTAAAGCCAAATGAAGCCTCCCATTCGCTCCTTTACAGTCGTGCTATGATGAACGATGCTTTTCTGCTTTCAGTTCCCTGTACTGACCATGTCTCTGTATTGGTTATGTGATGCTGAGCAGCGCCCTGCAAATGATGCTTCTGCTTTGTTTCGATTTATTATTATTTTATTTTGTTTCTTTCTGCCTGCTCTGGGCAAATGAAAGTCAAATGTTATTCCGCCAGCAAACTTTTCCTGTACGAAGATGACACTGTTTTTCTAATTAGCTTATTAAAATCGTGGGTGAGACTTGCATGGGCCTCGTGGGGGTGCTGACTGCGCTGTGCTGCCCCCTGCAGGGCGAGTGTGTCCTCACCGTGCAGCTGTGTCGTGATGAGCTCCAGGGGGATCGGGCGCAATCGGATTTCTACCTGCTCTTCAGAGGCTCCACCCAGAGGCACCTGGCCAGCACCCGCAGGATCAGCCCTGACACCCTGCAGGCAGTCTGTCCCTGTAAGCCTCCTCTCTGCCAGATCAACCCCACCCCACTGCCCCACCCCCAGCCCTTTGTTGACAGTACTGTCCCTTAGAAAGGTCACCTATCAGCAGTAAATCGTTAACCGTTGAAATGTTGTTGACTAGATCAACCCCCCCCCCCCCCCCCCAAAAAAAAAAAAGAGACTGTACTGCCCCCTTGTGGCAGGGATTCTTTTTGTGACTTGGGAGCTTCACAAGGGGGAAAGTGAGCATGGGGTGAGGGGTTGTCGTTTGTTCTGCGCCCTCTGTTATTTCAGTGTGCTTCCTATTGTCTACCCAACCGCTGCCTGCCGATATGCTGTGCGGATCAGCCAGCAGTTCAGGGGCGGCTGGCGGACAGGCCAGCCCGTTCTGAGCAAACATCTGCGGGCACTGTGGATGTTTCTGTGTTACCGGTACAGTGTCAGGACGGAGAAAGAGATCTCGCCCCCACCATGGAGGTCCCTGACGCAGGTTTCCATAAAACCCAGGGTTTGCCGAGAAAGCACAGCCAACAGGAGTTAGCTAACAAGCTAATCATTTACCAGCCTATAAACGATACTGAAAAGGTCGCAGAGCCACACTGACACTCGCCTCTCCACCACCCCTGAAGGCCCCCATGCTCTGCGTAGGAATCATGCATTTTATGGTCATGCCATCACTGGCTACGCCTCCCGCACTTGCCCTGGGCATCATCACTGCTTTCCGTGGTGCTCCGCCCTCGCCGGTCCATAAAACGCCCTCACACCTCATCTCCTGGTGCTTTGTGACAGGAGCCAGTAACCCAGATGGTTCTGTGTTCCGCCCCCCGCCGCCCCCTTTCCCAGAACTCTGCTCTCAGGACACCCTTTTGCTGGAGGGCGCCTTCTCCTATGGCTGTCATCCCTAGAGAACCGCGCCCGAAATGGGTGGGGCCTCATTCTCTGTTTACTCGGGGAGGGGGAGGGGGGGGGGGGGTTCAGCAGATGCCACCTCCTCTTTAAAAGGCCTCCCTCAGGCCCCTGAGGGCCCGCTTTGGCACTCCGTGTCCTAGCTTACTGCCCTGTAACTAATCTACCATTGCAGTCTCACCCCTCTGAACTTTTCAGGCCCTGAGCTCCCCCCCCCCCCACTGCAGTACAGACAAACCCCTCCCAATGTAAAAGTTGTCTTCTTAACAAGAGGAACTGACATCAGATTTTTTTTTGCAAGTGTGTGCATTATGGAACAACTATGTAGCTCTTATAGCCTCCAAATGTACAAAAGGGTGTGTGCAGGTCCCGCTCTGTTTCATGCTGCATAACTGCGAGCAGTAGATGCCTGAATCGCAAGTCCAGAGGTCATTACATGGGAGATCCATGCATGTAGGGATCCGACTCTCCCTAGGGTGACACGCTAGGCCAGGGAAAATTACTAGGCAGGAAGGCACATGCTTAGACAAGGCTAAACTCCAGCTTTGTTTACGATGCCTGGGGTGTCATGTGACTGAGCACATGATGTAATCCAGTACAGGGCTCCTTACCTACAATGCATTAGGAAAAAAATGCTGCACAAAAGGGTTATTTAAAGCTCTAAATTTATCCATCCATCCATTTTCCAAACCGCTTATCGTACTGGGTCGCGGGGGGTCCTGAGCCTATCCCGGAAGCAATGTGCACGAAGCAGGGAACAACCCAGGATGGGAGGGCCAGCCCATCGCAGGGCACACTTACACACCATTCACTCACACATGCACACCTACGGGCAATTCAGCAACTCCAATTGGCCTCAGCATGTTTTTGGACCGTGGGGGGAAACCGGAGTACCCGGAGGAAACCCCACGACGACATGAGAACATGCAAACTCCACACACATGTGACCCAGGCGGAGACTCGAACCCGGGTCCCAGAGGTGTGAGGCAACAGTGCTAACCACTGCACCACCATGCCACTCTAAATTTATGAAACACAAAAAGAATGGAGATCCAGTAAATTTCTGGGTAACATTTTAGTAAAATTTTTGTGATAGTTAAGGAGCACATCTTAAACCAATTATTTGATTCTATATTAGTAAATAAAAAGATTCACTTACAATCACATTACTGAGATGTCTTACTCCTGTCTCACACAGTATTTGCTAAAGCGCTTGTATAGGCTCAGTTATCACTAATGTCTGAGTATGCTTACCAATTCACTCTTTTATATTTGCCAGTGATTTACATGATTTACAAGCAGTTTTGAAAATGCATTGTAACACATTTGTAAGTTTGTTTGCGAATTAATCTTTCTATCTATTAATATATTATCAAATAATTAGTAACAATTTATTAATAAAGTAACAGTCCATAAACTAAAGGGATTGTCTGTTTCTGTACGAACAGCATGACGTTATTTGTTTGGACTAATTTAGTCTTAACTGATTAATTTCCCCCCAGCTCACGATCGCTGCGAGCCTGTCCAGGTGACCCTGTTCGCCTTGAGGTTGGGTCACCCTGCAGCCCTTGTGGCGCAGGCCGGCTTCTCCTTCACGCAGGACCTGGCTTTCAACAAGGAACAGCTCCCAGTGAACCGCGCTGGCCAGGTGGGGGCGCCACTGCTGGCCGAGCCCCATGTTCCACTGCAGGAGCATGAATGGCCGGATGAGGGCCTGACTGTAACCTCGCGCCGCACGGACCAACCGGAGAGCTGCAGTGTGCCAAGCTGCCACCTGGACATAGGTGCTGGTAAGCAGGGGCTGCCTGTGTGGAACAGCAGGGGGCGCTGCAGCTGCAAGATGGCTAGAAGTATCCACCTTCAAATGCTAAAATCATTAAAAGATTACAAAATCAAGCAGCTTAATTATTTAACTTGATCCAAACTGTCATATGTGGCGTTCAGCAAGTAAAAGCTGAAAGAACTTTATGTTTTTTGTCATCAGTGTCTGCCTACAGGATAGCCTGCTGTACCAGCATGCCAAATGTTGTTCACCTGTGAGTTTAATTAGTAGTTAAATATTTAACAGTGGGACTATTTCCAGTATTTTAATGAAATGTCTGCTTCGTATCACAGATAATGTTTTGCCAGGATTTCATTTCTTTTGGGCTGGGGCCTCCTTCTCTAGAGCAGTTTTCAGGTTTCCTCACCAGGGGGTCCTCTAATAATGTTGGAACCCCGGGGTTAATGCACAAGCCCCTCCCCCTTGGGTGTGGCAGTCGGCGGATCAGGCCAATAACAGGCTGCGGTCACCTTACATGTTATTTTTTTGGTCCTGAATGTAACCTGTCTTGAGTTCTTGAAGCTGGGGGAAGCAATTATGCTAACTGGCAAGTGGAGAGCGTTCCCACGGAAGGCTGGGCATGGGAGGGAGCAGTCTGGAGCGCGTCCCAGTGGTCTCTGTCGGCGCTGTGCGGCCCGCCGGCCCGAGGACACTTGTAAAACAGCACAGTCTCGCTGCTGTTTGTCTTGGCTCCACTTTAAATCCCCCCCCCAATGCACGCACTCATTTTACTCTGCCTCCTTTTGGGTCAGAACACTGTGTCCGGATGGCAGTGGCAGATATTCTTAACCAAATATTACTACCCCAGGATTTATTTTCTTTGTTTATAGGGCATGTTATGTATCCCTTGCAGTTTTTAGACTCAAAAGTGTCTTTAGAATCGCAACGGTGCCCACTGTACACTGTGAGCCTCTAGTAGCAGGTGTCCCAGTGGTCTGGGGGTGTTGAAAGGGCATCGGGGGGGGGGGGGTCTTTGACCCCCTATAAAGTGCTTAACCTACTTTCCTTTAGTTAATTTATTCCAGCTGTGTAAAGTGATTTGGAACCTCCTGCTGAACGACTAAAATAACTAGACATTTGAGAGAGATATTTGTCAGGTACAGAATAAAAATATATAATAATGCCAGCCGGTTGGTGAAACTAAAATATACATATTTATGGTAAAGACTGTAGGTGGATGATGACACTGGTGGACATTGTTTATTATTATTTTAGTGCTGTTGTGATGTGGTATTGGTGCAGTACCCGTGGAGATAAACCAGTCTCAATTGTTTATGTAAATAACAAATATGTAATACATGAATGAGTTTTACGCACTGGAAGTAGTTAATTCCCTGTGTGGTCCTGTTTCCCCCTTCTTCAGTCCCTACTCAGCTGCACCTCTGAGGGGGCAGCTCTGCAGATCTGCTCCGGCACTGACTCGGGGACGAGTGGAATCTCGTCAGAGGCTTCTGGTCCTGACTGGTAACCCAGCTCAACCTCATTAACCCCCAGTGTCCAGGAGCAGCGCTAATCTGCCAGCCCCTGTTGTAGCTGCTAACATGATTAACAAAGAGGGAAAAAAAAGAAAGAAATCCCAGATTTCATGTGATGCAGTTTCACCAATGGGGCTGTGAAATCACAGCGAAAATGCCAGTGGCCAGAAAGACACATTCACTGGAGTGACAATCGCACCTAAATCAGTCCAGTGCAGCTGAAAAGGCTGATTAAACGATATACTCTCAGAGCTAATGGCTGGCTAACAATGTTAGCCAAAACAAGGCGCTTGGGATGCTTCCAGTCCCTTGCGCTGATGCAGAATGCAGTGTACGCACGCCCACGTCTTCCGGCATTTGAATCCACCCCGCAGGCAGCATGGCCCCCAGCTGCTATTTCTGGCCAGGGCTCTGAGCTGTTTTTGAGTTTGGCATCTGATCTCGCCATTGGGCTCTTGAATAAGGGCCTTAACCTCAGATGCTCCAGGCACCATGCTTTCTCACTTGAATGTCACTATTGATAAAAGCATCTACTAACTAACTGTAATGAACCCTGGGGTGAGAAGTGTAACATGACGAGAGCATGCAGCTCCACACACAAAGCAGGGGAGGGCCTCGATCCCACACCCTGATGGTATCGGGAAGCAGAGCTGCCCCATTCTACTTCCTCAGATTTGCAGCCTCTGTCAGCTTTTAATTTTGATTTCGCAGGACTTACCATCCAAGGAGTATCTTTTACTCAGCTGAGCACTGAGTGGAAATGAGCGTGACGTGAATCACATCGGATGTAGGACTTTTTTTTTTCATTAATTTTTTTTTTTTGAGGTTTTTTTCTGCATGTCATTTTCAGAATCCGCACCTTCGCATCTGTTTGCTCACAGCGTCTGGTTGGTCAGTGCTATTGACACAATACAGGGGGATCTGCTGTATGAGGTCACTGCTTGGTGATAAGCTGGCTAAGACCACTTGAAGGTGTAATCTCTGGTGTTCTCTGTCGGGGCGGTGACCCCTGCCCCCACCCTGGGCCTTGCGAGCTCCTCTATACTGCGACGATAAGGCCGACCAAATGCCCGACTCCAAGATGGGTCAGTCTCCACGGTGATGGTGCGCTGGGGTGGGCATGGCAGCTAGCCTCGGAGTAGAGGGACCTGTGATACACAGAAGCTGTGACTTAATCCTTTGTAGCTGTAGGCTGGTCAGAGACTAAATCAGCTCAAGGATGATGCCCTTAATCCTCCTGCTCGCGGTCTGTGTGCCGGGTGCCAGGCTGAGAATCACCGGAGAGGGAGGGCCGTTCCACGCCTGGCATGCCCTGCCCCCACCATGCAGGAATGTATGGGGATGCTTTCAGAACAGTTAGCATAATTAGCTCACTGAGATACAACAGCAGTTTCCATCCTGGGGCAAAAACCTTGCAGTCTGTGCTACTTTTGTTCTTTGATTTTATATTTCCAGGTTCTTTTTTTTTTCTTGTTTTTCCTTTTTTAAAAAGGGTATGAATACAGGTGTAGTGACGCTTGGAAGGATGTAGTGTGTGTAGCAGACCGAGCGATACGAAAGCTAGGATGTGCAGTCACACCACGTTGCATGAGGGTCCTTGTATTCTCATGGTACGCATTGGCTGTTTTAAAGGACGTAGCTGTCTCACAGAAGCCTGAGTCATACACAGTTTTCTACAGATGCCATTTGACTCATTTCCCCGACGTCTTGAACAGAGGGTTTGACGAGGACACCTGTCCGTCAGCCTGCCTTTCTGCTTGGTGTATGTTGGGATCTTGTAGTCTCTGATCACAAAGGGTCATTTCAGAACTACTCCATATAACAAATGAGGAACTGGGTAATAGGATTTTTGGTTGGATTTTCTCACTTCCCCTTTAGCTGTTTTATGGTACGCTTCCCTCTGTTTGACAGAGCTACCTTTTAGCCTGTAATATTTACCTTTGACGATTCAAATGTAATAGACTAACTCCTAGTCAGCTTCAAGTCTCACTTTTTTTGTAAGACTGCAACGATAAAAGCAGGAGGTCGGCGAAAGGCTGATAAATCATGCGTAATGCAGTGCATTGAAAGCGTGTGAAACCTTCTAGGGGTTTAATTACGTGGACGGTAATTACGCCACGGCTTTGTGAAATCTAAAAACAGCCCAGCACTTTAGTGTACCTTCCCGTATCTCTATTAGCGGGGATTTGTTTGGGGGCAGGCAGGAGGAGCTCACAGAAAATTGGGTCTTAAGTCACCAGGGCAACACTGTTGTCAACAGGAGCCTTTGTACCAATCAGTTTTTCCCCTTTACTCCTGTCACCTGATTGGCTGGAACGTCTGTCTGTTATATGCCCAGTGAGATGGTTGGCTGGGTGGGTTGTGGGAGGTGGGGCTTCTGTGCTTTCGGTCTGTACAGTAGCGCTTACCGTGCCTAACGTCACCACCCAACCGTTTCCCACTGCTACTCAGCCAGCGTTGTCTCTGTTGACCCCCATCCCACCCCCCACTCCAGATCCTACACCCCAGGAGACTGTGCTGCACACTGCCCCGTGGCCCGATTTCCCGCCGCGGCAGCCGGCTGACCACGAGGCCCCGGGACTGGCCAACGAGCAGGCGGCCCCCCCTCTCTCGCTGGCCGAGACGGGGGACCGAGGACAGCCCCAGCACCTCCTCATCCAGTAAGTGAGTCACTCTACAACCGCCTCCCGCCGCAGGAAGGCACGCTCCAGCGCTGGGGGGGGGGGTATAGAGTGTAGTGCAGAGCCAGGTTGTGTCTGTGAACTGTGGGTTTCGTGTTATTTGGAAGTCGATATAAAGGTGATCTGTCCCCATGCATTAAGCTCAGGTGAATGTGTGAGTGACTGTTTGCTGTATTTCTGCTCAAGTGTTTTCAGGCTTCACTGTTTCAGTGAGTCATAGGTGCTCACACCCACATGTTGGTATTCATATCTTTATGGGGACTCTCCCCACAAAGGCATAGCTCTAATCCCAATAATGGTAACCTTAACCCCTACCCAGCCCTAACCTTAACCATAAGTAACCAAACAAAATACAAAACTTTCGGCTATTTTAGTTTTTTGATTGCAGCCACAGATTATAAGATTGAGGTTTATATTGTGGGAACCTGATATATTCTCTCTGAAGCTAAAACGTAACAGGATGTAAATACAAACGCAGACACACATGCAGATGCATCATGGCAAAGTTAGACAGGCTGTTAAAAATGGGATTAAGACACAGCTGTGGCTTTAACCACCAGTGGCAGGTTTGGGTTATGGGGGGGGCAGCATTAACCCTGCGAGATGACCTGGGCTGATTTGGGGTATGGGGGGGCAGCTTTAACCCTGCAAGATGATTTGGGTTATGTAATCCAATAAATCCAAATCCAAGGTTTAATGTGAAGCCAGTTGTCATCAATTATTAACACATTTTATGGAAAAGTACGCTGGGGGCTTTGTGTGGTAGGGATCGCTCCCGTTCTTCCTTTTTGTGAATGCTGCTGGATGGTTGTCACGCTCTCCTTCTCGGCCCTTTGAATAGGTGACCCTAGCAGCTGACGTTGAAGATGAAGGGGGCTTTTATCTGATGCTGCCAGATGTTGGTTCTCAGTGTTGATCGGCTTTTAGACACATCAGTGTCATTCTTGCAAAGTCGTATCTCTCTTTTATGTACAAGATACAAGATCTTTATTGTCACTGTACAAGGACAATGAGATTTGGATCCTCCCATAGAAGCCTCAGCAAAAACCTTGCAGGCTAAAGAAAATGTATGGAATAAAAGAAAAATACATTGAATAAAATAACACAGCAATTGCAGTACATAGTTTAAAAGTATAGGAGGACTATTGGGCATGAATTATTACACATGAGAAATTGTTGCACCTGAGAAAAGCCTCAGTTGAGAGTGCAGGAAGTACAAACAGCATTATTGCACAGTATAATGGATCACATGGAATATGGTTGAGATACTGAGATAAATGAGACAGCAGCATTGTCATACAGTCAACATGGGTGGAGCCAAGAGAGTTTAAAGTGGATATTTCTGCTTGTGTAGTGCCTGATGTGTGCAGTGTGGATAAGTCACTGTACAGTTCAATCTGGTGCTGCTGTGAGGTGGGGCTAGACACTGTTCTGCGGTTTTGAGTGTACAGGACTCTCTAGTGCTTGCCGGATGGCAGAAGAGCATTTGGGTCCAGGGTCGGTTAGATCACTGTGGATGTTTTGTGACTGACAGAGTGCCCCTTACAATTTGTTTGTGTTTGTGTGTTTATGTGTGTGGGTGTATGTACCTCTTTATTTCCTATGAAAACTCACACAGATTGCATGCGTGCATTCATTCAGTTCTTATTCCGAAAGGCTGCAGTGACAGTTAGAAACTGAACAGGTGAGGAGAAGCAGCTCTGTTTAGGGGCTTAAGCACACAGTCGGCCCGCATTGCGAGGCGGGGTGGGGTGTGCTAAATCGCTTAAAATTAGCTGACTGCCGCGTGGAGATTAAAGCCAAGGTGTGCCGTAGAGCGAGCCACGTGTCAGCCGCAGATATTCTGAGCTGATCGTTTGCGGCAATACAGGGCCGAGGCTGCAGGACCACATCCAGAGGCTCCCTTGCTGCCCAGTCCTGGAGGCCGGGCGGTGCAGCACCACCCAGGCCTGAACACCTACACATTGACAGTGGCCACAGACCAGGGAGACACGCCCCTAGGCCTGCAGGAGGATGTGGACCAGCTGACGCAGATAATTAATCAGGTGAGTTGGGTTCGTGCCCATTCTTCCTGGTTCGATCAGTGGAAGTGTTACCCCCCCCCCCCCCCCCCCCCCCGCTGGGTGTGTGAAGCTTTGCCGTCATCCCCTGTCTGTTGTCATAAAGGTGTAGTGTGCATAGAGATGAACAAAAAGCACAGTTGCGTAACAGAATTTGTTTTTTTTACATTTCGCCTGTTCACTCAGAGAACCATTTGCTGAGGTGCTGTGTGTCTGCCCGCTTCTCTCGTTAGGGAGGACCCTCGTTTCGGCCGCAGTCAGAGCTGCCGGGCGCCACCCATGAATGCGTTACAAGCGCAGGAGTGGCTGCACATGACTGTGGCTCTAGCGTGACAGAGCAGAAGTCCATTTCTGAAGATTTCTCTGGAGAACACAGGCAGGGGGCCCAGTTACTGAGGCAGTCGGAACAATCCGAACCCCCCTCGTGCAGTGGAGGCTCTGATGTCGAGGCGGACCCCTGTCTGCACCATGGTGTAGATTGTGGTGCTCAGGAGGAAAAGGAGGTGGGGGCAGCCCCTGTTTGCTTCACAGAGTCCAGGAACGAGTCAGCAGATAGCAGAGACGCCGCCCTGGCTTTGGAGGTGGGGCCTGACCCAGCTTTCAGTGAGCTGTCTTGGGGAAGCCGGCAAGAGGAAACTGATACTAACCTCGGCACAATCAGAGTGCTGCAGGGCCGCCTGGGGGGGGCTGATATTTCGAGCCAGGAAGCAGTGAGAACAGCAGAAAGGGCGGGTGCAAAGCCGCCACACGATAACGAAAAATCAGTCCTTGGCGAGAGCACCATCTCAACAGATATGGGCCACTCACACTCTCAGGAGAACCCAGGAACATCCCATGATGATTCTGAGAAGGTCTCTCGGGACCCAGCGCAGATAGACGTGATCATGAAAGAAACCACAACCACTTCGGACTTACAGGAAGGAGAGGAAGGTGAAATGGAGGCTACCAGTGTGGCAGAGGCAGATCGCCCCACACGGGACCACTCAGATTTATCTGCCAGCCAGTGGGGTGGCCAAGACTTCGAAGGGGCTGTGGCCAGAGCCGAACATCCGTGCCCCTCGACTATTAGCGAGGCAGACTTAGAACTGGGGACGAGCCTTTGCGAACAAAGCCAGGAAACAGCTGCGGTGGATTACGCTGAAGCAGACGGGAGCGACGGCCTCACACTGAATAACAAGCAGCCTACGGAGGCAGAGTCCGTGCAGAATGACTGTGGGGAGCTGGATTTAGAGACGCAGGAGCCATGCAAGCTGGACTGTGCCTCAGAATTGACCCCCGAAACTATGGCTGAAAGTGCAGAGGTCAAGAAGGAGAACTGTGACCAAGATGAGAACGCGGCGTCCTGTGGGTCAGAATTGGAAGCACAGTTCTGTGACTCGTTAGAGGCATCTATCCCGATGGAGTTGTCCCTACCAGCAGAATATCAAAATTGCTGTGAAATTTCTACTCCAGATCCTGCATCAGAAAATGGAGACGTCTTATCTAAGGTAAATGAGCCGACAGAAAATGATTTCCCTAACGCAATAGAGGCTGAGTCTCTTATAGAAAACAGTGATGACATGACAAGTGTCATTTTGGGGGATTTAAGTCAAGACAGCACTCAGCATCCTCACAATACTGAAGAGCACACTCTCGAGATTGGCATGGAGAATACACTGTCAGAGGGAAAGGACCCTGAAGTAACTGCAACACAGGAAGGGGGTCCTACGGAGGTGGGAGAAACTAATGGAATCGTGCCTCTGCTTTCCGTTCCCTTTTCCAATGAGGAGGAAGCCCTGAATTCAGTGATTGGCCCCACAACTGTAGAAGAGGATAGATCAGCAATGTGTGGTGAAGTAACATCAGCTCAGGAATACAGTCTTGAGGGGGAGATGGAAGACAATGGAAGGTCCACTGCTGCAAACAGCATTGACGTAAAATCTGAATCCTCACTCTCCAGTGATTTAGAGGACATAGGTGGAAATATCGGTGATGTGGCTCTTGGAAAGAACATCTCAAATGAAGTGATCTCCACAGAGGAAACGGTTCACCCGGCGGTCACGGACGTGAGCAAACCATTAGAAGAAAGCAAAACTGTTGTGCATCTAGAACCTGAGGTTCCCCCCAAACAGGATCTCGAGGGCCAGTTGTTGCCTGACTCTGAGGTATTGTGCAATGAGAAACCACCGGAATCTTCCGTAGAAGATGTGCAAGCAGCCCCCTCACATGACCATCCTGGGACGGATATTGGCAGCCAAAAGGAGCAGAAGGACACTGACAGATGTGAGGTGATACAGGAAACACAGGAGACTGAGCCAGAGTCAAGTGTTACTCAGAAACCGCTCACATCTGCGGACCAGCAGGTTGTGGGAGAAGGTCTCCTTCTTCCGGAGAACGACCAGACTGATGGTCATGAACACAGTACCTCCCATTCTACCCCTGACGGCAGCCCTGTTGTGTCCGAGGAGAGTATCCCACATGAAGAAATATGTGTAAATGGTGAGGAGTCGGACACTGCGGGTAGCAGTGTGGCAACAGGGAGCGCCAATGAGGACACCGCTGAGGTGGAACTTCTTACCTCCAATTCAGTTTTAGAGAAGGTCTCTGAGCAAAAAGACCCCGAATCTCCTATAGGGGAGGTTGTGACTCGCCGTAATGAGCTGGCAGTTCCTGCCGGGTCCATGGAGCAAGTGAGTGAGCTGACTGCCCCGGATTCCCTGGGGCTCCGTTCTCCCCTGGACCGAGGCAGCAGCCCAATTGCTGAGGCTGAACATGTGCAAGTGGCAGAGATGATGGGGAAAGTGTCCGAGGAAGAGCCCAGTAACACGTCGGGCCAGGAGACCGTCGGCAGCGGAGAGGTCCCCACAGCAGGTGAGAGGCCGGGTCGACGGTGTGCTTGGTGTGATCTTAATACATGCTGTCCTACTGCTATGTCACTGTCTCCAAGATAAAACTACTCCAGTGATCCACCGAGAAGCCAGTTGTTTATCCTCCTGAAATATAAACACAACACTTAAAACCTACCATCAGCTCAGCTCAGTGTGGCACATGCTGTAATAGGAGAATATGTGCTCATCTAGGCCCCATCCATCGCATTGTAATTAAATGACACTGTCAGCTGGCTTCAAAGTTACACTGTTTCTCATCCTGCGTCTGTCAGTGAGACCCTGTCTGTTCAGCTACAGCCTGTTTCTGTGAGCTAAGAAGCAGTTCCTTTTTTAAAGGCTATACTTATTATTTCTGTTTCAAGAACGTGTGAAAGCAAATATAGTATATTATATAATAATAATTAATTTGGATATTAATGTATCTGCCACAGACCATCGCATCTAAATTTATATTAATTAACAAGAAAGTGACCAAATTAACATGAACAGCAGTGTAGTGTTAGTGTATTGTAACATAATTGAAGTCTAGTTAAAAATATCTAAAGCTACATTTTTATAAGCTTTACAGTGTCTGATGTCTATTTTTCTGTTTTCTGGTAATCGGGTTTTAAATTCCATCTCTATCAGAAATCTAAAGTAAAGCTTTTGAATGATTTTATTTTCTCCACTGTGCCACTTTCACAAATGGATTGATGGGTGTTCTGAGTGAACTGGGCGACCGGTGTGAGGTTCAAAGGTGACCACACAGTCCGGGGGCTGGAGGCAGACGACGATTGGGTCTGCTTCTCCTATGGCTGAGTCCTCGTCTCTTCCTACAGCTGCAGCTGGAGAGGCAGCGGCCAGCGAGAAGGACTCGTCCTCCAGCGTGAGGATGGATGACGTAGGTGCTGTAGGGGTGAGTGTCAAGTGCTTTTTAATGGTCACTGTGCTGATTTTTATGACATGAAGGATGTTTTCTTAAGGACTCTCTTTTTTCCCGGAAGGACCTGCTGGTGTGCAGGCTGTGCTGTAGCAGAGGTCCACTTGCCCACAGTGGGGAAGCCCCTTAGGTGTGGGCTCTGGGCGTTTAGTTTTACAGGAGGACATGAAGGGATGATGTCATGGGCTAAATGTGTGTGCAGGAGATGATGGCATTCTCCACCCATAATGTACAAGCCCCTGTGGCTGCTTCCATAAGCGCTAAGAATGGGATTGTGTCATCTTCCTGTGGAGGTCAGCATTGTTTCCAGAATTTCCATTGTTTATGGAGCATATGCCCAGTGGTATAGGACTGCTTTTATGAAAAAGTAAGCATTCATTGGTCAGTTCCAATCCTATCATTGAGTATTAAGATACAGAAAATCCTCCACATGCAAACCTTCAAGATGAGAACTTTGAAAGATGTGAGCATGTATGTCCAATAAATTAAAAATTGTTTCAATAATTGCAAAATAAGTATCTGTGCCGCGAATTCAAATTTCATGGCAGCGCGCAAGTTACTTCCTGTCTTTTGCGGCTTCAGACGTGCATAGATATTCTAGGTAAGGAAACGAATGCTCGCTCATTACCGGAAAGCGAGATCAGCTGACTGAAAATGAGGGGAAAATAAAGAACTCAATTGTTGGTTGTTAAAATGCATCCAAAATCAATAACAAGCATCCAAATGTTAACTTGTAAAAGCATGCATTTTCGGTAGGAGTTGAGAAGAGGGCGGTTGGTTAGGTGCGCAAATGCAGTGTGGGTTAGCTTGGTAACGGTAATGAGATCAACTGATGGAACACAGTGGGAATAAATAGTTCTCAGTTGTTTCTTGTTAAAATACACCCCAAATATATAAAACATACAAATGCTAACTTTTAAAAGTATTTTCTTATGTATAAATAGCTCTACTGTATGTACATGTTTTCTATTGGGGTTGATGGTTAGGGATTGTAGCACCAACAGCTGGACGCCTAGGCTCACTTTGCTGGACTTTCAAACATTTGAACTTGCGAACCCACTATAGGATTGGAACTTGTTTGTAACTTGGGGACTTACTGTACATGTATATATTTGACCTTATCCCAATATATCTAGCTTGCTATTTATCTACCATGGATCTTGTGTCTGCTAAATAAGTATATACTGCTGAGAGAACTTTATTCGTAAGGTAGTACTGGTACCTAAGGTAGAACTGTTTTGTTATGATTCCAGGGACGTGAACCTATAACCTTCTGGTGTTGGAGCTGAGGATGAGCTGTGGATTGGGAAGGGATAGTGCTGTTGCCAGGCTTGAATTATGGGTTATTAACAAGCTTGGGCGTGTCCCTCTGCCTTAATGGGTGTTTTGGTTTCTTCTGGCAACCACAGCTGCCTTTGTAGGTTCATGTCTACTCAGCATTTGACGGACGGCGGTTTTATCATTGCGTTTGGCCAAGATCCCACAAGTGGCCAAGATCATCACACGCCTCCAAAGGCGCAGAAATCAGCAGCTAGACTGAGTCAGGAGCCTCAGTAGGGGAGTATTCCTCTGGCAGTTTCATGTGGGAATATTTCTCATTCTGTGAAGAGGGATAATTAGAATGAAAAACCCAAGATTCAGGATCTGTGTTTGGTGCACGGTGGTGATATGTCCGAGTAGCATGTTGCTGACCTGTGAACAACACAGTGAACCTATCTCACCTTCAACAGGTCATCAAAGTCAGAAAGTAAATGATTCTTCTGTAGGTGTTAAGAATAGCTGTATTTTACATATGTTGTTTTCAGCTCATTTAAATGACTGTTGTGGACAGTTTCAAAAAACAAGCATTGTTAATATCAAGCTTTAAAATGGTGTGCTTTAATGTTCATTAACACATTCAATAAGCATACAGATAAAATATGCTCAAAAGTTTTTTTCTGCAGCATGGGAAAGGATTTTTATAAGCTTTGATACATTTAGAAACAAAATTACTTAGTGTTTGGTTTCATTCACAGAGCGTTCTTAGACTCCCCCTTGTGTTCACTTTTGGTATAACAGTTTCCAGATGTGCTGCCTTGGGTGGCACTTTCGTGGTTGATACTGAGGAAGGTATAATTGCTGTGGTTAATGAGCTGTTATACACTTATATAGCTGCACAGATACATTTTCGAGAAATTAATCGCTAGAGGAAATGAGCCTCTTGGAGCAGAACCACATTTCACAAACATTTTCAAAAAAAATCTTGGGACTTAAGGCTTCAATAATTTCTGCAGATCAGGTAATGGTGGTGAATTGCAGACAGTTGCATGGAATGTACTCTCTGATCGTTAAGCTGTTTCTTTCGGCACCTCTCCTTGTTTGGGGCCCAGGATGTGTCAGGGAGCTGAGCTGTGGTCTGGAGCTGCCCATCGCTTGTTTTGAATCACTAATTCCTGCAGCATCTCCTGATGCCTCTTACTCATTCCAGGTGATTATCGTAAGCGAACGGCCGTGTTTACAATCCAATCTAGCTATTGAGCAGGTCTTAAAGGGCGAAATATAGCCGGGAGTTGTGTGACAGTCTGAATGGCATGCACAGCTATCGGTAGAGATTGGGGTGGATATCCTCAATGCAGCCCTGTGGAAAGGGCTTGGCGGGGAGTTGAATGTTGCATCCAGTGAGGCAGGTACCACTGAAGCGCACGGTTTCAGAGGCCTGCTGTTCCACTGCTGGAGAAGCGCGGCCTTGCTGAACGGCACTCAGAGACACATCCAGCCAGACACACTGAGCCCATTCATCGGTCCCCGACCGGGGTGGAGTTTAGGCTCTGTTTATCGGGGGGGGGGGTGTGAGAGCGGGATCAGCTCCATCTGCATTGCACTTTTGCGACGGGGGTGTCCCGATGCATGCTGCTTCACAGGTGAACATTCTGGAACATTCCGGAGGCGCACTGGCTAATGTGTCTCTCCATCTTTGTCACCTTCCCACTCTGACATCTCTGTCTCTGGGTTTGCAGGGGCCTTATACTGTGAGAAGGGGCTTGATGTGGGGGTCTGTTTGTATGTCTAGTGGAAGTCAGTGTAGAAGCCTAGAAATCTTACCACCCCCCCCCCCAAGTTATTCATCCAACTTTTTGTGTCTGAGGTAAAAAAATATCTGATATACTGAAGGATGAGTAAACCATTATTATTATTTTGCTGTTAAATGTAATATTGTTGTTAGGTCTAGTTTCAATAAAAGACTTCTTTTTGGGGGAGTGTGATTGGCCATACGTTCTCTCTAGTGTGTGAAAATGGTCTGTCGTAGGACTGTGAGACTCGTGAAATGTGGAAGGGTTTACTCTGGGGGGGGGGGGGGGGGGGGGGGGCTTGGGGGTGCACAGTGGGCCCAGCCTCAATAAAAACAGGAAGCCATGTGGTGGTGTATGTGTGGTGTGGCAGCGCGTGTGAGGGGTATGTATGTGTGTGTGTCTGTGTGTGTGTCTGGGTCTGGGTGTGTATGTGTGTGTGTCTGTGTCTGTGTCTGTGTGTGTCTGTGTGTGTGGTGTGTGTGTCTGTGTGTGTGTGGTGTGTGTGTCTGTGTGTGTGTGGTTATCGGTGTGTGTGTGTGTGTGTGGTTATGAATGTCTGTGTATCTGTGTGTGTGCGTCTGTGTGTGTGTGGTATGTATGTCTGTGTGTGTGTGTGTGTATGTATGTGTGTGTGTGTGTGTCTGTGTGTGTGTCTGTGTTTGTGTATCTGTGTCTGTGTGTGTGTGGTGTGTGTGTCTGTGTGTGTGGTTATCAATGTCTGTGTGTGGTTATGAATGTCTGTGTGTGTGTGTGTGTGTGTGTGTATATGTATGTGTGTGTATGTATGTCTGTGTGTGTGTTTGTGTATCTGTGTCTGTGTGTGTGTGGTGTGTGTGTGTCTGTGTGTGTGTGTTTGTGTATCTGTGTCTGTGTGGTGTGTGTGTGTGTGTGGTGTGTGTGTGTGTGTCTGTGTGTGTGTGTGTATGTATGTCTGTGTGTGTCTGTGTGTGTGGTTATCAATGTCTGTGTGTGTGGTTATCAATGTCTGTATCTGTGTGTGTGCGTCTGTCTGTGTGTGTGTGGTTATGAATGTCTGTGTGTGTATCTGTGTGTGTGGTATGTCTGTGTGTGTGTGTGGTATGTATGTCTGTGTGGTATGTCTGTGTGTGTGTGTGGTATGTATGTCTGTGTGGTATGTCTGTGTGTGTGTGTGTGTGTGTATCTGTGTGTGTGTGTGTGTGTGTGTGTGTGTGTGTGTGTATGTGTGTATGTGTGTGTGTGTGTCTGTGTGTGTCTGTGTGATGAACAGCATTGATCAGGGCTCATGGGCCCTTGTAATTCCTGGATCCCACAAGATAAAATCTCTGAAGTTTTAGTAAAGAAAAATCACCACATAGATCTTCTTGGAAAATGTTATTATGAAGGAGCTTCGACGCTTAAGCCAGCGGTGGCACACAAACATGCACCATAATCAGTTTCCCCATTTAGCTTTTATGCTTTATACTGTATTTTAATTTCTTTTTAATTCCTTTTATTCTAAACATTTAGAACTTTTGGGCTAAGTTCAAAAGTGGGAAAAATTCTATTTGCGAAATATTTTTAGGGTGATGTTTTCCCCACCAAAATGTCAGAGTATCGGTCATCCCCCCCTTGGAAAAAAGCAGCTTTGGGGCTGTGGCCTGCCGTTTTTCCTGAACCAGCCAAAGGAATTTGACTCACACTCCACTTTTCCAAACGTTTAAGCTGCGTTCCATTGGGCTGCTTAACTGCATTAATTTCAGGGAGGCTGAGCTGCATAAGAGCTGCCTGTGTTGCTGTTCTCTGGCTGGGCGCCCTGCACAGGTCCAGTGCTGCGGCTTTTGTTTATTGACATTGTCACTGTGTCACATACTGTAGTATTACAGTCTGTCTTCTGCTAACTATTACAGCTAACTACCCTTAGCTGTGATTTATTTATTAGTTTTTTTTATGGTTTTCCTCCTTTTTAATTGATTTACTCTACAAATTTGCCCTGATAAATTGTTTTCATGTTGCAGTGTCATTTTTGTAAGTATTTGGTGACTTGATCTTTGGTCACCATGATGATTCAGAGCAAAACATTCAGAATGAAGGATTACTGTGAGACGGTGTCCCGGCCCTCTGCTATCTCACTTCCTGCATCGGATGCTCCGTGTGCCGAGTCGGCCGGTGGCCGGGAGCGCTCCCGGCCGATCCCGGCTTTTCCTCAAGCGCTCAGTGGTGATTCATTGCATCTCCGGAGCACAGTTGGGAGAGAAGTGATGGCGTGTAGAGAGAGACCAACAGGCGCACTCACACACACGAAAGCGAGTGCGCACACACACACACAAACGGGAAGCGAGAGGGAGGGAATGGGATTAAACGGGAGAGCGAGGGGGAGAGAGAGGAAGCCAGAGGGCTGGTTCTCCGCACAGATGTGAAAGATCGGCAGCTCCTCATTCTTCCTGAAGCTGCAGCCAGAGCAGCTTTTCGGCACTGCAGTCCTGCCCGTTGCTGTTTTCAGGGTGGGGGGAAGATGTACGAGCGACACAAACGCAGATACAGTCTGTGTGCCAGGGGCGAGCCGGCCGTGGATGTGCTTTTGATCAAGGTATGGATCTGTTGCGTCTGCGGAGACCATCCGCTCCTGTCTGCCTCGTTTGCTTTCATTTCTTCGCTCGGCAAACCTCGCATCTGTGCTCGTTCATGAGCACCAGCCTTACAGATAAGTTTAAAAAGTCCAGGTTTCTTCATCTTGCAATGTTTCAGTTTTTAACCATAAAAAGATAACATCTGCAAATTTCTTTTAAAGTAGTTTAATGGCAGCACAAGGCTTTGTTGGCTAACTTAAGCACATTCGTATTTTTTGTGGGGACACACTGTACCCTGCCGTCGGACGGGCTGCGCTTGGCCATCCCAGACAGTCAAACTGTCAAACGGGGGCGTGTCCTGTGAGGGTGGGGATTGTCCTGCCCTGTACGGGTACACACTTCTGTACGGGTCTTTTGCCGGCTCCTCATCCAGCTTGCCTCCAAATCTCTGAAGTATGACTTGTGTGCTGTGTCGGGAGCGCTCCGGGCGGTGTGCTGTGTCGGGAGCGTTCCGGGCGGTGTGCTGTGTCGGGAGCGCTCCGGGCGGTGTGCTGTGTCGGGAGCGCTCCGGGCGGTGTGCTGTGTCGGGAGCGCTCCGGGCGGTGTGCTGTGTCGGGAGCGCTCCGGGCGGTGTGCTGTGTCGGGAGTGCTCCGGGCGGTGTGCTGTGTCGGGAGTGCTCCGGGCGGTGTGCTGTGTCGGGAGCGCTCCGGGCGGTGTGCTGTGTCTGGTGCGCTCCGGGCGGTGTGCTGTGTCTGGTCGGTCTGCGGTCATCAGTCTGCTGTGGGACTGTGACTGTTTCATCAGTGCAGCCAGTAGTAAGGGAGCTTGAGACTCATTTTAGGGGATTGGCCTCTTTTCCCGTCACAGCATGTGAAAACGTCACAGCATGCGAATAACTGTAAAGACCCTCTGTACCGTGGTGCGACTGCTGCGGATGTAGGTTGTATGGGACCCAAAGGGCACAGTTTGCATGGCTGTGGGGGACCAGGAGAGTGTGTGATCGACCAGAGGCAGAGGGGTGCGGAGCCGGAAGGAGCTGTTAGGTACCGCAGTACCGTTACTGATGGATGACTCTGCTGTCATGTTCCCGGTCGTCCCAGTCGGCCTTTTCACACCTCTCTGTCATGTACGTCTCCGTCCTGGTGACGTCATGCTTCGCAGAGTCGGGTTTCAAACTTTGCCTGTAAACTCTGGTATTTTAAGCAAGCTGCCCCCCCCCCCCATGGTTTTCCTCCCGCCCTGAAGCCGAGCCCGGTTTTCCCTTGCGGGCCGGGTTGCCGTTCAGGGACCCTCCTTGGTGGAGGTCCAGGAGGAGAGTTGCAGGATGGGACAGGATCCTAACAGTTCCTGCTGCATGGCGGCCTTGGTCCAGCCCGGTGGAAACTGGCACTGAGCCCAGTGACTTCATGCTACTGCGTCTGAACATGCTGGTTCTCACACTCAGCTCTGCCGTCTCTTTGGCCAAGAAAACAAACACGTCTTAAAGGGGAAGCCTTAGTAATGACCCTCCGTTCTGCGGCGCCCACGGCCCTCAGCCCACCGAAGGCGCTTCAGCCCAGACACTTGGACGGCGTCTCAAAGCCTCAGTCACTGATGATTATGTTCTAGCTGTTTATATTCTGGTGCTGAATGGATCCTAACGCCTTGTAGCCAGACACATGTGAAGGGCAGCAAGTGGTCAAGAAACTCAACACTTGAACACTCTGCTGTAGCAGACAGATGTGTGTGTCTTGATAAAAATAATGTGTGTGTCTGTAAATGCTATGTGTTTCTATCTGTGTGTATGTAACCACTGCCTACATGCATTGTGCCATCCCTGCCATTCAGAGAGTCTAGAGTACAGGGTGTGAAATATGTGGTTGTTTACAGTCAGGGGTGATGGTTGGGCTCTGGTGGATCTCATCACTGTGGCAGTGGCCTGTCCTCACTGTGTGTGTGTGTGTGTGTGTGTGTGTTAATTTCCCCTCTGCACTGGCCTGTAAGGTATGTAGTGATCTGAATGTGCCCATGAAGCTACACAGTCTCCAGGATTGTGTGTGTGCCCCCCCCCCTCCTGTAACATATGGGCCTGGTGTTCTTACCCCACAGTGAAGCAGGACAGACCTTCAAAGGGGCTTTGTGTCCTAACAGCCTTCGCTGGTGGACCGTGCTCTGCTGACAAGCGGCAGTGGCGTGCTATGCTCATTTCATGTGTGGGGACCCCCTGTAGGGCTCTCCCCCGTACACATGCAGACACACACGGTACTCTCGTAATTACTCATTACTATGGGGAATCTCCATTCATTTCTATGGGAAAAAGTCTAATCACAACAAAACGACCTTAAGCCCAACGCAACCCTAACCTTAAGCAACCAAATAAAATGAGATTTTTGGCGTTTTTATTTTTTCGATTTGCATTGAAAAATGGTCCCCACAATGTCTATATATCAGGTTTTTATCACATTGTGGGGGCCATTTGGTCCTTACAATGTAATACAAATGTAATATACACACACATGCACACACAAATACACACACCGATATCATTCTATGGGAAAAGCACTAATCCAAACAGTAGCAACCTTAACCTGTACCCAGGCCTAACCTTAACCATAAGTTACCAAACAAATTACAAGAAAATGTGGTCTCCACGTTAACATATTTTTATCCTATTGTAGGGACATATGGTCCCTACAATGTAATATATACATCACACAGGCACACATAAGTTGGTCTTCCTATCTAAATGGGCACCGTCCATTCATTTCCATGGGAAAAACCCTAATCCCAATCACGACACCCTTAACCCCTAACCAGCCCTATCCTTAACTAAACCTTTTGGCACTTTTACTTTTTTGACTGCATTCACAGATTTTTATAACATTGAGGTTATCCAAATGGGGACCTGAAGAAGTGTCCCCAAAAGTAAGGAAGTTTCAGGTTTTATCGCACTTTGGGGACCTCAAATGTGATCTATGCAAACCCACAGACACACACACACACGTCAGATAGCAGCGATACTGTGAAAGAAAAGGTGTGAAATTTGTTCTCACTCCGTCGTTGAGAACTACTGAGAAACTCAATATGCCTTGTGAGGATTTGCGATTTTTTTTTCCGCCCTGGTTTTTTTTCCTCGATTGGTTCCTTTAGCTTATATACTTAAAGATGTCTATAGCCTTGGGGACCCAGCCAGTTGAGGATGACGTACATTGCACCTCATGCCTGGTGTTCCGGTAGGGAGCTGGACCCCAAGCGCCTGGTTCAGAAACACTGCTTTAGTGGTTAATGAAGATTGCTTTACCCAAGTGATAAACGCATGTGTGCATCCATTTTCCATGTACGCATAAACCTACATGGATTCTGAGTGGTTTTTGACGTAAGTGCATGGGTCAATCATTACTTCACAAGCAGCAAAGCATTCCGGGACCCTTTTCTGTTCTCTCTCACATCCATTTCTAAGGGTTTAGGGCTGACCGCTGCCTGTTTTCAAGCACATATGTTTCTAAACTAATTTATCAGATCAACCATCGGTGAAGACCACAGTCTGTTTTCTGAACTAATAAAAACTTTGAACTATGGAAGTTTCTGGTTTGGCCGTAACGTTGCATAGCAGGCTGGAAAGTTAACTGAAGGTCAAGTCAGCAACTAGCCTTTAGCATGGTGTGCATTAAAGGTATTGGAATCCATTTATGTTGAATGTTTGCCTTTGAGTCTTGGTTGAAAAGCTTGAAGGCCGTAATGAATAGTCCCTGGAGTACGCCTGTGCCCTTCTCGTCTTTCCTGCAGAGCTACGGTTGTGGCTTGTATTTTCAAGGGTCTTAGCACGCTGCCGGCCATTGCTGCAGCCCGGCTCTCGCAGCCACCGCATGCTGACCCGAGGCTCACCATAACCGCAGTGTCACGCATGCGTTCTTACCGAGAAAGGCGTGTTTCGGTAACTTTTGTGGTGTGATTATAGTAAAGTCTGTTTTTCTTTTGTGACAATTCAGCTGTCTGTAAACGAGACTGAATTCCAGAACCCCCCCCCCCCCCCCCACCCAGAGCAGGCCGCTGTTTGTGACGTGAGTGAAGGGAACGCGAGTGGCAGGGCGGGCTTGTCCTTGGCGTCATGTGGCAGTTATGTCAGGGTCAGCCTGGCGTGGGAGAGGGGTCAGGGAGCTGGTCCCTGCCGGGCCGTGTGATCGCTCTGTGAACAGTAGAGTGTCGAGCTGGATCTCCAGTCAGGACAGCAGATTGGTTGAACCTCAAAGGCCAGTTCGTTGAGGCCATTCCTTATAAATCCATTACATTTTATTACGTGAACTCTGAATGGAGAAATAGGCCACAAATCTCGAAGAAAAAAAAAATATCTTGGATCATGAGAAGATGCCTTTTCATGATTTTATATGGGGGGGGTCACAGTATGCTTTCCAAAAATCGTGTTTATCTGCCTTCAGCATCAAGCGCCTGTTGAGTGTTGATTTTAACATTGTTGAAACAAGATTTTATGTACTGCTAAGCGTTCAACCAGCCTCTGTGCTGTGAGGGCAAGTGTGATATTTTCAGGCCTGACCTAAAGGTTGCCGAAGGTTACGGAAATGAGCCGTTCTCAGTGACGATGCACGCATGACATCACTGTCATAACGGGCCTCATGTTAAAATGCGACGGCTGGGAGTGGCAGTCTGCGACCCTGGCCAGCAGCATGCTAACACACGTGAAAATATGCCACAGCTGCCGTCTGTGCAGGATAGCCTCGTCTATTCCAGATCTTGCTCAAATTATGGAACATTTTAACTTCTCTTGCCATAATTATGTCCTCACTAATGTATCTACATTAGTGTCACTATGTGACTCTAGTCCCTTGAATTCACTGAATAAGTGCATTGAACAAATAAATGATATTTTGTGAATATTATTTTCTATAACTTCCATCCATCCATTTTCCAAACCGCTTATCCTAGTGGGTCGCGGGGGGTCCGGAGCCTATCCCGGAAGCAATGGGCACGAGGCAGGGAACAACCCAGGATGGGGGGCCAGCCCATCGCAGGGCACACTCACACACCATTCACTCACACATGCACACCTACGGGCAATTCAGCAACTCCAATTAGCCTCAGCATGTTTTTGGACTGTGGGGGGAAACCGGAGTACCCGGAGGAAACCCCACGACGACACGGGGAGAACATGCAAACTCCGCACACATGTGACCCAGGCGGAGACTCGAACCCGGGTCCCAGAGGTGTGAGGCGACAGTGCTAACCACTGCACCACCATGCCGCCCCTTTCTATAACTTAACACAGAAAAAAAAATTGAAATAATTCTTTTTGGCCCCAAAAAAGAAAGATTGGAAGTCATTGCTCACTACAAGTCCAGACAGGTATCTTGGTGTAGTCCTCTGTCTTGGGCCTTAATTTCAACAGCCACATTTGCAATTACAAAATCAGACTACTTCCCCAACAAACATCAGAAATGAAAGGATTCCTCTCTAAACAAGATACAGTAAAGCTCGTTCATATGTTTATTTTATATTTAGCAGGCTAGACTATTGTACATAACAGTGTCTTCATAGGTCTTAGTGAAAAATCAGTCAAACATCTGCAGCTCACCCAGAAGTCCTCACTAAACACCAAGAAAGAAAAGCATATCACACCAGTCCTTAAAACACGATAATGGCTTACTGTGCAAGTTTGATTTTAAAATACTATGATTACTGGTTTACTTATACATTATGAAGCATCCAGACCTCTGAGGTCATCTGGGAAAGGTTTACTCGGTGTTCCCAGAGTCAAGATGAAGCAGCATTCAGTTTCTGTGCTCCTCTTCTGTGGAACAAGCTTTCTGAAGACCTGAGGTCTGCTACCACTGTCGGCTCATTTAAATCAGCCTTAAAACGTCACTGTTTGTTGCAGCTTTTCAGTAAATTAAATCAGCAGGAGTTTAGTCATACACTGCCATTAGCATGTAACTTCTTTTTAGCTTCCTATTTATTTGTTTGTTTGGTTTTTAGGCTTTAAAAAAATCTTTTAAAGGTGAGTGTAATGTCTTTAGTGATTTAATATCTTTATTTTAATGTATCCTTCTGCCTCTGTAGAGGACTTTGAATTAACTTGGTTCTGAATTGTGCTGTATAAATAAACTTGCCTTGCCTAAAGAAAAAAAAAAAAAAACATTTTCCCATGCACAGAAATGGAATTGGCCTTATTTGGCAAGAGTTTGCATTCATCCTCAGATTTTGGTGGAAATTCCCTTTAAGCACCTAGAATTAAATATCAGGTGTGACAGACTGACTGGAATTTTATCTGAAATATATTGATCTCTGCTACATTGCCATGTCTCAAGTTTAAAAGCTTATGTTAATAAAAGGAGTGATTATTAGTTGGATTTGAAGTATTTTATTGGCTAGTGCATACTTTATTGTGTATTAGTCATTAAAAAATGTCATATTCCCCAGTCAGTAAATGCGTATGCTTTTGGGACAAGTTTGCTGCCACAGACACTCTTTCCTGAAGATAACTCAAAAACTATTTGACAAATCTTTGTCAACCTCATAGAGACGTTTTATGGGTGAAGGTCACCAAAAATTGAATTCACACACTTGATCCTGTTGAGAAAATAACTCAAAAAGTATTTGATGGATCGTTGTCAGGCCTTACAGATACACTATTTGGGTGAAGATTTGGACCTGTTCAAAACTGAAGCAACGACACTTGGTGAAAGAAGTGGGAAGGGTGACATGTCTAAGGTGCTTGACCTTGTGAACAGGATAACCCTATTTGATATTATTATTCTCTTTACTCAATTTGATGTTTGATGGATCTTATTACCACTTCATAATAACATTATATGTATGAACATCTACTCCTGATAGACCTAAGACAAATAGCCCCAAAATTGAAATTGTAGCAATAGGTGGCAGCAGAGGACAGACACATCAGCAGCCAGCAGCAGCCATATTGTGAGCACAATCATCTACCATGTGATCGTATTATGTGGAACGTTTTGCAAATTTACCTGTAAAATTTGTACATGTCATCAACTTTTGATGATGTTCTGAATATTGTAAAATATAGTTTATTTCGTCGACAGAAGGACTCGGCATATTTTATTGGTAGCAGTTTGGTAGCTGGTTGGCAAAATGTATTATGGGTAACTCAGCAAAATATATTGTTTGGGAATTTACCTCACGGGCAAGTATTTTAAGACTTTCTCTAGTGAATAAACTAAATCCTTCATCCTCTACTATGGAAAGTGGCCTTAGCTCTGGTGCTGCTAACTTTGAATAAGGATAAAGCTTAAATATCGGTCATCAGTATCAGCTAAGGTTGATACTGTCATGACCTGCGCATCTGGTATGTTCTGTGTATTTAGTCCGCGTCTGAGTCCGTTTTCCCCAGATCCGTCGTTGATGTTTGTATCGTGTGGTTAGTTTTAAGTTTGATTTTTTTTAATGCAGTAATTAATTTATTATCTTATTCAACAAATTACTTATTAGATTAGTAGACTAATCGAAAAAAATATTTTCCAGATTAATAGACAGGAAAATAATCTTTAGGTGCAACCCTAGATCTTGTACACACTTCTCCATGGGGCAACGTTTTTCTTGGCTAACTGGAGCTTGTATGCGTACAGTCAAAAACAGTATACATGTTAAGACTAGGACTAGGATAACATGTTTATTGGCTTCCACATTTCTAGTTGATCCATCTAGTAATTCTGAAAATTGTAGAGCTTGGGGGTGTGGGAGGAGTAGGGATGAGGTTGGAGGGAGGGGTGACGGGACTGTCCTTGCAAATCTAAAGAGTGAAAAAAGGTTTTAGACATCGTGGGGTTTCCTCCGGGTACTCTGGTTTCCCCCCACAGTCCAAAAACATGCTGAGGTTAATTGGGGTTACTAAATTGCCCGTAGGAGTGCATGTGTGAGTGAATGGTGTGTGAGTATGCCCTGCGATGGGCTGGCCCCGCATCCTGGGTTGTTCCCTGCCTCATGCCCATTGCTTCCAGGATAGGCTCTGGAACCCCCGCGACCCAGGAGGATAAGCAGTTTGGGAGATGGATGGATGGATGGATATCTAAGATAGTTTACGCGGTATATGATTATGAATCACATTTTTTTCCGGTGTTGTTAATGTGTGTTATGTGTGTTTTGTACTTTTTTTATTCAGATCCACAGAGAAAGGGACACCTTCCCTTCTGTCAATTGCTGTTCAGAGCCCAATGTCCTGGAAAGGAAGCAGAGCTCGGCTAGTCCTGGTAAGAACAGCATTCTCCGGAATCTGAAATATCAAGTATCCTAGGAAATTGATAACTGGATGAGTTTGTTTGAGGCAAAGTCGTATAGATATCCCAAGAAGATCCAGATGGATCGTGGGTGTGACATCCACCACTTTTAACACTTAAAAAGAAAAATCATAGATAAATTTTAGGGTGAATCAGGTGACCCTTGTGATTTGGCTGCTGGCAATACAATCCTTCCAAGTTCACGGAGATGCACTTCTCTTGTGTCCAGGGTAGAAAAGTTGCAGGCACATAATGCCAAGTTCCTTTATGAAGCATAAAGATCTGCTTTGTGTCCTGAGGTATGAGCTGTCAGGCCTGTCTCCTCACAGCTACTGGCAAAGTGTTAACTTTGCGTCTACTGCTAAAGTATGCTAAACGTCTGCCTTTAATGAACGGTGTCTGAGATGAGGAATGGTGGCCCTCAGGCCAATATGTGTATTTCTGATGCATTTGACAAACACAGTTTATGAGTTATGGGGAAATGTCAACCCATAGTTAGTGCAGTAGTAAGTCGTGTGGCATGTGGCCAGTCATGTTTGGAGACAAGTCCATGACTGAGGACCAAGGAAAATTCACTTTACTGTAGCTTTCCTCCAATTGCTTTGCCATTAGTCTGCTGTAGACAAGTTTGCAGGCCCATAGAGCCATAGTTGCCAGTCTCTAAAGTTTTGAACCTATTGATCAGGTAGTCTAGCTCTCAGGGTTTGGACATCTGTCTGGTAGCCAAGCTCAGTTTATTGGGAGCCCTCTGTCTCATAACCCAGGTGTCTTGGCTATCGTAGTCAGATGACCCAGTTCTTAGGGTTCAGAGCTCTTCAGTCAGGTAGCCAAGCCCTGTGTATTTGGGTCTGTCAGTCTGGTAGCCAAGCCCTGTGTATTTGGGTCTGTCAGTCTGGTAGCCAAGCCCTGTGGGTCTGGACCTCTTGTTCAGTGGTTTGGTTTGTCATGCAAACTGATCCTTGAAGTACCGTATTCTGCCATAGTCCAGTAAAGAATGTTAAGTGCGAAACAATCACAGTTAATTTTGCAGAAGTATTTGGCTGAGGTGGACATTTTTTTTTTTGTTTTTACTTTGGTTGTAATGCTACACCTTGTCAAATATTTGAAGAATGCCGGAGATCAGAAGCTCGCCATTGTGTTGGGATTACCTCATGAGGCTCATCTTTGAAACACGCTCAGGATACTGGTTTTCCGATGTCGTCTGCCCCTCCCTTGGGATCGATCGCCCCAGGGTCCAGCCAGTGTCTGTGCGATGCTGACTCATGGTCCCATTGTATTAACGTGAGATGGAACGGGAATTTGTTGCGGAAGGAAATTAATGCCTTCCTTTGTAGAACAGGAGGACAATGATAAAAGAAAATTACAAGAGATCATTTGTTTTGCTAACTGAACTCTACATCCTGCTTGGGGTGGAGCAACAGAGCAATAACCGATTGCTCTGTCGTTGCGTGTTTTGGGTCACCGACCACGTTTAATTTGGTCATCAGCCCCGTTGGGCTGGGCTTCTCCCATCTAGTCATCATCTCATTTGTGAGCCGGACTTGCAGGGCTTTTGGTGACTGTTTTCGGGGCTTGTGAAACGCGATACGCATTTTGGATTTCAGCTAGGCCGCCTGTCCCTCTTTTCCCAGAATCCCCCGAGTCGCTCACCCCTCGCAGCACGGGGAGCTCGTTGTCCATGCCACAGCGGGACTCAGGCAGCGACGCAGACTGCCTCTCCTGCACCGATCCCGGGGATGACGTCTTGTTCCGGAAGGTGAGCTCACTGGGTGGGTCAGGGCTATGAGTTGGCATTATGGGATGGGAATAGCTCATTTATTTACTTGCACTTTTATCGGTGTGTTATACTTTTGTTGTTCACTTAACATTAAAATTATCAGTGTTGTCAAGTATCTATACTGCTATTGATTTTACTAATTAATTGGGTTTAATAATTGTGACTCCATTTCAGTCCTGTCCCTTTATTAGATTATCATTTTACATAAGCGCCTTCCAAGAGTAGTTCCTGTTTCATTTCATAGTGAGTGGCTGTTAATGTGAGATCAGGGGTATCTTTGTTCGTCTGCTGTCTCTTTAAAGCTCCCTGCCTTTATGTTTTGGGTTTACCCACCGGTATATCACTGGTGAATATCACTCCTCTGCACTTTGCTAATGCCGATGACCTTGTCTGCCCGGGGGGAGGGGGGGGGGATTCTTATGACCTCATCGTCATTTCTCTGAAGCTCTGCTCCTCGCTAAAACTTAGGAGAAGTCGGTCATGGAGCATATGAACGTAAGGTGCTCATGCTGGCTCCTTCAGAATAGCCCTGTGTTACTCGGGTCCCTCGGCCAGTATCTCTCACCCCACAAACTCTTCCAGCTGCGTTCGGCTTGCTGCTGAGGTCTCGTACATACAAGCCGATGGAAGTCTCCTCTGTGTCTGCGTTTATGCTACGTTATAAAGGGCAAGTTTATTTCCCTTTATTAAAGCAGCCTGTCCTCACTGAGCAGCTATTATGGAAATCGGCACCCAGTGTTTTTCCTACATCTGTACTGTAGAGTATCTGATCTCATATGCTGTTTCATATGCATTGGTTTTGGACAGATTTAGCAGCTCAAGCTATGTGTAAGTACTTATGACAAAGGGTTTAACTTTAGCTGTTTGACCCAACATTCTATATTGGCTATGAGACGCTGTGCTACATGCTTAGAAAATGTTGGGAAATGTGCGTATATTTGGAGTCTTATATTCTAGATAAGCCCCCCACCCCACACCTTCGTTCACCGCCCATTTTTCCAAAAATTGAGTATGGTTATTATGTTCACTCATTGCACTCCACCTCCTGACACCACAATGCAAACATTAATAAGTTTGGTGGAAAAGGTCAAGCTTCCAATACTGTGTTTCTCGTAGGATGCCTGTCTTCACACTGTGTGGTGTTTTGGGATGAAATGGTCCTTGCAGTGTTTCGGTGATCCCTCCAGTGTAGCGTACTCCCTCTAGCCAATGAGGACGTTAATGCAAATTCACAGAAGCACCATTGGAAAAACCTTTTCTGGTAGCCCATTGGTAGACATGCTCAGTCCAGCTCTGAGGACCTTAACACTGCACTGGTGTTTCTGTGTTGAGAGCAGCCTGACAGTATGTATGTCTGTGTTCAGAGTTATTGTGCAGCCATGTGCCACCTTATAGGTCCCAGGCTTTTTGGAGGACATCCAGTTGCATCACTAGTGCAGTTGAATTAAAATTTTTTTAAATATATTCACATCAGTTTATGCTCAACTTATTTTTTCATTGCTGTTTCACTAAGTAATGAATTTAAATGACGTTGGTCATCAGCTATCAGTTAAAAACCCACAATGTCCACATGTTATGTTTACATGGGGGGGGACCAAACACAGTAGAGTAGTATGCAGTTAGACAACAGATTCAAGAAAGGAGTGCAGTGACAGGTAGCCTATAATGTTCAGTGAAACGAAAGTTCAGAAATGTTTATTCATTATAGCTAATGTACTTTTTTCATATGCAACACCATGGTTTATATTGTAATGCATGTGAATGGGCTCGCACATGAAATTCACACATCTAGCCTAATACACAGCTAGCTTAGCCTGGTTAGCAAATGAACAAGCATGTGCTAATGCCTTACCTGTACTTCACGATGATGATGACGATAATGATCTCTCTGTGCACTGAACTGCCTGCCAGTGTTTTATTACTGAAAAGCTGAAAGTGTCTGTGTGTTGAATGACTTGATTGTTTCTGAGCTGAAAAGCTAAAAGCTAAACGTCTGTCTGAACTTGTCTCTCCGCTTCGGTCCACAGGGGGACGGAACAGCAACTGGAGACAGCAGTAGTGAGGTGTGGGCCTCCTGTTCCTCTACGGACGACACGGCCAGCACAGGAACGCCGGGCTCTGTCCGGGAGCATCGTGCCCGGAATGCCACCTTTGGCTCAGATGAAGGGAGGCCCCCTGGGGAGGCGGGAGGCAAGGCTGGGGGTGTGGGAGGGGCCGAGGCCGAAGAGGAGGCCAAGGACAGGCTGACGGAGGTGCCGGCCCGCGCCACCATCCTGCGTTCCTCGGTGCGCTCCCTGTCACCCCTCCGCCGCCACAGCTGGGGGCCAGGAAAGAATGCGGTGGGGGAGGCAGAGCTGAGTCCACGCAGGTGAGTCTCTTACCCCCCCAAACTGTGGGGAGACACTGTCAGGCTCTGAGCATCTTTGTCCTGAGCTGTCAGATCTGCCTGGATTGGCTGCTAGGTTATTAATTGTCAAAATCGTTTGCTTAGCTAAACTGTAAATTGTTAACGTGTTGGTTAAGAGAACTCTGCTTTGGTTTGGGTGCCTTGCCCTGGGACATGATCTTTGGTCAGTCACAGTAAGATCTGTATCTGAATATGAGAACCTGCCCCCCCCCCCCCCCCCCAACACTGAGGGTTATGCAGGGCGCTGATTAATTAGCTGCCAGTTTTTGGTTTGAATAAATGCATATGATGTATGAGGCACAGGGGTTTTCCTGGAGTAATCGCAAGGGGCTGCAACAGCAACCTGAGACAGGTCATGAGTCATGAGCATGGTGGCTTGCTGCACAAGAAGTGGGGGGGGGGGTGTTACTCGGCCCCTGCTTTAATTAAATATTTAATCAAACAAACAATGGATGAGGATGTTTGTGTGTTTACAGGTTACAGTGTCTTTGGGGCCATGCATGTTAAGTGTGATATTGAATAAACAAATGCAGACGCGTGTGTGTGTGTGTGTGTGTGCGCGTGCGTGCGTGCGTGCGTGCGTGCGTGCGTGTGTGTGTGTGTGCGTGTGTGTGTGCGTGCGTGCGTGCGTGCGTGCGTGCGTGCGTGCGTGTGTGTGTGTGTGTGTGCGTGTGCGTGCGTGTGTGTGCTCGCTCATGAATGATCCATTCTATGGCCATGGTTCTCTACAATTTCAGCTGTCAACCCTGCTGTACCTTTTCAGTGCACACCCCTTACCGGGACACAGGGTTTCAGCATCTTTACACTTGCATTCTGGGATACCAGTAGGCCTGTTTAGTAACCGTGGTGGGAGCGTAGTGGCGTAGTCCTTCCTAGTGGGAAAGCACTCTGTGGCCTTCAGTAAACAGCTGCATTATCTCCTGGGGACTGTGTGGTGGGAGAGAGAGAGATTTTATTTTCATAGGAACTGTTGACCCTTCGCCCCCGTGGTGGTGACAGTTGTTGGTTTGGTTCAACATCAACCTCCTCTTTCTTCCTCATCCTATCCTCATCCTCTCTCTGGAGATACTCCATCTAACTTCCATAGTTTGTCACTTTGAAAAACTGCATTAATCAGTTTCTTCTCTTCAGGGCTGAACAAATGAGCGTACCACTTTGTCATTCCATCCCTTGTCATCCATCATTTTCAGTACATTGAGAAGGCCGGAGGACAGGAAGCCGTCATTTCATAGGAGGAGGTATAGCAAAGGACAATTCTTCTTTTGATCGCCACCGGTCTGCAAAACACTTTCTGAAAAAACTGCTACTAGTTGCACTATCATCTAGAACAGCAGCTCATGCTGGTGAATTCTGCATGTCACGTAATAGGCTTTAATGCGTGTGATTCACACCTGGGT
Source organism: Brienomyrus brachyistius (assembly GCF_023856365.1). NCBI lineage: Eukaryota > Metazoa > Chordata > Actinopteri > Osteoglossiformes > Mormyridae > Brienomyrus > Brienomyrus brachyistius. Next base: position 11,922,707 of record NC_064545.1, read on the forward strand.
CAGCAGGGGAAGTGACTTGCTCTCCAAGTACGATTGCACACCCTGTAAGTGTCTAGGCATCTATTGATGAGTGCAGCCCTCAAAGAGACATAACAGCATGATGCTAGACATATTGCATTTTGGCTTCTGGAGAAGCTGGGTCTTCGGAGCTGCTGTAGGGCAGTTCAGGCTGCTGTAGGGCAGTTCAGGCTGCTGTAGGGCTGTTCAGGCAGCTGTAGGGCAGTTCAGGCTGCTGTAGGGCAGTTCAGGCAGCTGTAGGGCAGTTCAGGCAGCTGTAGGGCAGTTCAGGCTGCTGTAGGGCAGTTCAGGCTGCTGTAGGGCAGCTCAGGCAGCTGTAGGGCAGCTCAGGCTGCTGTAGAGGGAAGTGTGAGTGGCAGTAACACATTGTGGCAGCCTGTGCATTCCACTGAGCTCACCCACCCAGTAACTTCATCCTCTCTATCCCCGTGTCCATGGCCCACCCTTGGCCGCTCCGGTCATTTTTCCGCTCCAGTTTGAGCTGGTGTCCCTTGGATGGCCCTGGTCCCAACACGGACGAGATCAGTACCAGAAGGTACGCTGTGCCTGGAAAGGGGGCGGAGTCAGGTTAGGAAGAGTTTGGGGGGAGGTGGGTGAGAGGTTGAGGTTGAGGTGGACGAATAGTATTTGTCGGTGTCTCTTCATCTCTTTCTCTCTGTCTCCACCCTCTGCTAATCTTTGCTAACCCTCAAGCCAACAGTAACTTCCTTCTCATAATTTGAGGAAGTCTAACAATATCAAGATTCTCCACGAACAAACATCAAATTCTTCTTGCTTTTCGCCCGATTTTCACACTTGCCGTTTGACTTCTGGTGACCCTCACCTTGTATTTAACAATGACTAACATAATAATCTGCGTCACAGAGCCTGAGGTCAGGTAAGCAGCGCTTCTCAGTCATTTACTGTACGTCATCTGATGCTGATTAGTTGTGAGTCCCGTTGCTGTATGAATGTGAGGGTGTTTTATCTGCTTTCAGCTTCATCCAGCTTAACAGTTCTGCGGCAAACGCACTGCATGGCTTCACTGAAGCATTTTAGTGTGGAACGCATTGTGACCAGTGTGCAGAAACGCGGTCTGGAGACACTCGAGCAGCCGCCTCTCTCCAGTCTGACCTGATTTCTCACCGTCTGCCTGCTTAACTGGCCTTTCTTTAGTCTCCCTGCCCTCCTTCATGGAGACTTGGGCAGTATAACAGAGGGAGTGCTGTGCTTTCATGCTCCCCCATTTCATCGTGTACATTGGCCTGCCCCTGCCAACCCGTTCTCACCCCTGAGGGCACATTGTTTCTCTTCACACAGGCATTGCTTTTTGTCCTGGGGGGTATCTTTCCCACCGAGAAACAGCGTTATTGTCGTGCAGATCATCACGCGCTCGCTTCGCTAATAAGTGTTTCAACAGCAGCATCCCACAGTACGTGCGAATGACGTGAGAAATTGGTCTTTTGAACAGGAAGTAACTTCAGTTAGCTCGCCCACCCCCACCGAGCAGCTGTCTGCTGTGGCTGGGTGTCGCTAACCTCTCCAGTGTACCTGTCTCACTTCAGCTACAGCCTGGAGGGCCTGACCGCAGATGGCGACGCCAAGGAGCCCCTCCCGCAAGTCAGCCCTCCGCGGGATCCCGGGACGTCGTCCCAGCTGGACAGTGAAGACAGGGGGTCGCTGGTCTCCTTGACTGAGGAGGAACAGGAGTCCTACCTGGGGGACTGCAGCAGCCTGGACAGTCAGGTGAAGGCACTGTTTATGTGCAGCCCCCGCGATTAGCCATCTCTCTCGGTGCTCTTCCTGTGCAGCTTATGGATGAGATGTTTCCTGTCGCAGAACTCGATGCGCATCCGGCCCGTGATGCAGAGCGGCTCGTCCATGACTCTACCCCTGACCAAATCCGTGTCCATGCTGGCCATCAGTCAGAAGGACCTGGACGGTATGTATCAGTGCAAACTGCTGCAATGGGAACCAGCTGACTGCTCCCTGCTTGGGGCTGCTACTCTCAGTATGATTGTTATTATTATTATTATTTTGTAAGTATGTGGTAAATTTAACCTGTCTTGTGCCTTCATCTCTAAAAGAGGTCGATCCTAAGGATTCATTGCCCGTGCAATGTCGTTCTTTAATCACAATGAGAGATTCCGATCATCCGTGAGTTTTCCCAGTGCAGAAATTGGATTTGGAAGAGGCAATTCCTATACACCCTGCCCCCCAGCCATCCAGGCCCCCTGATTCCAGCAGGTGCAGGTGTGCGCACAGGGTGGTCCTGCACCCTTGTGTGGTGTTTAACGGGTTGTTTCTCTGATCTCTTTGTTATGTTCTGATATCTTCGTTAAACCAAGAGAATGGGCAGACTTGGAAAAGGAGGCATATCATCTTCTCCTTCAGCATCTCTCCTGTCCTCCCCAAATCTAAACCTCTCTTTTCTATTGGCTCTTCATCCAGTGATGAGGAGGAGTCTAAGAGTAAGTATGTGTGGTCTCTGCTGTAAGCTTCCTGCCTCTATAGACGTCCTCTAACCCCATTACCAAAGGTGTGCGGCAGCATTCTGCAATAAACCACCATCCTAATGTCCCCGGCCAGGCACGGATGATGCCGTTTGCCTCTCACCATAGTTCTGCTTGTCTTGGTGTTTCCACCAGGCCAAAAAGATCCCCTACTTCTGTGCCTTAGACCACACAGTCCGGTTGCTTTTTAAGTTGTCCATATTTCCCATGTCTTTGCATCCGCGATGTCTTTGCTCGTTTTCTGTTGAATTTATCGGCCCCCGAGACCAGATTTTTTGAAATTCTGCTAAACTATGAGCTTTTGTTTTTTTGTTTGTTTGTTTTTTTTTGATGCATCTAGACTTTGTTTTCTTTCCATGTCAAACAAAACATGTTTCTCAAAGCTGGATGTAAACTAAAGTCTAGAGTGACTCATGTTCTTTTTCTCAAGTAGTATTTTTTATGATCTTGCTTAAGGTGCAGTGGGTAGTTTTCTGATTTCTCAGAACAAAAGTCATATCCGGTTTAATTTAAACACCGTCAAAGTTGTGGCTGGTTTTTTCACGCTCACAGAGAAAACACAGACCTGTAACCAGGTGCAGAACCTCCTGTAACCAGGTGCAGAACCTCCTGTAACCAGGTGCAGAACCTCCTGTAACCAGGTGCAGAACCCCCTGTAACCAGGTGCAGAACCTCCTGTAACCAGGTGCAGAACCTCCTGTAACCAGGTGCAGAACCTCCTGTAACCAGGTGCAGAACCTCCTGTAACCAGGTGCAGAACCTCCTGTAACCAGGTGCAGAACCCCCTCAGTGACGAGCTACTTTTGATAAGTAGCAGATGTAGATCTTGTCTTTGTCAGTATTTCAGTCATGTCAAGGACAACCTTCAGGTTCTCGTCTTTTGGTTGCTCTGCATGTGAACAGTTACTGATTGAATGATATGTTTTGCTCTTTTTTTTGAAAGAAAATTCCCAGATGCTTTAAGGTTTGCCGATGCCTTTGTCATCCTGCAGCATTTGAATAAAATCTGTGAAACTGCTAAGTTTGTAAGAGGAGATGAAGGTTCAAGGATTTTTTTTTCTTCATTGATTTTTCTAGCCGAGGTCCTCACTGCCTACGTGTTTCCCATGCTGTTCTCAATTCCCTCCCCTGTAAACATTAATATGCTGATATAAATAAATAAGGCCTGCCTGTGTTTCCCCTGTGTGTGGAAGCTAAATCTGGGGTCTTACCCTGGGAGTGTACTAATAGACAGCTGAGGTCTAGTTTTGGGTAATTACCGTTACATGTCACAAGGTGTTTACCTTATACAACTAAAACGTGTATATGAAGGTGTGATTAGCTGTGTTAGTGAATTTTGGCAGAGCAGCTCTGTCATTAGCAATGTTAGTGGATGTCAGGAGGCCGGCTCGGTCGTTAGCTTTCTTAGCTAATGTTGGCAGGCCTGCTTGGTCCTTAGCTGTATTAGCAAATATTTGCAGGTAGGCTCAGTCCTTAGCTATGTTAGCAGATATCTCTAGGCCAGCTTGGTTCTTAGCTGTGTTAATAGATGTCAGCGGGCCAGCTCAGTCATTAGCTGTGCTAGTGGATGTTAGCAGGCTGGCTCAGTCCGTAGCCGTGTTGGCGGGTGTTAGTGGACCAGCTCAGTCGTTAGCTGTGTTTGTGGATGTCTTGGGTCGTCATGGTCGTTAGCTGTGTTAGCAGACGTCTGCAGACCGGCTCGGTTGTTAGCTATGTTAGCAGATTGTCACCAGGCTGGCTCAGTTGTTAGTTTGTGTTGTTGTGATCCCTTCCTTTGTAGGAATTGTTTTGCTAGATAACAGCGAGATAACAGCTTCTTTGTTCTTTCTGCAGGCATGAGGTCTTCATCCCGGACTCTGGGCTCTTTTTCGAACAGGTCAGCCATGTGATTCCTCATTCACTCTACCTGTGTGCAATGTCCTCTCCTCCCACATTTAGTGACCCCCCCCCCCCCCCCCCACTTCTCCTGGCAGTATTTCCGAGGAGGACCCTGGCCCACTGAGGAGTTATACTGAAGGCAAGAGTGGGACCAAAGTGAGCCGCACCTTCAGCTACCTCAAGAGCAAGATGTACAGGAAGAGTAAGGTGAGTGCGGTTTTGGCACAGGCCGTCTGACACAGGTGGATACGGCGAGGGCGGCTTTGGCACAGGCTGTCTGACACAGGTGGATACGGCAAGTGTGGCTTTGGCACAGGCCGTCTGACACAGGTGGATACGGCGAGGGCGGCTTTGGCACAGGCTGTCTGACACAGGTGGATACGGCGAGTGCGACTGGCACAGGCCGTCTGACACAGGTGGATACGGCGAGTGCGGCTTTGGCACAGGCCATCTGACACAGGAGGGTACGGAGAGTGCGGCTTTGGCACAGGCCGTCTGACACAGGTGGATACGGCGAGTGTGGCTTTGGCACAGGCCGTCTGACACAGGTGGATACGGCGAGTGTGGCTTTGGCACAGGCCGTCTTACACAGGTTGGTACGGCGAGTGCGGCTTTGGCACAGGCCGTCTGACAGGTATGGGTACAGTAACTGCGGACTTGGTACGGGCCGTCTGACACGTAGGTATGGTGAGTGTGGCTTTGGCACAGGCTGTCTTACACAGGTTGGTACGGCGAGGGCGGCTTTGGTACGGGCCGTCTGACACGTGGGTATGGTGAGTGCGGCTTTGGCACAGGCCGTCTGACAGGTATGGGTACAGTAACTGCGGGCCGTTTCACACGTGGGTATGGTGAGTGCGGCTTTGGCACAGGCCGTCTGACAGGTATGGGTACAGTAACTGCGGGCCGTTTCACACGTGGGTATGGTGAGTGCGGCTTTGGCACAGGCCGTCTGACAGGTATGGGTACATTAACTGCGGGCCGTTTCACACGTGGGTATGGTGAGTGCGGCTTTGGCACAGGCCGTCTGACAGGTATGGGTACATTAACTGTGGGCCGTTTCACACGTGGGTATGGTGAGTGTGGCTTTGGCACAGGCCGTCTGACAGGTATGGGTATATTAACTGCGGGCCGTTTCACACGTGGGTATGGTGAGTGCGGCTTTGGCACAGGCCGTCTGACAGGTATGGGTATATTAACTGCGGGCCGTTTCACACGTGGGTATGGTGAGTGCGGCTTTGGCACAGGCCGTCTGACAGGTATGGGTACATTAACTGCGGGCCGTTTCACACGTGGGTATGGTGAGTGTGGCTTTGGCACAGGCCGTCTGACAGGTATGGGTACATTAACTGCGGGCCGTTTCACACGTGGGTATGGTGAGTGCGGCTTTGGCACAGGCCGTCTGACAGGTATGGGTACAGTAACTACGGGCCGTTTCACACGTGGGTATGGTGAGTGCGGCTTTGGCACAGGCCGTCTGACAGGTATGGGTATATTAACTGCGGGCCGTTTCACACGTGGGTATGGTGAGTGCGGCTTTGGCACAGGCCGTCTGACAGGTATGGGTATATTAACTGCGGGCCGTTTCACACGTGGGTATGGTGAGTGCGGCTTTGGCACAGGCCGTCTGACAGGTATGGGTATATTAACTGCGGGCCGTTTCACACGTGGGTATGGTGAGTGCGGCTTTGGCACAGGCCGTCTGACAGGTATGGGTACAGTAACTGCGGGCCGTTTCACACGTGGGTATGGTGAGTGCGGCTTTGGCACAGGCCGTCTGACAGGTATGGGTACATTAACTGCGGGCCGTTTCACACGTGGGTATGGTGAATGCGCCCTTGGGGCTTCTCAAGAGGAAGCTTTCAAGATGACATGCTTCATTTTTCAGTGCCTTTCTTCTTTTTTCTGCCAAATATTTTCTTGATGTTTTTTTTTAACCGCTTTTGTGTTACTACTAAAAAGCCTCATTAAATGTATAATAACACCTTACCTACGGCTGACATGAGGGGTGACAGAATCTACATGAACCTTTCCTGCCTGCACTGAGACACACTAATTGTAACACTGGTACAGCAGTAGAAGCCCCCTCACCCAGGCCAAGTAATGGGGGGAAATGAACCATATGATAGCACAGTAATCGCCTCATCTCTTTGGGTTGGGGGAAGTTCAGCAGGAAAGCCAGGCCCCCGTAATTTGTGTCCCTCCATTCCCCCAGGTAAAAAAAACACCACGGCCCTCCTGCAAGATGACCTTTAATTTCAAGTCCCAGTTTTTCCTACTGATGTGGGCTTCTGATATCAGTCAGGGTGTAACTGTATCTAAGGGTGGTTGTGTTATGGAGTCAGTCACACAGCAGTCAGCGGTTACACAGCAGATGCTATCTCGGATAGACCTGGTTAGAAGTTCGATTTTGTCAAAGTAATTTTGCTGACGCCTGATGCTTTGCGGATAATGTTCTCCTATCGAGAATTTTTATTATTGTTTACTTGTACAACTTGAGTGCATTGTGATTTCCAGTTTGAATGGGTGTAGCTTATTTTCGCAGGACACTTGCATTGTATAGAACTTGTATGATATTTTTAATAAGTAGAGGTTTTACGAAATAGTTTAGCTAGTATCTAGTGTTGAAGTGGGCAGAGCCATGTTGGGTCCTACGTCTTTAAGACTTCCCCGAGTCATTACGCGGACCCAGAGGCAGCGTTCCCATCTGCCCTTACCTCACTTCCTCCCCGCGGCTCTGGGGCTCCTGAGAGGCAGTGTGTATCCAGAGCGGGTGGCTGGTGGCTGCCTGTTCTGCCGTCATGTTTAACAGACGCCTCTTTGAGTGGCAGGGCGGCTCCTTGAAGCTGAGGGCAGTCAGGGAGTCAGAGGTAGGGGGTCACCGCCAGGCCGGGGGGGTAAGGGTCGTTGCCGGCATTTCCCCCGCGTTCATCGCAGATATGTGCTCTTCGTCTTGCTTTTTCTGCTCCTCCTCCTTCTCGGTTCTTTCTCATTTTTAGTCTGCCTCTCCCAATGGCAGCCTGTAAACTTCCTGTTTCATGCAAGAAGCAGAGTTGTCTTCGCCTTTATGTGCTCTGCTTTACGCGCGGTTCCCGTCTTTGGAGTTCAGCGTTGATTCGGCTTGCCCTCATTAGCCTAAAACTTGCTACAGGCATAATGAGCTTCTGTCAGTTGCTGTCAACTGATCTTGATGTAAATGAACTGTGTCCTGTACTGAGGAAAGTGGGATAGCCCAGGGCACCATGGGAACGAAACCAGCAACATTAATTGTAAACCACCTAAGAAGGTGGGGAAACCATTGAGTGGGAAATAAATTGATATATAAATAATACAGAGCTTAATATGAGTGCCTGTATTTGTAGATTTGTTTGTAATTCAGACCTCAAAGAACAATTTAACCGGGGTTTAATGAGAAACAGGTGATTATAACGATGCCAGCCTTATGTAATCCCTTAATTCAATTTTTACTCCAGATTCTAGGTTTCACACGCAATGTGGGGGGAAAATTCCGACTGAGCCCCCTTTAAAACCAGCTGTTTCCTTTTGGGATGGTATGCCGCTGGCCGCTGTCACTTTTCGGTGTGACCTTGTCATGAGATCTGATTATGAGATGCGATTTGAGTGCCACAAGCCGCGAGCACTTCAGGTCTGTGGGCTCGTCACCAATGTGGGCCAGCGGCCCATTAGTGGTTCTTTGGAGTGACGTCAGGTGCAGCTTCCGCAGATCATCGCAGTCCGTAGTTCGTATGGCGATTCCTCATGGAAGTTCCCCGTATGTCCATTTGCGTTTTTCCTAGTGTAGAGTGTTTGGAGATGGAGATACAGGTTAAGGCTGATAGGCTGCTTTCAGAGCTAAGTCTGACCCCCCCCACCCCCTCCCCCTCCCTTACAGGAGAAGGACAAGGACAAAAACAAGGAGAAAGACAAGGAGGTCAAGGAAAAGGAGAAAAAGACACTCAACGGGCACCTCTTCAGCACAGTCACCTCGCCCTTCGCCCAGTGCCACCAGTGCAGCAAGCCCATTGGCATGAAGGATGCGTTCTCCTGTTCCAGTAAGACCATTGCACTCTGCACTCTTTCCTACTAGACGGGTTTCTGTGCTGAGGGCTGTGCGTTGAAGTTCTCTGTAAAGATCAGCGAATGTTCGCTTCCAGTAAATGCTTCTCTTTTTCTTAATTTTTTAAATTTTTTTCTTTTTCTCTCTCTTGCTGCAACGAGCGTAGATCTCCGTGTGGTCTGCTCTCGTCGTCCTGTTCAGAGGAGGGAAGAACATTTTTCTCCTCAATTGGGATGGATCTTTTCATTAACCTCAAATGCTAATGCTAGACTTTTCCATATTAGACCATGTATATCTCTGTTTTGCTGTACTTTATGAAGATCGTTTTTAGGGTTTTCGGGGTTGAGCGAGGGGGGGGAGGGGTTAAGAAATGGTTTGTGGAACAGGAAATAGATCGTAAACTGTGAGATGAAGTAGGCGTCTGCAGCCTGAGGAAGCCTGTGAGCGTTTCACAAGACTCCGGCAGCGCCTAGCAACGGGGAAAGAGGAAGAGTGACTTCACCCTGTGTAGCAATGTTAGCATCCCAGCTAGCACAGAAGTGCTGCATGGAGTGGGGGCTCAAGCGTTATGGGTGTCCCGTTAGCTGAATGGTAGGGGCTGGGACTGTCTCAATACTGAACAAGCAATGGACGATAATGAGTAATGATGGGTTAATTATATCATTAGTTTTATATTGCTCAATTGAAATTCACACCAAAAATGGGAGATTTCCGAGTTTTTTTGAAGGTTGAAGGTGGAGAGGGTAAATTTACACCATTCGGTGTTCAGTATCCAGTCAGTGTTAAATGCTTTGGTGCAAACTGCTGCGCACTGCATAAGGGTAGGTCTGGCCCCGTTTGCAGTGTGTGGCAGTGTCGCCAGCCTGAGGGTGGTAAGAGAATGTGCCGGAAAGGTGTAATTATAGCATGTGTCTGCATGGAGCCCTGCCTTGGGGTGAGTGGGCTGGCCTCTCCCTAGGTCTGAGTCATGGGTCTGGCCTTGGCTGCCTCAGGACAGGCCTGCTGTCCATCTCAGAACCTCGAGTGACCAACAGTCACAGCAAAGATGAGTCAGTCTATCGCCATGCTAGTCACCTTAAGGCACCCTAATCCCCTCCAAGGTACACCCCAGCCGGGGACCGGGATAAGTAGCGGGAAGATGGCTGGATTGTCAGCGTGATGTGTGCATCTGGCTAATGCAGATTAATAAATAAGGCTGAGAAGGTTGGATGGTTCTAGGCAACAGAATAGAGCAGGTTCCTCAGAAGATTCTCATCCAGTGCTATACAAATTCCAGAAGCTGTAGGTTAAACAGCTGACATTAGGAGGAGATGATTCTGACATGATTCTGCTGAATGCTGCAGTTAAATCCCACTGGCGGTGTGAAGGGGGCGCTCTCCCACCCAAAGACACATGATTCTGCTGAATTCTGCAGTTAAATCCCACTGGCAGTGTGAAGGGGGCACTCTCCCACCCAAAGCCACATGATTCTGCTGAATGCTGCAGTTAAATCCCACTGGCAGTGTGAAGGGGGCGCTCTCCCGCCCAAAGACGCATGATTCTGCTGAATGCTGCAGTTAAATCCCACTGGCGGTGTGAAGGGGGCGCTCTCCCACCCAAAGACACATGATTCTGCTGAATGCTGCAGTTAAATCCCACTGCCAGTGTAAAGGGGGCACTCTCCCGCCCAAAGCCACATGATTCTGCTGAATGCTGCAGTTAAATCCCACTGGCAATGTGAAGGGGGCGCTCTCCCGCCCAAAGACGCATGATTCTGCTGAATGCTGCAGTTAAATCCCACTGGCAGTGTGAAGGGGGCGCTCTCCCACCCAAAGACACATGATTCTGCTGAATGCTGCAGTTAAATCCTACTGCCAGTGTAAAGGGGGCACTCTCCCGCCAAAATACACGTGATTCTGCTGAATGCTGCAGTTAAATCCCAGTGACGGTGTGAAGGGGGCACTCTCCCGCCAAAATACACGTGATTCTGCTGAATGCTGCAGTTAAATCCCAGTGACGGTGTGAAGGGGGCGCTCTCCCACCCAAAGACACATGATTCTGCTGAATGCTGCAGTTAAATCCCAGTGACGGTGTGAAGGGGGCGCTCTCCCACCCAAAGCCACATAATTCTGCTGAATGCTGCAGTTAAATCCCACTGGTGGTGTGAAGGGGGCGCTCTCCCGCCCAAAGATGCATGAGTCTGCTGAATGCTGCAGTTAAGTCCCGCTGGCAGTGTGAAGGGGGCGCTCTCCCGCCCAAAGCCACATTATTCTGCTGAATGCTGCAGTTAAATCCCAGTGACGGTGTGAAGGGGGCGCTCTCCCACCCAAAGCCACATGATTCTGCTGAATGCTGCAGTTAAATCCCAGTGACGGTGTGAAGGGGGCGCTCTCCCACCCAAAGCCACATAATTCTGCTGAATGCTGCAGTTAAATCCCAGTGACGGTGTGAAGGGGGCGCTCTCCCACCCAAAGCCACATGATTCTGCTGAATGCTGCAGTTAAATCCCAGTGACGGTGTGAAGGGGGCGCTCTCCCACCCAAAGCCACATGAGTCTGCTGAATGCTGCAGTTAAATCCCGCTGGCAGTGTGAAGGGGGCGCTCTCCCACCCAAAGACACATGAGTCTGCTGAATGCTGCAGTTAAATCCCACTGGCAGTGTGAAGGGGAGCCCCCTGCTTCCCCTGAAGCGTCATGTTCTCTCCCTGTCATTGGCTTCCATCTTGCCTGTACACTGAAGGGCCAGCTCTGCCATTTGTGCACTCGGCACACAGCTGGGGAAAGGCTCCGCTTGCCCTGGGCGTCTCTTAAAATGTGAGAGCCCACCCCACCCCACCCCCTCCCCGACCAGCACAGGCGGCTTGGGGGCCGTGGCTGAGGTGGGTCCCTCGGAGCAGTGGACCGCTGCCCGGCTCCTCCGTGTTGCTCTGTGTTGCATCACCTCCCCCCCCTGCCCCCCTCCATCTGGAATAGATCAGTTCTCTTACACCCTCTGTTCGCCGCCTACATACAGCATGCAGTTCCCTATCTGTCAGCAGCCTGCCCCGGTCCTCAGGATCCACTGCCTCTCCGCCCACCTGCCCCGCCCAGGAAAATGCTGACCGGCCCGGCCCTCCGACTTGTTTTTCTGCGCCGCAGTTTCCGTGGAGGTGTCTGCCCACACCCACATTTGCCCCGTCTACAGCTCGTCTGCATATGTCTATAGGCTCCGTTTTTTTCCTCTCAGGATGACGAAGTGCTTAATGTTTGTCTATTTTTAGCCACTTCTCACTCACCCCAGTGTGTGAGCGGCCTGCAACCCCTGAGAATCCAAACCGCGTTGTGCCCTTTATGTTCGTGCTTCTTCACAATGGAGTATTTTCAGCTGTTGTGTCACTGACGCACTTGTACATATTTTAATAAGTATTAAATTGAAATGGAAATGGCCGATAATGTAGTATCTTTTGGGCAGAATGACTTCACACCCCAGATCCAGGCACTTAATTTCCTGTTTATGTGCTTGTGACTCTTGCTGATGTTTGCAGAACTAGAAAGAGCGAAGTTGTCTGGGGTCAGAGTGTCATCTGTTTCCCATACTGCTGCCCTGGGAGATGGTAGATCACTTGAAAGCAGGACTTAAATATGTATTGTCTCGTAAGTGTGAAGGTGATGCATAAATTTAGCGTAATGGTAGCACATTTTATACGTAGTGTCTGTTCATTTTATTTATTTATTTATTTTGAGTATTTGAATGTTTGAGCAGTCGGGTAACCAGGAAGCAGATCTGTCTTTCTCGAAACTGACGGGTTATAATTCCCCACTTGTATTTTTAGTCAATTATAAATGGATTGTCTGTGAACACACACTTTGGTGCTCGCCTCCGCCAGTCGTGGGCCAGAGCCCCGCGGGCCTCGGGTTTTTGTCCCTCGCCTTCTCTGATTCGGGTGCCTGTGTGTCTCTGTGTGTTTCAGACTGTACTGCTCATGTACACAAGGGCTGCAGGGAGAGTCTCCCCACCTGCACCAAGGTCAAAATGAAGGTGAGTGAGGCCCCTAGCAGCTTGTGTGTGCGTGTGTGTGTGTGTGTGTGTGTGTGTGTGTGTGTGTGTGTGCGTGTGTGTGTGTGTGTGAGCAGGTATACCTATCCTTACGGGGACACAATGTCCCCCATAACGTAATAAATATCCGTTATTTTTTTTCCCTTATGGGGACCGGCTTCTTGGTCCCCATAAGGGAAAACTCTATTTTATAAAAATCTGTGACTGCTATGAAAAAACTAAAAATTCAAAAACTCTTGTATTTTACTTGGTTACTTATGGTTACGGCAGGGTGGGGGTTAAAGTTGGCATAGTTAGTGTTAGCATTTTTCCCATAGAAGTGAATGAGTGGGCCCCATAAGGATAGGTATACCCTGCGTGTGTGTGTGTGTGTGTGTGTGTGTGTGTGTGTGTGTGTGTGTGTAAATGCCGTACCCTGGACTGACATCCCATCCTGGCTGTACCCCTGCCTTGTGCCCTATGCTTACTGGGACAGGTTTCAGGCCCCTTCACACGACTTTCCATGCATAGGGAGGTGTACGGAGGCATGTCAGATATTTGTCAGTGGGAATTTTCTGTGTAAATCTTGTTTATTGCATACATTAGGAATGATCTGTGAAGTGGCGTAATGTGTAAAAGAAAACTTATATTGTTTTTTTCTTTTTTTTTCAGCTGCAGAAACAGCAATGCACAGTACTAGATGCAGCCCCGGTCCAAACCGTCACTATGAGGCAGAAAAGTAGGTTGTTTCTTAATTAGATTTTCTACTTTATGGCTGCTTTTCCATGGCTGCCTGACCTGTGTGTCCCCCACGTATAACCGTGTAGCCACGCCGGTGCGGGAGCGACCTCGCTCGGCCATCTTGATCCCCGAAGATGCCAGTATGGGGGTGGCCCCCCGCCGGCCTGTCTCCATTATGCCCTTTCACACCAGCAACCTGTCCAAGAGCGTCTCCATTAGCAACATCCCAAGGTGAACCCCTCCACCCACCCCCCACCCCCCCCTTTTTGCACACGCCCTCTCTATGACCTCACATTGACTCACTGACTGCGTCCTTGCTGATGTAGCCCCGTGCTGGACGACATGCCCCTAAAAGTACAGCGCTACCTGTCCCAGTCCACCGACTCACTGCACAAGACCAGCAAGGTCAACGAGTCCATGGAGTCACTGGCAGATGAGGGTGAGTAGTGGGAGAGTCACCCCAGAGTCACCCTTTTCCATAAGGCACGGACTAGACAAGGATGAATAAAGCACAATAAAGAAGCAAATTAGTTGTAGCTTCGTTAAATATTTTAATACAGCCCTTTAAGTTAATTACAGTGTATGTTTGAGGGGAATTAAAGGGGCATTTTGTTTCTCAGAGATGCTCATTATTAAGATGGTCAACTAGTGGCCCATTAATGGTAGCACTTTACTTGAGTGGCCAGAAATATTTCGCAATAATTCGTTTACTTCTGAAATACAAATTATGAACAGATCATGAACAATTATAGTAACTTCTTGAGATAAAAGATGCGTCATGATGCGTCATGATGAACAAACTTGACATCAGTATTTCACTTCTGTGATTTGTTATTTGTTAAGCCTTTTCCAGCATATCCCAGAGATTCTCAGTGGGGTTAAGGTCTGGGCTCTGTGGCGACGAATCCATGTATGGCCATGGTGTCTCATGCTCCCTGAACCGGTGCCTTCAGGGAAGAAACAAAATCATTGATGGCAAAAACTGATCATTCGGTATATTCAGGTAGTCAGCTGACCTCATTCTTTGGGCACATAATGATGCTGAACCTAGACCAACTGAAGCAACCTCATATCGTACAGTAGCACTGCCCCCACAGGCTTGTACGGTAGGCACTGGGCATGACGAGTGCATCACGTCATCCGCCTCTCTTCTAACCCGATGCACCCATCACTCTGGAACAGGGTCAATCTGGACTCATCGGATCACATGACCTTCTTCCATTGTCCAGTATTTATGCTCTCTAGCAAACTGAAGCCTTTTTCCCAATAAGCCTCACTGATAAGTGGTTTTATTTAGGCTACGCAGCTAGTCTCAATACCTCAAGTTCTCTTCACATAGTGCTTGTGGGAAAAGCTCTTACTTCAATATTAGACATAGCAGTGAGTTCTGCTGTTGATTTTATTTGACAGTTTGATTTCGCCAAACGTTTTAGTGACCTGCGATCACGTTCATTCAGGTGATGGTTCACCACTATCCTCCCAGGTTTTAATAATGCGTGGGACCAATCTTAACACAATTTTAGTAGTTCAGCAATTTCCTTCCATTGTTTTCTTTGCTTGATACTGGGCAATAATTTGACCCTTTTGATACAGTTTAACATCTTTACAGCTATAGGATATGTCTCCCAACATGGTTGTTTAAGAAATCAGAAGCTACTCACTGCACAAGTTAAGCTTAATTATCTTGTCGCCAGCTGAAACATATTAACCACTGCACGACTTTTCAAATTAAAGGCTCTTACCTGTTTGCTTAGTTAAATCTAGGTGGTGACCGTTTTTTTTGCCAGGCAATGTATAATGCTATATTATTTGTGCAGTGTCAATTAAAGTGTTATCTCTTTATTACCAGGGATCTCCTTTCTGAGTAGCAGTGGGGGTGACATGGAAGATGTTTCCCTGGTAACCGTCTCACTGTTCGTGTCAGGCACGGAGATGATGGACAGCCAGCTCCTGGGCGAGTTCGAGGCTGACGCCAAGGAGCTGGAGGCCGATTCTTGGAGCTTCACTGTAGATAAGAAGTATCTAAAGCACCTGAAGAAGGACGTCATCAAGAGACAGGATGTCATCTACGGTAAGTGGTCTGCTGTGGGCAGCTGCTGCTCTGAGAGGGTCAAAGGAAATCGGGCACCTGCGCGATACCATCCTAGTGGTGAAGCATGGTGGTGACAGCATCATGCTCTGGGAGTCAGGGACTGGGAGACAAGTCAGGGTCAAGGGAAAGTTGACCAGAGCAAAGTATAGAGATATCCTTAATGAAAACCTGCTCCTCAGGCTGGGCTAAAGGGTTACCTTCCAACAGGACAATAACCCTAAGCACATTAGGAAGGCAATGCAGGTGTGCTTAATGAGTGAATGTCATAGTGTGGCCCGGCCAACGGACAGACTTAAACCCAATGGGACATCTGTAGGGAGACCTGAGAGTAGCTGTGCATTGACAGTCACCCAACCTGATAGAGCGTGAGAGAATCTGCAGAGCTGAATGGGAGGAAGTCCCCAAATCCAGGTGTGCATAGCTTGGCACCTCATTCGTAAGAAAACTGGCGGCTGTCATGGCTGCCAAAGATGCTGCAGTGAAGGGTCTGAGTACATGTGTCAGTGCGATGTTTTAGTTTTTTATATTAAGAAAAATATTTAGCAAAAACAAATCTAAAACCTTTTTTTTTGTATTGTTATCATGGAGTATTGGGTTTAGGTTTATGGGTAAAATAAATGAAACATGATAAGGTCTGAGTATTTCCTGAATGCACTGTACAGTGAAGTGTCACCAATGCAGCTAGATGCTTATGGCACCGGTGTTCAACGTCCACCCCGGTCTCACAGAGCTGGTCCAGACTGAGATGCACCACTTGCGGACGCTGAAGATCATGGCTGAAGTGTATGGAAAGGGGCTGCAGAAGGAGGTGTTGCTGGCGACACAGATGGTGGAGAAGATCTTCCCAGCGATGGAGGACCTGCTGGAGCTCCACACGCAGCTCCTGGGGCGGCTGCTGGAGAGGAAGCGGAAGTCGCAGAAGGAGGGCAGGGAGGGCGGCTTCCTCATCCACAAGGTCGGGGACATCCTGCTGGATCAGGTGAGGTAACCTGAAGGCGTCTGCTGGACCCAGATGCATGGAAGCAGTTTGGTCTGCTAACAAACGGCTCACGTTAACCTCTATACAACCCCCCCCAGTTTGCTGGGAAAAACGCAGAGCACATGAAGAAAGTTTACGGCAAGTTCTGCAGCCGGCACAGCGAGGGGGTGAACTTTTACAAGGGGCTTCTGGCCAAAGATAAACGCTTCCAGGCGTTCATTAAGGTGATCACAATCGCCATCTCATTCTGTTCCCGAACAATAGCCTTCTGCTAAACATAATATGATGTATTAACTTGATTTTTAGTTGAACCTCATAAGTATCATCCCACAAACCAATATATGGTGCGTCTCCCCCCCCCCCCCCTCCCCATTGTCCTTTCTCCTTCTTAAGCGGATGTGGCTGTTTCTTTCAGAAAAAGATGAGCAGCACCATCGTTCGACGGCTTAGCATCCCAGAATGCATTTTACTGGTGACGCAACGAATAACCAAGTACCCAGTGCTGCTGCAAAGAATTCTGCAGCACACCAAAGGTGAGGCTCTCCTCGATGAGCCGAGGGACACGCACTCTTGTTTGTAGGGAGTTTTTTGTCCAGAAGATGCCCTAATGGCATATTCTCCATAGGCACAGGTAGGATTTACGTCTGTAGAGAGTCCGTTTGTAACAGTCTTGCAGCAGACTTCAGTGAGCCGGCTCTGATTTTATCCAGCGTGGTGTTAGATTCAATCTTTGCATTACTTTGATTTTCATGCCAACCTATTCCTATGACTTAATTGGTGGATTTAGTCGTTATTCGTTAAATATGTCGAATTATCTAAGTTAATTATCTGATTAGTTCTGCAAGTCACTTTAATTATCTATAAATGTGATTTATTGGTTAAAGAACCCGCGTGTGTGCCCACCTAAGGCCTGTACACTGATGACCCCCCCCCTCCCTCCCCCACTGATGCATTGCCCTCCAGAGAGCGAAGAAGACCACAAGGAGGTGGAGGAGGCGCTGCGGCTGGTGAAGGAGGTGATTGCTGCCGTCGACGGCAAGGTGCACAAGCACGAGCGCAAACGGCGGCTGCAGGAGGTGCACGGGCGCGTGGACGGGCGCTCCATTACTCGCATGAAGAGCGGCCAGATGTTCGCACGTGAGGACCTGGTGCGAGGCCGCAGCCTTCTCCGCGACGGGCCGTTGCAGCTCAAGACTTCGGCCGGTCGCCTCAAGGGTGAGCGCCGGCCCTCGGCACGTCCTCCCCCATTCCTGGGCCCTGGAGCGTCTCCTTAACCTTCCCTAACCTCTCCCTTCAGACGTCCTCGCCCTGCTCCTCTCTGACGTCTTGGTCTTCCTGCAAGAAAAGGACCAGAAATACATATTCGCTCTACTGGTAAGATTGTTTTGTTAGCACTTTCCGGACTCTCTCGTCCTGAATGACACTTAGTTTTGGTTCTCTTTCCCAAATAAGGATTCACACCCGTGTTTTTCTGTGGGCTGTGGCTTGTATTGGGCCACGGCATTAGCAGGCAGAGCTACTTCCTTCTTCCTTTTTTGCTCCCCATCCCCCACCTCCTATTTTATTTTTGCCCAAACTTTTCCCCCAAATAAGGAACCCGGCCATGAGTTTGGTCAACTGAGCCTCCTCCAAGGGGCCTGCGAAGACCTGGGCAGAACGAGGGCAGTGTTTTGTAACAGGCACACCTGCTGGAGAACGGTTACACCCAGGGCATGCGGGGCCGTGCATCTGCATGTAGCTGCGTAGGCAGAGTAAAAGCCTTATGTTCTCTCAACACACTTTAAGGAGGCCCTTAAAATAAAATATTGATATTTGAGACCTTTTTAATGATTTGGAGGAGTTGCCGGTGTCTGGTATGTTTAGGTTCTCAGCCTCAGCTTGTTGTGACCCCCCAGGACCAGCGCTCCACGGTGATCTCGCTGCAGAAGCTCATTGTCCGTGAGGTGGCCAACGAGGAGCGAGCCTTCTTCGTCATCACAGCCGGCATTGAGCAGCCCGAGATGGTAGAGGTGCACGCCAACTCCAAAGAGGAGAGGAACACCTGGATGCACTTCATACAGGAAGCCATGCACTCTGTGTACGTGTGGGGGGGGCACTTTTCTCCTGGCTGTGTAAACAAGCGGCTCTTCAGCCTATCTGATTATCAAAATAACTGTAGTGTTGAACCCTGACGGAACATTTTACTAAGGGAGCGTGGATGTTATTAGCATATATCTCTGTAATGGTTTATTTCAGTAACTAAGGGATTAAATACTATTGCTTGTTAGAAGTGCTTTACAGGGTTTAAGAGTGCACTTAGTCATACATTAGCTGTAGAAATGGGTATTTATTTGAGTGCTTACTCTCAAGGAGGATTCATTGCAGTGATATTTGGATATTTTCAAGTTCCTCCGTTTTATGAATATGCATTCTTTATGTAGAGGATCCCTATCTCCCCTAATGGGTTAATGGGTTGTATTTGGTTGCGACTGGTGGTGATGCTACATGCTAACTTTAGGTTTTTGATGATGTGATGCAGGGGGAAGGATGAAGACGAAGGGATTCCGAGTGAGAATGAGGAGGACAGAAGGCAACTGGAAACCAAGGCCAAGGAAATGAGAGGTTCGTTTACCGCCCACTCCCTGCCCCCAGAGTAGCGGCCTTTTTAAGTATCACCACCTGGAGTCCTTGAGTGACGTGTCTGCTGTCCCCTTCAGACCTGCTGAAAAAGACGGACGAGCAGATCATAGCGCTGCTGGAAGAGAAGGTGAAGGTGTTCAGGGACTTGTGCAACTGCAGCAAAAATGATGAGAACCCCACCAGGGCCGCAGCGATGTTCCACACCGGTGCAGATGACTCACTCAAAGGGGATCACATCATGCAGGACACCCTGAAGGAAGGTGGGTGTGGCCAGAAGCATAGCCAATCACGGAGGAGTGGCAGAGTTCTGTGTTATAGACCACTCGACATAATTTTGCCTATACTGTCTCTCGCTCATGTTTTTTTAAGACAGGTAGAATATATCCAGATGCGGAGGGACTTAATCGAAAAAGCTGCACAGTTTTATATTTACAGTAAATAATTTGTCCCATGAAGTAGTTCAGTATCTTTAAAGGAGGACTCACTAAACCACAGTCTAACAGCAATCTGTAAGAGACTCTCTGTGGGCTGCACAGCTAGCTGTTAGCATGCTGACACGGTGTGTGTCTGTTTTTCAGTGGAGAGGCTGCAGTCTCTGCTGAATGTTGACCTTAGTGGCGGTGGAGGACTTTCATGTCTACCTCGCAGGGCAGAGACCTTCAGCGGCTTTGACAGCCATCAGATGGCTTCCAAACGTGAGAGCCAACCCCCCCCCCCCCCCCCCCGGTCGCCCTCTAGCACATTGGTGTGATATTAATGTGCCAGTAACCACTGTGCCGTTTTACTCTAGACGGGGACCCGGGTGAGGACTCTGCAGAGCTACGCAGGACAGAGTCTGACGGTGTCCTCAAAAAGGTAGGAGGCTGCATAGGCACTGGCTGTGGTCTATGGTCCTGTGTTTTAAATCACTTTCCGGGGACAGTGTGGAGTGGCGACGGAGCCCGAATGTTCATAAAGGGAGGGAAAGAAGGTGCATGGTTAGAGCAACAAGGGGTTAATTAATAATCATCTAACATTGTGTGATCACTGCGCATTACATTACTACCCTGATCCATACAGACACACACACAGGGTCTGACCCTCCCAGCAGACCGAACCTTGGAATTGTGCTTGTTTTCTGCAGGGGGGGGATATCAGCCTGGCTCTCATACTAAAGAAGAACAGCGAGGTAGGGTGTACACCCGCCCACACAATAATGGCATTATTAGTCTGGTTAAGTTTCTATTATGTGTGGTGGGACAGGCACATAGACAGACAGCCCTACGTCATGGGCCTGGCCCTGAGAGTCACATGACCATACTTAGTCTATTTCAACTGAAAGTAACCAGTTGGCCAACCTGTATCATCCCACTCCAGGTCCTTCACAGCGTGACCAGAATTCATGAGCTGTTGAACACGTTACAGGTATGTTACAGTGTAATGATCCCTGGGGTCTTCATCCACACTATTAGCTTTCTGCTTTACCTTCGGTCAGTAGCTAATAATTTTCACCATCATCAATTTAATAGCACCAAAGTTTCATGGGAAGAGAGATTGGGTGCAGCTAGAGGGGCCAGATGACAGGAACGATGTTTATGGTGAATGTGTCATTCTGTGGGGGACCGTAAGGCTTTAGCATGGAATGTGTGAGATCAGAGAAAGGCAGGTACATAGACTGCATGCAGGACAAGCCAAAAAAGGCTCCGTCTCTGGTAAACCTGCCTGTGATGCATGTGCCTTTGGCTGCTCTGGATAAGGAACCTTACAGGACAGAAGTTAAGGTCTGATGGTCTGGGCTCAACGCTGATCATTGCACATGGGCCCCAGCACGTTCCTGAGGGGGAGCTCGGCCTGATCTCCCCTGGCCCTCCACGTGTGAATGCCCTGTATTTAGGGACACAGCAGGGGGGAGGATTCGAACCCTGACCCTAGAGGTGTGCGGCAGCAGTGCTAACCACCGTGGCACCCTAAAATCGTTAATGTGAATCAAAGTCCAAAACTCAAGCTCACTATTAAGACATTTCAGCAGATAAAAACAGCATAGAACAAGCAGTAAAAAGCCTGTGACATTTATTTTAATATTTAAGACGAAATTAGTCTTTTAATACATTTGTGTTTTGGGAGCATGAAAATTTTAAGTGTATAAGCTTTGATTAGAGTGCCTGCAGAGTGTCACATTGTCTTCGACCTTCTGTCTGTCTCTCTGTGTGTCTGTGTTTGTCTGTCTGTCTGACTGATTGTATGTGAATATCTCTCTATGTGTGTCTGTGTGTTTCTCTGTCTGTATGTCTGTGCATCTCTGCATCTCTCTGTGCGTGTTTCTATCTGTTTGTGCGTGTCTGCCTCTCTTTCTGTGCATATCTGTATCTCTCTGTCTGGCTCTGCCTGTGCATGTCTCTCTGTATATATGTGCGTGTTTCTCTGTCTGGTTGTATGTGCATGTCTCTGTATGTGCATGTCTCAGTCTGGCTGTCTGTGCGTGTCTCTCTGCCTGTGCGTGTCTCTCTGTCTGTGCGTTTCTCTCTCTCTGTCTGTCTGTCTGTCTGTCTGTCTGTGCATGTCTCAGTCTGGCTGTCTGTGCATGTCTCAGTCTGGCTGTCTGTGCATGTTTCTATCTGTCTGACTTTGTTCCTGTGTGTCGGCCAGGCCGTGGTGGTCCAGCAAGACACACTCATTGAGGACCAGCGGCAGGCCCTGAGCGAGCGCCCCCCCGCTGTGAGAGTCCCTTCTCGGCCCAGCTCGCTCCTGGAGCAGGAGAAGCAGCGTAGCCTGGAGAAGCAGAGACAGGAGGCAGCCGAGCTGCAGAAGCAGCAGGCCGCGCATGCCGAGGAGCGCCGCCGGCGCGAGCGTCAGTGGAAGATGCGGGAGCAGGAGCTGGCCGAGCGTGAAGCCAGCCTGCAGGTGCAGGAGGAGGAGGCAGGCCGGCAGGAGCGCGAGCTGGAGGAGTCTCGCCGGGAGCTGCTCGAGCGTAAGGAGGAGTACCAGCGGGACCTGGAGAGGCTCCGGGACGCTCAGAGAAAGCTGGATAGGGAGCGCATGGAGATGGAGAAGATAGAGCAGGTGAGAGACCTGGAGGCCTGAACTTCGCAGGCTGATGATATCACACACTGATAGGTTGATATTGGGTGGGTGGACGCTTAATTAGCTATATATATCGGGACACACACTCACCGGATTGGGGATCAGAAGATACTCTCGTAGCTAACTACACAAACAGTCAGAGGATGGGAGACACACAGTTTTGATGGACACTTCTGACATCCAGTGGTGATACTAGGCAAATAGATGACTTCATAAAAATCTTTTCATTGGTCGATTAGATATCAAATGCTGTCAGTAGACAGAGGAAAATGGAATTACTTTGCTTTTTCTTTTGTGAGATTGTTACATGTACATGGTCATAATTCAGCATGTAATATTTTTTTTATGGAGAACTGCATTATGAAATATATGTAGAAGTAGCCATTTCTTGTCCAGAAAGTAAAAATCCAGGCCAAGATTTTGTTTCATCCAACCATTTGAGCATAAAAAGTCAAGAGAACAGAGTTATTAAGTGGTTGGTTTCATTCTGGACCTGAAATGTCCAATACTGCATATATCACAGATACTGAACTTCTAACGAGACCAATAAAGCCAGACCGAGGTCCTAAACACGCTGGACTGCCCCCCCTCTAACGGCTGCCCACATCTCTGCAGGAGCAGAGGAAGGAGCGCACCCCATCCAGCACCTCCGAGGACTCCCTGAAACTCCAGAGCCCCAGCCTGGACAGGGACCCCGGGGACTGCGAGCTGTCCTCATCCCCAGGCAAGGACTCCATGATGATGCGGATGGGCTCCAAGCGGAAGGGGAGGAGCCTGAACCCCTTCGCCCTGAACTCCAGCCACAAGGCGCAGGCACCTGAGGCACAGCCTCAGCTTACGGGCCGCCTGCTGCAGCTGGCAAAGACCAAGGAGAAGAAGGAGAAGAAGAAGAAGAAGGTCAAAGAGCAGCTCTCGCAGCCAGGAGGTACGGCGAGACTCTGGCCGTCCGTGAGCCTGACGTCTGACTGAGTGAAGCAGCGTTCGTGATGATTAATGACAGCATGTTAACATCCACTATGATAACAGAGTATCCACTGCTGTCCTCCGCAGAGCCTCTGCTCACCCAGGAGCCCCACGTGGATGGAGAAATCTACTTCTGCTGAGTCTCCACTGCCGCTCACCGATATCCCATGATGACCTGCTGCCGGGGAGTAAGGCTAAACCGATCTCATGGACAGCTTCCCCTACAGCCCAGAGTGGGTGCCACGGTTCGTCTGCGGGGGCCAGGCACCCAGAGGGCTGACCTCTGACTTCTCTATGAACTCGACAAGTGCAATGGACTGCAGAAACACAATCAAGAGGCACATGTACCTTCCGAAACGCAGCCGTCAAACAGCACTGGGCCTGTTCAGGTTGAAAACTGGGGTTTAACAGTAAAAATTGACGATTTTTCAGCAGGCCGTTTCGGTTCCTCTCTGCGCTCCTAGAGCTGTGTGTTTCCCAGCATCTAGAACAGAATATTACAAGTTCTTTGAAAAGATAAACCTTTTGCAGGAGGTTGCCTTCAGTTGCATTCCATAAGCCCACGTTTTCCATACCCCAAAACTCGTGCTCATCGGTTTAGTTTTTCCATCTTGGTCCAGCAGAGTTGTGGGAATAAGAGGCAGGAGTTAGCAGGATTAATTACCAGATGTGCATTACTGATGATAAAAGGGGGGAGGGGTTGAGGGGTGGTGTTAATGGGGAATGTCAGCCAATGGCAGGGTCTGTAGAAGGGCTGGGTCTTTTGTCAGGAGCCTGGTGTCTGAGAGGTGGAGAGGCAGTTGGACCAACAAGGAGCTAGATGGGTAGGACAGGCGAAGCTGCTCTCTCCCCAATACAATGGACAGATTCACTGGCCTTCGGGGGGAGCCACACTGAAGCTATCAGGGGAAGTGCAGTGTACTGGGAGTACTTTGGAGCTCGCAGCATAACTCCCACTATACACTTTAAAATGTTTCTTTCGTAATTTAAATTTGCTCACAAAAAGATTCACTGAAGAAGAAAGACAATAATGAATCTGGCTGGAGCAGAAGGACTATCATATCATAGTGTTTTTAAAACAATCATGTTTAAATGAACCTCTTTTAAAAAAAAAAAATGCTTATTTGCTTCCTGACACTGATATCACATGCGCAATCGGTCTTGCAATGTCAAAACTCGCCACTGGGAGGAACCAAGGGGCACAACATGTGGTTGAAATTTTTAAAACATTCCACCTGGAACGACAGCCGTTTGTGAAAAACAAGTCAAGCTACTGTAGAGTGTGATTTGTGTCTGGCGCAGAGAGCAGCCTGCATCTGTGTCTCCATTTGAATATCGTGCTTTTAGTCTCGTTTAGGAAACATTTCAGCCCAATAGAAACACCTGCGTTTCGGCGTATCAGCTAACCGGAACACTTTAGCATTAGCTTAAAATGCTGACTAGCCTGCTTTTTCTTTTCAATTAAAAACTAAATTTCATTTAAGCCTACAACTTTTTCAAATCCGCTTTTAAACTATGATAGCGACTTGGCCTGGAATTAATTAATTAAAACCAATTTCCTCAGTACACTTGGTATTTTCGTATTTGGCCAGTCTGTGGCTGGAAAGTGGCTTTTTCCCCTCTACACTGTTAACAAACTGAAATGTGGCTCTTCGTATGACTTAAGCTGTTGTTTGCCAAAATTTCAGATTGTTATGTCACACAGCTACCACTAGAATGCACTGTTGCAATACTCAAATGGACATATGGCGTCTCGCTTTAAGGAAAAATCTTTTTAATACGAATCGTTAGTAAGGACTGGATTTAAGGGTCTGTGGTGTATGCATATATCAACACATATGCATGTTTTCCTCATTAATGTTACAGTAGCCTGTGGCCTTTTATCTTCTCTATAAAACTTTAAATATAGGGATTACATTTCAAATGAATACTCATCCTTTATTAATACTAAATAAGTCTGCATTAATTCTGTTCAGCTATTCTGATTGATCTTTCCAGGCTGGTCGTCTATTTGTACAACGTCTGTTGAAGCTTTCCTGGAAAAAAGGAACTGAAATTCTGCAAGTGAATTTAGGACTACTGGATTACATATTTATGTTTTTTTTTATCATAATACAGAAACTATGTAGCCTTATGCTAAAAAAACAAGATGCACTATAATATGGCCCCTGCTTCTCTGGAAAGTCCAGAATAGGTGTTTATACTGAAATTTGTTAGTATTAAAGGTACATTATTCATGCTGAATTTTGTAAAGAAAATGGGTAAAACATGTAAATATGTTTATGTAAAAAAAGTAACTGTAAAATATATATTATATATATTGTGATCTATGTGGCCTTTTTCTAATGAGACTTTATTTATCTCTGTTCTCCGTTGTGGGAAATTGAGAATTACAGAGTTTATTTCTCATAATAAATAACAGTTATGATAAGTTTGCTCCTTCAAAAAGCCTGTTGCATCTTCTCTGACTCTCAATCAGTGTCATGACCATCGTGCTCATCTGTCCCCCGGCCACTGGCTTCTGGGGTGTTTCTTTGTAACTTTCTGTTTCCTGCCTTCCATCTGCCCCCACCCCCCCCACCAATCCTGCTCGGACACCTCCCTAAAACAGTTCTAAGTGGTACATTCAAATTGACATCTCTCATTGACCATTGGCTCACTGTGCCCCATCTCTGGAAGAGAATGTTTGCAGAACCTGTGGTCAGACCTGAATGGAAGCCGAAATGGGAAAAAAAAATTCATAATGTAATTCGCCATCCATAGAGCGACGTGACACTTCGGAGCGCTGAAGGAGGCATCGTGGTGGCCTGAAGGCACCATAAAGGCTCGGAGGCACTGTGAAGGCATCATGAAGGCTCGGAGGCACTGTGAAGGCATCATGAAGGCTCGGAGGCACTGTGAAGGCCCGAAGGCACCATAAAGGCTCGGAGGCACTGTGAAGGCACCATTAAGGCTTGGAGGCACTGTGAAGGCACCATTAAGGCTTGGAGGCACTGTGAAGGCACCATTAAGGCTTGGAGGCACTGTGAAGGCACCATTAAGGCTTGGAGGCACTGTGAAGGCATCATGAAGGCTCGGAGGCACTGTGAAGGCATCATGAAGGCTCGGAGGCACTGTGAAGGCCTGAAGGCATCATGAAGGCTCGGAGGCACTGTGAAGGCCCGAAGGCATCATAAATACTCAGAGGCACTGTGAAGACTCGAAGGCATCACGAAGGCTCTGAGGCATCACGAAGGCTCGGAGGCACTGTGAAGACCCAAAGAATCACGAAGGCTCGGAGGCACTGTGAAGACCTGAAGGCATCATAAATACTCAGAGGCACTGTGAAGGCCCAAAGGCATCATGAAGACTCGGAGGCACTGTGACTCCTTTGAGCTTGAAATGTGATGGGTGCCTCATTTCCCCGAGCGCCACTGAGCCGCAAATCCCACATTTTGAGCCTGTCACTGAAAAGCCCAGCTGTGTGCCTTTGTTTCACTTAGGTCCAGACTTACTAGACTAGACTGTTCTTTATGAAGACAACTCCTGCTCCGTCTCTCTCTCGCTGGTCACGTAACTAGAGCCAGCTCATTATCTGCAAAAAGCCGGGGTCCTCTGGGAACCTTTTCTGCGGCTGACATATGTGGCAGCTTCTGTTTTCCTACGTCGGTGAGACGATCAGTCTGCTGATGGGCCTGTTCTATGGTCGCAGCCCTATAAGCACCCAGTGAAGGTTCATAAAAGCCCCCAAGGGTGTAAATCAAGCAGCATCACATTTTGTATTCCGTGCCTGCATCACCTAGGGAGAAGAGATGGCTGCCCCCATGCTGCCCCACCCCCGACAACAATTACAATAGCTACAAGAATGTTCTCCGAGGTCTGAGTGACGTGGAAGAGCTTCCCATCACCTTTAATCCTCGATCGGGTGGCTGTTGTGAACCTGCACAAGAAGACAAGTGCACCGGGGCTCAGGGCTTATCCATCCCATCAGGCTTTATTTCATCTCGATCTGCTCTCCTTTCTTTTCCTTGTGTTTTCGTCACTCTCTCCCTGCCTTTTAAGTTTCAATTAGTATTTTCTCTTAATTGATCACCATTCCCGGACTTGCTGATCCAGCGTGTTTCTAGGTCCTCTTTTTCTGTTGCCGGTAAACCTCTCTCCCGCTGTATTGATCTCCTGGGCAGGCTTCTGAAGTATAAAAGTCAGCAAAGAGAGCCGTCAGGACAGAACTTTTCTCTCTGCCCCCCTTTTCAGAAGTTCATTCTTTACAACCATTTTGGACAGATAATTCCACCTCCCGTCTTCGAATACAGGCAATATTATTTATGGAAGACCTCTTGTTTACCTCTGGTAGAGCAGCATTTGTGCTGAAATTTATGTATTGCTCTGCAGATGCATGAATACACCCTTCTGGTAGGTATTAAAGAAGGACTGCTTTCATATAAAGGGCTCTGATTTCAGAGACTTTCTCACGTCTAACCCTCCCTCTGGCTCTGATGTTGAAGCAGAGCTTTTCCAGAGCTCCACTGCAACAGCATGGAGCTCAGAGAGGGTGGGGGGTGGGGAGCGGATGCTTTTCGGTTTGATAACGGGAAAGAGGCGGCCAGCGGGGTCTTCACAAAGGCCACAATCAGGACCTGCAGCTGCTGGAATGAAATTGTTTTGCTCCATTATTGCTGTCAACGAGGGCTATTCAGTGTGCCTGTTAACCGGGGGATTAGCCCTGCAGTTGGCCCTGTGAGAGTGTGTGTGTGTGTGTGTGTGTGTGTGTGTGAGAGAGAGGGGGGGGGGGGTGTACTGTGATTACCGTTTGCATGCCTGGCCTTCTCTTTGGGGCCCCATTCAGTGGAAAAACTGGCGTCCAAGCAGGAAATTTCAATCAGGGCCACACAATGGTGTGGGGATCAAAGGTGCGAGCAGTGGATAGTGGGCAGCTTGCGACAGGCAGCCAGCTTGGGACCTCAGCCTGAGAATGGCTTCATTGATCTGCTCCTGTAGCCTACAGCTGAAACAATGGTGCTGTTCAGCTCGCCACACCAGACGGCAAATGCTGGTATGGCCCCCGCTATGCATTTAGTCCTAGGAACAAATTATAGCTCCGGATATAAAGTTCTAGAGAGGAATATCCTGATTCTCCTGAATCAGGCAGTAACAAACACCGTGCGTTCATCTGCTGCCTGAGAGCTCTGCTGTCGGGCCAGACGGTGGAAAGTGCCTCCTAAACCCAGCATGTCTGGCTGGGGTTTGATAGATTTAAAATCGAAGGGATGGATATTCAAGGGCCACAGGGGGTTATGGCTGGAAGCAGGGAGGCACCCAGCGGAGTGAGTAGCCCTGGTGTAAGGTTCTGGTTACGTAGCTTTGAGAAACACATTTCTGTAAGCCTTGCAGTCATGCAAGTTCGTAATGTTTGAGATTGCTGGATTATTAATTATTAAAGAGTTTTTTTTTTTTTTTTTAAGAAACTAAATATGCCCTAACCTGCCTGTGTTTTGTGTTTTTCAGTGCACGGGGCACGTCACAAACCTACATATCCACGCTTGTGCGCATGTGCACTTACACCACGCTGACATGCCCGTGGCAAACTCCACTCCGCTCATTACCTGGCCTGCTGAGTGTCCGGGGCACAGTGAGCAGGCAGTGCAGTGAACACCTGCGTGCGGACCTTTTAGCTGTGCTGTAGAGGACACGGCCGTGAAATGCAGACAGGCATGACGGGGCCACCCGGCACCTCCTCTGTATGAGGGGTCCTCAGGGGCTGTGTGTAGCTTCATACACCTTCTCTGTCCTCCTCTGCTTCATGTCCTCCTCTGCTTCTCTCCCTTCTTTTGTGGACATTTGTATTCACATACAGTGTTTGCTCTCTGCACTGAGTACAGCTCAGGGTTTGTGCTGGTGATGAACCAGAAACTCAGCCAGTGCCCCGCAGTCCCAGTGCCTCCATCCCCATCGCTAGCTGGGTGAGGGCCTAGTTTCCATCAGGTATCCCCACAGTACAAAAGTATGTCGTCAGAATAATAAATATCCCGAAACTGCCAGTTGTGTGTCTGTGTTAATTACTAAGTCGTGGAGACCAAATTTCCCCCACAATGTAATAAAACCTGCAGACTTTCTGGGGACTTTTTTTTTGGTCCCATAAGGATAACATCAATTTAATAAAAATCTGTGACTGTAACAAAAAAGCTATGAATTCCAAAGGTCTTGTATTTTGTTTGGTTACTTATGGTTAAGGTTAGGGCTGGGTGGGGGTTAAGATTGTCATTGCTGGGATTAGGGTTTTGTCCATAGATGAGATTGAAGAGTCCCCACAAAAATATAGATATCTAATCCATGTGCGTGTGTGTGTGTGTGTGTGTGTGTGTGTGTGTGTGTGTGTGTGTGTGTGTGTGTGTGTGCGAGAGAGAGAAACTGTTCCCTGCAATGACCTGCTGTTGCATGCAGGCTGTGCACTGGGACAGATTCTGGGCTCACCATGGTTCTGCACTGAATATGAAGTATGGAAGATGGATTAGTGGTTTATTTTGGGAAGTTCAACATGGTGCTCTGTGAGGATTGCTATCGCACTCGGGGTTCGTGCCACATTATACTGGGGGCCTACAGAGACCAGCCCTGGATCACCATGACAAGCCCCCCCCCCCCCCCCCCCCCGCCAATCCCACGCAAGTGAATGAGCCAAGCAGGTAGATGGAGGTGCACTGAGGCGCCTGTTTCTAGTTCCCCCCCACCTTGCTTCCATTTGCACACGCAGGTGACATCTGTGGTCACGAGATCCCTCATCATTTGAGTTCGTGTGGTCATCCTGAGTGCCGCGGCTTACTTGGAGAGACCGCGATGTGGAGAGACCGCGATGTGGAGAGACCGCGATGTGGAGAGACCGCGATGTGGAGTGGCTGCAGCTGGTCAGCTACCCCCCAAGAGCATTAACCGAGCCCCCTTTACACGGTAGGATAACTCTTCATTCTGGACCATAGGGTTATCCTAGTTTGTAAAGCATGTTATTTGTTCGACTGACTGATGCTTCATTCTTCTGTGAGGCACAGGCCGTGTGTGTGTGTGTGTGTGTGTGTGTGTGTGTGTGTGTGTGTGTGTGTGTGTGTGTGTGTGTGTGTGTGTGTGTGTGTGTGTGTGTGAGCGCAGGCATGAGCGTACACATACAGACCTATTATACTTGAGGTGTGTTCAGCTCATGTGTGATTCCCTTATGGGCTGGTCAGATTATAACTTGCAGCCGGTTCATGTCAGTTGTGTCCAGCAGCTGAGGTGAAGCAGGAGAGGCATATGCGAGGTGACAGGCACACAGGCAGGGTGGCTTATTCGCGGGCGGCAGTCCGGACGGGGGGTCCTCTGTCCGTTAGACGTGTGTGAATGAGTTTGGCTGGGCTCATTCCTCAAAGGGGCCTTTTCAGAGGCTCCTGAAAGGCGGTACCAGGATAATAGGCTGACTGTGAAGAGAAGCGTTGCCTCTAACCCCCCAGCAAACCCCCATCACTTCTCAGCCCCTTAGTTAAGGGCTCTGGGGCTCCTTACAGATGCAAATGGCTTTCGAAACCCCGGCCACAAAAAGGAAGGAATGGCCTGCATGTGCTGGGGTTACTTTTAATGCGGCGTAACCTTTAAGCCAATCAGCATC
Source organism: Brienomyrus brachyistius (assembly GCF_023856365.1). Lineage (NCBI taxonomy): Eukaryota > Metazoa > Chordata > Actinopteri > Osteoglossiformes > Mormyridae > Brienomyrus > Brienomyrus brachyistius. The sequence continues at coordinate 11,953,206 of NC_064545.1, forward strand.
TGTGTCTCTGGTCCTACGGCCCGGTGTGAACTTCAAAATGTGACCCGCCCCCCCACCCCCTGCACGCCATGGATGTTCATCTGCTCTGATGTCTTTATCCTACAGTCCTGTATCAGGGGGACACACTGAAGGTGTATTGGTGATTATTGCTGCAATCTTCTCTGCTGTCTGAGAAGTGAGATTGACCACTGGAACGCAGGCCAAAGTTCTCCGAGTAACATGGAGTACAGGCAGTGACATACATTTGCTGCTTTTTTGAGACCTACATGAAAACAAGAGGCATGCAGAGGAAATCTCACTGAGCTGCTAGCATGAATGCTATCTCAACAACTGGGTCATGCCTGCTGGTGTGACTGTAAATACTTGCCTCGCGAGCATTCTAGGATACGCTAATCCCACCGGCGCTACACTGCTGCCCCCTCCCGCCACAACGGTCAGCTCTCCCGGTGACCACCATTTCCAGTCGCCACCTCAGCTGATACGAGTCCCAATGTTAGGTGGTAGCTGCTGGTGCGCCATCTCTGAAGGGGGGGGGGGAGCCGGCCACTCACTAGTGGATGCTGGGTTGCTGGCGGGTGCTGGCATTGCTGGATTCCCCGGCCGCCGACCCTTCCCTTTCTGCAGTTTAAGGGGAATCTGTTGCACTTCCTGCTCCCCGGATCGGGTGGCCTCACGTTGCCACTCCCTGCGAGCCGTCTCCTCCGGCAGTGGGACCTCCGAGTCACATGCGCTCTCCACCAGCTTCTGGCACGTCCCCTGGTGGTTCCGTAGGTCTGACTCCTTCAGCTCCCAGCGCTCCTCCGCCAGCTGGGCCTCAAGGACACGGCAGGCCTCCTCTCGGCCGCGCAGCTCAGCCATGGTCTCTTGTTTAATCTTCGGGACCACCGCCAGCATCATCTCCTCCAGATCCTTCCACCCGTAATTCCACTAATCCCGCAGCCGCCGCTGCTGCTCCTCCAGCATACGCTACTCCCTTGCCAGCTAGGCTTCCAGGGTACGGCACCCCTCTTCACGGGCAAGCAACGTCGCCTCCACAGCCTCAACTTGTTGCCCCCTGCAGTTGCACTCGCAGCTGAGGTCACGCTGTGGACCTTTGCCAATTGGTGGGCTGGGAGTCCTTGCTGGCCGGTGAGCCGTCTGAGACCTCGGGAGCTCTCGCCCTCACTCGTCACCAACATCTCTAATGGGAGTCCAGCGAACTGGCATCGGTGGGTTGAGGATGCGTTATGGCCAGACGGAGATCTGGCAGATTGGCAAGGGCAGCTACAGGATGTGCTGTGAGGCAGATGGTGGTCCGGCAGGCTGGCGGGTGATGCTGCAGGGTGTGGCGCACGGGTCTGGGGCTTCTCTGAAGAACGGCAGAGCGCCTTCTCCCTCCCCTGCTCATCTGATGTTGGGCTTGGGGGAAGCATTGTAGCTGGTGCCCCCCTAATCATTATTATTATTATTTTTTTATTATTTCCACAGCCGCAGCTGATGAGCCTCTCTATCACCGCCATCCCCTCTCCAGAATCGGATCAGCACTTCAGCGGTGCTTGTAGGTCTGCCAGGCCTCGTTTGACGATGTTCAGGAGCATTCGCTCCAGCAGCTCCAGTGGGGCCACTTCTCACATCCCACTTCTGACACCAGCAAAGCACTGCCCACTGAGGCATGGCGGCAGCGGCGAAGAGACGACAGCAGACGGTTTCACACGAATTTGCTCATCATAGCCACTCCTTATAAGGGCCGCACAAATAGCAGCAATAACGCAGAGACTATCAATGGCAGGGAAACGCGCGGCTAGACAGGAAGGTTCGCACACGGTGGAGCATGGCGGGATTACAGATACTGCACAGGTATGCGTACACATGATACTAAGGCTCACAACAGGTGTTTCCACTGAAAACTTACTTTTAATCAGACGTACACTGGGGTTATATATATGGCTCACGAGCATGCTGGGATACACTAATCCCACTGGCGCCTCAGTGTGCAACATAAGCAGTGTGTCCTAATCCTGAGTATGGATGACACAGTAGCTGAACGGATGACATACTACATTCTGTGAAATGGAAAGTGTGCAACTGTCGCTATGCTATCCCACAAGGCCACTGGAGCTGCAGCCAGAGACAAAAAAAAATGTTGCTTTGTTTTTTTTTCAGGATGGTGGGGGGGACGTGCCATCTCCATACAAATTTCAGTAGAAAATAATACCCAGTTACATAAGTTGACTCGGATATGTATTTTTTTTCATTGACAGTTTTTAACAGCTTTTAACTTTTGTGGGGATCTCGAGCTATATCTTTGGTAAACATCCTGGTCGGGTACTACGCAAGCCGCAGTATTCATGCACTCTGTTCTCAGGCATATATACAATGCAAACTGCATTAATGATCAAGTAGCAGGCTTCTGAGGAAATTCAATACCTGCCGTGTAAGTTTGTAATCTCAGAAGTTTCCTTTCAGCTGATGTTACCAGGTTTGTTTGGTGCGGTGATGTCTCCCCAATCATGAGTTGTTACCTGGGACCCAATGGCCCTGTCACTGTTCACGTAAGAGCAGCTTGTCTCCTGTGGACGGCCTTCACTGCTTCACGGCCTTCACTGCTTCACGGCCTTCACTGCTTCACCTGACTGGGAAATGGCTGCAGGGGCAGCTGCTGCCTAATAAGACCTTCCAGGTACAGGAGTACCACCGCCAAATACTCCTGCCAAATTGTGTAATGCCCCAAACCTCAGTGTCTCAGCCCCACTCTAAGACTGATTGATTAATTACCCCAGGCAGACTCATGGCCCCCAGGATCACAGTAATTAATCTGTCTAATAGGGTGTGACTAAGGAGCATGGTGGGTAATCTTAGGGCGGCTTTCACTGACCAACAATAGCAGCTTGCGCCCACTCAGTGCATGCCTTTGAAATCCATGTCTCCTGTGATATTCCATCCAGCTGCCCCTGTGTTGGTTTTGAAGGAACAGTGCTGTCATTGTGTGAATTTTACTCCATTGCGCAATGATACACTACGAGCCCAAAGAGTGTTTAACCAGCCCCACTTCCCCCCACCACACACAAACATACATGCCACCCACCCATCCAAAGTATGGTTGCCGTGCTTAGATAGTCATCAGTGTTGATCCCAGTCACGCTTCCTGCTTCCGGCGTCTTCCGGCGACCATATCACATTTCATCGTTTCCGCTGCCTTGACTGTACACCGACCCCACCGGGCTTCCTCGTCATGGTTCCTGATCATCTGCTTTGACAGGAAGGCACTTGAGAGAAGACGCTATTATGCCAAGACCCAGAGTGTAGTGGAGGATTCAGCGGCACTTACTGTAGCCAGGAGTCGGGCTGTCCTCCGGCATCTGGCCTGCCTCTCGCTGACAGCAGTGGAGGGCAGGAACCATCCCAAGTTAAAGCCACGTGAGTGTGCAAAGTTATATGTTTTATCGATACATCAAAATGAACATGTAGAAGCTGTCAAGTGGCATTGACATTTTCTGCATTTACCATCAAGCATCTACATACCTGCTACATCAAACCTGCCCAGACAGGAGTGCCACAGTCCAGCTAGTCAGTCTCACATTATTGACCTTAATCTCTCCAGGTGGGATGTTGCGACATTGATCTTTTCAAACAGCTAGCCTAATTACCTCTGATTGTGCACTCCCCAGACACAGGTCCTTCAGGGTTATGTTTAAACAAGCCGGCCCGGCGATCTAAGGAGTGGCAGGCTCACACGGCCAGCTCACCACCACACCTGCTTTGGTGCTCCACTGTAGTGACCTGTGGAAGCTGTGATCTGGTGTAGTGGGGAAGCTATAGTGAGTCAGATGAACAGGTCAGGAGATCTGACGGTGATATAGGAAAAGCAGACAATAGAGGTTTGGGGAGGGGTTATGAATGTGTATGTGTATGAATTATGTTGTATAGTCATCACTCTATAGAACTATTCAAGAAATATTTAACTAGTTAACCAATGAACTTCTTCATAGCAGGTTAACAGTTACCCAGCTGAATGTTTGCAGGCATTTTCATGACAGGAAAACAAATTTAGGCTCAATAATGAATTTTGCTACATGTCTAGTCATGCATAATAATAAATAAGGCATTTATTAAATTATAGTAGGATTTGGCAGTATTTCAGAGTGTTTCTGGCTTGGTTCTTCTGTAGTAAGATCTTCCTTTATAGTGGGCAACCCAATGGGGTGTTTCTGGCAGTGTGAGCACTCCTGCCCGGAAATGAGTCTCTCATAAATCCACCTGAGATGTTCCAGGCTCTGAATCACAGCTGACACTGCAGTCCTGATTGGCTGTCAGAACGTCTCGTTCATCAATAGCCCATGGGAGATGCTTTTAAATGGGTCTGAGACACAGGTACATAGATCCCCTTGAAACATGGGTCATGTGGTAGAAAGGAACACAAGGTCTTGACTAAAACCATGGGCTTTTTGTTTTCATTGTGAGATGCACGCCTAACACATGGAGCCCTGGTTCCCTGATTAGGGACGTCTCCCATCATCATCTCTGATGAGTGGGACCAATTTGGGCGTCATTTCTCCTTCCCCGCTGTGGTTCTCTTGAGGAGCCCATAAAATCATCAACTGCATCCCCAAATCCTTGGGGGTTAGGGGTGATTTTGGTGTATTTACTATAGGAGTGTTTCAGTCAGGCTTGTGAGCAGAGATGTTGCCAGGCTGTTTAGTTTCACCCAATTCACCCCCCCCCCCCAACTTATCTCAGGAGGCTTTGAATCCACCCTCACCGTTCTCCGTGGAATGCAGCTGTATTTACACTCAGCGCAGCCCTCTTCATTGAGATGTCTAATGTGGTAACCATCTTGATGTGTGCTTCTAACTGAACTGTGTGTGTGTTTTTATAATGTCCCATATTTCAAATAGGACATAATTACCCTGCGATGAAAAGGATTTATGCTATTTATGCTACTGTCTCAGGTATGCAGTGTTGTCTAAAGCACCAATCACTGTCTTTGAATGTTATGGAGTATCATCTATGATATGGAATATCACCTGTGGTGCTCATTATTATATACAGTATGCAATATGATCTATGATACTCATTATTATGCATACTATGCCTATGAAGTAATAGTGATTAATTGTCATTGTTAACACGCCACAACAAAACGTGTTGGCAGTGGGCAGCTATTGTTTAGCACCTGGGGAGCACTACCTTACTCAGGGTACCTCAGTGGTAACTTGTTGGTCAGGGATTTGAACCACCAACCTTTGCAATCACAAGTGCGGTGATTCAATAATCATGAGGCCATTAGAAATTTCCTTCACTAAGAAGTTTGATACGTTTCTGTCATGCAATAAATTTGCTTGCAAGTTGTTTTTGCATCTACATTTACTTGCCTGTTGCCCCTTTGTCTGCAAGACAGGAAACTCTTAGTTTCGGTCCTTGCAATTCAGGCAGAGTGCAGTAGGAATGCTTAGGCTGCTAAGCCAATGAAGCAACTTGAGTCTATGATAACATCTCAGAAAAGCCAAATACCTGTATCTTACAGTACAATGCATTTAATTTAGTAATACAAGTGAAATGTAATTGCAATAATATTTGTTTGGAATAAAATATTGTTGCTTTCAAGTATAGCAAAGGAACTTGTTTGTGGCATTCCATGGTAAAGAGAATAGACAGAACAGGAAGAGAAGCCATGTTGTGAAACAGGTGAAAGATCACACTCAGTTCTTAGAAATGAATGCATGTCGACGGTCACATGACTTATGGTTTAGTCATTATAAAAGAAGCAATGCCTGGGTGAGAAAGCAGAGCTGTACAAACACAGTGCTGAGAATGTTGTTTTGTATGAACACAGTGTTGAAAATGTTGTTTTGTATGAACACAGTGTTGAAAATGTTGTTTTGTACGAACACAGTGCTGAGCATGTTGTTTTGTACAAACACAGCGCTAAGCATTTTGTTTTGAACAAACACTGAGCTGAGCATGTTGATTTGAACAAACACAGTGCTGAGTATTTTGTTTTGTACAAACAGTGCTGAGTATTTTGTTTTGTACAAACACTGCGCTGAACATGTTGTTTTGTACAAACACTGCGCTGAGCATGTTGTTTTGAACAAACACTGCGCTGAGCATGTTGTTTTGAACAAACACTGCTCTGAGCATGTTGTTTTGAACAAACACAGTGCTGAACATATTTTGTACAAACACTGCTCTTACAGTAGCATGGTATTTTGTGACACTAAGTAAGTTTGCCTGTTCTACTGGAAATAATGAAAGAATCGCCACAACATGTGGAATATCATTTTTGGCGCTCATTATTATCTACGGTATGCAATTTCTATCTAGTGTTCTTATTATTATCTAGGTTATGGAATATCACCAATGGTACTCATTGTTAACTATGGAATATCACCTATGGTACTCATTATTAACTATGGAATATCACCTATGGTACTCATTATTAACTATGGAATATCCCCTATGGTACTCATCATTAACTATGGAATATCCCCTATGGTATTCTTTATTATCCATGGTATGGAACGTTGTCTATGGTACTCATTATTATCTATAGTATGGAATATCATCTTTGGTACTCATTATTATGTATGGTATGGAATATCCCCTATGGTATTCTTTATTATCCATGGTATGGCATTTTGTCTATGGTACTCATTATTAAGTTTGGTACAGAATATAATCTATGGTACTCTGCAGGTTAGAACCCTGTGCTTGTGACTGGAAGGTCCCTAGCAGGATGATGCCACTGTTGAGCCCTTGAGTAAGGCCTTTAATCCCAATTAATCCAGGGGCACTGCACTCTGCACTGTGACCTCCAAACTTGCTCTCAACGGCATACACAGTAGAACCTCGGATTGCGAGCATAATTTGTTCCGGATACGTGCTCGTAATCCAAAGCACTCGTATATCAAAGTGAATTTTCCCAATAGAAATAATGGAAACTCAGATGATTTGTTCCACAACCCAAAAATATCCATATAAAAATAATTAATACAAAATATAAAGTAAAAATACATAAACAAATTAACCTGCACTTTACCTTTGAAAATAATCGTGGATGGTGTGAGGGAGACGAGAGAGAGAGAAGAAGACGGTTATTTTACGACGACTTTCACTATAACTAACGGAATCACTGCTATCTGTTGGCTCACCGGGATCTTTTTCTTTTTCTACGACTTTAACAAGGAACCTATCTAATGACAGCTGCTTTTGCCTCCTTTTTGATTTTGTGGAGATGTGGACATTGCGGTTGTTAAACAGATTCATCACTCACACTGCTATGCCCTTATTTGGGTGGTGATTTTCTACTAAATTTTGACTATACGAGTGTGACCAAGCATGGGAGACGATTACCCACAATCCCGCAGCGAGAGAGAGAGAGAAGAACCATCGGCTCACTTGTGATCACGTGACGTTCGGCAGACATAGCGTATACATAATATAGACGCTCCTCTACTTACGAACGAGATATGTTCTGGATGGCCATTCGTAACATTAAATATTTAGAAGTCGTTATTCATCATCATTTTAAGGGTGTACGCAAGTACAAAGAACTAGGATGCTGGGAGTACGCACGCTACGCTGCTGAGTGGTGGGAGTAGCGGCCAGAAGTCGTACTAGGCGGAATTGGCACACAGGGAAAAAAAAATATATATGTTGCGGACAGGAAACGGGAGGCCAATAAACACAATTTGGACTTACAGTCCTCTTTGTTCCTATATCTGAAAGTTCTTAAGTTAAAAGTTTGTAAGTAGAGGAGCGTCTGTACTCGTATTGCAAGACCTCACTCGTTTATCAAGTTAAAATTAATTTAAAAATTTTGACCGTCTTGCAAAACACTCGTAAACCAAGTTACTCCCAATCCGAGGTTTGAGGCTATATGTCCCATAGAGAGAAAGATGGGGAGGGCAAAAAGACAAATTATATTCTATTCTGTTCCATTGTATTCTATATGAATAATTGTTTATGGTACTGATTACTGTCTGTAATATGCTTGATAATTTATTGCACTGATTATCATCCATGCTATAAAATGTCATCTCTGGTGCTGATACTTCATAAAGAAACTTCAGGTGATCTGGGTGTCCTGCTGCCATCTTTAATCTTCAGAAATAACCTGTAAGAACATTTCATGCTGGATCCCATCCTGGAGTAAATGCTGCTCTACAGGCTGGGGTGACATTTCAGGCTGTGCCTTGGCTCTATTGAGCCCCAGCAGGTCAGGCAGGGGGCGCTGTTGCAACATGCTCTATGTTGTGAAACAGCCGTGCACTTCGAGCCGTTAAAAATGCATGAGCCGGCCTGATTGCTTGGGGATGTGTGCCAACCACCATTTCTACTTCCATCAAGCGCACAACAGTGGCTCAGGTACATTCTTATGGGTCTGTCCCCCCAGGAGAATATCCCCCTCATGACTTCATTGCTGCACACAAATTATCTTGACTAACGAGATTCCCTCGCTCACTAGCGTCAATTAGCCCCCCCCAGTCCTCCCCAGCCCTGCCTCACTGAGGGAGGTGTTCGAAATGGGGCTCCAGTCACTGCCATATGGACAGCCAGTCCCTCCTTTTCTGAGCGGTGACTCGCTCCCCTTGCATGGCCGGACCCCCTGGTCATCACTAAAGCATAGGTGGGAGCTACCCTCCCCACCTCCACTACGGCTATGGCCTTAATTACATAATGCGGCCTGTGAAGTGCATGACAGAGCGGGTGGGGGCAAGCTGGGAGCCACCGGCAGGCTTTACCACGTCGATCGATGCATGACGATCCTCTACGGCGCTCTGCCTAGCCAAGATGAAGAGACGATAAAGAGGGAATTGGCCCAGAAGTGGAGTAGGTGGGGGGGGGGGTACTTACAAAAGGGGTCTAAGTTTCTAGTGCGTCACTGAAAGTCCGGCTTGACGACTGCACGCCAAGGCTCCTTTCAAAATGAGCCTCCATTTACAGGGACTAGGTTAAGATGGTGGGGGGAAGGGGGGGGTCCACGTGCAGCCACTGCTGCTCCCCAGTGGGACAGGCGTGCCTCAGCAGGCCCCCTCCCCAAATCAGACATTCATATTCTTCCCATGATCCCTGTCACCTATTGGCACACAGACTATAGGCTTTATGAGATCAACAGCAAGGCTGTCCAGAACCACTAGGGGCTGGGGCCTGGACCGCTGCGGCATGCTCAAGGGACTCCCTCCCTGCCCCCAGCCCCCATCACCAGACCCTCCCACCTGCACTACATTAGACCCTGCCCTTGTTGGATGGGCATGTTGCCTCTCAGTTGTAGCACCTGCACTGTTCTGTACACTTTCTACTCATTTGTTCATTTTTCATATCTGGGGCTGTTGCGCTGGGAGGTATTTTTATAATACTCCAGGGCAACAAAACTGCCTGATCAGTAAAGTTCCTCTATCCTTATTTTACCTTAAACACCCCGCATGGCTTTCTGTGTTACACCAATAGTGTTGGGAAGTGGATCATTGCTACAATGTGAGTCATATCGCCACCCAACGTGACTGTAGGTGTAGGATTATGTGGACAGTGGAGGGAAAGATTGGGTCAGGCCAATATGGCAGTGAAGCTCAACCCGGTCTTCGGACACTTTCAGACGGCTCACGTTTTTGAAGAATGTGGACTGTATAGCAGGGAGCTGGGAGGGAGCAAAAATGTTATCTGGGGGACCCTGAGGACCAGGCTGAGAAGCACTGTGATACAGGGTGCAAAGATGGGGAATCTGGCAGACAGAATATGGCTGGAAATCTACACTGACCCATTCAGGGGCAGAAGCAGGTAAGACGTCCTTGCTGGTGTCAATTCAACCTTATGTCATCAAAAGGCAACCAAAGGCTTTCATTGCGTTGGCAACTTTCAGTTTTGTTCCACCGGCTACTGAGCCTACAGGCGAAAGCCCATGAACACACACAAAGAAGATCATCTTCATGCCCGCAGTCATGGTCACCTGACTGGAATGTAAATATTTGGGGGTGGTTTCGTGGTTATCATGTTAAAGTCATCCTCTGTCGCCAGATTTCATGCTGGCTGACTGATAGTATTTCCTTTTGTTTTGTTTTACTACAGCTAAAGTAAGGGCCCTTTTGTTAGCATTCAGTTAACTTGCGTGAAAATCCCAATTACCCATAGCCTCTTTCAGGCCCTCAGCCTGCACTCAAAAGTGAGGCTGTGAGGAACAGGAGGGACGGAACCTCTAGCCATGCCTTTCTACCCGTGAAGATGGTCTACAAAAGGACAGAATTGCCTAATGTTCCCCCGCACCCGGGAGGCCAGGGCCCCAACAAGCACACGGTCTTGAATTTGAGCACCCCTTGAGTTCTTTTTGCTGTTAATGAACTATCTCACACCTGAGCCTCTGATTAGTCTCTGGTTCTGCTTCACAGAGAAGGACGGCAGAACAAGCAGGAGAACACTGAAGAAAACTTCTATTAGACCTCTGTCTATATTAGAGATTATGCTGAAAGTGCACAGGCATAAATAGAGCTATTGGATCTTAGAGAGAGAATGCCCTGTGGATTAGAAATGGTGGAACTCCCCTTGGCTCGGCTGCAGTGCAATAATTAGAGATATATTTTCTAGCTGTCTGCCTGGACCTGACGGCACCTTCCACCCGACACAGCAGGGCGGAGGTGGAGGAGGGGGGAGGGTGGGGTTGAAGGTCTGATCATCTGTAGAGCTTATTTATTTAGCTGTTCTCCCTCTGAGTTGGTGCAGAGCCACTGACAATCTGAGCGTGGGGGCGGAGGCAGTTGTCGAGGCAACCGCTGACAGGAGACTAGTGATCACTTGACCCATTGTAACTCTGATCTCAATTTTGGTTGGGTAACAATGTCTACCTCCATTCATCACTGCCAGCTATAAAATGGCCGCCACTCCCATGTGCCCACATAAAAATCTCCTTCTGCAGGGGAGCCTTCTTGACAGTAATGGCCGGAAATATCTGTCATGACTCACGGCAGAGAGAGTGATAGCTGTTCACGGTGAGGGAGGCCCCAGTATTTCTGGGATGAGAAAAGTATTCAAGGAAATTGAAAAGGCCGCCTGGCCATGGATGCCATGCGGGGCAAACTGAAGAGGTCATGATGTCAATTATCCTGAAGAGGTGGATCAAGAAAACAAAAACCTACAGAAGACAAGGGAGGAAATGCATGGTGGATTCGGGGGCGTCTGTGTGGCCTTCATTTATTTCACATGAATTTTTAATTATGGATTTTTAATGATCTTTATACAGCATATGGACTCATGATTTGAATTATTCATGATTACTGTATTACTGGAACCTGAAAAGGTGTGTTTTATGTGCAAAGATGTCGATTCATAGTGAAAACCCTGCCATATGACCAGATCAAGGACTCAATAAACCCAGATCTGCAGAAGCATCCTGTCAGCGTGGCTACAATTCAATAAGTTTCATTCAAATTCTATAACATATTAAAGCAGCATGTCCTTTTCAATAATCAGTTAATGGAGAGAATGGTTGATTAAACTACCATTGATGCTTATCCATTCTTTGTAAGTGGCATGTTGCCCCCTTATTGCTTACTTGCACTTTTATTGAATGTTCCCTGACCCCTGACCCCAGTGGATGGCTTGGCCTGCTCTGAGCTGCTCTCTGAACTTCCAGAGTGAGAGCAGATAGAAGTGATGGCTTCTCCGGGAACTTGGCCGGCTTGTTTATCGCTCAGTTGTATCGGCAGGAATTCCTGACTAATGGAGTTTATTGATCTCCACCTGTCTCACCTCATTTGGTTCTAAAGACTGTTTGCCTGCCTTGAAATATGTCCTAATTTATGGCCCATCCCTGCTGTGTGAGAGAACAGCCAATCAGGGATTCACCTTTGAAACGGGAAAATGGATGTCTTTTTAGCAGGATGCCAAGAGAGACTAAGAGTGTCTGAGTGTGCATCCATCTTAGGTTCCCTGCGTCTTTCTTTTGTGCTACCAACAAGCCCTTAAAACCCTTTAAACTTTCTTCAAAACAGATGAAGATTATCCATATATTGCAAGGATTAACCTTAAGATGACTGAATCCTACTGTAGCCGTTATTAATATTAATTTCATTAAAGTACCCATTATTGAGAAGTACCTAATGCTGCTAGAATATTAGCAATAAATTCATCCTTGCAAAGGATATTTTAGAAATTTTACCTTAAAAATCAAAACAGCAACGGAGGCAGGAGTGTTCCTTAGTCAGCACCAAACATCGGGATGATGTATGAAGGCAGGGCTAAGTGCAGGAGAGCTATCGTCTCTAACAAGCTTGTAATGAGCACCCCTTGTGCCTCCTCAATGGTGCTCTGGGATGGTGCTGGGCCTGCTGGCGGTTTGTGCCCCCACCTGCTGGCATCCTCCGTGAGACGAGTGGCGCAGCCTGAGGGGACACGTGACTACTGTGGATATCGTACCTGCGAGGTGCATTTTTCTTGGCAGGAAGGTCTCTCAAATCCAACCAGGATGAAAATGTTACTTCTGAGCCTTCCAGACAGCCTTAAAATACTCCTGTACCAAGGCAGAGAGCAGACTGAGAGATCTGCACACACCCCACCCAACATGCTGCTTTCCTATGCACTGTGAAAAAATAAAACTGTGAACCAGCCTTGTGTGGTGGTTCCATCGTATCACTCAATTTTCTCAGAAGCTCCTGGTCTGCATTTCACATCAGGCTGAGGTGGATTCCAGCTGCTAGGAGGTACATTCCCTCCACTCCCGCTTCTTTGTGTTTGCTGCCGCTTAGCCCCAGTTTAATCACGACAGCCTGTCGCTGAATTGCTTTGCTGCCGTGAATCACCTGGGGATGAAGGCGCAGGGATGCGGTCGACACTCTCGGAAAATATTTTGTTCTTCCTGAGCGGGAAGATGATTCCGGACGAGAGTTTCTGCCACCCTAAGGTAATGAAATGGCAGACAATTAATAAGCTAGGAAACGAGTAAAGTAAAATGCCTTCTTTGTGTTGCTAAGGGGTTTGGAGAGCTGGCGGCGAGTGACATGGGGGTGTGTGGGAATTTGGCCAGACGCAGCGGGAAACGCAGAGCTGGCTGCCACTCTGCCTGGAGCTACGGTGACCCCCCCCCCCCCCAAAGAAGCAGAGGATTGGGGACGTCCGTCATAGTGCCCCCACCGTTCCTTAAAGTGCTGCGGTGGCTGTGTGCAGCATGCTGACAGGGGAGACATTCCCAGCTATCCCCACGCCTCAGTGCCGACGTGCGGAATTTCAAGATTTAATGGTGCCAGAGAAAATGGCTCCAGCTATGAGAGGCCGGTGGCCATGAGGTGAGAAGAGCAGTCAGCGTTACGACACTCGGGGTGCCTGACGCAGAGAGCCACTTTCTGCTGTCTCTCGGAATATAATGAGGGCCCAGGAGTGTGTGTATGTGTGTGCATGTGTGTGAATACGTGCGCACACTGCTGTTTATCTTAGTTGAGAGAAGCTGACTTTTAAATCCTGTGAATTTCCAGGCCCAGTAAAACAGGCATATTTACAGGACTACTAAACCTCACCTAGTTATTGCTAGTGTACTGCGTACTACTGAATATCACCATAGAAACCATTCTATTTTTAAGTTGATGATATTCATATAATAATATTGTGGATTGATTGGTGGGAATGAAAATGCAGTTCTTGGTGTGAAGAATCCCAGCTAAAATCGTCGCAAGGTGACCTATATGTGAGTTCCTTACTCTGTAAGGGCAGGATCATGGCACTAACTAACGTGATGAACCCGGCTCCTCGCGCTGCCAGGCTGACACCGTACAGTTTAACCCGAACACTAACAACTCTGTTGCATTTGGACCAGACTGCTTGCTTTGGGGGGGAACTTCAATGACCCCTATCACAGAATTGGGATGGAGGTCAGGGGATAATCATGAGAAAATGACCTACAAATGTAATTTTTGTGCTTGTAAAACAAAAATGTGATTTTCAGGTGAGGCAAATGGTATTGATACTCATGGAATGTTGCGATTTGATATCAAACTCATGTATTTTTAGATTGTATATGTAATCTTACCTCACCAGCAGTATTAGCCAAATCTCAACATGAATCGTGTGACAAAAAAATGCATATTGGGAGATGAGCAGGCCTCGAGAATTTGGAAAAAAAATTAAGAGGCACAAGATTTTTCAAGACAAGTTCACATGACCTTAAGCTCCACCCCCTCGGTCACCGGACGCCCCGGGAAAAGGTCAGGTCCTCCACAAGGAGACACTCACTCGGCGAGCTTCTATGCAACTTCTAAATCGCTCATGCATTCAAAATGAAAACAAATTCAACACTGCTGTAGGCAGTTATTTTTATATAATCTTCTTGTTATGTATAAATTCGTGTTTCCATTCTCGAGAGAGCGCAGCTGAATATTCATGTTTTACATTGTGCAACTGTATGGTTAAACAAGTCCTTGAAGCCCTCCTCCACCTGCAGGGTGGACACCCCACCCCAACTGTTCCTGTGTAGCTGTATAGAGCTCCATCTAAACCAGGTCCAAGATCAAGGTCTGCCCAGAAACCCCCCAAGCAGACAACAAACCAGGAGTGGCGGTCACATCAATTCAGGCGAGATTTATTTTCGAAACAAGTTTAATCAAAGGCTTAATGTTTACTCTTTCACTTCAAAGCACAAAGGTGCGTCGATAGGAGAGGTAAGATGTAGAATGAAGAGGCAGGCTGGTGCTCATTGTTCATGCCATGATTACAGCCGCTGATGCATCTCTCAGCCAGGGCAGACCTGTCGCTGGTGCAAAGTCATCGTATGTGCTGAAGATATTAGGCACAGGGAGTTAACTCCATGACAAAGCCAGTAAAATCTATTTTTCACAAACCCCCGCTCAATTTGAGGGGGGTGGGGGCGCAAACAAAAGAACACTGTTTGAGTGAAAACTTCATCTGAACGCTGCCGGCCCCAAATCTAGATAAAAATAAAGAAAATCTGAAATGAGTCGAACCACTCCACCCTTCCACCCAGTTTCCAAACGGTTCCGAGGAGCGTCCGTTCGCAAAGTGCGGCAGCGGTATCTTGTTGGCCAGCATCGTGACGAAACAGTGCAAATCGTACATCGTTAGGGTGAATATATTAACGGCAAAAGATATTTCAATCTCAGCAATTTCCAAAAAAAAAAAACCGAATGCTGAACAGAAGCTTACAGCAGGTTTGTGCCAGCGGGCAGCGGCTGGGTCACACCAGACTGCTCCGCGTTTCACAGATATCAAATACTGTACACGTCAGTCATGAAAGTACCAAAAGGGAGACTTAGCCTGTAATAAACCCGACCCTCTGGTAAACCATGGCAACAACTTATCAATCCTCTGATTTGCCAGACTTTTTATGAACCTCTGAAAAGGTAATTAAGTTCCAGTAATCCTGTCCTCCGCCTGTGTTTTTATCATTATTATTTTTTGCAGAGTTGGGTAGGACTTTCCCGCAGCCGGGCACTGAGTGGACGCCGCCAGACTCACGGCGCCACCTCATGGCGGGTTAAGAGCGCCACTGGCACGGCGGCCCTGTGCAAATTCGGTCATGACACTGGCTACAGCGCATGCATTCAGAGACTCAGAGAAAACCTTGGACTCAGGACTGAGCCTGGACTCCTCCGCTTCCTGAGAATCTGCAATAGGAAGATATGTAGGGGGAGAGGGGGGGCGGTGAAGCAGCAACAATGCGGTGTTCTGTAGAGTCTGTCTCCATGGCAACTGGCAGAATCCAGCAGGAAGCAAGGTATGCATTGAGCTTTGTGCAGCGACCCTGGCCATGGCATCCGCCCCAAAGGCTCTCCTGACTCCCGGTCTGCTCGGATCCGGAACGAGGAGGGTGGAGGTGAGGGGGAGGTGATGGTGGTGACTTGCGTCGATCGGCAGTCCCAGTGGACCCTGGATCTGCGCTCGGAGCAGGGAGGAAAAAGCCCTTCCGAGATGGGAGATGGCGTGCCTGCAACACAAGACAGGAGGAGGGCGAAATCAGGGGCGAGAAGCCATCGGAGCAGGCAGGCACAAAGCTAAGGTTCACATTCACAGGCACCACCCTCTCCCTGGCTGCCACGGCAACCAACCCCCCCCCCCCCACCACGTTCCATTCTGCTTGTGTTGCCGAGAACGGAGCCGCAGGGTCGCAGGGCCAAGGCGTTCTTGGGTGGTGGTACAAAGAGCCCGGGGGGCTGATGAAAGTGGGACTCGGCCCCCATGCCGCTACCTGGCTGTCCTGTATTACCAAAGGTGTTTTGTTCTGAAGAAACCGTAGGCAAGCTGCCCTCCAGCTGGATCTGTCTCTACGACTGGCGCCTGAAAGCCCAGTAGCGGCCATCCTTCCTGCAATTACAGCAAGCAGCCCTGGGATGAAAAGCTGCAAGCCCCTCACTGTTACGCCACCTACTGGTCAGTTTACTGAGAACGACAGCATTGCAGCGTGTCCCAATCACATATGGAGGAATGTGACTAATAAACTCATTGTCTTCACAGAGCAGTGGTTTTATAATCAGCATGGAGGAGGACTGTGATGGTGAGACTGTCAGGCCGCGATCAGAGAGGCTGTGCATGGTGAAACGCGGGCCGTGGCGTGCGGAAGGGTTTCCCGCCCACAGCCGCCATTCAATGACCATGTCAGCCTCGCCAGGACCCCAAAAAGCCCAACCCTTCTGCCAGAGCCTAAGCTCCTTGTAATCCGATCGCTGAAGGTGTCTTCTTCACTTGATTTGGATCTGGATTTATGCCAAAGAAGTTGTAGCTGGAGCTCACGCCTTGGGGGGCTTCAGTGGGGCTTCACCAATCCCTGTTCATTCCTCGACGGGCGAAACGCAGCACGAGGTGGCTGACGGAGGTTACGTAACGCCCCCCAATGGTGGCAGGGAGATCTTACGGGGGGAGTCGCGCCGTGATTCATTCCAAATGGCAAACCACAGCGGATATGCAACCTAAAAACCCACATTTTGTTTTCCTGTGAGGAGCTAATTGCAGTGTTTCGGTGAGCAGCAGCGTCCAGCCACCTATATCACCTGTAAATGCTAAACACAAGTGAAAGATAAACTAGGCCGGGGGTGGCGTACGAGCGCGGCCCAGTCCCCGCCACATGTAGCTGCATGACAGCCATGACAGGGCAGAGAAACTATGCGTGGTAACCCCAGGCGACGGGAAAGGCGCTCGTCTCAGAGTGCATCGCCAGTGTCAGGTCGTGCTTTGCAGGGTTTTACCTCCGCAACCTCTAATTACGCGTCAGTCGGCCAGTGCGGGCTTGTCTGAGGAGCTGGGGGAGACGGTGGTGAGGGGGTGGAGAGCTGGGCGGCCTGCATGCCATACGCCTTGTCGCTGGAGGGAGCGATTCCCAATATGGCTGCATGCGTTTGCGTCTCAGACACAGGGTTGTAAGTGTGATTTTGTAAGCTGTGCATGTGTCCTTTGATCATGTGGATGTCCCATCTCAGGCGTTGTAGTGACCATTTATGTCAGTGTTTCACCAATCTGCTCCTCAGGGACCTGCACATAGTCCACAATTTCTGCTCCCTTCCAGAGACCTGCGAGGGAGCAAAAATGTGGATTGTCTGTGGGTCTCCGTGCACCAGGTTTGGAAACACTGATGCATGTGTGTGTGTGTGGGCGTGTGTAACCACATGGCATTCTGTGCTCTCTGTATTCCCAGAGGACGCCTCCACCACAAGACGCTGGGTCCTCTGGAAATCCCTGACTGTCCCCAGGCTGTGCTGCAAAGGCGGCTCGCGTTTACGCAGCAGCAGATGCCGGTTCAGCCCTGCCAGGGCTGCGCGGGAAGCTAATTAGCTGGTTTAGCGGAGCGCAGCACGGACGAGAAGGAGCGGCGGCCTGACAGAGACTTAAAAAGCTCCGACGTCAGAAGCAATCAGTGACCCCGAAAGAGCACGGAGCAAAGCGGCCCTTCGGTGATGGGCCCAGGCAGTCAGCACCAGGGACGCCCAACTGCAAAGCACCGTGGCTGTCAAGGAACAGGACAAAAAAAAAGAAAGAGAGAATGAAATAGCAGTGCTTCAGGCTTACAGCTCGGAGAGACAGCGCTGTTACTCAAAATGCTGACACTCGGAAACCCGCATTGGTAAAAATGCTACTACAAGCAAAATAAACCGGTTTCCCTGTGGTAAGTGTGCCAGAGTGGCTTCAGCCGGGTCCTCCCCCTTGGGCCGACACTAATCCTATTATCTCCCAGACATGTCCCTGCTGAAATTCTTTACATTGTAAGAATAGGGCTGAAAATGGTAATAAGAGTCAGGTTTCATACACTTGTATTCTCATATCAGTGTAAACAGAGTGAATGCTTCTGCTCATTGGTTACTGTGGGCTGGCATTACAGGCCCGGTTGCCTTCACCTTGGTTTTCCAGCAGCTTAGGACTGGGCGACACGGGCCAATAACCGTATCTCTCTATTTTCAGGCAGAATAGTGATACATGATATATATCTTGGTGTTTTTTATTAAGTGGGCTAAATGTTCAGTTGTAAGACACGAGCACATAATTATTATTAAAAGACAGTGTCATCAAAACAAGGTGGAAATACAGGTTTTCCTTCCCCGTTTGCTTATATACAGTGTGAGCCAAAAGTCTGGACACGCCTACTGAAAACCATTTGTTCTTCAACAAGATAACGACCCTAAGCACTCCTCCAGGTTATGTAGTAATTATAGTGACCAAGGTGATAGTGAATCGGATTAGAAATGTACAGCTGAGACACACTGCTGTTTACACTAGGGGTGTAACAGCGCCTGGTATATTATCAAACCATTTGGTACACGCCCTATGGTTCATTACACACATGTGAACCACGGTTAGCGTGAGGCTGGACAGATACTAATTTTAAGGTATTAACCTTCAATAAAATAAAACAAACATTGCAAATTATGATATTTTTATCCACTACGCTGTCTGGAAAAAAAAATGTAATTAACCAAGTAATAATGATTCCCCTCCGTCAGCGTCCCTGTGAGAACCCAGTGCTTGGATTTTAGCTTTGAAATGGAATTCGTTTGAATTAGGCAAGAATTCGTCATGGTCAAACATCTGACATTGTTTATACCCAGGAAGAAATATTATAGGTCTTTGCTCACACTATTCGAACAGTGATGTGTTTTGCTAACTAGGGTTATAATAATGATCAAGTAATTTACTGATTGCTTTGTTGATTAATCAAGTAATTGCTCATATACATATTATATATGTACATAAAATATAATGTTTATGCATTATAAATTGTAATTAGTAGGAGACAGGAACCAATCCTGGGTAGGGCGCCAACCCATCACAGGGCGTATACACACACACACACACACACACACACACACACACACCCATGCACATACACTCCGTTAAATAGGAACACCAATTATTTAAGTTGCATCTTTTTGGACTGTGGTGGGAAACCAGATGATCTGGCATAAATCCATATAGATGAGGAGAACACACACACTACACACACAAAACGGCAGTGAGTAGCAACAGTACTACCTTCTGCGCCACCACGCAGACCATAATACTATGCCTGCATGTTATGCACATGCAACTGTCACATTGCAAGGACCATCAGCTGGGCTGAGACCAGCAATAAGTCACACGGGTACACTTTCACTCTGTTACAGGAAACAAAACAATATGTTGGTACCTTTTCAACATTATCTAGTACGTGCTCAAAAAAATCAGTCAAAAATGTACCTCTGCTGTATCTGCATGGTTTATGCATGCGCTCTCTGAGCCAATCAGAATTATTCTCGTCCATTCTGCTTGACTAACTCATAGACATTGTGGGGTGTAGCAAAAATCAGTGAGCAAAAGAAAAGCAAACAACTAATAGTCACCAAAGGATATTCGCCCTTTCCTGTGTGGATCATCTTTAAATCATTGAAGACAATGGATGACTCATAAAACAATGGTTCTCGACCTTTTCAACATTAAGGCTTACCTCTGTCACAGCATGTTTCCAAGCCCCACTGGGCCATGATAGATGATATTTAAGTAATTTATTAATATTTAATAAAAAGTTTAATTTCTTTGGCACAAATGTACATTTCAGAAAAAGATACCAACATACAGGGGACTGCAGATATCTAAAAGTTTTATTTTACACATAAGAACAGTCTCAAAACCGATAAATTACTAAATGAGCCTTCAGCCGCCGTCAGGGTTAATCTCCTTTTCTGCATTGGGAACAAAATATGCCAAAAAATGTAACTTTAATATTCCGATTTAGAGAATTTAAACGCACAATTCTGTAACTGTAATCTAAATTCTTAAAATAACAGTACTTTCTCAATTTCTCACGGCACATATCGACGGCGGCTGGCAACACCGGTTCTTCAGCGATGGTGAAAGCATTCTTGAACTGGGCAACACGCCTAGCTTCCAAGTAGCTGGACTTCAGAACACTTTTAGACTGCGTCAATAGAGAGACAATTGTCTGCTTCTGCAGTTGTAGACCATCATGTTTTCGCTGAAAGTACTCCAATGGTTTTCTGACAAGTTTTGGGTGTTTTGTTTCCATGTGCCACTTGAGTTTTGACGGTTTTAGAGCCTCGTTTGAAAGTGTTAATCCACACTTAGCAAATCCATATTTGCTGTATTCTGGGTTGTATTTGTGGAAAATTTGGGCATTTTGTTAACCGCATTATAAACTTTTTATTTGTGCTTCAAAAACTTCTCCATCGTCACATTTACACGTGGGGTGTGCTGGCTCAAATTCATGCCATTAGCCCCAGCTGGCCAATAAATTCTTTTTTTTTTACTGATTACATTGTAAAAAAACCAAAACATATTCACTTTTGTAGGGACTTTACTTAAACATCTTTACATTATTTTTTTTCCCAATATTTTTAAAGTATATTTATAGCCCCAATTAAGCGTTGTGCTGGTGGCCCTATATGGACCAATGGCCAGTCTCGATTTTAAATTCGTGCCCCAAATCTGTAGCGGGCCTCGGCCAAATAGGTTGAGAAACATGGCCCTAATGCAATGTAAATGCTATGCTAATAGTCGTTATTCTGTATTGTGTAGGAAATAATGCAAAAAAAAAAAAGAGTGAGAATATCGGTATTGGTTGAACTCATGGCAAGGGAACCTGTGACCACAGACGGCCGACTGAGTCGCAATATTTATTGCAAAAATATCAAGTGTCACAATGGAAACTTTTTGTAGTATCGTTCAACCCTACCCAACACACGTAATATGTTCCCAAAAAAATAATTACATGGCTATTATGTAGGATATTATGTAAGACGATGCGGCTAAGCAACAACGCTAGCCTTCATTTTAGCAGAGATCAATCTTGAGATACTGGATTTGTAGAAAGTAATTTAAGGGAAGCAATGACGAAGACTGGCTAAGCTACCCCAAGAGGCTGAAGGGCACATGCACTATATGGACAAAAGTATTTGGAAACACCTCTTAATCATTGAAATCAGATGTTTCATTCAGACCCACTGACACAAGTATATAAAGTGAAGCACCTAACCATGCAGTCAGGTTTACAAACATTTGTAAAAGAATGGGTCATTCTGAAATAATCAGTGAATTCAAGCATGGTACTATCCCATGTTGCGTGCAATAAGTCAGTATGTGACTGCTAGATATCCCACAGTCAACTGTAAGTGGTGTTATTACAAAGTGGAAGCGTTTAGCAATAACAGAAACAAAATGGCAGACCATGTAAAACAACAAAATGGGGTCATCGAGTGCTGAGGTGCATAAATTCGCCCACCCTCTGTTAGCTCAATAACTGCAGAGTTCCATTATTTTTCTGGCATTAACCCCAGCACAAGATCTGCATTGAAGCTTCATGGAATGGGCTTCCATGGCCGAGCAGCTGCATGCAAGCCGCACATCACCAAGCACAATGTCAAGCGTTGGATGTGCTGTTGGATGGAGTCAAGGGCGCAATTTTGGTTTGAACATTGGGAGGGTTGAGGTCTCCACCCATTTAGGAGAGACATGATTATTGGGGGAAGAGGGGATGTATTAGCTGGTTTTGATTATTTGGAGGGTGGAGGAAGAGGAATAATGGCATGGGATTGTTTTTCAGGGGTTGGGCTGGGCCTCATAGTTCCAGTAAAGGGAACTTTTAATGCTTCAGCCCACCAAGCCATTTTGGACAATTCTAGGCTTCCAATTTTGTGGGATCAGTTTGGAAGGCCCTTTTCTGTTCCAGCATGACTGCGCCCCAATGCCCAAAGCAAGATCCATAATTACATGGTTGGGTGACTTTGGTGTGGAGGAACTTGACTGGCTCACACAGAGTCCTGACCTTAACCCCATCAGACACCTTTGGGATGAACTACAACAGAGATTGTGATCCAGGTCTTCACATGCAACATCAGTGCCTGACCTCACAAACAGTTCCCACAGACACAATCCTAAAACTCGTGGAAAGCCTTCCTAGAAGAGTGGCGTGTGTTGGAGTTGCAAAGAGGGACCAAAACTCCATATTGATACCTATGGATTTAGAATGAAATGTCCTGAGAGTTGCTATAGATGTAATGACCAGGTGCCCCAGTACTTTTGTCAATATAGAATAGCTTTAAGTTATATATGACTAACCTTGCATTAAGTTCCCCAAGCCTGCAAGTCTGTGAAATACTTCCACATAAATGAGGGTTTTGCTCTATATTTGGACCCTCATTCTCTGTGATCCATCGTCATTCTGCCACAGTGCAGAGTAATCAGTAAGGCAAATTTTGATGTTTTTGACAAATCGAATAACTGAGTTCAAGTGAATAATGGTGATAGCTTTAATGCTAATGCGTTAACTTTGACAGCCCTAATCTTAAAAATATATAGATACACTCAGTGACAAAAAAAAAAAAAAGTTAAGCGCCCAGACGGAGTGGTGAAAATTAAATGAATCTGCATGTGACTGCAGATTGTCACTGGATCCGAGTTGACGTCTGAGCTGATCCCACACATGTTCGGATGGGGGAAAGATCGGGGGACCAGGCTGACCATAGACACGTGTGCTGAGTATGGATGGACATTCAATTCAATATATTTGTATAGCGCGTCCTCACAACTTTACCAGAATCACTACCAGAGAAGACCTGAAGTCATACCCTATGGCTTGGCACACAATACGATGATCCTCCCTTGGTCTGTCTTGGGTGACCAGAACCTTCACGACGTGTGTGGGTGCCTCACGTTCCCATTGGGACCAACATCGGGAGATGTTGCTGGGCAATTGCACGATACCGCATAGTACGACACACCTATCGCTGGTCTGCACGAGTAGCAAGTTACATCCAAGCCGGACCATTACTTCAAGGTGCTTCTAGTAACCTTTTTGTCACTGAGGGTATAAACAGTATTGTCTCATCCTATATCTCATTTGGAAATATATTTATGTACCATAAACAGTGGATACGGTGGGCAGCCCTGTAGCAGCTCTCTGTATATATGGTTATGTGACTGTAAATCGAGGTCACTTCTTCGTTCAGGCTGTTGCCAATGACCCCCCACCCCCCCACCCAGTACTGGAGTGATCAGTTCAGCTGGATATTAGTGATGGGTCTCGACATGGTGACAGTATGGTTCAGGACAGGCCTGGATCCGGGAGCCAGATCCTGTCGCTTGGCGATGCTACCTGGCAGCTTCATTAATTCAGAGGACACCTTTATTCGGAGCGGCCATGTGCTGCTGGTCCTTTGGCAGCATAACCCCCCCACGCCCCATAGAGACAGGGTGACTTTGTTTCCGTGATAGCTCAGCAGCTGCCTTCCTGTCAGAGCAGCGCACCCCCCCCCAGATCCAACTGCTCGGCCTTACTGAACACCCCCCCCCCCCTCAAATACAGGCAGTCCCCAGGTTACAAACCAGATCCTTCCTTAAGTTTGTCTTTAAGTTAAATCTGTAGGAAAGTTGGGGCAGCGATAATACTCTGATTATTACTATAAACTGTAATAGTGAAACTACATACAGTATTGTAACATACCTCTGAAGCATCGTTATCATGAACCATTGTACTTAACCTGAATTTTTTACATAATAGGCTTTATGGCTGTCCATTCCCAAGTACAAGCTGTCCAAGTCGGACGTTCGTAATACGGGGACTGTCTATACACCATGGCCCCACTTCATAGGAGACAATAACTGAATTCATTTCAAAATAGCTAACCTGAATTTACCTTTGGGAAGGGTTGGTTGCTGAGATGGGTCCTACTGACAAAGTGTGTGGGTGTTTCTTGGGGTGGGGGTCTGGCATTTGGAAAGTTGGATGACATTAGGCAGAAGCCAAATCTCTAACATTTCAGGCGAGCTGCATGTAGAAGAACGACCCAGGCAGATGTATGGCAGAGATGAGACGCTTACTGTGATGCTTGAGTCACTGTGGGGCAACACATGCTTAACTCTGTGTGCCCCGTCTGCTTGACAATAAAATTGCATTTTACATTGCCATGATTTCAAAAAGCAGAATGAGTAAGTGTCAAAATACTTACAGGCCTAAGTTCAACATGGCTGGTACCATCCATCCATCCATCCATCCATCCATCCATTTTCCAAACCGCTTATCATACTGGGTCGTGGGGGGTCCGGAGCCTATCCCGGAAGCAATGGGCACGAGGCAGGGAACAACCCAGGATGGGGGGGGGGGGCAGCACATCGCAGGGCACACTCACACACCATTCACTCACACATGCACACCTACGGGAAATTTAGTAACTGTGAGGGGAAACCGGAGTACCCGGAGGAAACCCCACGACGACATGGGGAGAACATGCAAACTCCACACACATGTGACCCAGGCAGAAGCTTGAACCCGGGTCCCAGAGGTGTGAGGCAACAGTACTAACCACTGCACCAACATTCCACCCCCAGTGCTAACCACTGCACCACCATGCCGCCCCTGGCTGGTATCATTTTCAGCTGATTTTCAAAACGAGTGCATAATTAACTTAAGGCAAAGTGCAGAGATATCGTGTCCGCAACCAGTCACCGACTGAATGCCAACTAGGTGCTATAACAGTAATACACTACACCGCAGTGTTTTAGATATACTGCTGTATTTTGAAAACTAGGTGACAAAATTAACTGAGAGGTGGGGAGAACACATCGCCAAGATGTCAAAAAACAAGAACAGCATTGCATCTGACAATACAGGCATCCATTGAAGTGAGGATGTAAGTAAATCTGGACTTCTCTTCATCATTGTAAGGGAGAGGTCAGATGAATTGTATCTTGTGTCATACAGTATAAGTGCTGTGTTGCAAACAGGGCTCGACCGCTTTTTACCCTTAGTAAAGTAATACTGTTTCCTGAAAGTCCCCTGTACATAGAGGTTGAATTAGCAGAGAATCGAGCATAAAAAAAATCACAAAAGCTGTGACTGTGTCACGTTAAATAAAGTAATAAAAATAAAACAATTCCAGTAAGAAAAAAAAACCCTAACCCTACGCTGCTTGGACCCCTAATAATAGGATCTTTCTGTAAACAATCTCTGACCATAAAATATGTAGGTAATTCAGTTACAGCTCAGCAGTGCCACAAATGTAATGTTTTGCTTGGGTTTCACGTGTTTGCTGTTTGTGGGTGTATAAACAGTTGCCTTGGGCCATTTCTGATTGGTGAGCATGACTCACAGGCGAGGAACACAGCAATTCTGATTGGTGAGCATGACTCACAGGCGAGGAACACAGCAATTCTGATTGGTGAGCATGACTCACATGCGAGGAACATAGCAATTCTGATTGGTGAGGATGACTCACATGCGAGGAATACAGCACTTCTGATTGGTGAGCATGACTCACATGCGAGGAATACAGCACTTCTGATTGGTGAGCATGAGTGGCACACAAGGAAGATGGCATGAATTTGTAAAACTATTCTCATGGGCATAATGGGTGTAATCCATCCATCCATCCATCCATCCATCCATTTTCCAAACTGCTTATCCTACTGGGTCGTGGGGGGTCCGGAGCCTATCCTGGATGCAATGGGTACAAGGCAGGGAACAACCCAGGATGGGGGGCCAGCCCATCGCAGGGCGCACTCACACACCATTCACTCACACACGCACACCTATGGGCAATTTAGCAACTCCAATTAGCCTCAGCATGTTTTTGGACTGTGGGGGGAAACCGGAGTACCCAGAGGAAACCTCACGACGACATGGGCAGAACATGCAAACTCCACACACATGTGACCCAGGCGGAGACTCGAACCCGGGTCCCAGAGGTGTGAGGCAACAGTGCTAACCACTGCACCACCATGCCGCCCCTATAATGGGCATAATGCATATCCTAAATCGTAACCTTTGAGATTTGCTAATTCCGTTGTTTCAAACCACAATTTTGATTTGAAAACGATAAATCGTTCAGCCCTAGCATCCACTAATGTCCACTACATCTGCTTCAGATGTCTCTTGATAAATGTTCTTAAGGCTCTTATGGGACCTCGGATGCAAGCATTTTTGGACATTATAGTCATTGGATGACCGGAAATATTGTATACTGGAGTATGATGTCTGTACAGTATGAAAAATGAGATACCGCCCAAGCCTAATGCACTCATTAGTGAGCAGTTTGTTTATCAATCAGACCAACAGCCTCCTTACTTGATAGACAGCCTGTTACCATTAGCAATTTTTATATATTAAAAGTTCCTAAAATGACATGTGGCACAAGGACAACACAAGAGTTACAGTTAATCCAAAGTCTGAGGAATTAATTAAAAGAGCCTAAAGTGTCTGCTTCAGTCACATGGAGAGCCGATCAAAGTCTGGGGGGGCAGACGTCGAGCAGACAACCAACAATGGGGGACGACATATCTAAAGGGGTCTAAATGGGTCATCAGTAGCTGTAGAGGACTGGAGATGATCATGAGGATGAGAAACTGACAGCTCAGGATCAACACACCACTGGGAAGAGCACTGGGAGGATGGGAAGAGATCATTGGTACAGCTACATTTTTTACTGGGTAAACTGCAGAAATTAACCAAGACCATACTACCTGAGATTACCTGCTCAGTGAACATGCACAATGAGTTAGCAAAACAGCTAGGCAGGATGCACACTCTAGTAAAATGACACGGCAATCGCAGGAACAATTACATAAATGAAGGGATTGTGTAGCAGTGTTAGTTACCTTAAAAAAGAGAAAATCATCGCCAGTCAGTCAGTCATATTATACTTTAAATGTAACCAATAGATCTTCATAATCATACAACTTAATACAAAGCTTATTTTTACATGCTCCACTTGAAACTCTAAGAGAATTTTAGACACGGATTAGCATTCATGTTGTTCTGAATGAAATCTGCGCGATTAGTTATTTTATCTTCCCCATAAACGCGATATACTACTCACCAGAAGTATGGCCGCCCTAATTTAATGATTTTTGTCAGATGGATCTTACAGGCAAACTATTAGAGAAATCTAAGCTTTCACTGAGGTAAATTTACTCAAAGAAATTTTCACAAAAATATATATATTTTTAGAACGCATGTCACGATTATTAGCACCCCTATAAATTCTCATAAGAAAACCTAATTAACAAATATTCACAATCATATTGTACGTTTTACAAGCACTAATCAAATTTTTATGGAATTCTTAAAAGGTAACATAGAGATGGAACTCTTCTATCCATCACAGAATAAACAAATGAAATGACAGCCTACAGACATCTGAGTGACTATAAAAATATCTGCTTGCACTATTAGAGTCATAATAAGGATATCTCAGATACGCTGAGCAATGAAGGTTCTGCCTCAAAGTGGACTGTTCTACCTTCATGCACAGTGAGGGGATGAATTCAGAGGCAAAATCTTCTTCGAGGATCACATTTGAACAACTGCACCAGATGATGGCATCCTGCGGGGACCGAATCTCCAAAACTGCAATTAAACACCATCTCCAAGCCAAGAAACGCTTTGACAGATTTGCAAGAAGAAAAGTTTTGATGTCAAACCACAAGCACAAGCACTCGGAGTTACTGGAAATTTTTAGGAAGTAGGTTTTGCAGTTAGATGAAACAAAAAAATCTAGTTGAAACATCATCAGACTTGCATTTAGTGCAAAATCCGTCAAGGTCGTAAGAAAAAAACCACACAATCCCCACTGTGAAGCACGGCAGTGCTGCTGAGATGTTCTGCTGCCGTTTCCCTTCAAAGGCCCTGGGAAATTTGTTAGGATTCATGGCATCTTCCACACCATCAAATATGAGGAGATTTCACACTAAAACCTGGCCTTCTATGCCAGGAGGTTACGACAGCGTTGGATCTTACAGCAGGACAATGACTGTCAGCCTACTAGAAATCTACACAGAAATGGCTCACTGACCACAGAGTGAAGGTTTTGCAGCGGCCATCCCAGTCCCCTGAGCTAAACCCAGTGCTGGGCAGCCCATTACGGGGAATTGTCTGCTGCCTAGGGGGGCACACAGGGAATTTACACATAAACTTTCTGAAGGTTCTGGAAAGATTCTGATTGGAGGAATGGGCCCTTTAAGTCATTCAGCAATATGACAGGAGGTTCAGCTCTGTTACCATGGCAAAGGGAGGATGTGTTAAAGGTGATGTGCAGCTCTGCAGGGTAGAAGGGTGCTGTCTGGCAGGGTGAGCAAAGGCCTTGACCTGGAATCTGCTGCAAATGCCAGACAAACGACACCCTGACCCCCAGCTACACTCGTAGAGGACAGGGAGACAGGATGAGGCAAGAACACTAACAAAGTATGTAGAGGTGCCAATAAGCGTGATGTGTGTCTTGAGAAAAATGTTGTATTTTCTTTGAAAATTTCTCTCAGTGAAAGGTTGGACTGCTCTCCAATGTGACATCAATTTAATTATTTAAATTGCAATTTTTTCAGAGCCTTTTTGGTTATCTTTACCAAGGGTGCTACATAATTATGCTTATCCGGGACAAGGTCACTGTGAGTGTGGAGCTGTGGAGGACACAGTGCTGGGTTACCCCGCACCCCCACAGAAACACACCCACCCACCCACACACACAGGCGGGTGGAGCATGAACCCATGACCCTGGAGGTGTGAGGCAGTGGAGCTACCCGCCAAGCTGCCCTATAGCCCAGTAATACATGTCAGGACTGGGCCACAGGCGTCTGCAGTAGCAGCACTCCCTGACATTCACAGCTGTACCATCATCATCCGGCTGTCCTTAAGTCACCTGTCAGCTTCTCCCACCAGCCTGGACAGGACACCTGCAGTCTGCTCTTTTTAATATATTTATTAATAACTCTGCATAACAGAAGAGTTGCTCATATACTGACAAAAAGACTCAGTCTTAGTCTTACATTTGTGTTTTGTGACGTTAATAGAATTTTATTATAATTGTTCCCCATCCATCCATCCATCCATCCATCCATCCATCACCACTTGCCCTATTCAGGGTGGTGGGGGCTCTGGAGCCTATCCCAGAGGCTAGAGGTACAAGGAAGCACAGAGAAATGAACATCTCTGTTATGTAAATCTCCTGCCAGTCTTCCACCTGTCATGGGAGACCCACTGAGTCAACTCCACTCCACAGTGGGGCAGCCAGGAGCCCAGAAGTTATTGCAAGTCAATCGTTAGCCTCTGCTAAATAACCTGAGGGAGCAGCGGAGGTGGGAAGTGAGGTGATGAGAAAGTTAATGGCTACTTAGAAAAACTACATTAGGAAGCAAGTGGCTATTTACAAAAGCTGCCTTACCAAGCTAATCGCTACTTAGGCATTAGAAAGCCAACAGCTATTTATTATGCAATACATCGTGGCGTCATGGTCGTACAAAACCAAAGTTATTGTACCATTCACAGTATTTATTCAAACAATCCTTGCAGTGATATGCAGTTTTAGTGCCATTACACACACACACACACACACACACACACACACACACACACACAGTTATATGTATGTGTGTGTGTGGAGTTTGCATGTTCTCCCCATGTCGTCGTGGGGTTTCCTCCGGGTACTCCGGTTTCCCCCCACAGTCCAAAAACATGCTGAGGCTAATTGGAGTTGCTAAATTGCCTGTAGGTGTGCATGTGTGAGTGAATGGTGTGTGAGTGTGCCCTGCGATGGGCTGGCCCCCCATCCTGGGTTGTTCCCTGCCTCGTGCCCATTGCTTCCGGGATAGGCTCCGGACCCCCCGCGACCCAGTAGGATAAGCGGTTTGGAAAATGGATGGATGGATGGATGGATGTGACCATATAGCATGCAATGTATTTGTCCACTGCATGCATGTCAAGCTGTCATGTAAGCATACTTGCCCAATAAAGCCGATTCTCCAGAGTCACAACAAAGCTAATGGCTACTTAGGAAAGCAGCGAGACGAGAGAGGCTGCAGAAATGGGAAGGCGAGAGCTGGGTCCATCTAAAGGATGGTAAATTACAAGCATGGGGATGCTGAGTAGATTCAGAGTCGGGAGGGGCCAGGGGATGCCGGGGGGGGGGGGGGGGGGGGTGACAGTTCCTGCCAAGCAGGGGCCGCACAGGGTCAGAGTGGTCACTCATCTCCACAGTCCAGCTCTTCTTCCGACGACAGGCTGTGTCCTCATGATGATGTTATTTTAGGTGCTAAATACTCTTAGGAAGCTACGGTACAGTGCAAAGGGCTTAGGCAGTCAAAGAAAATGATGTTTAAATGATCTTCATATTGGCGTTAAACTATGATATTTTGTCAGAGTCTGTCAGCTTGGTTAAAAAGACACCCCGTTATTTACAGCACCCCTCCAATACACCGATCTCATCCCCTCACCTTGTTTGGCTAAACAATACCTCAATAACTTCATTAGTTCAATAACTCAATTAATTAAATGAGTTACTAACAAATATATGGAACGGCTAGGGGCTCCGCCAGCTCCCAAACAAGGTTATCAATCACTTCTGAGAACAGAAGAAATTCTTCCTTATTGTTTTATAGTGTTAATCTGTATATACTCCAATGTTAAACTGTGTTTTTTTTTCTGAACAAATATATGCTCACTACCCAAATTAATTAAACATTCCCTTCAACTGCCTGAGATTTTTGCCCAGTACTGCATGTCAGGAAGGAAATAAATTACATTGTAGATCCACATCTACCTCGTGTCAGGGATATTTGGCTCGGAATGCAGCACTCAGCCATCAAAATTCCTTTGTCCTGTGGTGCTGGGCGCAGAGTTGGCACAGCAACAAGAAAGACCTACACCCCACGGCAAATGTCCCTCACTGGAGTGACAGCAGACCTCCAGGGGGGCCAGATCTGTATCGGACGGCTTTAATTAGGACATCGGACCACCTGCCATCCCATTAAGCCCAATCCTTAATTGGCACCGTCTATTGTCCCCAGGGTGGTGACTCTAGTCTGGACTCGATCTGTGACCACCGCCCCTCCCCGAGTCCCTGATCAGCTTGACAGGAGGTGAGCATTCTCAAAGTGACAGACATGCGCACAGATCCTGGGCCTGGTGCACACACAGCTTCAAAGCTCACGCAGATGAGCCATCAGCCAGGGTTTATGTTAAAACGTTAACTTAATGAAGCATTATGTTTTCCTATGCAGTACGCTGCTTTCTTCGTGTCTTCGGTCTGGTCAGCGTTGCATGACAAATAGCATAGGTTCCATAAATTATAAGTATTAATTTCTTTAAATTAAAGCAGACGTTATGTTCCCAAAATATGGGAACAGAATTCAAACGCCCTAAAACCTGAATTACTTTCCCTTAATCAAATGAGGTCATGAAATAGACTTCATTATAATTTTATTAAGGAGACACAGGTAGTACGCTTGAGCAGACGAAAAGGTGAGAGGAAGGTGAGACCCTATGAGAGAGAGACATAAATCTAAATTGTAAGAGAGTGTGAAATATGTTACTTCTTAAATGGAATTAAACCCCCTTCATTGTGTAAATCTACAGACCTAGTTACATGGAAGTGTGCCTGGGAACTGGTAACTGCTGCCTTATTGAATCGCCGGTGTGTAATTACACAGGCAGAGTATGCTTGGAATGTGCTTGGCCGTGTACCACACCTCGACAGCTAATGGCTAATCGACCGAGAGACTCGTGTAATGAGGATCACAAATCAATGCCAGGGGGGACTCGCTTCATCCGTGGGCTACAGAGCTATGCAGCTCCCAAAAGCAGACCTGGGGGAATGGAAGCGCAATTATCTCTGCAAGGAGTGGGCTGCGCTCTGTGCAGATGTCAAGGCCTTAAACCCTTTCATCTGGATGCAATGAGGTTTCATCCCCCACTGTGCAAAGTGCATGATCAAGATGCATCAACGGCACGATCTTCTACAGATCGACGACCACAGGTATCAACTGGCTCACTAACTGCATTCAAACATGCCATACCTCTCACGCAGGTTAAAATGGAACGATTAACTTCCGAAACATCTCTCCTTCAAAGGCAAAGTGAGGCTCTTACCCAATTAAGCGACTTGATCCACACGGTTGGCGTTAGGCTGGTAAGTGCTTCCAGGTGCTAACGAACGCAGTGGGAATGAGTGAGTAAGGCACAGTGGTTATGCTGTTCCAGCTGTCTGAGGTAGGGTCATAGCAATCCAGGGTCTTACACCGCTGCGTCCCAAAATAGCCCCCGACCACATAGAGCTTGTTTCCCGATGCCACTGCATGGCAGCTCATCCGCTTGGACGTCATGTCGCCGACCCGCGTCCACTGGTTACTGTCGCAGTCGAAGCGGTAGGCGGAGGCGGCAGTGAACTCTGTGTCCCCCCCCATGATGAAGATCTGGCTGCCCAACACGGCGGCGGCCGTGTAGCGCCAGGGCTGCGGGCACTCGGCCGCGACGGCCCAGCGGTTCTCCCCGGGGTCGTAGCACTGCACCTTGGAGGCCTTGTCCCGGTGGATCGTGGTGCCGCCAAACACAAAGAGCTTCAGTTTGGCGCTGACCACGGCCGCATTGCTGACACCATCCCGGAGCGGAGCCATCATAGACCACTTGTTGGTGAGGGGGTCATATCGCTCAACCTGTTTGAGGGAAACTGACGGGGAAGCCGGGAAGACGCCTGCTATGGCTGTGTGCCCCCCTACCACATAGAGGCAGTTCTCCAACTCTGCCGAACCATGGCCAAAGCGGGCGATCAGCATGGGCGCCCCTTTGGACCACTCCTCATGGACAGTGTCGTATATCCATACATCTTTGGAGACCCCATTCTCGGATCCCCTTCCCCCAGTGACGTAGACCTTACAACCAATGGCACAGGCACTAAATTCCTTCCTGGGACTAGGTAGGTCTGACTTAGGAATGATCTCCTTAGCCTTGTGGTCCACCTGGTATATTTTGTCACACATGAAGGTCTGACCTCCCAGGATGAGCAGTGTGTGACCGGCCTTGCGGGGGCGGGCACATGGGCTGGTGACCACACCATCGTTCTGCAGGATCCTCTGCTTGCACTGCACGGCCTCCTCTACGATCTGCCAGCTGCGCTTGTCAGACTTGACTAGCTCCTCGCATGCCACGTCATCCAGCAGGTAATCTGAGGGCAGCAGTGCCAAACGGATGCCCTTGAGAAGCTCGGGGAGGTATTCTCTCCGTCTGTCAAGGTCGTAACGTACCCAGCGCACCACAGCGCTGAACGCGACCTTCTCATCCTCGATCTCCAGCTCGTCACTAAGGATGAGGTCCAAAAGCTTGTCTTTGGAGAGGCTGTGGAAGTCCTCAGTGTCCCAAAGAGCCTCGAAGTGCAGCAGGCACATCCTCCAGGAGAGCTCATACAGTCGCTTGCACTGGTGGGCGTCCGACAACAACATCATGCCCAGGCAGTTGGAGGGATGCAGGTTCTTCTCCAAGAATTCGGCGGCGGCATCGCGGATGTCATGGAACTGCAGCATGTCTCCGGCCTCCAGCAACGACTCTGCATTTTCCTCGTTGATAACCAGCCGCGAGGAGTAGGCAAAGTCCAGCAGCAGCTCCAGCACCTCAGGATGTACAGAGTCGTGGAAGTTGACCTCGCCGTCCAGGCTCTCACGAAGACCCCCACTGAACATGGCCTCGAAGTAGCGGCTGCAGGCGGCCAGCACGGCGCGGTGGCAGGGGAAGGAGCGCTCGCCCGCCCACAGCGTCACGTCAGTGAACATGCGCTGCTTTCGCAGAGTGTTCAGGTGAGTCAGCACGCTGTCCGGGTGCGACGGCTTATGAAACAAGGATATGTTCATGGATCCCGTACTGGTCCGTGACTTGCGATTCTCATGGACGGTAACAGACATAGTCTCACGTTCCTCCGGAGATTCCGTCGTCCCTAAATGTCCAGCTGATGGGGGACAGAGACAGGAAAAACCATAAATTAACTTTAAACGATCAAATATTTGTCAGTCCAGGTGTTGGAGACACAGAGGGTATGCAGGGAATTGGTCCAACTACAATTGAGCTTGATCAGCACGTTGCAGGACACTGACATTCCACAGATTTTATTTATGAATCGAAAATCAAACAGGCAGGCAAGGCAAGCACCATCGACACAGGGGAAAAATAAAAATTATTCAATTATCAAAACAAATACAGACACAGAAGACAATATGTTACTGATGGTCAGGCTGTGGTCAAACACAAAAGTCACTTGGATCCATGCAAGAAGCCCTGTGGGAACCCAACAGGCATCCATGTATGTGCCTGTCTAAAAACGCTTTTCAGAACCACAAATGGCCAGTGGCTCACGTTTATGATCAGACTGGAAATCACGATGGATCAAACACAGGAACGTCACTCCCAATCATCAGCTCATTCTTGTTTTGTAAGATTTCTTCCAGTAGTCTGTCTATAGAAATACCAGCTGATTCTGCATTGCAGAGTACCGGGCGGTATATGGTTCTGTGTTCCGTTACACGAGTTTCACCGAGAACAACTGCAAATCCCTTAATGACTTTGAATCGCCACCGCCCAGTACACAATTCATGAACACATTTCAGCACGACAATTTATTATCCATGAAATATGGCAGTCAGCACCCAGGGTGTCTAATGGGTGAACCGGGCTGAATGAAATAACTCACCACCTCAATCGACCATTTTCAAATACCCAATATCCTTTCAGGATACAATCCAGTCAGAAGAACCTGAATGGTTCACAATTCCAAATCTGGCTCATTTGCAAGGCACCGTATTAATTATTCTTACAGCTACCATGGCCTCACTTTTATATTTCATGTTTAGCTTGTTATTGCGGATGATAAAATAGATCGCAGGATTCGGCCAAACGGTGACTCAGCAAATCAGCAAACAGTGAACCTGACACACGTGGATGAGCTCATACTGCAGATGAAGAAATAAAGGAAATGTAGAATACCTCGTGTTCCATGACCCTGAATCCTCTGCAGGGTCACTTAATCCCACTCAGCAGAGAGGTCTTTACTACATTTACTGTAAGAGGAGAAACTATTTTACTGGGACCATTTCCAATGCCATATCTAAAATTAAATTAACTTTAATGGGAACTTTACCACAGACATCTGGATAAGAGTCTGGTAAGTTCGCATTTTTGTCCCAGTTGGCATCCCACAACCAAGTTTTGGTGTCTGCTTTCACAACCCAACTGCAAAACGTGGAACAGTTAATGACAAATACGATTAGAGTCCGTGTAGCGATGACCTCTATATTTTCAGCACTCGGCTCCCATTCTTTTTAATAGACAAGATAAAATCATATAAAAGCCTTTCAACTCAAGCTCAAGGCAAAAAACAACAAAATATTCTAAAGATCCATAGAGAGCCTATTCACTGAAAGTGTGTCATTTCCTGTGGGAGTAGAACACCTCACTTGGGAGGGCTGAGCTCACTGGGCGGCACCAGCAGAGATGTGCATTTCTGGAGCAGCCTTACTGCAGTAAAGCTATTCCTAGCATTAAGCTGGCAAAATAGCCGGAGGGCGACAGTCAGCAGCCATGTTTGGATGGCGAGCCGGAGGGCAGGATCCAACTGCTTAGATCGCTTAGGGTGCTGGGTAATAGTTCTGGTTAGCTGTATGGGGGGGGGGCAAAAACGATGGGAAGGTGACCAGGGTGCTTACACAGGGACGGACCTATGGAGATGCCAATGGGGTGATACGAGAACGTGCAGCAAGGGGGAAGGGAGCCAAAAGGAGGTGGGGGGGGGATTGTGAGTGGGAGGGGCTCATAAGATTCCTTTGCCCACTTACGGAGGCAGAAACTGCTGACCCAGGCACAGGCACTGACGGCGAAGAGCCGCGGGGGTTGCTGCATCTGGGCCCTTGCGAGCTGCGGGCCCCGGCAGGAGTCTCCCTAGGGGCCACACAGCCAGAGGGCTCCTCTGAGGTCCAGGGAACAGACGGGGGAGAAACAGAACAGTCACCGCACAGACGTACATGCTCTCTAAAGGCTTCCTGAGAATGAAACATGGTTTTATATATATATATATATATATATATATATACACAAAAAGCATGCCCCCCTTCAGGGGAAACCCCATGACTAACGAGGCACCCATACAGCCTGCCGGTGAATGCAAGGCATTTCCAGAGAGAGCTGGGTGGGTGGGTGAGACACGTTAATGACCGTCGTGAAGCGGGTCTTCTCATGGATTCTCTTCGCTGGACACCGGCACCTCGTGCCTTGCCAACACTGCTGAATCATCCACTGTGTACAGAATGCCTAATTTCCTACATATTCACACGCACATGACTGACATCTCTTAATTGCCCATCAGCCAAGCAATGGAGACAAAAGGCATTATCAAACCAGCCCCTCGTCCATCATTTAATTTTTTTTATACGGAATGTTCTTTCAAGGTCCGCCTTTTCATTTGAAGTGTTGGTATTCTGCAGCTACCTCCCTCGTACCTTCCAACCTGGGGGCCTTCTCATTTATAAGGATAAGCAAGATAAATTATGCGAAAAAGCTTCTCTGTGCACTGCGACTCTGAATGGCCTGCTGGCATAGTAGGCCTCTGTGAGCGCCGGTCTAGGCGACAGGCGGTCGGAGTCACTGGGACACCGCAGTCAGAGTCCGGGCCAGGTTCCTGCGTCTCGCCGCTTGATAAAAGCTTTACGGAAGAGCCAATTGGGGACTGCGAGACCGGCTGTCACGTACGAGTGCCTCTGCAGCAAAGTCGGGTGGGTGGATGCGTGTTCGTGGGAGGAGGGGCTTAACCCCTAATTGCTGGGAAACAATCGGCAGGGACAGCATTCTGGCAGCTTCTCCCACCGCTGCAGAGAGAGACGAGCACAATGGGATGGCAGTGGTCTGAAAATCCGGCAAGCCGGCGAAACGACCAATTACGAAGGGCTTCCGGTGGAGCCCGCGAAAACAGGGGTCTGTTTCAGGGAGGAAGAAAAGTCAGTTAAATGAAGATGAGATCACAGGGAAGCCAGCCGAACAAGCAAGTGGGAGAAATCCTCGTCCGCATTAGAATGTGCTCCATGAGTCGCGGTCATCCAGCAGGCCCTGTTCACGCCGACTGCACAGCAAATAGCAGATATGCAAAAGCATCATTTCACAGCCCCATCTATTATACATATATATCTATTGATCGCACAAGTAATTAAAAAAAAATATCCATTCAGTGCCATACAAACTGTGACTTAATTCAAGGGAAGCTTAGATATGCAAATCTCATTTCAGGTAGTGGTGGAGGCGCATTTTAAGATGCAAGAGAACAAATCCCTACCAGTATCCAGATCATTAGAGGCTAATTTGTTCTATATGGGAAAACATCTGCTAATTTTACGAGCAACCGCACTGTGGAGTGAAACGAGGGTGGGGGGATGGGGGGGGGGGGGGGGGCAATCTGTATGCCGATGGGGTGACTCCTGGGAAATGGCTGTCAGACTGATGACTGACGACTGGCGACGCAGAGCAGTAAGCGTCTTCTCCTGCAGGTCCCTTAGCTGTGTGCATTAATAGATAATGTGCGGGCAAGGGGAGTGTTTACGATCATTTTAATAGGGATAATTTGCTCACCCAGACTCTCTTTTAACTACGATCTAAGCATTTCACACAAAGTTCGCCTGATAAACGGCGACGGGATGCGACATGCTTTAATTTGCGAAACACCCAGTGCGTAAATGTGGCTGCGTATTTATTGTCCTACGAGTCGCTCATCACTCAGGACAGGGATCATCACACTCACTCTCCAGGTCAATGTGCTTTTTCCGTTTAAATAGTCTGGCCCTGACTACACAAAAAACAGCTTGGAAAACTGAAAACCATAATCCAAGACACTAATTACACAGGTCTTAGAGACCTTTGAGGACCAGTGGTATAATTGCTTTGGAGGTTCTTATTAATTAATCCACAGACCAATTAAAAGATCCTTGAAATCTGATTCTTACATTCTCTTGCTAACCGCAGACATTAAAAAGGAATTTCCTAACAGCAAATCATGAAACGAGCAGCTGAGTGTCGGAATGACAGGAATGGCAGACAGAGAGCCTTGTGACATTCCACATGACAAATAAAAACTTTTCATGGGGCAGCCTGGGAAGGCAGATGTGCGGCCGTCACCAGCAGCGTGTACGGTAAACAGGGCCGCTTCACACAATCCACTGCAAATCTGCCAGACTGTTTGCAAAGCCCTCAAGACTGATCAGGCAGGAAAATCATAAAAGCCAAGCGAGCTGTGCACTAGCTGCAAAGTAACTTCTAAATTCAGGTCATTATAAAATTGTTATAAATGTTTGGTCTCTAGCTTCACACAAAAAGGTATAAAACCTTAAGATCCGCCTTTTCAGGCCAGCTCTATCTTCATTAAAAATATTTTTTATAGTATTTAATATATTTAAAAAATATTAAACACATTAACACGTAGCTTCTGAAATCACAGCACCCACTCCTCACTCCTTTCAAAGGAAGCCTCTTACTTGAAAGACAAACTCAGCACAGTATTTCACAATTATTGGAAGCTGGCCATAAGCATAAGATCAGAATAATAGTTTCAGAAATTCTCTTTTAAATCAGAGATACTGTATGCACTCGAATGTAATTCCCAGCTTGTACAAAAACTAATCATATTTACGAAACTTTTAATTCTTCTGATCAGATTCCACGATTTCTGTTGTACTTTATATTACCGTATTAATCCTGAAAAATACTTTCAGTCTACAGGTGACATATACAGAGAAACGGGCATAGCGATTCATTTGTTGTAATGGCAGTTTTCAGCACAGCTGTGGCACTTCTAGGAGGCTTTGTAGTAAATCTTTTGTAGTAGATGTTTTACAGGGCACACACCGCATTACTCACCGGTCGATCAGCCGGTACGGTGCTGCTCCACCACCCAATGCACCAGATCTGACGGTGAATCAAGCAGACCTGATTAACTTCCCCAAAACCCCGAATTTCCACTTGGGGACAGCATTCCCTTTGTGGGGGGTGGTAGACCTACACTGCCCACATCACACCCTAGGACAGAGCCACGATAACCGCCGCCGCTCATCCTCTGGATCATCTAGAAATCAGGCCGATCTAATATTGTAACCAGGATGACATGAGTAAACGGAACAGCCTCCCCACGCCTAGAAGAGCGGGTTATGGTTAAGACAGCACAGGGCGAGCGGTTACATAGCCATTACATCCTTGCTACAAAGTTGCTTGCAAGTTATACTTGGCGGTACGACTACATAAGTAATGGAACCCAAAAGCTGCAGAGCTGTCAGTAAGACGGGACCCAGTGAATTGTGCAGTGAAAGAATGCATCTACCTGTATATTCACATATTAATACTCGGCAATACCTGCCACCCACGAACGAACTGTTCGGCGCTAAGTTAAAGTAATGAACAGGTCTGACAGCAAGAAATCATCGCGGTTTAAAAAATAGGAGATTCAGAAGCGATGGAAGACGAACTGTACCAAAAAACGGGCCAGACATACAACAGGATCGATTTTGCTTAATAAGGGAGCCAATTAATCAGTGAGTCGAGTTCTCCGAGATGGCAAGCGCAATTATAATGCGATCCGCTGGCAGGCGAGTTACCCTCAAGTCCCTTTACGGTAAAAGAAGTGCCCGTTCATCAGATATCGGCAATCGCGAAAACATCACATCGAAAGTCCGTGTTCAGCCTAAACTTTTCTGTAAGCCAACTTGTAGCTGGCTGACTAGCTGCAGGGCTAACCAGCTTGTCAACAACCCGCATAAAAACATGAAGTGAAATAGGCTAGCTGGCCCCGCGGCGTGGGCTAGATTGGAACGTCGGCACTGTAATATACTTACAAATGTGCGATCTGCTAAAGAGCAATTCGGGCAGCGTGTCGTTTCTGCTTGGTAAACTCCACCATGTCCCTCCGCTTCTTTGTACCCGTCCACTTTGTCCAAGATACTCTTCCTCCTCCTCCCCTTGGTATTCTAAGAAAAAAAGCGGGGGAAAAGAGTAACTGTCACACAAATCCTCCAATAATAACAAAGACAGCGACGAAAACTAAAGAGCTGCCCAATAAGGAAAAGCCATTTCAGGGAAGGCGGAGTTTTTAAGTAGAAATCGACCAATTATCGACTTAGATGGCTATTAGAAAGGTGGGCTTTATGTTATGAATGGGGAAGCAAAACAATAGAATGCACATGCTGCAAACACTTGAAAAATATGTTAGATCAGCGTTATTATTAATTGGTTAAGTGTGAAATAATGTAGTCTGTAATTCTATTGCTTCTTTTGCAAAAGAACGAAACACTGATTAGTGTTTTGAGTGGAATAAAATATAGCAAATTATGTACATGGAAAAAGTACCAGGCGACTTAATTTCTTGTATTGATTGTTTATACTAGCATTGCTAATACGTTTTCTGTCTGGAGCTTGACACATGGCCTCCGAAGGGAATTGACCCAGTAATGTTGCTTTGGTGGTGTTCAGCTCCGCCATGTGGTTGATATGAGACATGCAAGGGAAACTAGATGACGGGCTAACTCCCGATCGAAGAAGCGTAAGGAAAAACGTAGTCCTTAGCGTTCATATTTAATAGTATGAATTTAAACCACAACATTTGGCATAACTATTGATGTAAATAAAACATTACATTTTTGAGAAAATCTAATTACTATTGTTATTACTGGCGTATTTTCCAACTTTGTGAGACCCTTATAATATGGGGTTTTAGGAAATAATCAAATCTGTCAAATTACCAAATATGTAATTTATTCGATTTCCCAGGGTATACACCACAAATTTGCATTAAAAACTTCAGAAATATTGCATTGCATTTCGATTTTACAAGTGAGATAAAAATACATTGTTCTGATTATACAGGGGGTGAAATTGGAGACAAAAAGTTGTGGCGGGGAAAAGCGTGGCTCCAGTGAGGTTCTAGTGCCCCCTGCAGGAGGATAACGGAATGACCTGAGCAGCCTGGTGAATTTCTTTGTCTGTTGCTCAATGTTTCCCGGTCTGAGTAGCGTTAGGGTAAGGAGCTCTCACCTCTGTAGAATTAGAAGTAGAAACTTGGGGCTGGGGGTGGGGAGTGGGGTTCGCTATGAGGGCAAGACATTTGCTGGAGGAGCCTGGTACAGACCTAGCAGGCAGCCAGAGGCATGAGGTGTCATTATCTACTAGGGTGTTTGAATCCCCCACACCCCCCACAGGCGTTTCATACTCCCAATGACCTGTAATGGTACCAGTACTTCTGAAGTATTCCCTCTACATCTGTGGGAACTGACGAATCAATTTCCATGCTCAGGGACTATTTTCAGATTCTACCTCATCCCCCACAAATGAAGATGTGGCATTGAACCATTTTTGGACTGCTTGGCAGTACTAATACAGATTCGCAGAGGACTTTGCTGTGGATCCCCTCTAATGATAGACTGAGTGGACTGAGGTTGTGTTGGAATAAAAGTGACGTCAAATACATGTGACACATATGGGCATGAGGTGATGAATCAGCTTCGGGGGCTGAAGCTCTGCACCATCTCCACACCTTCTCCTCTTGAGGGTAACCCAGTGATGAGGAGAGCACACTGGGTGAATTAGCCATTGATAATCCCATTTAAGCATGATCCCTTAGCATAATGTGCCTCTCTGACACGTTTGAAAAACATGCAGCTGCATGCTGTAGCTCCTGTTGGTTGGGTCGGCTTCCTCCCAGCCCACTGGAGGATTC
Source organism: Brienomyrus brachyistius (assembly GCF_023856365.1). Taxonomy (NCBI): domain Eukaryota; kingdom Metazoa; phylum Chordata; class Actinopteri; order Osteoglossiformes; family Mormyridae; genus Brienomyrus; species Brienomyrus brachyistius. Next base: position 11,995,136 of record NC_064545.1, read on the forward strand.
CCGGCTCGTGCCGTGCAGATGCTGTGTGACATGAGGGTGGAGGGGGGTGTGGTGTCGAAGTACGGAGGCAAATCTCCTCAGACTGGTTATGATGACAAAAGCGAGTTCCCTGTGCTCTGCAGTGCATGTCATAGATGCTGAGGGTGTGTTTGCACTCATGCATGGGGACCCCAGGAGCATTTATGTCTCCATGCACATTTGCCAGCCCATTTATGGAATGATGGGAATTGCTGGATTGTTCTCTCTCTCTCTCTCTCTCTCTCTCTCTCTCTCTCTCTCTCTCTCTCTCGCTTTCTGTCTGTCACACACACACACATAGATATACACATAGACACACACACTCACGCACACAGGTTTGTAATTACATCTCTGTGGGGACTCTTCATTCTATGGAGAAAACTCTAATCACAACATGACGAGCTTAACCCTAACCCTAACCCTAACCCTAACCCTAACCCTAACCCTAACCTTAACCAAACCTTAAGAATCCAAACAAAATATGAGACTTTTGGCTTTTTTTTTTTTATTGGATTCACAGATATTTCTGGGGACTTGAAAAACCTAATTCACACACACACACACACACACACACACACACAGGTCATGCAGCAGACTCTACCTGAGACAAACCACTTAGATGAGTGGAACATTCCCATTTATAAAGTAGAATGCTATGCAGGGCCAGTATGCCCACAAAGGGAAGTTTATATTGCCAGGGTTTTATGCATTAACACCGTTCATTAAGCAGGTTGTTTCTGGCAAGGTTAGGTGAGACAAAGATTCTAGCAAAGGACTGCCATTAAACTCATTCCATATACTATAAGGACAGTTTTTGGCCTGAAATCATGTCAACTTTGACTTGCATCTGTTGCTACTGGTAAATAGAGAATCCATATATTGTTCAACATATTTAAAATAAATAAAACAAGTTAATGTTTGTACTAACACAAATTTTCACCAGGGGGCAGTAAAGTGTTTCGTTGTAGAAGAATTGGCAGAGTTGCACTTTCAGGAAGGCAAAAGAGAGTTAATGTTTCTGGATTATTAAGGAAATTTATGCTTGCATATATTATTAGGTCTTTTGATCATAAGTAAGGAGTTGTTAATTTTGCATTAATGGTTTCCCTAGCTTTTCAGAAAAAAAGAATAAAAAAAAATGTTTGAAAGACATGGAATTTGGGTCATATTAAAATGTATGTGCAATTTCAAAATACAAAATGATTTTTGTACCCAGAGGGAAAGCATCAAGCACATGTCCAAACACACCATACCTCAGTCAGAAGCGAAAACAAAACTAAAGGAGGGTGGCTGACAGCTATGAATCGACAGTTGTATCATGGGTAATGACTTACTATATACCAATGTCCTGCTGTTGATATAAGCATCGCAGGACAAAATCTGCTGCATTGTCCTGTAAAATAACTAACTTAGCACTGGGCAGCTTTTTTGTTGATGTTAATGCCAACATTAATGAATATTCCTAGGTGGTGCTGCTGCTCCACGCCTCCAGGCTTTGGGCTTTGAGTCTCTGCTCTGCATGTGTGGAGTTTGCATGCTCTCCGCTAGTCCTCTGGGTTTTCCTCCTGCACTGTTAATCGGCGTCCCTAAATCGCCCATGTTTATGACACTGTGCCCTGGCATGGAGACTTACCTGGCCCCTTTTTACTCTGCGCCCCTCACTGCTGGTCTGGCACACATTTTATGGACAGAGAGAAAGACATAAATAGCCACATCTCTTTTATATTTGGATATCCAAAACATATCAGCGAATTTACATAATGTGCAGGCAACAGCCTGTGTTCTGGCACCAGAGAGCCATTAAAATATAACTGTGAGCATGTTTGTGACCCACAGTGGTGCGTTTGGGGATGCTGGTGCTTCCATTTCCAGTGGGCTGTGCATTTAGTGACACCTCATGCAAACACATCATTTACTCCTGAAACACCACTGAAATGGTGTCATTTGGCAAGATGCTTACTAAGATACTTACGCATATAAAACTGTCTCATTCCAGCTAAGGCACATTAGTCAGGGAATGTGTATATTTACATGTGCCATGGAAACAGCTGGTACGAGGCTGAAAGGTATCTGTGGATTTTTTCGCACAAACGCAGCATCGATCACTGGAACACCGACAGTTTCCTGTTTAAATGTCCATCATCCAGCACAATATCATGGTGGTGCTGGGGTGAAGGTAACAAGGTAGGAGACAACCTAGACGGGAGGCCGATCCAGCGCAGGGGGCACATAGCATCACACACTATAAGACTGTAGGGAAGCTTAGAGACAGCATGTTGTCTAACATGTTTTTGGAGTGTAAGAGGAATCTCTCAAAAGGCAAAAAAGTACATTCTGCACACAAGGTAGCTGAGGGACTGGAGCCCAGAGGCAGAAGCTGACAGTGGTGCTTCATATGTGAAATGTTCATGAAATGTATACATGCATATATATACATTTCCTTGCTCTTTTGCAGATCTGGTCAATGTTATTGACACCATGTACAATATCCCCTTAAAAATATGCAGTGAAAGAGCTTAGATCTAACTATTGAAGAATGGGAGAACAAAGTATAAAAATGGAAACATTAGAAACAATTGCTGGAAACAATTATTGGCACCCTTTTGAAAAGTACGAATCATTTTGAAAAAAGAACAAGATTGTCTTTACAATGAAATGAGACTCAAATTTGATAAAAATTTCAGTGCTCACATAACTTGAGTGATGGCTTCGTTGCTTAAACGGGCCGTTTTCGGTTCCTGTTCCTCTTTCGCGATGGTGGATGACAAGAGAGCATCAGAAAACCTATTATCACCAAGCAAAAGAATTCTAAAGGATACAAGGCCATCTGCAAAGACCTTGGCATCCCCGTTTCAACAGTCTGCAACTTCATTAGGAAGTCTGCCGCTCAAGAATTCGGAGATGGTGGCATGGTGGGGGCGGGGGGGGGGGGATGGAAAATTGATCAAAACATATTCAATGGTTGGTGCAAACTGTGGAAAAAAATGTCACGTAGAATCATGTGAAAGCTTAAGGCTAACCTGGAGCGATCTGGAATGGTGGTTTCAACCCATACCGTATGGCACACACTAAAGCCAGAAGAGCGTAATGGGCGAAGGCCAGGGAGGATTCCGCTGCCAACAGAAAAACATAAAGGGGCCTGACTGATCTTTGCTAAAACATCACTAGAGAAACTACAATCTGTCTGGGGAAATGTTCTATGTACGGTTGAACTGAGCTCTTTGGCAACACAGATCAGCGATTTATTTATAGGGAAAGAAATACAGCCTATAAAGAAAATTACACCCAACCTACCGTTAAATATGGCAGAGGATCGATCGTGTTGTGGGGCTCCTTTGCTCTCTCTAGTACCGGAGTCTTCGAACGTGTCACGGGTTAGCCAGCAGGACCAGGATCCGACGCACACGTCCAAATGCACAAAAAAAAAAAAATGGTGGCAAAAGAAAAAGTGTCCATAAATGGGTTCTGATCTCAACCTGATTAAATCCTTGGAAAGAGCAGGAATCTACCACTGGGAAAAAGGAATCCTGTAGACATCCAAGGTACAAATTATACTAGTGGGAGAAACTACTAATAGACAGGTGCGAGAGGCTTACAGACGGCTACAATAAACAACTGGAGGCTGCCTCTGCTGCCAAGGGATGTGTAACCAAAAATTAGGGAGGGGTGCTTTTAATGATGATCCAAAGTTTGCACATTTCCAGTCATTTCTAAGATGTTGTACATGATTATACCAAAAATTCAGAGGTCCCAGTAATGTTGACCAGAACTGTATAAACTGAAATCAATCATCGGTGGCAGCAGATTAAATGAGGCTGGTAGCATCCATTTCATTGTAGTACACAAAAATGTGAAGTCAGATCAGACCTTTAAATCATCATATCTATATTGGACGCCCAATGTGTTTTGCAGGCTGTGCTCAAGATTCAAATTGAGTGCTAAATAATCAAAGAGAAAATTACATTCATGCTCTACCTCCTGTAGAGGCTTCAACATATCTTCTTACTACATTATAGGTCAGTCCAGTGCAGCAAATGTCATATTTTTATTCATTTTTCCATATGGTAGTTTTCATATATACCACTAATTGCAAGTAAGTCCTACACTTAGACTGTGTGGAAAGCTGGCAGGGATGGACACAGAGACCCAGAGAGTTTTGGTCAGGTATGTGCTTAGGTAAGTAATAGCCTCCGACTGTAATAGACTACAGTAATAGTAATAGACTGACTTCCGGTTAGTAGGCTGAGGCGATGAGCGTGCGCTGGGTTGCCGGGGGCGATCGATCTGCCTCATATCACACATCACTCCATTACTGTGACCATGGCAGTTACACCGTGCAAACAGATTCCCTTTTCATTACCATCTTCCCGTGATGGCTGCCGCTTCATTTTCTCCTGTGGCTGGCGAACGCTGTGCACGGAAAATAACCGATCAATTTCCCTTAATGGTATCACCATATATATATATATATATATATATATATATATATATATATATATATATATATACATGCACACACACAGACAGACAGACACACCTTTATTGGTAATGACTTTAATGCTCTGTCTACGGCAGTACAGCGCCGCTCCATTAACTGAATCGCTGCATTTCTGCGCCGCTGTAAACTGTGATTAAGTGACCAGCTGCGGCTGCTTGTGTTACCCATTAAAAGGAGCTTAATTGCGTTACTGAGATGTGCCACTTGTGGAAACCGCGCCAGGCTGTAAAGCGAGGAGCCTTGTGTGACTACTGCTAGCAGCTGAGGTGCGGGTGAAGGCTGGGTCTTTGCCACCTGTTGTACTCGTTACTTGTAACTTACTGTAGAAGTAGATCTCTCACATGCCGCACAGTCCGTACATCCATACATCCACCAATAATGTATGAGTGAAGAATTTGTAGTTATAGTGGTAAATGTTAATAGACATCAATAAGTTAATGCATAATGGAGCAGACTAGTTGATAAATAGACAAAGGGAAGGTATTACTAAGTTAAATTGTTAAAATTGTAGCAGGAACGGAACTACCTCCAAAAACATTAATCATGAAACCAAAGTCGCTGACTCTCATATGGGCTGGGTGAGCTACGTCTGTGTGAGGGGTCCATTTGGATGGGGTGTGGGCGAGATCAACAGCTGAATGGGAAGTCACATGATCTGGTACGGCCTGCTGGATGGCTCAGCCATGCCACTGTGCGGAGATTACTATGCTAATATTCCTATGGAAATCTCATGTAAGAGCTATCATCCCAGAAGATACAGTGTGGTAAAATTGAGGGAGATACCGTGTATAATGTAGTTATTCAATGTTCATGACCATGCTTTTATCGTAATTCTAGGTTTAGAATTCCAGTGGAACTGTGTTTGGGGGGTGGGAGGTGGCTACAGAAAGATAATCTGAGGATTCCCACTAATCAGCTGCTCACTAATCAGTGCTGGTCACTAATAGAACCTCAGCGATGTCAGGACTTAGGGTGTCGTTCTGTAGCCATGAAACCTTCTCCACACCCCACAACAAAGGCTATGGCTGCACTGGAAAGACCGAGCTATTGAGATGTCACATTCATTTGTTTTGTCCAGACTAACATACATTTGAGAAGGTCGCTCGTCGGAGCAGCTGGCAGTTAAGGATCTTGCTCAGGGTGACATCAAAGGTGACGACCTTCCAATCACAAGCATAGCATAAAGGCTGCCGGGCCTCGCAACGCCCTAGACTAGATCCTGCTGCAGAGTGTTGATGGGAACAGAAAGGCAGGGCATGGCATAAACTGGAGGTCATAGATGCAGTTTGTTCAGTGAATGACTGCAGACATGGGGCCCAAGCTTCCTATTTCACAACAAGGTAGCCCTGAGAAAAGGAATACAGCCAGAGTGGATTAGCGAGGTATAAATCATAGATCGTGTTAAAGCAAAGAGGAAGGTCAGCATAGGCAATCACAGAGTTCCCGAGACCAGAGTTTCGGGGTTCCTGGCTGAAACAGTTACCATTCACGAGGAGTTTCCCAGAGCCGATGATAAAGTGAGACAAAAAAGTTTGGTGTCCTAGAGACATGGCACAGGGAAATTTCTTCTGTGGAGTAATCCGCCGCTGATCCGAACATAAATCCAGCCTCTGGCGGGAGTCGGGCCGTGCCAGTCAGACACGCGTGTGTGAGTCTCACATGTCAAACTGGGAGGCAGCAGACCTGCCTACATCAGCCAGCCCACACCACCGACGAGAGCTCATTACAATCCACAAACCCCAGGCACTTCTTACAGCACTAATCAAAGGTTTGAAAGGGAAGTTACTGTTGGCATTTTCATATTTAGTTCTGTTTCCGTTGTTTTGTTTATGTCTAATTTACTCTCAAATATATTTAACAATGTCAGAAAACAAACCTAAAGAGCAGTAATCAAAATGTCCAATTTGAAAAAAGGTCATTGCATTCGTAACATAATACCCATGATAAGTCAGGGAGCTGGTATCCTCTGCCTTGTGTTCCCCTGTCTCCTGCCCTGTGCTTCCTGGGACGGCCTCCAGGGTCAGGAAAGCAGTTATGGAAAGGGGGGGGGGGGGGGGCTAATGGTATTGTAACCGTAGTTGCTGTGCACATTATTTTTTTGGAATATTTTAATTAAGTGTATGCCACTGATTTATGTTATATATTATTATTATGCTTTGCAGTAATTTTATTAAAGTTAATATATATTTATTTTACATTACAATGTTATGTTGAATGATCAGATTTAATTATTATTATTATTTTATTTTAAATATTATCAGTTGCAGTACTCTGTTATTTCGGTTATATTTACATGTGTTTACATTAAGGTTCAGTATGTACAGTAAGGTTCAGTATTTACAGTAAGGTTCAGTATATACATTAAGGTTCAGTATGTACATTAAGGTTCAGTATGTTCCTTTGGTTAACTGTATTATTTGTTCCTATCTGCCCTGGTGCACAGGGGGACAGTTTTTAGAGAGGAGCGCGGGAAGGAAAAAAAAAAAAGAGGGGAAGGAAGGTTGGAGGGCGACTGAAAAAGTTGTAAGGTACTGTGTTGCCGTGTGGTGATTATTAAAGACAATTGTTCAAGAAACTGTAGCCTGCTTACTACCCACAGCCCGAGAGAGAGACTGGCACACGCTGCCCACTCATCAAGAAACCAGGGTTACAGTATCGATGAATAATGTTAAATGCTGAATAATCTGAACCTAATAATCTGAACCTTGTCAGATGCCACATGACAATGGCTCATGCCTGGATGTGCGCATTTATGCGCCTGATGTTTTGTCCTGTTTTTGAGGCTTCCAAGGGGTAATACAGCATCCAGGGGGTGTTACAGCTTCCAGGGGGTTTATTCAGGTGTGCGGTGCAAGTTTACATAACATACAGTTATGCAGCATTTTGCACAAAAGAATTGAAATGAAAACCGGCAGGATTTTAAAATGAATAGTATTCTTTCAAATGTAATACAGCATTTAGTGTGATCTTCATGCTGCATTATATCAGAAGCTCAGTTTTTTCCCACATTGCTAGCAGACATGTGAATGCATAGTTCATACTAAATTTCCATAACTGCCCCCTAAAAAATCACAAAAATGCATGAGGTCTTCTAGGCAAAGCCTTGAGGGGTGGGAGCTGGGACAGGGGACAGGCTTAAGTAATTCCCAGTTTGGGGGGTGGCTGCAATCTTTTGTAAACAGTAATATGATGCAAGCTCAGTGTGAAAATTGGTAATGGGATTTTATTTTTCTTCTTATGTGTTTTCATTGTACTTCCAAATACATGACACTGATTCTGGCCACGAGACTTTCTCTCGAGCTTAGCAGGTTTGTATGTAATTGGAGTAGAGAATTCGGCATGCACCATGCAGTATGATATGATGATATTGATTCCAGAGATCATTGCACTTTGCAAAGAGGAGAACCCGGCTGTGTTGCACATCAGAAATAACTGGCATTGTGCCGGTATCACTGTCAAGGTGTGCGGGAGTCTCCTTCAGTCTTCATTCCCAGCTGCTGCTGTGTCAAACCAGGCTGTCCCCACGCCGCAGGTACTGCGGCCGGTGTTGCTGTGTCACGCCAGGCTGTCCCCCACACTGCAGTTGCTGCAGCCGGTGTTGCAGTGTCACGCCAGGATGTCCCTCACACTGCAGTTGCTGTAGGGGGTGCTGCTGTGTCACGCCAGGCTGTCCCTAACACTGCAGTTGCTGCAGCCGGTGTTGCTGTGTCACGCCAGGCTGTCCCTAACACTGCAGTTGCTGCAGCCGGTGCTGCTATGTCCCGCCAGGCTGTCCCCCACATTGCAGTTGCTGTAGCGGGTGCTGCTGTGTCATGCCAGACTGTCCCCCACGCTGCAGTTGCTGCAGCCGGTGTTGCTGTGTCACGCCAGGATGTCCTTCACACTGCACTTGCTGCAGCCGGTGTTGCAGTGTCACGCCAGGCTGTCCCCCACACTGCAGTTGCTGTAGCGGGTGCTGCTGTGTCACGCCAGGCTGTCCCCCACGCTGCAACTACTGCGGCCAGTGCTGCAGTGTCACGCCAGGCTGTCCCCCACACTGCAGTTGCTGCAGCCGGTGTTGCTGTGTCACGCCAGGCTGTCCCTCACACTGCAGTTGCTGTAGCGGGTGCTGCTGTGTCACGCCAGGCTGTCCCCCACGCTGCAACTACTGCGGCCAGTGCTGCTATGTCCCGCCAGGCTGTCCCTCACACTGCAGTTGCTGTAGCGGGTGCTGCTGTGTCCCGCCAGGCTGTCCTCCACACTGCAGTTGCTGTAGCGGGTGCTGCTGTGTCACGCCAGGCTGTCCCCCACGCTGCAGCCCCAGGTGCGGGGACTGCTGTGCACAGCCTGCCATGCCCACCAGTTGCCAGGTTACTACCTGGCTGCATAAACCCAGCTCACTGCCCCAGTTTCACTACATGATCCCTACACCCCTGATGGGAAGCAAATATGGAGAACAAAACTCCTTCTTGTTTACTGCCTCTTGAGCAGGTCCTGTGATAATTGGACGCCATCTGTCTTTCCTTTCATGCAGAAGAAACCTGTAGGTGCAAGTTGTCGGCCCAGCGGTCCTGTCTGGCTGTGCTCATTCCTCCCCGTGCATATGGTGTATTAGTGCCAGGGGCGCTTTAATGCATGGGGTTACCCAGGCTGAAGCCCAGGGGCCGCTGCTGAAAAAGGAGGCTCAACTAACCTTGTTAAATATAATTTTAAACCTGAAGTTGCAACCCATCCCTTATTTTATGAGATTGTCCTGTAAAGTACAAAGCAGTTTTTCTCATATTTTCACATCCAGACCAATCCCCTAAACAATTTTTGAAATCCTATTCTTTGGCCCCCTCACAGTCGACAACATTTTATCATCGCCTCCCCCCATGGTTGACAATTCATCATTTTAATGTCCCACTCCTCCCTACATATAGAGTTTGTTAGCACGTCTGGCTCCATTTGGGAGGCTTATCCCCACTGGATACTTTTCCGTCTTTTCCGTCTCTCCTCCTCTGTCGCCTTCTGGGACACCTCTTGCTAGCTTCCTCATCCTCAGGGCCACGAGCACTGGCTCCCCCACCACAACAAACACCACATATGTGTGAGGAAACAGTGAGAGCAGGTGTGCCTCATCTGTCCGGGCCAGTAATTGGGAATGATGAACATGCATAATCAAGCATTGCATGTCTTCTGGGCTGAGGTACAAAGATCAGCCCAGTCTGAGCTCTCTCTTGTGGATACAGCTCAGCCGAACACTGCAGCCAAACATGAAACTTGCTGCTTGTCATTCCCACTCCCACAGTCATTTAACATACAGTTACATCCAAGGATTCCTATTCATCAGGTGAAATTTATGAAAGCCAGGAGGTACAACAGCGGCCAGTTCCTTGCTCTGCTACTGATATCCAAGAATCCGCTTTATCCAAAGCCACAGCACTTTTCAGCTAATGATAAAAGTCGGGCTCGTCCAATGATTAATTTCCCCTGTTTGACGATGGTGTGACACATGGAAGTTATGGGGCAATGGTGGGTGTTCTTAGTGAATGATAGAATCATGATTGTTACACACTTACATACATTGTTGCATACATGATTGTTACATACCGATGTCCCATATGGGTTAAATGCAGAGAACACATTTCGTTGTTGTGCTGTGGTGTGTCAACAATGACAACTAATGACTTTCACTTCACTCCACTTCAATTCACTTCAATGATGTTTAATGATCGATTTATGTAAATATGTCTATATGAAAATAACCAGCAATATACAGTGTTCTAGTATCTTGCTGACAGATGTTGTCTTTCAGAATGGATTGTGTGTGAAATCCAGAGTGCAATGCAAGCCCTGGAGGTCGCGTAACAAAACTGTTCCCAGGAAAACCTCCATTTGTGCAGCTGAAAGGGTGATGTTTGTATCGTGCCAAGACCTGGAAGCCACACGTAATGGGTTGTTGAGGTCAGCAAGGTCACAGCCCCATCCATCAGCACAGAAGCCCCATCTCAGGAGAACAGCGGCGGCTTTGCTGCTCCTTACTCCTCCTGGGGTTACAGTCCCACTTGGCATAATTTTCCCCGGAATTCTTCATTGGCTCTTCATTGGTTTAGCGTCCCCAGTTCCTGGGGGGTATCCCAGCATTCTGTCTCAATGGAACCACTTCCGCACAGAAGGTGTTGGATTCAGCCTGATCGAACACCAAACATGGACCAGCTCTGCAGGGAGACTCTGGAGCACCAAATCACGGGCTGGGAAAATGCCAACCAATCACATGTTGCATTTTTCAAGTAGTAAGGAAGCTAAGACAAAACTACTGAACACACTGAACCATCCCTGACTTTGAACTTGGAGCCAGGCCCCCATAAAATGTGTCCTCCCCAAATAATTTTTCATGTATACAATATTTAACACACCGTTTCACTCGTGGCCTTTTAAATCTAATGGTCTTTTCCCTAAGACCATCTGTGCGTAATTTATACTTGATAATTTATATATGTATATTTGCTGATGCACCATGGGAAATATCCTCTAAATAAAAGCATTTCCTTTTAAAATTGGGACCTCCTGTACATGGGGGCAGTGTGGTGCTGCAGTGGTTTGCATTGTTGCCTCACACCTCTGAGACCTGCATTCCAGCCTCTGCTGTCGGTCTATGTGTATGAAGCTTGCATGCTCTCCCTGTGCTGTCATGGAATTTCCTCTGGGTACCTCAAATCCCCTTCCCCACACAGGTAAACTGGAGTGGCCAGACTGTCCATAAAAGCTCCAGGCCCCCATGACCCTGATTAGGACAGATGAGTACAGAAAATAGATGGATGGACTCTTACATGCATGGTCACGTTCATTGTGTCCATCACAGGCGTTGGTGGAACCTCAGAAGCAGGTTCCCCTACACACAGATGCCTTGCCTTTGGGCTGTGGGCCAATGAGCGTGCGAGGTGGTGAGGTTAACATACAGATCCTATATCAACTGCTGCGGGGGGGCTTGGTTCTGTCTCAGGAAGGCTTTGTGCCACAGGACTGATTGCCACCCCTAAAGCAGATTCAGTAAGCCCTCCCGAGTGGCACGCCAGCAATGTTCAGCTATAGCAAAGCTCCGGTTTTACGACCCTGCGAGGCTGCGGCCTCCTCTGCCACTAGGATAAGCAGCAAAGCGCTTCCCATGCATGACGTACACCTGAACTCCCGTATCTCTTATAAGACGAGATCCAGCGAGATTTATTGCATCCACAACTCTGCCAGGCTTCTCCATGTCATATTGTTATTTTTAAAAATGCCAGCGTTTCTTTTCCCAGGATGCTTTGCACAGATTCTGCGTTTTACGAGTGAGGCTTCTCACTTCTCGCTGTCACTCTGGGTAACGCTGCCTGCTGCCTGTCATCTTGCCAGAGCCACGATGGCACGACCCCCCCTGCTAGAATGTGACATTTGCTGCTGTACCTATATACTTTATACACGGTTTCTGTGGTTATAAATCTGTTCCAAGTCTACGGTCCTTGTAGCTGAAGGACAGACAACTTATTTCGTCTACATGTGCCTCTGTAATGAGTTAATCCCCCCCCCCCCCCCCCCCCCCATCTTTATGAAAACGACGCCCGTCACCAGCTTCTCAGCACTATCGCACTCAGCTTGTGTTCTCGTGACACCACCTCCCCCCCTCAAAATTCGTATTTGCTTGGCTGTAACGCGCATGAAAAGGCTTCGGTGGAGAATATGGGCAAGGAAATGATTTTTAATATAATGTAACTGTCGGGAATGTTTGCGGGAAAGAGATGATTACACCGAGACTAGCTGACGTTTACCATATTGAGTTTTTAAAAATGTGTACAGAGAAAGAGAAGATTATGTTCCATCCATCCACCCATCTGTGTCCTGTGATGGATTGGCGAGGGGGTTCCCCTCCTTTGTACTCACTCTGTGCTGCCTGGAACAAGCTTCAAGACCCTCACTGACCCTCAGTTCATCATAAACGTCAGACATGAAACATAATTATTTTTATAATGTGCTTTTGTGACGGGCGGCGTGTGTCTCCCACAGGTGCCAGTCGTAATTTAAATGCCATATCAGTGTAGATTAAGGCTGGGGTGGGGACTGTCACCTTGCCTCACTTGCCTGCCAGGGATGGGGGGCATGGGGGGGGGGGTAAGGAGCCAGGGTTAATTGTAAACAAATATCCACTTTCCCCAAATTCAGGGTAAAATTACATTTATCCAAAATCCACCCAACACAAACACAATATCATTTTGCTTTGACATGACTTTAAGTTTTGGTCAAATAAAATGAACGAATTTACCAGGCAAATCTAAAACAGGATTAGATGATAATTGTAGAATAAAAACCTCTGCTTGCTATAACCCTTACCTGGCATATCTGTTGCTTTTAATATTTAAGGATATGTCCGTGACCACCTTTTCCACATTCTTCTTGGTTGTGTCTCTACATTTAGAGATATTTTGTTAAATATGTGCTTGTCACTGCTCTACCCTGCTGTCATCAGGCACTGAGCTGTTAAACATCGTTAATTTAGGTTTAGGCTGAGGAGCGAGAAGTTCTCTACCGTGGTCCCTTTTGCAGATTATCTGCATAGCAGGTGGCTGATTCTGAGTAACCGTCTCCTGGTTGCAAGGTTGCTCAGATGCTTATTTCACATGGTTACTAGCTCCAGAGTGACTGGCACACTGACACGCTTGCTTTCCTGTAACATTTTCATTTTCACTACGCTGTGGGTGTTATCGCTCAGGAACGTGTCTGCATTTCCTAAGGCTCAGTGCGGCGTCACCTAAAGCCTGACAGCAGGGGGCAGCATAAGGTATAGGCTTTCGGTCTGGGCGGTTGGCTACACGCCTGTTCGTATTATTTTACAGTGTTTTTTTACCGGGGTTAAGAAGGGCAGCAGCGAAACACTTTGGATCCCTCCCTTAGCAACCCCGTAAACTAAATCTCAGATATCTTTCAGAAGCATCTCCTGTGACTGGTGTTTTGTCCAAGCTAGACAGGCTAAATCTTGCAACCGCAGGGGTTTTCTTGCTTGTCTTGCAAACCAGCACAGAAGGAAAGATTCACAGAGGCTATGGGAAGGCCTGCCAAAGGTGGCGGGTCACCTGGTCCTTAAATGCTTTTAGCTGTCCCCAAAGAAGGATGACTTATAATGGAAGCGATCTTACCCTGTCTTACCCCGAAATACTTTCTGTTTCTTTATCTCCACCACAGCAGTCTTGCTAATTATTGTGCTGTGGAGTGTCTAATTGTGCATTTATTGAAACTGTGACACATCCCGACTGAGGGAGACTCCTAAAAAAAAATTGATAATGTAATATTCACTTTTTGCCTGTAGCTTGTATTTGCATGTGTCGGCTTGCCACAATCTAGGCTTTTTCCACACTAACCTCATGCAGTCTGCATACCTTCCACAGAGTTCCAAATTTATTGCCATGGGAGATTCTGAGGCAGTAATAGCTCTCCCAGTTATGGTCACTACTCTGCGATGAAATCTTCGACTTGCCGCAGGAGTTTATGTTGTAGACAATTTATGCATCTCAGACTAATGTTTGGTCTTTTAATGTTGAATTATAGCTTTGCTTTTGCACATACAGTAATATGCTGGATTTCCTGCTGAAGCATGTGTCTGTGTTCATCTCAGCACTAGCAGCCAGGTATTAATGAGAAAATCCAGGACAATGGCTCTCAAAGTGCAAGGACCAAGACATCATCACACAACCCCTGTGCCCAAGGATTTGTCACAAAAATCTATTCCCAAAGGTTATTTTTCAATGCGTGTGAATTTATTCTATATATGTTTATGAATTTGAAGTATTTAAATACGAAGTATCGTGAAAGGGAAGGAGTGTCACACTTACTGGTTGCCGGGAAACGAGAGTAGTTGGTAGCTTGTTGCCATGAAAACACTTCATTTGAGTCCTTTGAAAGGAAACTTCAAGTTGTTTCATTCCCTCCCATTGTCTCCGTCTTAAAAATATGAAACCAGGTGAGCAACCATAAAATCACCTATATAAACAAATATCTCCATAATCTTTTGCTGCTTTAACTGTGGTCTGGTGGATGTGGTCAGGGTATCTCTGAAGGTACTATGTGCTGAAACACAGGTCTTGTTTCATAACCACAAAGAATTCTGATTTTAAACTCCAAGCTGGATGCTAATGTAGCCACTGTGTGCCTCTGTGCAGGGGCGGGGCTAAATGGTGCATAACCTGAAGCACAGCCGCCCCATTGGCCACCCCAGTATTATTATTGTTTTCACAATAAGTGTATTTTTGTCCTTAGTAAATATTTTTTTACATTTTATTAAATTATATACAGATTTCTGTGACATGTGCATCATTCGTGGATGTCACAGAGCTGTTGTGAGGTCCTTAAGGAACACAGCTAGGAACATAAGCCACATTACATCATCAGTCAAGTCGTCTAAAGCTAAATTGGTTCAGCATGATGAAGTCATTATTTGTATAGAAAGTCACATGTTTCTAGTGTCAATCACCTGCCAATTAAAATGTGTTTCACTTGAAATGAGCTCCCTGTTCCATCCATAATCAGGTAATTATTATGTGTACAGACCTGAACCTGAAGGTATTACAACTATGGCTGTAAAGTCGGATATCTCTCTTCATTACAGCCGTCGAAGAAATCTCAAGTTTCCTATCTTTGCTTTGGGTTCAGCATAAGCTGCTCTTAAATTCTCTGAACAAATGTGTGTCTGGTGGGGGATGGGGGGGCGGTTGAATGTACATTTTGGGAGACTAACAAAGGCTGATATAAGAGACTGTGACGGACTGATGGTCCCGAGCTTGTAGGCGGCCCCTTATGGCTGCCACTTGACTCCTTTCCTGAGCCGTGTCAACACCATGAAAGACGGTCACCCCCAGCACATCCAGCGTCACTGTATACCTCACTATTCAGTGTCCATGGCTGATACCTCCGTCGTGTTTCCCATGGTTGACTTATGAGGGCTTCCTATAGCCGGCATTAATGTGAATCACTCTCCTTATTTTTGATTTGTAGCATCTCATCTGTAACCAGATACAGTCGCTAATTATTTTTAGAGCAGAGCCTGTTGCCGCATGGAGATGATTGCAGCACCTGCCTCCAGTCAGCAGAACCTGCAGTCATGTCCTACTTCATCTAAACATTAGACTCGCCTATTGAACAATTAAACCTAAAGGAGATATAAGGAGCCTCCCTGAAGGAGGTTCTTCACGAGGCATTTAATCTGCTCTTAGTGAGTCATTGAATTTCTGTGCTTCCGATTGTCTTCTGGTGTTTGGATTCTTTCCTATCTTCTGCCCATGATTTGGACTTGCTATTGGGTTGCTCTGGTTTTGAACTTGACTTTCATTTTTGCCCTCATTCTCTGAACTGTATCATTAAACTTGTATGTTCTGCACTTGAATCTCGGAACTCCTTTGATACAAAATATTTTATGGCCATGGCGGATCCCTTGGAGCTTCAAGCAGTTAAATAACTTTCTGAATCTGTTACAGTCCATGCCATTTATACCATTCCGACAGCCATGCTGATTGCAATAGACATCCAGAGGCTTTTCTGACTTAGTGTTCCTTACGTTTGAGCCACTTCCTGAACTATTTTGGTTCAGATACTGACAGGATTCATTCTGTTCTCTCACGCCTTACAATGGAAATGGGAACCTTCAATGGGAAACTGCTCTCTGGCATCAGAACAGTACCACTCTAAATTCAGAGTGAGAATTAAACACCTTCTTCACCCAGCTGCTGGAAGAGACATTGCTATAATTATGTGACCTCAGTACAGTAAGGGAGAACTTACTGTTGCCGATTATGCCCTGAAATTCCAAATTCTAGCATGCAGGTTCTCAATCCCCGTTACTGGTCTGTGGTCAGTATTTCACTGGGCCACGGAATACTGGGGGTGCTGCAGAGGGTTTGGATCATCTCCTAAATTAAAAAATACACACACACACACACACACACACACACACACACACACACACACACACACATATATATATATACAGTACAGTCAAGCCCGAAATTATTCATACCCCTGGTAAATTTTGACTAAAAATTACTTTTATTCAACCAGCAAGTTTCATCTTGATTGGAAATGATACAGGCGTCTCCCAGAAGATAAGACGATGTACAAGAGGCATCATTGTTGAAAACTTTTTTTCTCAGCTTTTATTTACATTTGAACAAAAAGTGGTATGTCCAAAATTATTCATACCTTTTGCACACTGTCACAGTCTATGGGAAAATCCAAAGTTCTATACCATTCCAAATAGTCCAAGCGGTTCTAAAGCCTCCTAATTTCCCTGATTCGGTGGGAACAGCTGTTTTGATCAACTCAACAGGTGAAAAAGAGCAGCTCTCTGCAGCTGGTTTGGGGACAGTCATGGCTAAGACGAAGGAGCTCTCTGAGGACATGCGGCTGTGCTTTGTGGCTGCTCACAAGTCAGGAAAGGGCTGTAAGGCCGTATCTAGATGTTTTCAAGTTCCAGTGACTAGCGGTTAGCGGAAAAAAAACATTAACGTTCTGCAGTGGCCCAACCAGAGTCCTGACTTAAATCCCGTTGAGAATCTGTTGAGGGAGCTAAAGATCAGGGTGATGGCAAGGAGACCCTCCAACCTGAAAGAGTTGCAGCTCATTGCTAAAGATGAATGGGCAAAAATACCAGTGGAAACATGTAAACAGCTGGTAAGCAATTATAGGAAGTGTTTGATTGCTGTAATAGCCAATAAATGCTTTTCTCTGTCATTTCCAATCAAGAAGAAACTTGCTGGTTGAATAAAAGTTGACTTTAAATCAAAATCTGCCAGGGGTATGAATAATTCTTGACTGTATATATATATTTACAATCCCTCACATTCATATGTTCTATTCACTATGAAAAAACACTGGAAACCAGAAGATTATTTATTATTTTAATGGTTTGTGAAATTTTTGTGTGACATAAACCGGTCGGTGAACATCAAAAGGATGGGGACCCCTACTCTAGTGGGTGGGTAAATGGGAGTACTGCATATTACTACATATTGCTTGTTACATCCTGGGGGGGGGGGGCGTAGTCTATCCCAGAAGCAATGGGCACGAGGCAGGGAACAACCCAGGATGGGAGGCCAGCCCATCGCAGGGCACACTCACACACCATTCACTCTCACATGCACTCCTACGGGCAATTTAGCGACTCCAATTAGCCTCAGCATGTTTTTGGACTGCGGGGGGAAACCCCGGAGGAAACCCCACGACGACATGGGGAGAACATGCAAACTCCACACACATGTGACCCAGGCAGAGACTCGAACCCGGGTCCCAGAGGTGTGAGGCAACAGTGCTAACCACTGCACCACCATGCCGCCCCTGTATTTGAACTAACATTGAAGTAAGTATTTGGTTGCACAGCATCTAGGTGGAGTCTTACCAAGGAATTATATAATCGTACCATCACCTCCCTTGACTTAAACTCCTCACAGCTAGAGATGTAACCCAACATTCTATTGGCCTTAATTGCTTCCCCACACTGGCAACAGTGGGACATGGAAGCATCAACATACACACCGTGGTCTTTCTCATAATCAACTGCTTTTATTTCAGTGGAACCCATAAAATATCTGTATGTACAGTAATATTTCTGCTCCCTGCATGGATTACTTTGCATTTGTCTATATAAAATTTAATCTTCCATGTATCAGTCTAGTCACAAATTAAATCAAGATACCTCTATAGCCTCAGTACCGCAAGTAACAGCTACACCACCCACCTTGATGTCGTCTGCAAATTTAACCTGTTTACTCTCTATATTGGTGTCAATATTGTTAAGCAGGAGCTGTTTGTGTGGGACAACATCAAACACCTTCTGGAAATCTATTTGCGATCAGCTTCTCTTGTAGCTTCTTCAATGAACTCAAGTAAATTAGTTAAACGGGATCTGCCTCTCCTAAATCCATCTTGGCTATCCCTCAGAATGTTATTTGAATCCAGGTAATCTGCAAAATACCGCCGTCTATATAATGGCTTCGTCAGGTAAGGGAATTTGCAGTGTCTCTTCGTTCTTTGCCTTTTTAGTGCAGCTTCTATAATGGAAAGGGGTACGTTGCTCTTATTACTTTTGCTGTCCAGATGTGGGCCGGCCGTGTGTATCACAAATGCACCAGGGTGGGTTGAATTCCTGATAATGAGCGACTGCAGAGTGCAGCCCTTGAGTAAACGTACCTTCTTCATTCCTGGGGGCTGCATCGCAGCAAAACTACTGACTGCCAGGTGTGTCCAGTGTTATTCAATAAACCCCTGTTGCATTGGAGCTGCTCAGTGGATCGTCACCCCCGTTCCTCAACCTGTGCCATGCCGTGACATAACAGAACTGGTTAGAACCAAATGGAATACTGGTTAATAATGTTCCATGTAAGGCTGTGTCACATGACAACATGTATCTTTGAGATGTCACAAAAATGTCTACTGATAGGTATTGTACTCTGCCGCATTGGGCTTTTTCTATCCACAAATTTCAGTATGCAGTTAACAAGCTTGCTAATAGGCAGTACAGGCCACATTATGTTTAGTGTAACTGGTGCTAACTATTTTCAACATTAATTCTCTTTATGTGGGAAACTATCTATTAAGCATTGAGGTTCATGCCTGAGACCAACATTTAAAGTGTTCATAGCAAAATAATGACCTCCCGCGGTTGCAAACAGGGAAGCTACACCACATTTCAGCTTCACACTACATTACTGTCTGCTGCCGGAAAATGTATGTGCACTATCTGTAGAGGTGAGTGACGTTCAGAGGAAGACAGGAAGTGAACTCTGCATCAAAGTTATTGGTAGCAGAAAATAATTCGTTATAATAAAAGAATGAAAACAATATGTTATTAACTGGTTGCCATTATTTCAAATAAAGTTTTCTGGTTTAGTTTTTATCCCTAGTGAAATATTGATTATTTATGCTTTTATTTTTCTTTTAACCAGTTCAAAGCCTAGTTGGGCCATCGATCCCCCTCTATAAGGACTCAGAATAAGTAGCACTTATGAAAAGATTGGTTCACTGATAAGACTGAACAACTGCATTTATAGATTGGAGCCCTGAATTTTGAAACCATATAACTACATGGAATTCTCTAGTTATTCCCTGGTGTCAAGCTACCACTGATAAAATAACAATGCCTAATAATAAAATGTCATAGTGAAAGGTAGATCTTGTTTGTTGGTGTAAGTCATGCCTTTCTAAATGTATGACCCACTTGTCACTACTTTATTGAAGTCTTCAATGAATCAACAATGCAACAATTCTGGTGGAATACCACGAATTCCTGAATGTACAGTATTCAGGAAGGTCAAGGCTAACTTTTTTCTGCTTCATTACCTTTGGGAATTTGCTATTGACATTACAGGTACTTATTCACATCAGAGATGTATTTATCTGCTAACCATACTTAAATGGGAGGCTATGCACTAATGCCTTGAGGAAACCATTAATCAGAAATTCATAAGACCCTCTACATTACTTGTAGCATCTAGTTTTTTTTTTTGTTTGTAGAAAAGCTTGATTATTGAGCTTTGAATGGCTATTGAGCTTTGAATGATATCATTGGCAAACTGAGTTACCCCCCCCTTGCATTCATTCTTGCTGCCTCAGATAAGTTTGCATAGTTGCAAGTTGTTTCAAGATGATCTCATTTGTCTTTGAGAAGAAAAGAAATGGAAAATTACATTTATTACCACCAGGGGGTATTACAGTATGAATGCCTAGTTATGCCCCAGGGGCTCATGAATGCTCCTTCAATCTTCAGTGTTTTTGTGAACATGGTTTTTTAAGATATAATGCACTAGTTTTGGATTGTGTACATTGGTGACCTACTTATTTGTTCGACTGATCAATCTCAGCATGCCCACCGCATGCATAAATTTTATAGCAACCGTTATATTACAAGATAGAGAAATGTGAATTCCATGTGATCACTGTTTCATTCTTTGGCTATGTTTCACAATCAGAGGTGTATGTATATATGTGGGAGTATGTATGTGAAAGCAAGGTGGCAGCAAGACTGGCCAGGACCTAAGACAGACAATGACTTGCAGTACTTTCTAAGCTTTGTTCATTTCTATAACGACTTCAAATGGAATTTTAGCTCAGGGGATAACCCAAATAACTGCCTTGATTTGTAGAAAGACTTGGGTCATTTTGAAAGAACCGGATCCTTCTTGTCCTTTTGAAGCGGAGGTGGATGGCTCAGAGGTAGGGATGGGGCAGTCCTAGGCAGACCAGGTGGTTGTTTTTCACAAGACACCGTGAAACTGTCAAATGTCATCCAGACTCTAAGATCACCGTGGGTGGTGCCTAGAGTGGTAATTTGGGTTAAGGGACTTGCTCTTGAACCAAAGTAATATGATCACTCTGCTAGACCTTGCAGACTAAAACCCACTGGAAATCGCTCCTGCTGTAGGTCAATATTAGAGCATCCTGGATGACTGTTGCCATCCAATGACATTAAATATTTCTTCCTATCCTGACTGGTCTGCTAAATCGAAGGTCCCACAGAAATGACCAACTGTTTGGTTGGAACAGTTCCTCATCCCCACAGACCTTGGCCTCATATTTTCACGGATTTTAAAACAGACTTTCTTGCCTTCATTAACCATTATTTTTGGTTATTATACTTTGCTTTTCTGAGATGCGCCAATTTCCATGCCAGGATTACCTCAAGCTCTGGAACCTGCAGACTGTTTTTTCATTCAGGTATTCTGGTTTTATGGTATACAGTAACTGAGGATATTGTCTGGATCATGGACCACAATTTACTTCACTAGAGCCTTTCTGCATTCTGTGACTGGGGGTTACCATCAATTTGTACTTAGGATATCCCCCGACTCTAATGGACAGAGAAGCAAAACCTTTTCTTTTGGCAGAACCTCAGGAAATACTGCAGCACTAATCAAGCAGACTGAAGCAGTAAGTATGTTGGGTGGAAATTGCGCAGTACTCCATTGTGCACTCTTCCTCGAACTTAAAACTTTAAACTGTGGACATCTGCTAAAGAAATATGATATTTATAATTATATAAATATAATAATATTTGTTTTCAGTGGAAGGATTACAGATCCTCAGCCAAGCCTGCCTCATGGAAAGGTTAGAATTCATCAGCTGCATGGTAATGTTCAGCAAAAATGTGCCGTCATACTTAATGTAAACTAGCAATAGCTACACTTTGTTAGTAACTTTATCCTACCAATGTTTTTCGGTCAGGCATAGAAAAAAACAGAAACACACAAAAATACAAATGCAAAACTCTTGCTAACATTTTATGAAACAGGTGCTACGATGAAGGGGAATCTGTGTTAGGAGTGAAAGGAAACACCGTGCATCTCATTTATAAGCGGCATGCATCCGGCTGCATTTTAGAGCCTGGAATGACATTCATGTAGTGAAATGACATTTTGAAACCTCTAGTGATGGTGAGAGTGAGAGGGGGGGTGGGGGGTGCAGTCCTCTGACATAAACTGGCTTAACGCTCTTATGCCAGCCTGAACATACAACGAAATACATTTTTAATACAATATAATACAGGACCATATGATAATACAATAACAATCATCTGTTATATTTATTCGTACTGAATTTTAGATAAATCCCCCTGAAATATCTATCCATCCATTTACCATTTGGTCCATTTCCATAATTGCTTATGCAGTGCAGGGTGGCGGGGAGCCTGGAGCTCATCCCAAGCAACACAGGATGAGGCAGAGGGCACCCTGGGCCGGAGAGGGCACCCTGGGCCGCAGAGGGCACCCTGGGCCGCTTTCCAGTCCCTTACAAGATGCATTTGCTTGCATTGCTTATTTGCTTTTACTTTATTGTATTTTTCCTGTAACATTGTTCCACAGGTATAAAATAATGCTGTACATTGTAGTAAAATGTTTGGGAAAAACTCACACAAAATATAGATGAAATGATGATATCTCTCCTGAAATGAGGAATGGGTTAGTTACAGCCCTATTACTAGGGGAAAACAGTCTGCTTAATTTAAAGATTGCTTACTGCAGATAATGCAAATCACAGCACCAGCGGGAATCTTCAGGGAATCGGCCACCTGGCTGGAAATTAATAGATGCAGTGCCCTCTGGTGGTAGCAAATCCATCTCTCCTTGAACTCACTCTTCACATGATATCCCATACGGCCCCCGCAAGAAAACTGTGTCCCCCCCCCCCCATAGTGAGAATATGTAATATGTTCACAGAAGACTATAACTTAGATTTCATTCTTATTTTTTTGTGTTAAGCTTCTTAGTTACTCTCCTTGCTGAATATTCCCTCTGTTCACGCAATTATGGTTTGTTTAACTTAAACGTAACAGGTGTAGGTTTAAAATTTATCTCATGAAAGCAGCACATCTAAAGTTTATGGTAATTCATCTGTCTTTAGGAAGTTTAAAGCAACTGAATTTAAACAACAACCATGCATTTGCTCATTAGAAATGTTGAACTTGATTTTTATAGAACGGTAACCTTGAAATGGAGACCGGCAGGGAATGTTTTGTTCAACAACAAAGCAACGACAAAAACAGCATATACAATAACTAGTAAAACCGACCTTTGTGATTTAAAATTGGGATTCAGTTACAGGACTGTTGTGCTTAATGCTAGATTATCTCAGAGATGTAGATGGATCTCTGATATATATTCAGTGCATGTACATCTACCCAAAATGCAGCCTTGCTCATTTCTCGATTATTATGTCAGGAATTCATCAGCCTCTGTCAATAGCTATGGCTTAGTGTGCTGCCTGTTCCGTTTGGGGCCACATGACCTTTTAACCCCCACGTCATCTAAAATTAGGCCCCGCGAACTTTCAGCTTGTCAGAGGCGAAGACAAATACGTCAGCATGTGCTTGGCCAGCTGGACACGTTTGTCAGCCAGAATCATGGAGACGATCGAGATCTCACATATACAGAAGCTATAGCTACTGTTTAATACACTTGGGGTATTTGTATAACAAAAATGTGATGCATATTACCTGTCAATCAATTGAGGAATTATTTATACAGATACAATTAATGGTATTTCAACGTTTTTTGAGTATCACATGCCAACTTCTAGCTTGTGCATACGCACTAGCATAGTTAACACAGAAAGCACGTATATTTATGGACCATCTCTTAGCTGACCTTCAGAAAACATGACATCTTTGGTTCTGGTTCAATTTACACTTGAAAGACACATAATATCTGAATTATTCCCATTCATCTCAGTCTAGACTGTGCTGTCAATTTGTTAAATGGCCATCAGTCATCATTCATTCAGCCTTCAACCTTTTTCTTATCTGAATGATAAGTGAGGGTCAGGGCTGCAGATTTAATCAAATATATTTTCCCTGCAGTGATTGGGTATTGATGAAAAATACAATGCTTAGAGCGACTCTCTACAGGCTGGTTAGCTGAAAGCTCTATGTTTTGTTTTAATGGTACACCAGTAAGTGTAAATGCAATGCGCTCTAACCAATCTGCCTCCAGATCCAGAAGCCAGGCCACATCTCCCAGTGAACCATTTATTCTTCCTCAGCATCTCATCACCTGTTAATTGATCATACCTGTTGACTTTCCACTCAAAAATTTCATAAACACCACCCCATCCAGTGACCCCATGTGAGTTTCTCCGTGCCAAGCATTTTCCTGGTTTGCACATCCCTGACGTATAATTGTGTTTAATTGTGTAATGACACACAACTGCTCTGCTACTCACTTACACTGGTCGGTCTGACCAGTAACAATGATGAAATTGCATGAAGACAAGAGCCAGAGAAGACAGCAATGCGGTCTGCAGATAATAACCAAGCCCTGAATGTGGAGAAGATCAAGAAAATCAAAATAGTCTCCAGGAAGTCCAGCACTACACACTGTCAGCTGACCATCAACGGCTCCACTGTGGAAGTGGTGAAAGGCACCAGGTTCCTTGGAGCACACGTATCAGATGAGCTCTCAGGGACCAACAGCATCACCCCCCAGATCAAGAAGGCACCACAGTGTCAGCACTCCCTCTGCTGAGAAGAGCACGCTTCCCCTTCTAGTCCAGCTTTCTGCTGAGGAACCACAGAGAGCATCCTAACCATCTACATCACTGTCTGGTACGGGAACCGTAAAGCCTCAGACAGCAACACCCTCCAGTGAATAGTAAGGACAGCAGAGAAGACCTTTGGAACCACTCTACCCACCATTATGGACATATATAACAAATGTTGCAGCAACAGGGGCCTCTCCATCACATGTGACCCCTCACACCCG
The DNA here is from genome assembly GCF_023856365.1 of Brienomyrus brachyistius. Classification (NCBI taxonomy): domain Eukaryota; kingdom Metazoa; phylum Chordata; class Actinopteri; order Osteoglossiformes; family Mormyridae; genus Brienomyrus; species Brienomyrus brachyistius. Next base: position 12,019,880 of record NC_064545.1, read on the forward strand.
TCAAACAGCCTGCTCACCCCATTTCATCTAGAAGAAGGTTCCAGGACATTCAGTCCACCATCACCAAGCTCTGTAGCAGTGATTCCCCCAGGCTATCAGGCTTCTGAGCTCCCACCTACCCCATAAATGCTGATAGATGCTCATTTACGCTACACTGCTTCTGTTACCTGTTACTCATAGTCTGTTTATATGCACTATTTACTTCTTTTATTTGCACTGTGTTGTAGTTGCTGTCATTGTTGTTGTCATTGTTGTCTACTGTTATATACTGTTTTTTAAATTCTGCTTTCATTTTAATTAGTTTTTCATTTATTATATTCTGTACTTATTCTCCTCCAGTATTTTTGTGTTTGTTTCTCACCTGTCCCTTGTCCTGCTCCACAGAAATGCAATTCCATTGAAATAAAAAGACAATAAAGTGACTTGACTTGATTTATTGATGCTGACTTTGTCTTATTTGAGGGGCTCAATCTTGATCTTCATCATTCCTCGTAGACAGTTTCATTTCGACAATAAGCTTGACAAACCCTCCACACCCCCCCCACCATGTAAATCCAAACAGGTGGCATCATGTTAGCCTCTCAGCACCCCTCCCGCCCACCCTACAATGTTGTGTCCCATGTGACCTCTGTCAACACTAGACGGTGCACCAAGCAACAGCGAGTATCAGCTTGCAGGCACTAGAGAGGCTCACCTTTCTGTCACCTTTGGCTATGGTGAGTCACACTAAGCTGGTGTCAGGAAGGAATTGGGGGGGTGGGGGGGTTGCAGAAAAGCCACCACCAGGTGTCCCCAGATATGGCTTCATGCCATATATTTATTTAGCATTTACATATATCTTCTTCAAGAGTTAAAGTACATAGTTTCATTTACAATGATTTTACGTCGAATTTCTGACTACATACAGTAATTACCTCTCCCCGCCAAAGAATTCTCATAGTGTTGCATGCATTTTCACTGGGTACACCAATTACCTCCCAACATGCATAGCAATTTAGGAAAATCGCTGGGTTAAATTGATTCCCTGTGCCTGTAAGTATGCTGGGCTGGCAAGACATGTCTCTGTTTTGCTTTGTGGAATTAGCTCCGAAGCACCATGATAGGATATAAAGATATCTGCCACTGTCCAGCCAGTTAGGAAAAACAGATCAGTCATTTTTAAATCTTTTCACATATATTTGCTCATCGACATTGTACGGCTCTGGATGCACCAGGTACACTTGTGATGTTCATGATCTTTTGCTGCTGAATACTGGGGACATTCTTAAGCACAAGGCTAAGGGTAGCAGTTTAGCAGTTTTGACCAAGTGTGAATGGTTCCTGTAAAATGTCACTGACAAGGAGCAGTAATGATAATTGGACATTGTAAACTTTCATGCCATTCGTAATAAGATGATATAGGCTGATGCATTGTGACATTTCCCCCATTTAAATGAAATGATATCTCAAAGCTGAACATGCATTTGTGCCTTTCAGAGGTATGCATCAAATCAAATATTAGCTAACTGCATCAACACTATTTTCCCAAAGCAAATTAATTGATTTTCTTTTTTTTTATACAATATGTGCTGTCACACTGGGACTTACAGTCAGGATCATAAATATTTGAAGAATGACAAGTTTTACTATTCTACCTGTTTACTGAAATATACTTCAATTGATGTTAGACAGTGGACATGGCCATGAAGTGCAGACTCTCATATTTCATTTTGGGGTTTCCACATTCAAATTGGATGGAGAGTTTAGGAGTTTCAGCTCATTAACATGCGACACCCTCTTTTTAAAGGGGACAAAAGTAATTGGACAATTCACTTAATAGCTATTTCATGGACAGGTGTGGGCAATTCCTTCATTCTTGCATTATCAATTAAGCAGAAACAAGGCCTGGGGTTGATTTTAAGTGTCTTGTTTGCATTTGGAAGATTGCGGTGTGAACATACAACATGCGGTCAAAGGAACTCAGTATGCAGGTGAAACAGGCCATCCTTAGGCTGCGAAAACAGAAAAAAACAATTTGAGAAATTGCCACAACATCAGGAGTGGCAAAATCCACAGTTTGGTTCATCCTAAGAGTGAAAGAAAGCATTGGTGAACTCAGCAATCCAAAAAGACCTGGACGTCTACGGACGACAACAGTGGTGAATGATCGCAGAACCATTTCCATGGTGAAGAGAAACCCCTTCGTAACAGCCAACCAAGTGAACAACAGTCTCCAGGAGGTAGGCGTATCAATATCCAAGTCTACCACAAAGAGAAGACTGCATGAAAGCAAATACAGAGGGTTCCCTGCAAGATGCAAAACACTCATAAGCCTAAATAGAAAGGCTAGATTGGACTTTGCAAAAAAAAAACATCTAAAAAGGCCACCACAGTTCTGGAACAGCATTCTTTGGACAGATGAAACCAAGATCAACCTGTATCAGAATGATGGATATAAAAACGTATGGAGAAGGGCTGGAACAGCTTATGATCCAAAGAACACCGCATCATCTGTAAAACATGGTGGAGGCAGTGTGATGGCTTGGGCGTGCATGGCTGCCAGTGGCACTGGGTTTTTAGTGTTTCTTGATGATGTGACACAGGATGGAAGCAGCCGAATGAATGCTGAGGTGTTCAGAGACATCATGTCTGCTCAAATCCAGCCAAACTGATTGGCCGGCGTTTCATAATACAGATGGACAATGACCCAAAACACACAGCAAAAGCAACCCAGGACTTTATTCCAATTCTTTGCTTTAATATTCTCAAATGGCCAAGTCAGTCACCTGATCTCCCCCACTGAGCATGCATTTCATTTGCTAAAGACTAAACTACAGACACAGAAAGACCCTCAAGAAACAGCAACTGAAAACTGCTGCAGTAAAGGCTTGGCAGAGCATTAAAAAGGAAGGAAACCCAGCGTCTGCTCATGTCCATGAGTTCAAGACTTCAGGGAGTCATTGCATGCAAAGCGTTTTCAACTAAGTATTAGAACTGAACATTTTGTTTACAGTTATATTAATTTATCCAATTACTTATGAGGCCCTGAAAGGAGGGGATTGTGTAGAAAAATTACTTTAGTTCCCCACATTTTTATATAATGTTTTTGTTCTACCCACTGAATTAAAGCTGAAAGTATTTACTTCAACTGCATTTGACTTGTTTCTTTTAAAATGTATTGTGTTAATGTACAGAGCTTAAAGATTGAAAAACTTTGTCTCTGTCCAAATATTTATGGTCCTGACTGTATTAATTTGACCCCCTTCCCCCCTAAAACCCGCTTAGCTTTGTCCCCATTTCATTTCGCCTTTCAGACCCTGAAGCATGATGTACAGCATGTGGTGAGTACATAATGCTGGTGTTGCCATGGTTGATTACGGTCCATCGCATTCTGCATTGCGAGCAGCACTTGACTTGTACATTTCAGATTAGCTTTTATTACCCCCCCCACCCCCGCCCCTGAATTTTCAAGCCACAGTTTGAGATTTGAATGATGTGAGGAGATGGATTCTGACATAAGCCTTTGAATTTCTAACTATTTATGCCTGAAGCTTTGCCTCTCTGGATTACTGTGACAGTCTGAAAGTGGGTTTATCCTGCTCTTGACATTCCTTTAGAGAATACGCCTGAATAGACACAGGTTTTCCAAGTGACAGCCAGCTTGGAATCCACTTGAGCTTCCTAATTTCTTGTCCTTGGAATATGCACCATCCTTTTCTGTTCCAGTTTGGAGGCGGGAGAACCACTCATCATTTTTACAGGGGCTGTTGCTGGTAATGGTGTTTCCTGCTCAGGCCCCCGCCAGAGAGTCCCCTTTCCGCTAAGTTTTGATGGTTGGTGTACCTGTCTTCTGCTAGTCTTCTGTACTTGGCCAGCTGAACCACAAGGGGAGCTGCAGCACCAGAGTCCCAAAAGCCCACTGCAGTACTGATTGTTTCAAATAAGTGAATTTTGCAATAAGGCTGTCAACTACATCCTAGTCCTGGCAGGGATGAAGGAATGCGAACGGTGTTTCCAGTGTAACACTGAGGGAATGTCTATGTTAACACTTCCCCAAGCTGTCGTAGATGACACACAACCAAGCCTTCAATCTCTGAAATGTCTATTGGCCAGTTGTGAAAGCAATTAAGCCCTGTCATTCATTTCTACAGCCATGCAGCTGAAACTGCACTTCTCCGTCTCACAAATCAGGAGATCTCTAGGTACAGGTAAGGTAACACAGGGATCCTATATGAAAAAATCAATATGTCATTTCTATTTGACAAAACACCCAGACTCCTAAGCTGCTGAAGTCCATCCATCATATGTAAGCCATTATCCAGTGCATTGTCATGGAAATTCTGGAGCCTATCCTAGGGAACACAGGATAGGGGACACCCTGCATGGCAGAGGTAGAAAGTTCAGGTGCAGAAAGTAAAAATCAAGACCAAGATTTTGTTTCAATCAACCAGTTCAGTACTCTGTGACTGACTCTTCATACTCAACTGGTTGGTTGAAATAAAGTCTTGGTCTGGATTTTTATTTTCTGCACATGAACTATCCCACTCTTTTGGATGGAATGCAAGTCTTTGAAGCACACGGAGGTCATTTTAGAGATTCTGAACCATGTGTTTTTGAAGTATCTGTGGAAACCCAAAATGAACCCTGGGGGAACATGCAAAGTGTAGCACCCAGAGAGGACATTAATCAAACCCACAAGCTGGACGTTTGAGAAAATGTGCTGTTCACTGAGCTGTGGCATCAGACTCAATTTCTATTATCTAAAAGGAAACATATGCATCATATTTGTCTTCTATATGGGACAGGTAAGCCATACATTCTCTATTGCCTGAGAGGGCACTTGTCCGATGGCAGAGAACATACATAAAATGTAAGTTTGTTACAGTTTTGAATTACAGATTTCAAGGATGTGAACTTACATTAACATTTTACAAAGTCACTTTCTAATATGCAAGTCAGAAATAATACCAACCAGTAAAACCATCAGCACCATGTTTTGATTTTTAGGAATAAGTGTGAAAACATGCCATGGGGGTGAAGCATAATATTTCTTATTGTCAGCAAACAGCAAAGAATTTAAAACATTTTTCTGGACATATATTACATGCTGTCACGACCAACACAATGACGGAAGCAGGAGCCAGGGTCAAGTGGTAAGGGAACCAAACAGTGGGCATGGTTGGTTTGACCATGCCAGCAAGGAAAACAGTAGGGGAGCAGTAAACATGACAGCCAGGGTGTGACAGTATCCTTCCCCCAAACACAAGACGAGCTGGAAAAAGGACCCAATGACAGAACAGAAGGGCAGACAAGAGTCAGGACAGGGCATGATAAAGCAGGCGCAAGACGGACACTACAGAACTCAAGACCAGGGTGAACCTAGACATGACTGGGATGAGCGACTGGACCAAACAGAATAAACAGTAGGTCAAGGACATTGAACAGGTAGGGATCGACATGAGATGCGATCTGAACTAGAAACAGACACCAGATACAATGACGACTGAGAACCAACAACCAGGAATCAGCGAGCAACTGGGAACCAAGGAAGTGAAGAGCCACACAACATACTTCTGTCTGCTCTGTCCTGGTGTAACGACAAGGACATGGACAGAAACACTAAAGGAAACAGCTGTGGGACATGGCCAAGGGACAACAACTGAGTCACCGACAGAGGGTACTGGGGAATCTGCAAGGATGCGACAGGGATAGGTGGGAGACCAAAAAAAATTAAAATAAAAAAAAATCTACAGAACTGTGACATGTTAGTCCTGAGAGGCCTGCAGAACAGGAGGCCCCTGAGGAGACTACAGGGCAGGAGGGCGAGAGCTGATACTAACCCATCCACCAACACAGTCGTAATTAACATGAATGGGCTGGAACAAGAGGTAAGGCAACCAAACACCAGTCATGGTTAGTTAGACCATGTCAGCTAGGAAAGCAGGGGGTGTGTGGTCAACATGGCAGGCATGACAGCAAGGTGTGACACACGCAGATATTATACAGTAAAATCCCATTATAGTGGACTCGCTTAACGGAATATCGTCTATAACGGACGAGATCCGCTGGTCCGGGCCGTGCGCCTTTAAGAACAGAAAAAGCATTGAATACAGGGAGTGCAGAATTATTAGGCAAATGAGTATTTTGTCCACATCATCCTCTTTATGCATGTTGTCTTACTCCAAGCTGTATAGGCTCGAAAGCCTACTACCAATTAAGCATATTAGGTGATGTGCATCTCTGTAATGAGAAGGGGTGCGGTCTAATGACATCAACACCCTATATCAGGTGTGCATAATTATTAGGCAACTTAACAAAAAACAAATATATACCCATTTCAATTATTTATTTTTACCAGTGAAACCAATATAACATCTCCGCATTCACAAATATACATTTCTGACATTCAAAAACAAAACAACAAATCAGTGACCAATATAGCCACCTTTCTTTGCAAGGACACTCAAAAGCCTGCCATCCATGGATTCTGTCAGTGTTTTGATCTGTTCACCATCAACATTGCATGCAGCAGCAACCACAGCCTCCCAGACACTGTTCAGAGAGGTGTACTGTTTTCCCTCCTTGTAAGTCTCACATTTGATGATGGACCACAGGTTCTCAATGGGGTTCAGATCAGGTGAGGCCATGTCATTAGTTTTTCTTCTTTTATACCCTTTCTTGCCAGCCACGCTGTGGAGTACTTGGACGCATGTGATGGAGCATTGTCCTGCATGAAAATCATGTTTTTCTTGAAGGATGCAGACTTCTTCCTGTACCACTGCTTGAAGAAGGTGTCTTCCAGAAACTGGCAGTAGGACTGGGAGTTGAGCTTGACTCCATCCTCAACCCGAAAAGGCCCCACAAGCTCATCTTTGATGATACCAGCCCAAACCAGTACTCCACCTCCACCTTGCTGGTGTCTGAGTCGGACTGGAGCTCTCTGCCCTTTACCAATCCAGCCACGGGCCCATCTATGTGGCCCATCAAGACTCACTCTCATTTCATCAGTCCATAAAACCTTAGAAAAATCAGTCTTGAGATATTTCTTGGCCCAGTCTTGACGTTTCAGCTTGTGTGTCTTGTTCAGTGGTGGTCGTCTTTCAGCCTTTCTTACCTTGGCCATGTCTCTGAGTATTGCACACCTTGTGCTTTTGGGCACTCCAGTGATGTTGCAGCTCTGAAATATGGCGAAACTGGTGGCAAGTGGCATCTTGGCAGCTGCACGCTTGACTTTTCTCAGTTCATGGGCAGTTATTTTGCGTCTTGGTTTTTCCACACACTTCTTGCGACCCTGTTGACTATTTTGAATGAAACGCTTGATCGTTCGATGATCACGCTTCAGAAGCTTTGCAATTTTAAGAGTGCTGCATCCCTCTGCAAGATATCTCAGTATTTTTGACTTTTCTGAGCCTGTCAAGTCCTTCTTTTGACCCATTTTGCCAAAGGAAAGGAAGTTGCCTAATAATTATGCACACCTGATATAGGGTGTTGATGTCATTAGACCACACCCCTTCTCATTACAGAGATGCACATCACCTAATATGCTTAATTGGTAGTAGGCTTTCGAGCCTATACAGCTTGGAGTAAGACAACATGCATAATGAGGATGATGTGGACAAAATACTCATTTGCCTAATAATTCTGCACTCCCTGTATAGCGGACTAGCATATAACGGACAAACAATTTGGTCCTCATGGTCGCTTTTAGCTGTAGTTTTGTTCGGCTATAACGGACATGCAGCTCCGCCTACGAGGCGCGTGGAGTGCTGGTGATATCCAGCGCAGATATGGAGTCGGGATTATTAATAGTCACGCATCTGCTCAGGTAAAGTTGGATTACTACATGTACAATATAATAATCTATACCACAAGTGTGTCTGCTGGGGTGTGGCATGAGTAAATGGTGTCCTGTAGCATACAGTGACTCTGGATATAATGGACTTTGGATATTACTGTTTTGCCAGGTCCTTTTTACAGGGTAGATATGCTTAACAGTCGTGTCAGTGACTCAGTTAAAAAAATGAACCTGCTTCATGCTCTAATCCCATGACCGCGGTGCCTGATGGATGACTGTCTACATGAAGATTCTACAATGCATTATTTCAAATAATGGTTATAAACTTAAAAAGGTATAATATTAACTGAAAATGAAATCTCCATCCCCCAGGGCAGCACCAACTGCCAACAGAAAGGGGGTTATTAAAGAAAAAAAAAAAACAATTTATCCTGGACAGTTTAAATGATATATTTACTTGGTATGAAAATGGAAAAAACTACAACATCTGTTATGGTAACCAGTGCTGTTATTTACTGTTCTTTTAAAATATTTCTTCAGTTTACCTTTTTTCAAACTCTGTATTTGATATTTTAAGTTAAAAAAGAGAAGTTTTTAAGCATTGCCTCTGAATATAATGAGTATTACGTTCAGATGTATAAGGCGTTAGATTTGGCCGCTGTAATTTCTGAATTGTTTCTTTGCTCTTGTTGTGTGGCGGTGTAATTATGGTAGTGATGCTGAGCGCCGTCCGAAATCAAGCGTGCGGCGTCCCCTACCGCCTGCCCCGCTGCCCCCGCTGCCCCAAGCTGGAAGCCCCCCCCCCGATTGCTTAATCCCCAGGCCAGCGAGTGACTTTTTATAGGAAACTCATCTCAACGTCTAAGCACAAACGGACCGTAGAACTTATCTTTGAGATAGAGTTTCAGTTTGTCAGCTTACCCCGCCACTCCTTCCAACATTTCAACACTTTTCTTCTACATGAGCGGGAGCCCTGAGCTGCAGCCCTGATCCTTTGTGCTGTGACTGAGCTCAGCTTCCCACCCTGTCTCCGTCTGCCTCTAGACAGATCTCCATCCCCCATGGCAGCAGCGACCGGCGGCGGACTGCATGGGCTCCTATCCGCGCTTCAGGTACGTGGGTCACGTTGCTCCATCGTGTTCTTTAGCATCCGCGGTGCCCTGAAGGCTTCGCAGGTAAATCTGGAAAAATCCCGTAATCACTGTTATAGCACGCAAAGCCTCTGCTATGATTTATAAAGAAAGGGCAATTTCGGATTTAATTGACTGATGAGAAACTACTGATCATTGTATTTTTAGTAAATCTCATTTAGAGACTGACACCGAATAAAGCATGCATTACTGCAATATTGTAAGCTTATAGGCATAGTAACCGGCAATAAGAGATCAATAAAACTGGCTTATAATCATTTTGGTTTCTTGGCTTAAACCTTTTATATCACATAGACATAATTCATCTCGCCTATTAATTAGTTATAGGTTATCGTTATGATAACTCGTACTGGCATCGTCTTATTTATTTGTTCGTTTAACTGTCCTCACCGATGTACACGATTTAGCCCAGTGCAAATATTAATTAGAAGAATAATGAGATTCCCTAGTTAAAATTACTCATATAGCATACTGTATATCAGTTCCATACTTTGAGGTCGGCTCAAAGGCCCCACTCGAATCAGTAAAGTGCAACTTGCTGTTGGTATCCATACCAAATATCTATCTATCTATCTATCTATCTATCTATCTATCTATCTATCTATCTATCTATCTATCTATCTATCTATCTATCTATCTATCTATCTATCTATCTGTCTGTCTGTCTGTCTGTCTGTCTGTCTGTCTGTCTGGCATTTTTCATTTGCCTTTACATATGTCGTTCAGATCATGTCAGTTAAAATCTAGCCTAATTATTGCAATGCATGGGAAAATTGCCTGCCGCCTAATTGCAATTGCAGCCCCCCCCCACCCCCACCCCCACCCCCTTCTGTGGCAGTGGCGGTAATCCCTTTTTAAACTCCGGCACTCCGTGACAAGTGAACACGCGGACTGTTAAGTTAACAGGCAGGCACCCTGCCTGACGTTTAATCGTAAGAGGAGCCGTTGAGGCAGCTAGCATAATGCTTAACCTTGGTCTTTAGTCTTAAACTCGGTACAGTAATCTACTTTTCAAACACCATTACCATTAAATACTGTAAAAATCTGTTGGCCATTGGGGCAAAATGCAGTATTCATACACATTTACTGCTGGGCTATTGTGATGAAATGATGGGAAAGTCCTGGGTATAGTGAAGACAGATTTAAATTAGCTATTTAAATAGTTTAAATGTTTTCAAGTTTGAATGGCCTTCGACGCATCATGGTCTCTTTTGGAATTTTATTACATATTTTGATTCATTTTCATTTTGGTCTCTATTTCGATATATGGACATATAGCATTGGAGAAAAGGCTGTAGGTATGTAACACAGGTAGTGAGATCCTCCCTCCAAAAATAAAAACTGGTGAAGTTGACAGCTTTGTTGTGGAAAGGCCTGAGCACAGAGCTGCTTGAAACCTTCGGCTCGATGACTCACAAGCAGGCTCTCCAAAAATCTCTGACCTGGGAGCAGCAGCATCACCACCGCAGGAAAACCTCGACCTCCTGCAGGCCTCCTGCTTCAGATGTCCTTGTTATGTGCTGAAAAACTCTGAAAGTGCAGCCACAAGTGTGAGGCTCCTGGAGCCTGAAATGCAGGAATCTTTCTCCTTCAGGGGAAATGCAGGAAGTAGTGATGTGTAATTTGTAAGCACACCAGCCACTTGAGAAAGTGGTACATGCCAGTGTTAGTGTTCACGTAAGTATGCACTTAAAAACACAGAGATGGCTTCCTGTCTTAGCAGTGATGGATGAGCAGGATACTGCTCTTCTGTCCCATATTCTCTTGGTTACTGGCACTGTGCTTTGGATACAAACTGGCTTCTGCTGTGAACACCACCCACTGCAAGAAAAACTTCCTCGCCTGCAGCTTCTCGTTGATGTCATCTCCATGTAAACGAATTCCAAAGCCAGAAACAAGAATCTATGAGGTCAAAGTGTGTTGGCCAAGACGATTCCTTTGTTATATAAAAAAAACACGTACTTAGCCGCTTTTAAACTGGATCGGGTTGTGTAACGTTTACAAGGGAATGAGATATCAAGTGACCTTGGATCCTTTTCTCTCTCTTATGAAAATTAAGCCCAGTAGTAATTTAATCCATGTGTAAAGTAACTCCCAGCAAAGCTTTAACTTTTGACAGGTGCATAAGTATTCTATTTTTACATGATATTTTTAGATTATTTTACGACGCGGAGGAAGTTTTGCCTTTAGCGTAGCAGGCGAGACTGTCCTGTCATAGATAATTACTGAGCATGGAGCATGTGTCCTCTTTCAAGTCTTCACTGAGATATATCAGATATATATATATACATATATGTATGTAGTCCGGATTGGGCAAAGCGAGCCAATGGGTTCATGGTGCAGTGGGTGTGGTCAGCCACAGACCCTTTGCTCACTCTGGACAGTGGACTACATCATTTGAGTATTGGGGTATGCAAAGGTGGTGCCTTTCAGAGCCACGCCCACTGACAGTCTGTGCTCCGCCCCTACGATTGGGGGCTGCAATGTGATTAGTTCTTCGGCCTGTTAAACCAATTTAAAACCCCATCCAATCCTATTAGAATGGTCTCCTTTGTTTATTTTGTATGCATATCTTGTAATCTTTTAATATAAAAATAGCATTAATGGTAAAAATTAGGCCGCAATTTAATTGTGAATAATTTAAATTGAAAGCCTTAATACCATTTTTCATAAAACGACATTTTCATTTATACAATTATTGTTTCCTTTATAAATATTAAGAATACCTGGTACCCCCTGATTGGTTGACGTCAGCTTTTATTTACTTCATTTGTCTATGTGTTGCTTCCAAAAAATGCGGCAGGTTTATGTATTTGTGTGAAGACTGTGCTGTGGTCTCTGCAGTTCTCCTAGTGCCGCGGTCAGCATCCGTCCCGCAAACAAAATGCATCTTTGCATCTCGCTGCCTGTCATGCATGACTTGCATCTCCTGTTGCCTCATAGAGCTGCGAGGATGCAAAGAGCACCATCAGCGTTCTCAGTGTCCTAGATGAACTCCTGTCGGCTGGTGAGTAACCACAGCCGCGTCTCCATGGAACCTTCCGTGTTTATGTTTTGTCTCCTTATTCAGTCCTCCTTGACCTGCTCCCTGCAGGAACCGACCGGAGGTTCTACTACTTGATCTCCCAAGGTGGCAGTGAGTCCATCCTCCAGGCCCTGGTTAAGGTCGCCCGCACCTCTGCTCCTGACCGTGGCCTCCTGCTTCCCCTGCTGCACCTCCTGGCCAAGGTCGGCTTTCGAGGTGAGCGGCCGGGCTGGGGCCACCATACCTGTCCGGCTGAGGTGCCGCCCGTAATGGCCCGCTGTGCCCACAGACCACAGGATCGGCGAGAAGGCAGCAGCAGTGGGGGCCGAGCTCCTGACGCTGACCCTGCTGAAGAAAAGTATGGATCATGCCCGGACGGCCGCCGCCTGCCTCTGGGTGCTGCGCGGCTTCTGCTCCTCTGGTGAGCACGGCGGGCGCTGGGGGCTGGAAAGGCAGCCGAGGAGGGAGAGGGGCTGCGTGTCAGTGAGTGCGGGGCTCCATCCGGGAAGTGGCAGAGTCCTTTTATTCCAGACAAATTTGTTTGGTCTTTATCATTCATTCCCCCCACTTGAGCTATTAATGCCCACGATCCCGTCTTGTCCTGTTTTACAACATCGTGCTCCCGCTGCTTAATGAGAGTGAGGCTCTGGCCCTTAAAAGCGGGACTCACCCTTTAAATGGCCCATTTAGCGAAGCCAGTTGTCCTTTATTAAAGAATAAACAGGCAGGAATGAAGCAGCTGTACTGCCAGGTTAGGGGTATTTCTTCAGATTCAGGGTGACATAGTAGCGCGTAGGAGAGTCCTGCGGCCACCATGGGTGGGGGTTTGAATCTTCCTCCTCCCCCATGGCAAGAGGGGCACTCTTTAGAGGGAGCCAGCGAGCACCACAAACTGCTGTTTGCTCTGATGTCTGACTTACCTGATTATTAAGGTCTCTATTATCACCCCCATTCTCTTCCAGCCTCTACTGCCACCCTGCTGGGTAAAAACGGGTGCCTGGACATCGTCTTCAAACTGATTTCTCCTCATACAACCAAACACACACGCACTGTGAAGTAAGTATAGAGTGTGCGCTTGCATAGTCGTGGGAGTAATAAGCCTGCAATAAGCAGCCAAGCCACTATATTCATGTGAGGTGGATTGTGATTATACTGCAGGGTTTATTAACAGGCTGTGACTGGGACATCTGTGAGTGCGCCTGTGAGTGCGCCTGTGAGTGCCCTCTGTATTTCGAAAGTGGGCTTCACAGCACCGCTATCATACACGCAGAAACTAGATGGATGGATGAGCGATGGACGGTAATGTGTGCTTGATATATTGTATTCAATTAGCTAAAGACTTCTTGAAAAATGAATCATGCCATGACTGCGACGGAAATGCTTTTTAATGCACCTGAACTGAGAACAGTGCATTCTCTTGTCATAATTCAGTGACTTTCCCAAAAAAACCTGATTCCTGTACAGTATGCTAAATCTAGCCCTAATTTCTTTAATTGCAAGATTTTTACAAATTTCTGTTTGACACGGATTCACATGCTTCATTGCGTTCCTTTTAAAGTTAAGACCCATATTCTTACGTGGATGTATTGTATCATTCTGTCCCAAGTTTTTTTATTTATAACATTTAATGAATTCGGTTGGATATTTCTAGCATGTTCTGAGAAGACTTATTTCCATAAAAACAAGTAGGGATATAAAATTTGGGAATTAGACTAAAAAACAGCTTAACTTCTATCTGTTCCCTACAAAGTGTCTCATTTGCATAAGTTGTGCTTGCCTCAGATTTCAAATTGAAATGTGTTCCTTGGAGCTGGGACCTCCGGGTAACAGCAGGCATGAAACTGCATTCATCAAAGATTTCCGAGCTTGTTCAAAGGGAAGTAGGTCACTCATGCTTACTGGGGCTGAATAATGGTGTGTGTGTGTGTGTGTGTGTGTGTGTGTGTGTGTGGAGGGGGGGGGTACAGACACTCTGTCCTCTGCGATCTTCTTCACGTCTGTCGGCAGAGGACTCCTTCAACATAGAGGCTCCACCACAAAGCTGCCGTGCCTCTCACAGGGAGTGAGCCTTCTGCACTGAAATGATGACATCACACCTGATTAAGAATGCCCCTCCCTCCCTGGGGCACCAAAGCCCCCCCCCCCCCCCCCCCCCGATATCTTCTGCCAGAGCGTATAGGAGTCTGGTCAAATCGGCTTTCTCTTTCTGGGGGAGCTTTCGTGGGAAGTCGTTATTAGACACCCAGGAGATGTTGTCTCAGCCTGCCCCCACTGCTCCTTCAAGCCCTGTCACATCTGCTTGGGTCACCATAGCTCTGCCGGGTCGGTCCATCGCCCCATTGGAGACCCTGGCCTGCACATCTGCTTGGGTCACTGTAGCTCTGCTGGATCCATCATCCCAGACAAGACCCCCGATTGCAATTGATTGAGTCACCATGGCTGAGCCAGTTTCCCTTGTCCTGAAACGGTCCCCTAGCTGTTTGGGTAACCATGGTTTACCTCGCTCCAGACTGGCCCTGCCACTCAGTTCCCTGATCCACGTGCCGTTGAGGCAGGCAGCTTAAACACCATGCCAGCTGGGTCCGGCGTCTGCGGCCGTAAAGACAGGGGGGCGCTGATCGCGTTACACGGTTATATGACACGCGGCGAGGGCCGTCCCGTTCCTGAACACGGATGACGCAGCCCTTTGGTAATAGCGCCGTACAGAAAGCTGCCGGCTTCCCTGGCGCCGTGTACTGTGGCTTTGTGCCTGTTCTCCCTTTTATTAACTCACATAACTCACCCACAGCTCTGGGGGCAGACAGTCCTCCTGTAGCTGCTGCTTCTTTCGTGCTCCTCTCCGTTATGTTCCAGGTGGACATTCTCTAAGCCGCCGTCCTTAAGTTACCTGCTTCCCTGACATCACGATGATGTAAATCCCAGGGTGCCTGCTCACTGTCTGTTTAGGCTAACTGCTGACTCTAAACAGCCCCCGGCGTGTGTTGCAGTACGGGGGGAGTGTGTGGACTGGCTTCTTGCTCAGAGCGTTCCCTGCCTGGGCTTCCTGTCATGGGGTCCAGATTCATTGTGACCCTCTACTGGGTGACAGGCTTTGAAGATGGATACATAGCATTAAATGGCACCTCTCCATCTGCGGATTCATTTGCCCTTTTGGGTTTTATTATGTTGCATAAATACTCCAGACCCCCCATCACCAGGGGTAGGCTCCAGGCCCCCTTCACCAGGGATAGGTTGCATGGGTAGCTGAGCTTTCCCTGACAGGAGAGAAACCCAGCTGGTTGGATCCTGAGGTGAGACCGATGTCTTATCAGAGAATGATCTCTCCTGCCTTTTCACGCTGACAGTACAGATAAGCATAAGTCGGCCCACTTTTACTCATACGCCTGTGGACCATATCAAACTGTCATCACAAGACTTAATATTATGACACATCAGTAACTGTATTATGGGGATTTATTGTTATAATTTTGTAATGTGGGCTACTTGTGTCAGACTGGCGCGGTGGAGCAGATGAGCATTTCAAAGGGGCGTCTTGCACCACTGGGACGATCACTTTGCGTGTCGTGGTTACCGTGGCCGTATGGTTTGTTTTCATCGCCTGGGCAACAGCCCCTGCCCCCCTTTCCATTTATGGCCCCCCTCACATATCTGTGGAGAGTTTGGCATTCCTGTTGAGTCTTGCTCTGTGTGTAACAGGTGATTCTGGATGATGAATAGATTTTAATAAGCACTCTCACCTCGAGGACAATATGTAAATCATTCCCGACGATCCACTCTTTGTATAGCGCCATGCGAGGTAATTTTCAGCTAAATCAGATCGAAATCGCCAGAAAAAAAATCCCCTGCTTTCCGCAATGTTTCGAGTAAACATTTTCCCCTCTGCCATAGAGAAATGAAGGGGTATATGTTTCATGTTAATTTCTGTTCATGGTGTACACAAGACAGGTGGCAGGGGTGAGATATCAGAGCGACATTTTAAAATGCAGCCCCACAGATGCTGTCATGTATGTCAGCATACGTGTCTGACTGGTGGCATTTTCCCACCAAAAGCATCTGCTGTCATATGTGCAAGTTTCGGATCTCCTGAAATTTCGCTGAGCTGCCTCCCCTAACCGTCTTTCAGCGGAGAGCTCCAGTGACCTACTGCCACTGTCTATCCGGTGCTGAATGGGACTTTGCAGTGACCGCTTCACGCTTGTGTCCTTACCCGTGACATTTTCTTTTCAGGGCGGCCATAGATGCATTTGCGGGACTTTTTCACTCAAGTAAGTGCGCCGTGATTCTCAGCATGGCGGACATGAAAGTGTGCGGTCTTAGCGATGTGCCAAAGAGACAGGAGGGGACGAGACCCATGACCTCAGCGCTCTGCCTCGTGTGCGTAACGCCTTTTCGGGCAGGACTAGTCACTGCCATCGTACCTGGCAGTTCAGATGGACAGGCCAGGAGAACCGCAGACCCACACTGAGCCCGGGTTGGTGCCCGTCTGCCAGGCTTGTGGTCTGGCCCTTCCTGCGACCTTAAAGAGACAGTGCTTCACTCGCTTCCCTTCAGTGTTCATCACTACAGCCTCAGGCCTGCGCCACATCTCTGTCCTGTCAATCAAGGAGGGTTAACAATGACTACAGGAACCTATTGGTTAGTGTCTAGGAACCGTTTTGTTTCATTATCCCACCCCACCCAGGTTCTCCAAAACTGAAAAAGTCAATATGTCCAGTTGTCGGAGGTTGGCCCCCACTTTCCGGGCTCGTGTGGCTCCTCCAGTGTACCGTCCACTGTGCTGCCCACTAACACGCACTGCTCACTGTATTCTACCCTTAGCTTTGTGGGTCCTGAGACTAGAGGCAGCTAAATGGACAACAGACATCCAGATTTTGAAGTTCGCCTCTTTAAACAATCACATCCTTCACTGTATGAAGGTTAATTGTTTCTCATTTTCAAACTCAAGGCTTCCAGCCATCCAGCAGGGGGCAGTGTGTGACTCAGTGGTCTAAGCCTTTGTGCCTGTGATCGGATTGTTGCTGGTTATTATTATTATTATCATCATGAAATAACGATGAGCCCTTTCATTGTTCCAGACAGGTATTGCAGGTAAGCATGTTCCTATGTTTTGTACTTGTGACATGTCCCTTACCAAAAGGCACGCACTATAAAATGGGTACTATATGAATCCGTGCACCCTGTAGAAAAAAAGCTGGTTTTAATTAATGTGATGATGTCATAAAATAAAGACTGGTGATTGGTTAACGAAGCAAAACTCAAGCTACCCCATCAGTGCCCAAGCGACACATTGAACTGCACAAAATCAAAATGTGCAATGGATGACAGCAAGGGAAACCCCAACACCATTTGGATTTGAACCCTAACCCTACAATTTGCACGGTCCCTCACTGGCGCATCGCTGGCATTATATAAGTCTTTGCCCTCGTGTGGTTCATTCATTCATATTAGCAGTTCATGTTCGGCAATGTGTTCATTCCAGCATGGTGGGCTGTCAGCCCAGTGATGTTTATATGGGCTCTTATATTGTGCCGGTGGTTAGGGGCTCATTTCTGCATAGAAGAAAACAGAAACACAGGTGGGGCGTTAGCCCCCCAAGCTATAGAGAGCGAGATGGGGGCCAATGCAAATGACAAGTAAAGCATGTTTGTTTGTTATGTAAGGATGAGTGAAGTTCTCTCCAGTCCTTCAGGAGTGCCTTCAGATTACTGAACGCGATCCCCTTGGGACCTGCAGACAGTCCACATTTTTGTTCCCTCCCAACTCCCTAGCAAGAATATGGACTGTCTGGCAGGGAACTGGGATGGAGCAAAAACATGGACTGTCTGGCAGGGAGCTGGGAGGGAGCAAAAACATGGACTATTTATGCATCTGTGAGGACCAGCTTTGGAAACACTGCATTAGATGATGTTCAGAATGGACCCTTTGAGGTCTCAACACCGGAATTAAGGAGTCTACAGGGCCACATGCTGAAAGATAAGAGTTACAATTACAGTAGTTAATTATGAAAGCTCATCAGCAATTAGACAAACAGATCTCTTCATCTTTATCTCTATGGATGCATTAAACACCTTCTTATGCTGTATGGTTTAAAAAAGAAAACAGCTTGACGTGTGTTGCACAGCGTAAGAAAGGTTAGCATGGGGCTGTAGGAGGCTCTCCAGTGGGGAAGTCCGTTCGGTTCTATAATGCCTAAGGTTTAGGCTGTTGGCTCTATTCATACTTGTGGATTGGAGAAGAGATGCTAAGTGAAATGATGTAAATCCTCCAGTCTGCACAACTTCTTCTGGAGTATTTGGTCTGGTAATATGGTACAGTAACCAACTATAGTAAACAGTATATTAGGTGCCTTATATAAATAAGTATATATAATGTTATTTAGGTTTGTACTGTTGAGTTGAATATATCATGTAAAATCAGTACCACCTTGGCTTTTCAAGGGCCATATTATGCTCATTTTCACTCATAAGTTTATTTTTGGAGGCTATGAGAATAATGTACATGCTTCAGTATTCCAAAAACACATTATTTTTCTTATACTTTACATCTATATTTACTCTGTCTGAAATGCTCTGTTAGAGCTTTAAGCCCCACCCCCGATGACCCAGTGTGCTCTGATTGGTCAGCCTGCTCGCCGGGTCAGCTTTACACGTTCCACCCTGTCTTGCAGTTTGTAGACAGATCCTTGCAAGCAGGAGGCCAATAAGGATTGTGTTATGAGGTGACCTCATAATGTCACGGAACTAAAGACTGGAATTCCAATGAGGTGTTTCAGGCAGATTGGAGAAATGTGGTTTCTGTGGTGAGAGTTTACCTGCGTATAAAGCTATATAACACACTAAAGGAAAGGGAAAAAACAGATAAGAATAATAGAGCTGTTTTAATGGGAAAGAGGTCATGCTTCTGTTAAACCCTGTAAAACATCATGCATAATTTTGATTGAATTAAAACATAAATAGGAAGAATATGTAACATGAAAGTATGACATTACGAACACAGGGGAGAGATATTGTACAATGAAAAAATCTCTGTTCTGGTGCTCTGAGATAAGCAGGATGGAAAATGATTGATGGAGGACGGGTGGATGGATTGAGGAGAAGCTGAGGAGATTTCCTTTGGAGAGTGTATTGCATGCAGCCCTGGAGCCTTTCTACAGTTAATGGTTTATGTTAATGGTCTGTCTAACACAGGCCTTTCAGTAAGTAGCAGCATACCTGATATTATGGAAATTTACCTTATAACTTGGAGTGAGTCCATGAAGAAATCAATTGAATCAAAAATCTGTTTAAAAAATACATGTCATATCTGAAGTAACACACAAACAGTATTTGGTATTTCCTGCTTTTGCGAAATCCTGCTACTTTCTTGCTAATGCTGTATTTAATCCTGTGGCATGTTGCTGATCATGTATTTGATTTTGCTTTTCTTTCTTTCTTTCTTTCTTTCTTTCTTTCTTTCTTTCTTTCTTTCTTTCTTTCTTTCTTTCTTTCTTTCTTTCTTTCTATTTCTGTACTTAATTCTGCTTTTTCCTCTGTTGCTGATCCTATATTTATTCCTGCTCCTTTCTTTCTTTTTCTTTCTGATTCTGTATTTAATCCCGCTCTTTTCTTCGTTGCTGATCATGCATGTAATCCCGCTCCTTTCTTTCTTTATGCTTCCATATTTAATCCCGCTTTTTCCTTCATTGGAGATGCAGTATTTAATCCTGCTCCCTTCTTCTTTGTTCATCCTATACTTCATACTGGTCCTTTTTTACTTTGCGCAGCATTTTTCCTTCTTTAAATGAAATGATGAGTTGAATGGTTGCTGCTTTTCAGAAAGCATCACGTCCTCATCATAAGCCTCACAACATTGTATAATATTTATATGTCTGATGTTGGTCTTACAATATGATGTATTTGTCTTTAAACTTATAAATATATCTATTTGTAATATAAAATTAACTTCTGTTGTATATTAAAGTCCAAGAATAATGCTTTTGGTTTTCTACTGAGAGCTGTGCAGGGACTGATTTAACGATTGGTGGCAGTGCCTCTTTTAGCCTGCAGGTGGCAGTATGACTCCACAAGCAGCCACATTGCGGACCTGTGAGTGGGCTCCGCACCTGTTGATGCGCTGCAGTTGCTGAGTGGTTCTGTTCGTGCATAAACAGACATACCGTCAAGGTTTATTTCCACTGAAGCCTCCTGTTTGACCGCGGATGTTTATGATTCATTTCAATGCCTTGTGTGACGCCTGGTCACGAATCTCGCTTTGATGCTTAGTAATGCTTCCACCTTGGCTTTGTGATTCGCCGCTGGAAACAGAACTGTGATGTAGGCTGTGGGCTGCAATCCCAAATAAAGCCTGAGGCCCATCATCTGGCCTTAGATCACTAGTAAAACATCCTAAAAGTCAAAACCAGGGGGAGACAGAGTGCAAATGGGGTTACACGTCAGACGTGTTTAATTTATATTTTAACTGTAATCTCTATGTATGAGGGTCCCATAGAGAGAACAGATGAAACCAACTGACATGAATGTTTCAGTGACCTGTGTCTGAATCTAGTGGGCTGGATACATGTGGCCTCTTATGCGGAGAGACAGGAATACTGGGAGGCACTGGGGTCAGGAGGTCCCCCCCTAGGTGGACCCACAGTCCTGCTGTTTGTCACAGTGCAGGTCCCTCTGCGGTTTTCTGGTGTCCCAGCAGAGTGTCACAATGGGCCAGGAAATGCCTGCTGCTTTTATTTTATTATAGGAGCACAAATGAGGGCTGGTCAGTGGGAAGGAAAAGGGCAGCAGTCCCTATGGTGAGGGATTAAATAAGTCTTTGCCCTTGTGTGGCTCATTCATTCATATTACCAGTTCATGTTCGGCAATGTGTTCATTCCAGCATGGTGGGCTGTCAGTCCAGCGATGTTCATATGGGCTCTTATATTGTGCCGGCGGTTAGGGGCTCATTTCTGCATAGAAGGAAACAGAAACACAGGTGGGGCGTTAGGCTTCTTTTTCGAGGCAGATGCACTTTAGATCATATTAGCAGTCAATATAAACGACGATGTTTCAATTCCAGCCAAATCCAGTCACTGATTGACCTATTGATGTTGGCTCTTGTGTTGGCCTCCAGGGTTACGAGGGTGCGATTAATGAATTTCAATAGGGAAACGGCGCGTGCGTGACACACATCATAGCTAGCACGGCACAAGCTGGACGTGTGCAGATGGAGCCGGTCTGTAGGTAATGGCTTCTTTGTAGTCGGCAGTGAAGGCTTGGACTTGTGCCAGGTTCGTTTAAATGCATTATCACTCAGCTGCATGGTGGTAAAATCAGCCCTTACTTCTCTCAGTCTTATTTTTGCCGTGATAGTATCCAGTGTGACTAACCTGCAACATTTCAACTAGTCAAGCATATTTGATTCCCTCTCCTCCCCTCCCCCCGCCATTGCCGATGTGATGTCTCTAATCCAGTGTTTCTCAACTTGCTCCTTGGGGACCTCCAGATAGCCCGCGATTTTGCTCCCTATAGATATTTGGTGTTCTTTATTGGCTGAGAGTTGGGAGGGAGCCAAAACATGGACCGTCTGTGGGTCCCTGAGGACCGGGTTCAGAAACACTGCTCTAATCCAATACGTTGCTGATGTAACATGAAAAGACAGAGAAGAATGAGAAGAATGCTGTAAATGTGGGCGAGCTCAGCCCACGAGCTGGCTGGCTGCATGAGTCTAGCCACTCCAGGAGGCTGAACAGGCAGGCGGCTAATGCAAACAATCAAGCTCCTTTATACACTGAAGCAGCTTATACTTTAATTGATGCAAAGGTCATTAACAAATAAATATAATGAAATGGGCTATGAGCTCAGTGCTTTTAATCTGTCTAGCATGAACTAACCTGATTTAGTGGAGATTTTATGATGCATCGGTTTGGACTCCTTTATCCGCGGCCTGGTGAAATTACCCCCTTGCACGGCTGTGACTTCGGTGTTACTTTGCTGTGTTTATGATGATTACCTGCTATGGAGATACTCCTATGCTGATAAACTGGAGTATTGGCTATGAGTTAGCATGGAGTATGAGGTTCGAACAGTGGGAATAAAGTCCATGAAGCTTGCGATTAAGCCGATATATGATGATGTCATAGTAAATCTTTGTATGTACTGCCCATATGTAGGCCCGATAAACCGTGATGTATATACACCAATGAGCCAAAACATTATGATCACCCCAACATGAAATGAATAATGTTGAATATCTCATGAAAAACGAATGTCAGATTAAGTTTAATGAGGGTTACAAGAGTACTGTGTCATGACACAGAGTGCGTCAAGCCCTGCTGCGTACCGCACTGCATAGCCACGGATCAGACTTGGTCCGACACATCCTGTCAAAGCACAACACTCACCTCGCCATCCACATGATGCTGAAAACGAGATTCATCAGTCCAGGCAACCTTCTTCCATTGCTCCGAAGTTCATTTCCGATGCTCACAAGCCCATTGTATGCACTTTTGATGGTGAACAGGACGCGTGGGCACTCTGAATGGCCTGCGACTACATAGCCCCATACGCAGCAGGACTCGATGCACCGTGTTTGTGCCACAGTAGCCCTTCCATTGTTTTATACCAGACGGGATAGCTGTCATTCACATCCTGCATCAACAAATCCTAGCCACCCAACGCCACGTTGGTGGTTTGTGATTTTTTTAACTCGGACCACTTTCTATAGGTACGCACCACAACTGGCTACACGCTCCTCTCAAGCCTTGCCATTCCAGAGATCCTCTGATGCAACTGTTTGATCATAATGATTAGTCCTTTGGCAGAGTCACATAGATCTTTTCCCCTCTCCAATATGTCAGCTGCAAGAACCGAATGTCAGCTTACCGTCTAATACATCCCAGACCTTGACACACACCATTTTTATGAGACAGTCGATAATATTTACTTCACATGAGGGTAGGTAAAAAGTTTTGGCTTGTGCCCTAATTCTTTATGGCATTGATTCAACAAGGTGCTTGAAACATTCCAAGAGACTTTGGTCCATGTTGACATGATAGCATCACACAGCTGCTGCAGATCTGTCAGCTGCACCTTCATCATGCGAATCTCCCATCCCACCTGACCCCATTGGTGCTTTACTGGATTGAGATCTGGTGTCTGTGGAGGCCATTTCAATACAGTGCTTTCATTGCCATGTTCAAGAAACCTGCCTGAGATTACTGTATATGAGCTTTGTGACATAATGTGTTATCCTACTGGACGTAGCCATTAGAAGCTGGGTATGCTATGGTCATAAAGAGATGGACATGGTTAGCAACAATAGGTAGGCTGTAACATTTAAACAATACTTATTTGATACTAAGAGGCCCAAAGCGTTCTAAGAAAATATCCCCCACATTGCTGCACCACCACCAGCCTGAAATGTTGCTTTCATGTTGTTTATGCCAAATTCTGACCAGTCAGAAATCAAGACTCATTTGTCCAGGCAACGTTTTTCCAGTCTTTCATTGTCCAATGTTGGTGAGCTCATACCGACTGTAGTCTCAGATTTCAGTTCTTAGCAGACAGAAGTGGCACCCGGTGTGGTCTCTGCCTCAGGGTTTGATGTGATCAGAGATGCTCTTCTGTATACCTTGGTTGTAATGAATGGTAATTTGAGTCACAGTTGCCTTTCTATCAGCTTGAACCAATCTGGCTGTTCTTCTCTGACCTCGGCCACCAACACGGCATTTTCACCCAGAGAACCGCTGCTCACTGGATGATTTTTTCTTCTTCAGCCCATTTTCTGTAAACCTTAGAGATGGTTGTGTGTGGAAATTCCAAAAAATCAGCAGTTGTTGAAATACTCATTCCAGCCCATCTGGCACCAACAACCATGCCACAGTCATAGTCACCTAAATAACCTTTTGTCCTCGTTCTGGTGTTTTATGTCAACATTAAGTAAAGCTCCTGACCTGTGTCTGCATTTTTTATACATTGTTCTGCTAACATATGATTGGCTGGTTAGATATTCGCTTCAGCAAGCAGTTGAACTGGTGAATCTAGTAATGGTGTAATGATTCCAAAACCGATACTGAAACCACGATAGAAATTGCAGTAGAATCTCGTGTCATGAATTCAGAAGACAGAACTGCATCCCCCCCCCCCCCACCTCACTGCCAGTGCAGCCTGTTGAGTTTTCATTATGTAACTAATGTTACAAAATCATGAAATTATTAAATCATGAAAATCACAAATTATTATTCTATTTAAAGTTAGGGCAAGCTGTATATTTTGCAAGTATTACATATTACACCTATTATTGTCTTCCGGTGGTTTGTCATGTGACTACATGAGTCCAATCATGATCGAGCGATCATACCTCTGGTAAAAGCTAGGCTAGTTTCCTTAGTTCAAGATGGATGTTAACCCTTTTTAGTGTTCCAAATTGTTGGTAATAAAACCTATATATTTTTCTCTTATTCACCCCCCACCCCCAAAAAACAAACAAAACAAAGAAATACTGAGGTATAAATCATACCGTTGATTTGGGGAGACACTAACCCCAGTACCTAATAAAATGCGTGTGTTTTTAACAAAATGGTCAATCCTGGCCTTAATCCACACAACCCTGGAACCGCAGAATTGAGGTTTCTGCCTGTAGTGATAACAAAGGATTCTCACTTGAGTAGTGTTGCTTTAGAGGCTTGAGGTAGTGCAGTGGTTCACTGAAGGACATGGCTCCAGCCTCTGGAAAAGGCCAAGGCAACAGAGAACAGCCTCTATGTTGTCTGCATTATTGCAGACCAACCCCATTGATTTCCTTTTATATTTGTGTGCCTCAGAGGCTAACGGCAGGCGGGCAGCTGCAGAGGGCTACATTTCCGGACTGCTGATGCTCTATGAGGACTGGCACCGCGAGGACGCTCTGGAAAATTCTCATGTGCCCATCCGCAGGGCACTACTGCACTGCCTGCACCTAGCCACGGGCACCCGTGCCGGCAGGGCCGCCCTGCTGGAGGCGGGGGGCCTCGGCACGCTTCTCCGCACGGTGCAGGTGAGGCCTGACTGTGCTCGCCTTCCCCTACAGATTGATTCACCCAGGAAAGAGGCCATCTGACCTGCATTACATTTAGTAGATCTTAGGTGTCACTGCCTGCAGTGGGGCCACTCAATGGCACCACAGTGAAATGTGTGTTTTAGATAAAAGAAGAGGTGGCATTAGAGGTGATTACACTTAGGGTGAGGAATGAAGGAATGAATGAACGAGTACTTCATTATCCACATCATTTTGTTTTTTGTGTCTATGAATCGAATGCTTGTGCTAGCAGTCACATAAACGCCAAGGAGCAGGGACTGACCCTGTGCCTCCCTAATCTGCATAACCCGGCAGGCGTGAGGATTAGACAGCTAAGCTGAGGACCCAAGCCTCACCTCTGCCCTACAGCAAGCTGTGACTGGGGCTCTAGCATAAGCAATGAGTTCAGAGGGCCAGCAAGCACTCCTGTACTTATATGTATTACTGGTCACTTCAGGTTTTACCTTGAACTAATGTAATGGGCAGAGTAACGGACCCTGAATGCTGCTGGTTCAAGGGCCCTGCTGTTGTACTGTTGGGCGCCTTGACTCGTTCCAGGGAACTATCAAGCTGATTAACATTTTACTTTTAAATTTACTTATTTAGCCCATGTTTTTGGCCAAAACAACACAAAAATGTGGCAGATAGCACATTTACAAACATATAACTTTAAAGGAGTCAGATAGGCTGCAAGAGTGAGCATCCAATGAAAGCCCAGAAAAACAAGAGTATCAAACAGGGGATTTCAAGCACAGTAAGGGGAGCGTATGAGTGTGTACGGTAAAGCAGGAGCATCGAGCGCTGCATTCAGCCTGACCCGGCACTCCTTTGCTGCTTTAAGTCCTGCGTGAGCTCTGAGGGCGGAGCGTCCTGCCTGGTGGAGCCCACCGTTCAGCTCATGAGGAAGTGTTACCCCCAGACGCCTGTGCCCATCATCTCGGAGTGGAGCGCCTACAGTTACCCGTTACCAGGCGGCCACATCCTGGGTTCGGAGGCTGTGCCGGGAGACACCGGTGAGGCCACGCCCCCCCCCCCACCCCGTGTATGTTCCTGGAGTGTGACAGGCCCCCCTGTGGGCTCCTGGAGTGTGACAGGCCCCCCTGTGGGCTCCTGGAGTGTGATTGGCCCCTGTATGTTCCTGGAGTGTGACAGGCCCCTGTGGGCTCCTGGAGTGTGACAGGCCCCCCTGTGGGCTCCTGGAGTGTGACAGGCCCCTGTGGGCTCCTGGAGTGTGACAGGCCCCTGTATGTTCCTGGAGTGTGACAGGCCCCTGTGGGCTCCTGGAGTGTGACAGGGCCCTGTATGTTCCTGGAGTGTGACAGGCCCCTGTATGTTCCTGGAGTGTGACAGGCCCCCCTGTTGGCTCCTGGAGTGTGACAGGCCCCTGTATGTTCCTGGAGTGTGACAGGCCCCCCTGTTGGCTCCTGGAGTGTGACAGGCCCCTGTGTGCAATGACACTTTTACGGTAAGCCTGGCACACACACGCACACATACACACACACATGTCAGGTAGACATATCTTTATGGAGATAGGTCATTCAATTCTACAGTATGCAGAAAATGCTAATGCTAACTACGGACAACCTTAACCCCCACCCTGCCCTAACCAAAACCATAAGTAACCAAGCAAAATGCAAGAGTTTTTTGCATTTTTAGTTTTTTCATTGCAGTCACAGATTTTTATTAGAATTTTATTAAATTACGTTTTAAAATTTGGGTATTCATCACGTTGTGAGGACATTGTGTTCCCATAAAGAAAGGTATACCTGTTTGCGTGCACACACACACACACACACACACACACACACACACACACACACGTGCGCGCACTGTGGGCGATTCAGAGATACCCGCTAACTGATCTGCATGTCTTTGGGCTGTGGGAGGAAGCTGAATTACATAGAGGAAGCCCACGCAACATGGAGAGAGCACAGAAATCCGCACAGAGTGGGGGCGGGACATGAACCCCCCAACCCTGGGGGCTCAAAGTGGCAGTGCCACGCACTGGGCCACTGTGCTGTGCATTACAAATATATATCATTTGAATATACATTCTGTTTATCGCTAGGAATACAGGATCGCTTATCCCTAGGGCCAAAGCAAAATGTTCTGCAGGGTGAATGCCTTGTACATTTTTAAGTGACTTCCAGGCCCAGGTGCACGGTATGCATGTTTTGTGATACAGATGAATTTTCCCTATTATGACTGTTTGTTATGAATGCCTAAGGAATCTAAAGTGTAGCTGGAAGAAAGTAGCAAGTGGGAACATCAATGCGGCCTATCAGTGATACTGGCACGGTGATGTTGGACCTCGTGGTGGTACTGGGATGGTGGTGAAGGACCTCGCAGTGACAGCAGGAAGGTGATGCAGACCATGCGGTGAAAATGGGATAGCAATGTAGGACCTTGCGATTATACTGGGACTGGGATGTAAGACTTAACGGGGACACTGGGATGGCGATGTAAGACCTCATGATTATACTGGGACTAGGAAGTATCACGTCATGGTGATACTGGGTCTGGGATGTAGGACCTCGCAGTGATACTGGGACGGTGATGTGGGACCTGGTGGCGATACTGGAGCTGGGATGTAATACTTTGCAGTGATACTGCGACGTAGGGATGTAGGACCTCGCAATGATACTCGGACGGACGATGTAGGTGGTGATACTGGGATGGTGGTGAAGGATCTCGCGGTGATAATGGAACAGCAATGTAGGACCTTGTGATGATACTGGGAGTGGGATGTAGGACTTTGTGCTGATACTGGAACAGTGATTTAGGACCTCTTGATGATACTGGAATGGTGATGTAGGACCGACAGATCTTCTGTGGAGTCTGTGTTACCCTGGCAACCCAGGCGGGTGACACTGCACTGTGAGTCTGGCTGCCACACACCTGGCTCACCCCTCCCTCCGTTAGATGCCCCCCCCCCCCAGGTCCTCCTGCATCCGTCCTGAACAGCTGGCCAGTTTTCTCCCTTTTTCAGGAACGTAACTATAAACATTGGAACACTCCTGTGTGCCGTATATCCTCTGCATCTTTCGCACAGAGCACATTTTGTAAAGAGCACGTTTAATGGCATGTTGTTATCGTTTGTCCCCCCGTATATGAAAATGCCTGGCAGCTCAGGCTATTTAAAGCCATAATCGAACAGAGGTACTGCTTTGTATTCTGTTGGCACTAAATAACCCTCTGTGCCAATCGATACTGCAAACGCGGGAAATGTACAGCTGTCACGTTTAATGTTAAGGTGACTAAATAACGATTCCGGGATCCCCGTGAGTGCCACGGCCCCCGGGCTGGCTGCCAAAAGAGGCAGGAACAAGGCAGAAGTCGCCGCACCCCTTGCAGGGGCCCTTTGACCGGTGCCTTTAATCTTCAACAAGGGATTGGGCTCCTTAACACCTCTGCTAACTGTTAATAGCATCAGGTGTTGCATGGGCTCTGCGGTAATGGCTCTTGGGATTGGAGCCCCTGTCTGTGGCCCCCGCCTGACAGGAAACCTGCTACTCTTCGCTATACCTGGCTGTCTGACACCATCTCCTTTCCTTTATTGTTTAATTTCTTGTATCCCCCCCAACCGAAGTCTCCCCCCATAAATGTCATGTCATCCTCTGCTCAGAGTTCTGAGAGCTCCCTTGTTTCCATGGTTGGGGGGGGCATTTGGAGAAAGAGTCCAGCAGGGGCTCCCAACTCCTGTCACAGCAGGTGAGATGCACCGTATAGGTAGCCTGGGCTACTGTGTTGATCAGCCTGCTCTGATTCGCGGCTGCAGTTGGCGGTGGGCCAGTTTCTGCGGCTCTCCCCAAAAGCACAATCACAGGTTCAAAGAAGCCGTCCATTTTGCAGATTAAAGACTTTTTCGGCAGATTACACAGTGACAGAGTTTTTCAATGTCTGTCAATTCACATGGCAGGTGTGATTACATAATTACACACCAATTATTAACAAAAGTTAAACTCAAATTGTTACACTTTTTATAAAACTGGGTATTTGCGTAATTAGTCGGCACTCGTCAAATTGCAGGCTTATTCCTTTTGGAATTTACAGTCGTTGAATTCTAGGCTGCTGTGTCCCTTTGTCAGGGGGAATTTGACTGGCAGTTCGCTGAAATGACTGGTTTACTGAGGCTATATGTCGAGTCAGAGCCCTTGCTTTGACTCTTCACTGGCCTTCTGTGAGGTGAGGGCTCGATTTGTAAAGTCCACAATAAAACCATTTCAAAAACCACTGCTAATGAAACGCAACCCTCTGAAACAGCTGGTGTGTTTACAGAAGATGCACCAGCCTTTGTAGTTTCTTTTTCTGTTTCTGCTCTTCGGTTTTCCCACTTTAACCCGCCCAGCAAGGAATCAGTCTTCATGACCGACCACCAGCAAAGGGAGGGACCTCAGATGGTTATAAGAATGGCAGATATCCTTTTCTATGTACATGGAAAAAAAAATGAAGACTCCAGACTGAAAATTGATGTCTTAATAAAAAGTGCCCAGGGATCAAACGGAATGGCTGGGCCTGAGCATATGGAAATGCTGCATGTTTTTCCGCTCCATTTCGCTCCTTGGCAACCATAGCGACACCGACCATAACCTCATTTTGCTCAGGTGACCCAGGTTTAGATTAAGTGAGTGTCGATGAAAACCAGCAAAGTTGCGTACGGAGATTAAAGTAAGCGGGAAAGGGCGCAGAGCCCTGGCGAGCAGCAGTGAGCTCAGGGTTTGGCGTTCAGGAGCCATTCGAGGACCCCCACCTCCCACCCGGCTGTGCTGAAGCTCTGTCTGCTCTTGCTCTTTATGCCTGACAATCAGAATGAGACTCTGAATGAATGACTCATTTATGAAGAGCCAAGCTTTAGCAGGTGCCACTGCGGCTCAGTGGGTAGCGTCTCACCAGGGCCGTTCCTGAATGACATTTCTGCTCCCTGTTTGTGGAGTTTGCATGTTCTTCCCCTTTCAAGTGGGTTTCCTGCGGGCCATTTTTGGTTTGTCTCACTGCCCGAAAAGAAGGGACAGGTGGACCTGTTTCTCTAAACTTTCCACTGTACATGAGTCTGTGTGTCTGTGCGTGTGTGTGTGTGTCTGTGCATGTGTGTGTGTCCTGTGTGTGACAGAATGACATCCTGCCCTGTGCTCCCTCTGTCCTGTGCTGTGTCACTAGAGTCAGTGTGATGTTATGGAAAATGCATGATAAATGTTTCAATTAAGTATCACAGAACATTATTATTAGTCACGGGTTCTCTCCCTTGAAGATGAAATATTGGAGGAAGACAGTGAGGATGACTCGGAAAACTGTTCCAGCCATGACAACTATGTAAGTTATGGGAGATTTGGTTGTGGGCAGAGGGCGACCATTTTGCATGCTGTGGTGAACGATTTCCGTGTTAATCTCCACTAAACGTGGGAAACGTGACGGCATCTGACTCATGTTAGTTGGTTGCCGATAGTGAAGGGGGCGGAGCTTCCTCTCGTGGCCATCCACTCCTGGCCCTTCATAATTCACCGTGGCTTCACCCTCCCCCACATGCAGAGTGTGAAACCCACAGTGCATTTCACTTTCTGTCAAGAATGCCTCCATTTAAGGGCCTCACCCTTGCCCGACGACGCCCCCTGCTGGACGAGCACGGCTGTCTTTGGACCTGAGTGATGTGAGGTGGGCGGTGTGGACAGAAACAGCAGAGTGAAACAGAATGCTGGGGGGGGGGGGGGGGCTACAGTGGAGTTGCTTTGGCAGGAAGTGACCACACTGTCACTAATAGGACTGCCAATGAATCCAAACAGCAACCACAGAAAGTGTATTAAAAAGTTAGGTATTTCAGTTTATAAATCGAGCTTCAACACCATTTAGGGAGAACATGTGAACTCCACACACATGGAACCAGGCAGAAACTTGAAACCTGGTCCCAGAGGTGTGAGGCAACATATAAATTGATTAATTATTGTATAATCACAACTAGCATGTAGTAACACTGTCAGTTGCCAAAACACCAGTTTACAGGTTTATATAAAACCATATAAATCCTTACATATATGTTCTTGTATGTTAATTGAATGTAACACCAGCAGTACATTAACCCTACTGTTGTTTTTGTACGCTTGGATTAAAATGTCACCTTAAGTGATTAATTTAGGTCACACTTGTTTTCAGTATTAGTTTTAATGTCCGTGATGGGTTTAGAGAGGTAGCCTTTGTGAATGTGCACATTAGGGTAGTTAAGGTTATCGTTGTGTTTTATTTATGTTCCTGGATCATTGCTGAGATGTGACATGCCCTCTGCTAAAGCCTCTTTCCATTGGGGGGGCGGGGGGGGCTTTGTCTCGTGCATCCTGCCGTGTCGGGAGCTAGAGGGCGCTGTTGTTCTCACAGTGATGTACACGGAGGTGCCTCTTGCAGGGAAGCCGGCCACGCATCTATCACACTGGCTAGTTGATGCATTGAGCTGCCCACACCAGCCTTCTGTAATATTTTATTTTCTCTATTTTTCTATTTCCTTCTTCAGAAATTATTAAGGAGGGTGTTGGTGCTCATCCTCTCTGGGGAGCCATCCAACGGTCAGATAAACAGGACCGAAGCAGGAAATTCAGACTCATGTAGCAAACTTGTGAGTAGTGAAAGGGCTCCTGTCACCTCTATGCTGTCCCAGTGCGTCCTGCTGGTTAGTGTCGGCTAAACCCTCTGTCTCCCCCAGAAACTAGCTGTCTATTGTACTCACTCCCCCGATTCTGCTCGACTACCCCAACCTGCCGCTCAGCAGCTTGAGAGACCACATTATAATTGGTGGCTGAAACTCCAAGTCAGGTGTCTTGAATCATTGTTAATTAATAATAATCATTATTTTAATAAAGCAGCAAAAACAATTATGGCTGAGTAACATCCAGCAAACGCTCTGATCTTGTGGACCTTGGTCAGACAGCACAAGTAAATGTTCAGAGAAGATGCTGTGTTTTTGTATGCTTTGCTAAGTGGATTAAAAGAATAAAATATCAATTAAAAATTCAATTAAATTAAATATTGAAATATTTTTCAGTGTTGTGTGTCATGGTTACTAGTGATTTTGCCCTTATTTGTTTCTGATTAATTTCAGACAGTCTGTATCAGTGGCAAATTAAACCGGAGCCTCTAGGAATGCCTGCTGATATGAGCATGGATCCTACAGAAAGCCTGACCGAAATTCTTCCATTGATTTGCTGACTCTGTTTTGTGGTATTTCTGCTTACTGGGCCAGGACCTGGAGACAGACCTGGACAGGCTGCAAATACGGCCAGAACCCCACAGAGCCCAGGACCAGCTGGGTCAGTACATCAGGCTGTGTCCGGAGCTTCATCATGACTTCCAGGTGGGGGCCCCCCCCTCTGCATTGGGGGTGGGGCATGCTCAAGGTCGCCCCCTAGGGTTGGTGGTGATTTTAGTGGGGCAGGTTGCAGTGTCGGTTATTTATGCGCAAGGCCCCTTGAGTGTTAGCCACACTGTGGAGTTCAGGCTGTGTATCTACTTGCCTGTGGCCTTAAATAGGATGGAAAACTACTTCAGTGCCAGGATATGGAGTATATAGGTCGTAACCTTACAGATCGATGAGTTGGGTGACTGATACAGTGTTTCATTCCTATGTATGCTGACCTTCCTCTAAGTGTAATGATGAAGGATATTAGAAACACTGCATACACACGGTGTGACTCATTATGACGCATTAACAGCTGCCTGCAGTGGCAGTGATGACACTCATCTGAGTGAGTGGATGACTGTAGAAGCATATCGATGGATGACCATTGGTTGCTGGTGCAATTCCAGCCCGAATGAGAGCAGATTTTACAATTTACAAAAGCCACTGGTTCATCAGACAGACGGTGCGGCCTGGTCAGTTCATGCCTGGCTCTGTGAGTTACAATTCTGATCCTTTGATCAGAAGGTCACTGGTTCAAACCACACAGCTAGCAGAGTAATACAGCTGTTGGGTTCCTGTACACAGCCCTTACCCCTCCGCTCCAGGGGCCTGAACTACGAAGCAGGGTTACTGGCTTATCGGGGTAACTTGTCGGATTTAAGGTACCACAGTTAAAATAGACTTCATATTCATTCACTTACATTTTGTCCCGACTACCTTAAATCTGGCAAGTTATACTGTAAGCCAGTAACCCCGCTTCGTAGTACAAACCCCAGGGCTGCTGATTCTGTGTGTGTTTCCCATGCAACAGAAGTCAGTATTAATGATACAACATATTATGTTAGTTCAAGCTAACTAACACCTGAAGTGCGACTATTTTCCAAAACCGTAGTACTTAGTACCGCAGTAGTTTGAACCACCATACAGAAAATGTTAGGTCAAAGCGCTTGTCATTATATATGTTTGTATAACAAGATTATTTAATATTTTCACCTTACTTACATGGTGACTACCCTCCTTTAACTGCATTTTCTGCCATTGATGACATAGTCACCCGGGACTAAGTTTCTACCTACAGCTTGAAATCTGTAATTTGAGCTATAGAACTTAACTATAAACATGCAGTTTCTGTGTGGAGACCATCTGGGTCCTGGATCCCAACCACAGGGCTTTTTGAAAAGAAAATAATTGCGACTTTTTCGCATGTGATGAAAGGCTGGCTCTTGTTCGTGCCGCTAAGTCTGCTTTCGGTCCAGACTGAAAGCTTAGCCCATAAGGTCAGCCTGTTCACGGCCATCCGTCTGGTACCATTCTCCTTTAAGCAGAAATCAGGGCAAATTGGAGTAAATGTTTTTTTCTGTTGAAATCATCATATTTATACCCCCTTTTTTGTATCCTCATCTATTTTCTAACCACTTATCCAGTACAGTTATTGCAGGTCACACTCTGGGCAGGATGCATTTATTTGGTCCAGGTTTTTTGTTTTTGGTACAAGTGGCAGTCAGCAAGCATCACTGGAGCAAATGGGGTTAAGGGGAAAATGATTATTCTATTGGCTGTACAAATGTCTCGACCTTTAACCCCAACAATGTGGGCAATACAGAGACACCAGCCTGCCGAACTGATTGTGTTCGAGTAATACGGTACCATTCAGAGCTGGGGGGACGTTCGAGCCCCCAACTCCGGAACCTTCAGGCCACAGTGCTCCCTCTTATATGTTCCCTCTTTCTGCTGGTGCTGCTTTAAAATACAAAGGGAATAAAAATAAATATGCAAGGAAGTAGGATTTTAATTTTAGTAATGTAATTTATAGGATTGTTTTCCTGGTACGGGTAAAATGCCTGTTTAATCTGCTGTCTCCATTTATTTAATTATTCAAGACATGAAACGCAAAGTGCCTTATTCCTGTTAGCATCCGATAGGTTGTTTCGGTCTCTCTGGGACGTTGCAGCCTTTTATGTGGGAGCTGTTGTAAAAGGGTTTATTTGATGAAACGGTGATACCTTTTTAATCTTTCAAAGAAGGCTGTATTTAAACATGCAGCTGTTTTATTTGGCAAATCTCGCAAAGCACTAGACGAGAATTTGTACGTTTCACTTTGAGCGTCATCCAGTCAAATACACTCTAGTACTTGGTTGTTGTCTGTTGTGTATTAAGGCAATATCTTTAGTATAATGTATCTGAATTCTACTAGCAAAGCACAAAAGTATCCTTTTAATTGGTTGCTTCTACTCCTGATGAGAGCTGCCTAAAGTAGCTGTCTTCAATTCTCATTTAAAAAAAAAACTCGCCCTTGTCACATTTTGAAGGGGCACTGGGGGTGCCAGGCAGGCTGCCGTGGTGTCCTCCGAGAAGCCCCTTTAATTGTCCTCTTGATTGGGGCTCTCCAGTAGAGAACATGGGCTCCCCTCCTGCGTGACCTTCACACTTAATTAACAAAATGGTAATGGGGTCACTTTGCAGGGATGTGATGGATTTTAAAATAAAGGATATAATACAGCCAAGTATCAATGCAGACCTATTCTCTGACATGTTATACTATTTGCCCTGGATTTGCTAATTAAATAAGACCTTCAGATTAATTCCTTCTTACACCAATGCATTTTTTTCCTTTTTTTAACCTCTCAGGTGGTTGACTTTGGAGATAATATTAATGGCATAAAATATCTTTTTGCCAGGATCCATGGAAATAAAAATGCGATATTGCATTTGCCTGAGGTATAATGTTCACTATTCGCTGAAAGTAGAAAACATGCAAAAAACACGTAGAATGCTTAATACACTTTATACTGGCAAATGACTAATAATACACATTCACAGCAGTTTACTCAAAATCATACGTTCATGTGCTGAATGTTAATGACTCTGCTCTGCTCCGCACTGCCTACATTACTGTGTACATCATGCGATCAAGACCAGCGTTTGTCTAAAGATGCAGTGAAGATTTCCTTTATTTATGATTCAGGTAGGCTGTAACTGGGAGAGTTCTTCTTCACTGCATTCCAGTACAGCTCCTATTGATGCATTCACCTTCTTGTGTCAGATCTGAAACTGGGAGGCAAGAGTCCCAGGTGGGAATGTGGCCGAAGGTGCATGTGTTTCTTCATGGATGTTTTCCTTGTAAACGTTTTCAGTGACGTGCTTTTGTACCGTGAAGTCATTGATCACACATACAGGTACTGATCTGTAATGTGGAAACGAATGCTTTTAACCACTCTTAATGTGTTGGTCTTTTATATAGCCTGTTTTTTTTTTATTTGTAAACAATTCATTGACTTCAGGTATATGTTGTAGTGCCGGGCAGACCGAGGTGCCATGAGAGCAGCAAAGGATGGGGAGACTTGCTTGCCAGGAAGAACACATTCTTTTATTACAGTCCTTATAAGGCCTATAGTAGACACCCAACGAACACCGAACCCAATACAATAGCTGAAAAACAAAGAGGTCAGAAGCCAAACTGTAAGGTACTGTGTGACACGCAATGATCGGACAGGGTTCACATAAAACATGGGAATAAGACATGGCACAATTGGGAACACAAGTGTTAACCATAGCTATAACAAAAACAGAACAGGGGCTGTTTACAATGACATACAGGGCTATACAGTATATGCATGCTGGGATGCGCAGATCTCACCAGCGCTAGAATATTTTTTGAAGAATATAGAAAGAGAATTTACAGAAGAATTTAGAAAGATTCTGAAGGATCCTGTTGTTTGTTTGGTGTGTAAGTTCATAAAATGTACCCTCATCCTGTCAGGACTGGATGTCCTGCTGGCATGATTCCAGCAGTGTAGTGTAGGAGCTTACAAAGAACATTGGAACAACGCTAAGGGATCTAAAGGCTCCTTTCACCTCATGGATCAGTGACCATGAATCCATTAGGATGGCAACACTGGGGAGAAATGGGAAACCTGGAAGAGTGCCAATAACTTCACATTGAATGATCAAGTTGGCCAGAAACCTGCATGAATCTCAAGAGTTCTAGAATATTCTATAGCCAGAAAGGTCAAAAGTGCAGCTACCAAAGTCACAAGATGAATTTACCTTAATGATAAAATATTTACCAACTATAAGGAACCTAACAGGCATTTCCTTCTGCAAAAGGGCGTAATTCTTTTGCATATCAAAGACGGTGAAGCTACAGCACGTGAAAGGGAGCATGCAGGATATTTTCCCTATGAAATAGTTACAGCCCCCTGTGGACTGTAGGAGCTCATGAAGACAGAGCCCGCTAGGTGTGGCTCTTAGGGTTCGGCTCTTCTGTTAGCATTCCAGAGAGCACAAGCCGTTTCTGAATGTGTACAGTCAGCGCCCTTTCTGTTATGGAACATGATGTAATGCTGACCTAGCACTTTGTAGTGTAATCCAGGCTGTCCCCATATGTAAAATTAAGTTAATTGCAATCAATGAAGAATCAATTGTACAAATTTGTGTCTGTTTTAAACGGCGCTGCCTGGCCTGCAGTAGCAGTTTCGTGTCAGATTACAACCGCAGAGCGAAAGCAAGGCAGTCACTTAACCCAGTCTGTTTTAGGTTAATCTAATTACCTAGTTGGTTAACAAAAGATTTTATCTGTGGTGACTTCTGTGGTTTGGAAGTTATACATTTAGGGGCATGGATTTTGTTTTTATGCAACTGTCAGGAGACCTAGAAGAGAAAATGGTTTCTTAACTCCATCAGCCCCTTCTGATGGCTGGGTCATTGTTAGGTCAGAGTTTCTGAACCCAGTCCTCTGGGTCCCCCAAGACGGTCCATGTTTTTGCTCCCTCCAAGCTCCCTGCCAGACATTCCACATTTTTGCTCCAATATGGACTATCTGGGGGTCCCCAAGGATGAGATTGAGAAACACTGTGTTAGGTCATTAATTTATGTTCCTGCTCTGCTACCCTTCAGCATTTTGGCGGAGCAGAGATGGAGCTGCAGTTGGGGATGTACCCCCTAGCCACCGCTGACCATCTGCAGCTAGCAGAGTGTTATTATTAGGTACCAGTATTGACTCCTGGCGATCAAATGGACGGCATTCCTCCAGTACGTGTTCTGTCTTCCGTCCAGGTCCTCAGGCTTCCCAAAGGCATGTTCATTGTTGTACGATTGGGCCCATCCATCTTGTTGCTGGTCCTCTTTTACCCTCAACTTTATGGTTTTTCCAATTCACTGGGTATTTGCTTCAATCTGGTCATTTCTGCTTCAAGTGAAAAGTGTTTACAGTTCTAGCATTCAGAGAATTTATTTATTTGGATTTTTTGTGAAGGCCAGAAAGCGCTTAACACAACCAGGTGTTTCACTTCCTTTGCATCACAATCTTTCGGGAAAGGACAGATTGTCATAATACCTGTAAAATATAGCATAATATCAGCCTGCATTACTTCCTCAAGGACCTTCATAAAAGGCTCGTCTTCAGCTGAGGAGCTTTTGTGGAGACAATGAGCAGGACTACCTGCGTTAGCGATAAGACCTCTTGATTGCGAAGCATGGCTAGCTGGCCTATTTGTGCTGCATGCCCACTTGACCCCTTGAGCGTTGCTACTTGATTTTGTTATTCGTGTCGTCGTCTTAGGTGGGACATTCGCTCAGAAAAACAAATGTGGAATCTTCGCAAAGAAAGTTTTTACGAAATGACAGTCTCTGCATTCTTGTGGCTTTTGCGGCGTGTAGGAATCCTTGGATAAACGGGCACCACTGCCCGAAGCCCCACCCGTCGGCATCTAATTGCGCCTGGGAGGCAACTAAGCAGTTGCGCTGGTGTCTGCAGCATTCACACTAATTACATATCACAGGGATCACAGGGAGACTGCAGAGAGTTGCAGGCTGTCTGGAAGCTCACTGAGCACTTTCATGTCTGTAGGATTTGGACCCGGGCTTGGAGAAGGAGGAGAGCTCAGATGAGGAGGCCTCACTAATTGGGGAACGCATCCCTGAAGGTGGGAAACGAGATGCCCCCAGTCACCCCAAGGGGAAGGGAGGTCCGGATGGCCTGGCTTTTCCTTGGAAGAAGGAGACGCCCCCCGTCTGGAGAGGAGGGGTCCCCGGGGAGGATCCCCCGACAGCTTTCGACTTCCTGAGTTTCCGTCTGCGCAGCGAGCCAGAGAAGGTGACAGGGCTCCTGCAGAGACACAGGGCCAGTGTACCGGGCCAGAACCTGCGGCAACGCCTTAGTGCCTTCATCAGTCACTCCACACCGGCATTCCCCGACCTCTGGGGCCACCTCCCTCCACAGAGGGAGGAACCAACAGCAGAGCGGACACCCAGCGTGCAGAGGTAGCTGCCCCCTTGCTCATGGTTCTGACTACATACCATCTCTCTAAGCATCATGCACTTTGGAGTTCCCCTAGCATTCTCCAGGCTCTGTACTCCTCATTTCGTTTCCCCATTTCTATGACCTAATGCTGTCTGCACCTTGCACCCCCCCCCCCACCATCATCCACCATTCATCTGATAGGTTGGAGAATCAACACTGTTGAAAGGAGATCCCACAGAGTTCACTCCTCAGATGTTATCCTCTCTGTTCTTGTCTGCTGCAGTAGTTTGCAACTGGGCAGGCTGGGGAGTTTCTGTCATTATTCAGCATTGATCAGCCTTTGCTGCAGTCTGGGCTGTGCAGAGCTGCGGGTGAGATGAGCTGAGATGAGATTCAATGCAATGCAATTCAATTCACTTTCATATAGCGCCTTTCACAACAGAGTCGCCCCAAGACGCTTTACATGGGTGTGCTGTGATACAGCATCATTAATAGAATAATACAAAACAGGTAAAAAGAAAGACAAAGAAATAGAAAAGTAAGACATTACTGAAAACATAAAACAGTGGACTTGCTTGCTAAAAGCCGGATGGAAGCTGTGATTAAGGATCAAGACAAAGTCCGCCAATCCACGTTGGCCTGTGAAGGGTGACCAAAGTCCATCAACGAGTCTGTTCTTCACACTTGCTTGTATGGGGCGGCACTGAAGGCTGCACCCACCATGATACAGTTCGTAGGTCCCATTCGTGATGTCAGCCCTCCATGGGACCAAGCCAGGATTCCAGCTCAGATGGTGTCCAACCAGGGCACCATCCAGTCATGTGGGAAGGCAGACAGCAAGGATGGTCAGAACATGCACTGACACATTAATGGACAAGCATAGTAGATAAAAATGACATGTAAAGCAGCACCAGCAGCCATAGTTATTGTGTGTTAGGTTGCTGGGGAGCTAAACTGAAGTAATAGGTCTTCAGTAGAGATTTAAAGACTGAGACTGATTTGGCATCCTGGAAATAGGCTGGTAAACTATCCCACAATATAGGAGCCCTGTAGCAGAATGCATTCCGCTCACTGTCACACTGTCACTGTCACACAATGGGGAATGACAAGAACCTGCATTCTGTGACCTGAGTGGACGATGTGGCGTGTAAACCTGAAGTAGTTTTGGCAGGTGGGCAGGTGCTAGACCTTTAAGTGCCTTATATGTAAGTAGGAGAACTTTGAAGTCAGTCCTCAACCTAACAGGAAGCCAGATGAGCTGCGGGTTTATTAAATGAAACAGACCAAGGGGTAAAACACACACACGCACACACACACACACACAAAAACATGTGGGGTGAAAATATCAAACGGTGCCAACTAGGGAAAAGAGCAACAAAGGGAGCAGAACCAAACAGCAACAACATACCATAACTTAAACACAGAGAGTAACATCTAACAATGACCAACTGGGGAAATTAACAAAGGCAGACACTTTAATACACCGATAACAAAGACTAACAAGAGGCAGGTGTGAATCATAAAAAACAAGCAATCAACGAGGGCAGAGGGCAACAAGACATGGGTGAAATAACTAACACTAATGAATACAGAACTATGGCACTAACAAGACCTGAAACTAGGGAAATGCTACACTATGAGAAAATCAAGAAATAAGTCAAACGAACATAAGCAAGGCGGGATCAGAGAACCATAAACACGACAAATTAAACACAGGGATAAAAAATAGCAAAATAAGGATAAATCAATAATAACCAACAGTTGAGACTGGCCTCTAGGCAGCAACTTGAGACTGCTCGGCCTCATCTCAGTCTTGAGCCCATTTTGTCTTGATCTTGGTCATAAGTCTTGAAATATTACAAGACATATCATCTGAATCAACATGGCAATATATATGGCGCAGTGGTTAGTGATGCTGCCTCACAGCAAGAGGGTCCCGGATCCGGTCCTGGGTCCTTTCTGTATGGAGTTTGCATGCTCTCCCCGTTTTTGCTGGGGGCTCCGGTTTTCTCCCATGGTCCAAAAGCGTGCAATTGTGAGTGTGTGCGCCCTGTGGTGTGTTGGCGGCTGCCCAGGATTGGTTCCCGACCTGCGCCCATTGTTCCCGGGATAGGCTCCGGTCCTCCCTGCAACCTCTGTTGGGATTAATTGGTTATGCTGATGGATATGGCTGTATACTGCTTTCCCCTCACTAAGCAGAAATTAATTTTCTTGCACTGTCCTCTTTTAGCAGCGCTATTTAAAAATGTACTACATCTCCCAGCTGCCTCGGCGATATAACACTACTGGATAGTTTCAGAGGGTGCAAGGGCTGCTGGGAAGAGATATTGAGCAAGCCCTTTAAAAATGAACATGAAACACGCAGGGAAAATCACCAT
Source organism: Brienomyrus brachyistius (assembly GCF_023856365.1). Taxonomy (NCBI): domain Eukaryota; kingdom Metazoa; phylum Chordata; class Actinopteri; order Osteoglossiformes; family Mormyridae; genus Brienomyrus; species Brienomyrus brachyistius. The sequence goes on from NC_064545.1 coordinate 12,060,856, forward strand.
CATCTGTCTGTTCATACACCTATCACACTCAATTGCATTACAACTTGATCACCTTGTGTTACAGTTTCCGTCTATATGTATGCGGTGTCTTGCTTGTCTGTGTGAGTTCGCCTTCATTGAACGCGTCTGGGGAGCATCCCAATCAGGGCCGTAGCCAGATATGTCACCGAGGTCCGACCTCAGTATTTTTTTTAAGAGCTAAACATAAAATTTGAAACGAAATATTCACCTGAATAATAATTTAAAAAAAATCAGCAGTTTAAAATGTCTCCGGACCAAATGCATTCTTTATTCAGGTCGAATATGTTATTAATAGTGTCTCGTGTGAGTGACAGCGAGAGCATTCAGTACCCGAATGACAGAGGATACGGAACTTGTGAACCGTACACGCGCGCTTAACTGAAAGCAGGTCGAATTCACGTTGTGTGCGTGTGACCATGCAGCATTGTGAGAGAGAGCACATGTCATTCGGAAAGACAAAACAATGATCACTATCGTAAGAAACATTCCAAAGCTGCGACCTGCTGTAGTGTTTTGAGTAAAAATAATTATGTTAAACATGTTAAATATAAGCGTAGGCTAGGCTACTCAGGGTTGGCTTTCATATTACGGCTAACGTTCTAGATCTGGCTAACTAACATTTCAAATAACATCATTAGTAAATAAATATCCAGCAAACAAACTAGCACTGGGCCAGTGTGGGCCCAGTGTTGGCAGAAATATTGTCCCCAAGAGGGCAGCCCACATTGGCCCGATTGGGATTTGCACATCGGCGTGACACTGGCCCCAAAACGCTGGCCCAAGGTGGGCAAACATATAGTTTGCTCAAATTTGGGCTACCAGGAACTGGGCCAGTGTGGGTGTGGTGCGGACAAAATATTGGCCCCGAATGGGCAGCCCACAAGGCTGCACATTGGCATGAGATTGGCCCCAAAACATTGGTCCCTTGTGAGTAAACATGCAGCCCAAATTTAATCATGCAGTACTTAAAGGTCAATATATTTCATTATTTTTTTTGTTTTTAGCAGTTTCAAGGATTTGATACAAAAATATTTGATACATAATACATAAATGCAACACAAGATTTCCCATAAATCTTTTATTTTCAAAAACACGATACTTTAAAGGAACTACCAGAAAAATAAATACAATTGCAAAGATGAAAACAGCATAAAATAAGCATGAATAAAATGCATCCATAACATATGTTGTGGGCACGTACCCAAACATGTTTTTCAATGAAAAACGAACATACTGATATTAATAACACACAAGATAATCAAAACTGGAATTACAAATCTTTTGCAGCCTGTTCACTTCTCTCCAAAGCACGGATGAGCCTTTGCCGTCTTCCTCCAGATCAGTCTCTGGCGTTAAGAAGCCAGAGTTTAGCTGCATTTTCAGCTGCAGCATCCTGCGTGCCTGGCACTGACTGTGCTCTCTTTACTGCATCTACAAAACACATACATATATATATATATATATATATATATACAGTATTTATGTGTGTGTGTGTGTGTGTGTGTGTGTGTGTGTGTGTGTGTGTGCGTATATATATATATATATATATATATATATATATATATATATGTATGCATGTATGTATGTATGGGGCGCCGTTTGTAATTTTTGTACTTGCCACTTTTTCACTGCAATTTCCTGACATTTACCTAGAAGTCAATGGTCTTGTGGATCATCAGGGGTTTTTTTGCTGTGTAGATTATGTTCAAAATTGTCCATCATATGTAAATATAAATTGTATGTCTAAATATAAATATTAAATGTAAATATTCAATGTAAATATAATTGTTAAATGTAAATATAACTGTTAAATATAAAACTTAAATGTAAATATAAATGTTAAATGTTCAATATAAATGTTAAATGTTCAATATAAATGTTAAATGTAAATGTTAAATATAAATTTAAATGTCAAATATGAATGTTAAATGTAAAACTTAAATGTAAAACCTAAATGTTAAATATAAATGGTAAATGTTAAATTAGAATGTTAAATGTTGACTCTAAATGTTGAGAACGTAAGCAAATTAGCCACGCCCATCTGCATAGAAATGGGCGGTACCTACAAGAGCGCGCTAAGTGGTTGCAGGTTAGGGCTGATGCAGGACAACATGGCAAATTCCGCTCACTTAGAGGCCATAGAACGTGCAGTTTTGGCAGGTGTTCGCGTTGCGTTACATGGTATCGCTACACAGTCGGCAGCAACATCATGTACTGTACACCTTCCACTGTGACATCGGGAAGTTATGAATGTATTTTGGGGCGGGAGGGGGTTTTGTTCGGAAATGGCGTGTCAGTATTGACCAATATGCGAACGAGCGACACGTAGCAGAGACCGATAACCGCTATGGATTATGCTCCTCATAGTTCCTGCGATTGGACCTGCCGTTTTGCAATTGATTTCTTGCCATTTCCAAACAAAACGTTCAGCAGCAGCATCTTACGAACTGCCGCCACCAACGAAAGTATGGTGGGAAATATTTAAGGCCAATTTAATCGATTTTTGTCTGGTGTTCCTGCAGCATTTCGAGGCATTAAGGCTCTTGCTCAAGGGTCCAACATTGTGACTATTTTACCAGGGACAGGGCTCGAACCCGCAATTTTCATATCATAGGCCAAGTGGCCTAACCCATTGAGCCATGTACTGCCCCCAAAATAATCAACAAACAAACAAACAAATGACTGAAAGTGATTAATTGTCACTGTTGACATGACAGCATACAGTGCACAACAATGAAATGTGTCCTCTGCATTAACCTATATGTGACAATGTGACATAGCAGGGGGCAGCTATTATTTAGTGCCCAGGGAGCAGTACTTGGGGGCAGTACCTTGCTCAAGGTACCTCAGTGGTACATTGCTGGTCCTGTCCTCGAACTGGCAATCTTTCACAAGCACGCTTCCCTAACCATTAGGCCACCACTGCCTAAAATATTAATGATACTAATAAATTGGAGGTGTGTGTATCTGTTTTTAAGATGAACAGCTGTCTGGGCATGTGTTATAGTGTGTGGACTCACTGCAGATGCTCCATTTACATTTCCATGCTCCTAAGCAAACAATCTTGATTTGCTTGCGGTCATGTTCTGTGCCCTTTTTTTGAAGAGCACCATCTAGAGGGGTCATAAAAGTACAGCAATTGGTTCAAGAAACATCCATCACTAATTGACGGCTTTTGTTACAGTAGTACAGTATCATAAAACTAAAAAGCTAATTTTTGTACAATGGTGGATGCTTATGCACAAACACTACGCGTATTTTTTAAGACAACAGGCTCATGTTCCGCCTTCTGTTGTTTTCTTTCTTCCAGAAAAAAGGTGTTTGAAGACATCCAGCGCATTCTGCGTCCTGAAGACATTATTAACAAGGTTGTGTTTGACTTGGAGGGTGTCAGGTACACACATCACAGCCTGCCGCACTCTGAGGCATGCAGCCTCGCCCTGGAAAATGGGACCACTGGAAAGTTACAGTACTGTCCAAAAAGTCATTGGGAGGTATCTGCACTGATATACTGTAATTTCAAACCCTAATCCTTTTCGACGCTTCTGCTTATAATGTTGAGCTTTTGTGCCGGTAAAGCAAAACCTTTTATGGTCGTGTCCACCACCCTCGGGGAGAAGATGCCCCCTGAGGCTTCAGGCAGCTCAGATAGCCTCGCTATCCTTCAGGAAGCAGGTGCCTTTCTGAATGTCATATACAGACAGGAACACCAGAGTCTGTATTTCCTGCTGGGGCTTTGGTCTCCAGACAACTTATGGATACTGTGCTCAGTTTACTTAAGCGACATCAGTGGCCGGTCAACGTCACGTCACTGTCAGCTGCCTTTCTGCTGATTGCATTCTCTTGTGAAGTGCGGATGTTCTTTGTAGTTTAACATTGGTCCTGATAAGAAGCAAATAGGAAAATGAATAATAATAATGAGGGATTATATCTTATGTAACAGGCAGCACACGGCACACTGTGGGAGTGTTTGTGTTGGATACCTTGCATTTCCTGGCTAAGGTCTCCTCCCCTGCTGCTCGGCCTATAATGGAGGATCTTCTTTCTCACACCTGGACTTGTTTGTTTTCTGTTGTCTGTACTAACTGCAGCAGCAGCTTTCTTAACAAAAGCAAAGTGCTTTGGGTTTTCCAGGCATCCCTCTGGGGGCGGCTGAGAAATAGCGCTTCCATTCCACGCCCCCACCTCCGTAATTAACGGCAACGTTGCGAAATGTACATTTGTTTTCCCCTCACAACCGGTCACAGTGGATATGGACTGGAAATTATTATTTTTTTTGCTTCTTTCTCACTTACTGTATGTTTTGCGCCCGAAAGGGATTTTGGAAGCAGGGAAACAGAAGCAAAAGCTACGAACCTAAAACTGACGCGTTGGACCTAGTTGCCCACTGCATACTGTTGAAATGCACCTGGAAGCAGCATTTCTCAATCTGGTCCCCGGGGACCCATTGCCAGTCTACATTTTTGCTTCCTCTGAGTTCCCTGTCAAACAGTCCACAATTTACCAGGAGCTGTGGAGGAACGAAAATGGGGACCATCTGTAGGTCCCCAAGAACCGCGTTGGGAAGCATTGCAATAGAGAACAGGCAGGAAGTAGTTGGTCAGTGGGGGTGTCTGACTTCCCAGTCATCAACATCCACTTTCCCTCCTCCCTGTTCAGCTCCAGTTCCCCCAATGACAGTGACTGCCTGCAGTTCGACTCCAGGTTTGAAAGTGGGAACCTCCGTAAGGTCGTCCAAGTGCGCAGGTACAGTCACGTCTCCTCAGATAGTCCTGATCTCACGCAAAAGATTCCAGACTTGGCATCATTCTGGACATTTCAGGCCTTCGTGCTGGGAGGTGAATCTGTGGGTGGTTTCGCATAAGACATGGATCATCAGACTATGGCCTAGAATAATTTATTACATTTGTACTATGTGTCACCGTCTGTCGTGTGTTGATGCTAGGAGAGTTCATAAAGATATATCCAGACACCTCTCTGATCAAGAAATACAACTGGCTGGGCTCCTGCTTTCAAACTCAGCTTTTCTGAGATCTTGAAGGTTGATTATAATAATAAACCAACAAAAATTCATATAAGACCTCAGCCACGTTCCCAAAATACCCTGAAAGCGAAGGTACCAAACAGACATCAGAATAAGCTTACAAAGGACCTTCTAAAACGATGGGACATTAGTTAAAATTTCATGAAACAATATTAGTGTGAGGTGTACCTTCCGAAAATGCCTTCAGCAGCAGAGATGGGTATGGAATTAGTATTCGCTTCGTTTCTTCTCTGAGGCATGAGTATGACCTGATCCTGAACGCGGACGCAAACTCCTCCGAGCACCACCAGTGGTTCTACTTTGAGGTCAGCGGAATGCAGTCTCACGTCAGCTACCGATTCAACATCATCAACTGTGAAAAGGCCAATAGCCAGTTCAACTACGGTAAGAGGGCGACACTGAGGGTCTTGGTGCTGAGGGCCACTGCTGAGTTTTCTGTCTGTCGTAACATCTTTAGAGTTTCCCCCTGCTGGGTAGAAACACCTGCACTTTCACTTCCTTCCATTGTGCAGCATTGCGGTTAGCCTGAATACTACTTACTGCGTAAATATTGCAAACATACACAATATACCACACCACACCTGCTTACATCAAAGAAGGTCAAAAACTAATAGTTATAATGAACTTTATGACAACCAGGTGTTGCCAATTTGTCTCTAAACGCACCAGGAATATGAAGGGAGCACATTTTTACATGGCTCCCCTTTGGTCCAGGGATGCAGCCTGTCCTGTACTCTGTGCAAGAAGCTCTGGAGGGCCGTCCAGGCTGGGTGCGTGCGGGAAGTGAGATCTGCTACTACAGGTTGGACTGCTCTCCTAATCCAAAGCATCCCCCAGAGCATCCTCCAAGAGAATGGAGACCGATTGTCGATTTGTGCACACAGGAACCATTTCCTCCGACGAAGAGGTCGGAAGGGCTCGGCCTACTACACGTTGACCTTCAGCATCACCTTCCAGCATGAAGAGGATGTCTGCTACCTGGCCTATCACTACCCCTATACCTACTCTATGCTACAGGTGTCTACAAAGTCTCACGTCACCCCCACCCACCCACACACATACACACACAGGTGACAGAGTTTTGGGAGTAAGAATTTGCTGCTTTGAGTTTCCAGATGACCTGTGCTACCGGCTCTTAAATTGTGTTACCTATGTTATTCCATTAAAAAATACATGCATCTCATCACAGTGAAGCATGGCAGACATTGCACTGAGGTCCAGAACCATCAGCAAGGCTGCACGCTGCATTTCAGGCCCACTTGCAGATCCTGCGGCAATCAGTGGACCACAGGAAAGTGTTCTTCTGGGAGCAGAGCCTATGCAGCTCCCTGGGGGGGAATTCCTGTCCCCTGGTGACCATCACCGCCTACCCTGCCTCGCACAGCTGGACTCATCTGCACCAGCTCCGTGAGTCAGTCAGCACCGGCTGCCCTCTTTACATGGCCTCTGTTAGACCCATCTTCCATGTCCAGATGGAGACCTTCTGGGCCTGCTGGGACTGTTAGCTGTGAGGGACCCTACCAGACTGATATTTTTAATTCCTTGGAGCCTCCAAGTCTTCAGTAGATGGTGCTATTAATGGTAATCATCTTGGGAGGAGTAGCTGTGGATCCCCATCCGGTGGGTGATGGATGCTTCAGGTCTGGGGGAGGTGGGAAGAACAAGCTGCCCCCACTGTTCCAGCTGAAGGTGGCATGCTGTGATTATGTTGTGTGGGGAGGCCGTCCCACTGTCTCCTTGGCAACAGGCTGATTAATATATGGGTTGCCTGAACATATGGCTTACCACAAGAATGAGGCAAGCCCATTATTATATCAAATCACGGACCTTTGCCCCAGATCTTCATTTTCACGAGGGATTACAGAGCAGCCACTTGACATGAGACTGGGGGGCGGGCTATAAACATGCCTGACCTTTGCATGACTCCTGCAAAGGGGCGTGGCCACTGTCCACTGTGTCTCTATAGGTTGGGACATTTATCAATTCAGTGGATGTATAACCGTAGCGTGTTAACTACAGTACCACACTGCCGGGTGCGTGCGGGAAGTGAGATCTGCTATTACAGGTTAGACTGTTCTCCTCATCTAAACCATCCCCAAGAGCATCCTCCAAGACAATGGAGATCGACTGTCTATTTGTGCACACAGGAATCATTTATTCAACTGTACAGTAGCTAGATACAATTATTCACCCTTACTATTTAAATGACCTGATATTGTGCTCTTAGATTGCTCTGAGAATATGTAATCTAATCAGACATGTGCTTCATTTTACAGTTTTTGTTCTAAATTTTCCGGTTGAGCCCATTTGACATTTTTTTTTATGCTGTCCAATTCCTGAAATCATAATTAAATGCCTGTTTCAGTTCAGATTACTGGAGCATCATTTAAGACATCCGGGCAGTTGCATATATTTTTTTTTCTTTTCTGAGAGGGTTTTTTCTCAGCAGTCAAACCTGTTTAATTTCCACAGAGTTCAGCACCTGTCTGTTGGACTTTGGCAAAATCAATGGACTTTCTAGTGCGAGTGAAACCATCTGCAGTTTATGAGGAATATTCAGGACCAGGTTACCAGAAAGCGCAGGAGAAGCACATATTTATGAAAACTATACTAGGTGATATTAACTTTAGGATCATCCTTGTACATGAAGGTACTGTTTATGCACAGTAACTCTCCTAGTGAGGAGGTTGCTGGTTCAAGTCCCAGGAGAGGCATGGTTGTGAGGTATGGAACCAGAAGTATTTCAGAGAAACAAGCAGCGGGAATAATGTGCAAATTGCTAAGCACTGGAGGCAGGGGGCAGCCGCAACAAGGCCACTTGAGGTTTTGTGACTGCTGGAGGTGGCAGTGGAGCTGGAAGTTCTGTAATGTGACTGAGAGCCTGATTTGGTTTCTTGATTTACCCGTCTTTTCTCCTGCCTCCCCTTCCTGTCGGGAGTCAGGAATCCATCAGACTCCCACGGCATTTGGTCCTTCCCCATAAGAGACATCGACATCACCCGCTGATACCTGTCAGCTGTGAACACAGAAAGTTAAGCAAGAAACCCTGCTTTGTGAAATAGGTCCTCTGTCTCTGTGATCACATCACATTATTATAATTATTATTATTTTTTTATTATTATTGTTATGTGATCACAGACACTCTATATGTATTGTCACATGGTGATGTACTGAATAATGATATCCTAATTAGCAGCTGTGAGTATTAGATGGCCAATTGCTTTCTGTCTTTAACCTCATTTGACAGCATGTATAAATAACCTTTCGGAATATATTTATTTGGGAATTGCTTGGACATTTGAGTGGGTAACCAGACTACATTTTTGGTTTAGGCCGCATAAATTCCTTATTTACTCTGGAAAATGTAATAGGCTGTAATCTGATTTAATGTCACCTAATCCTTTATGTGGAGTAGCATTTGACTTCTGCTTGAAAAGGCCCCAAATTGCGCTTTGAAAATATTTCATTAGTCTGTAATTAATCATGCGCTCAGCTAATCCAGTTGGTATGTTTAAAATGGAGCTGACTGTTCTTGCAGTGATTGGCCAGTGACTGTTTGGCGATTGCAGTGATTGTGAATTATCGGTTCACTGCCAGATTCACTAACATCTCGCTGTCTAGTCATGATGCGTAGTGACTTAGCACGGTCCCGCTTGCTCGCGGATTGCCTGGTCTCTCCTTTAGTACATGCTGAAAAAAGCAGCCTGTTTAGCAACGCAAACTTTAATCGCTCGGGAGAAGCTGTCTGCCGCCTGCTGCCAAGCAGGAGCTTAACAGTGAAACAGTCCGCTCCAAACTGCTACATTCTCCCATGCCCTCACAGACACAGGGCTTATTTATCAAACCTCCTCATACAGACGCAATAAGCCAACTCGCTCCTTCTTCCTGACCTGATAATGTACTAAGGTCACATTTCCATGCAGGTTATTTCAGAGTTTAATGAGTTTGACACTTCGTTTAATACGTTTAGCACAGGGGATCCTGTTTGTTCAAACCTGACCCCTCCTGGCCAGTTGTTGCAATTAATTAACATGAGCACGCAGATGTTTAAGTACACAGAGATGTAGTTAAGGTTGGGGTACTCTTTCTGGCCTGACTGATACTGGTCTATCCAGGGCAGCAATATTATTACACTCTGAATAAAGTCAAATGTGTGTGTTTGACTTCCCCTGTCCCTCAGCCCAGGGCAGCCCAGGTGTTTAATGTCTCCTTCGCTAACTCCCAAAGACTACTTCCCACCCTCTCCAAGCTTCCGTGTGACGTGCTTCACTGTCTCTATCATCCCATCCAGGGTGGAAATTGATACAGTATGAGATCCTTATTTTGCACGGCTGTTTTCCTGCTTCACTATACTGCCTCTTTCATTAGTACTGCCCAGTTCACCCGAGACAACATCCTCAGCCATTTCTGATCTGAGACTCATTAAGCTGGGATAATGGCTTCTGAATTTGCATCTCCCTGTACCAGACCGTGTCACGTCTGGGGAAAACTATGACCCACTTTTCAAATTAATATCACAAAGGCCACTTTCCTTTAGAGCTCCTACTTTCTTTTGCCCGTTCCTTACATTTAAGTAATAAATAAACTTAAATGAAAGTTCAAGTTCAATTCTTATTGTGTAATGATTAGACAGACCCCCTTGTTCTGAACCTCTGAAATATATCAGATTCCAGTGCATTTAATTTTTGTGTTTAACAGAGCAGCATTGAGTGAATAACACACACATACACACACACAAAATAAAGCAAAGATCGTGGACATAATAAAGGAATTCACATGTGTATGCGACTCGCAGTAAATTTGAGAAACACACTCCAAGATTAAGGGCTGCAACACAGGCAGGAAGCTACGTTGTGCACTTACAGTGTGAAGGAGAGCACTTGTACTTGTTGCACGTGTCTTTGCAAATTTCCACTCCGCTCGCTCCTGGCTAAACTGTCACGCCGAACGGGATTAAGAATGATAATTAAGAAACCAGGAAATGAGCCCACGTAATTGCCGCAGAACGTTCGGGTTTAATAAATCGGAAGTGTTGTGTTTTTTGTAAGCTATGTGGGGAAAATTCCTAATTAGAAATGGACATGTTTGTGATTATCCGTTGTTTGCGTGTACGGTGTGCTGGAGTGGCAGAGAGTGCCGCTGACTGCTCACGGCCACCTTTGAAGTTAACTCGCATGGCTTATTAGTGTCATTCACGGTGTCATTCGTATTCGGCTGACTGACGTTGACGGCGGGGCCGTCACTTCAAAGACCCATGTGACTTGGTTGCCAAGTTTACCAATGATGCTGGGAGTCTGTACTGAAGCCACGAGAGCTGAAGACGCCGGAATAAAAGTTTCAAAATAAAAGAGAAACCTCAAACTTACTCGCAGTCTCACTCTACCGATACGCAGCACCCGGAAACATGCGGTATGTTTTAAAATTTCACCTTAGCAGGTGGCATGACGTTATGTAAATTGCCTCAAGCAAGAGAGTACAATATTCTGTTGCCTTTCCCATAGAGAGTGCATGGAAAGTTCTTGAATGTATTGGTACCTGAGCAATAGTTGCAGTATATATACAGCTACCAGGTAAATGTGTGTTTGTTTTGCAGTATATTTTATAAATTCACCTATAGCAGGTTCCATGCTATAATGTAAACTGACATGAAGCTGCAGTGTATGATATTCTATCTGTTTTGGATTCTGAGTTATAGTGTCAGTGTAGACCTTCTACAGCAGTGCTTCTCAACCCAGTCCTTGGGGACCCCAAGTCCACATTTTTGCTCCTTTCCAGGTCCCAAATTACCTGTACCCTTTATTGGCTCTTCTTCATTGGCTGGGAGCTGGAAAGAAGCAAAAACGTGGACTGTCTGGAGGTCCCTGAGGACTGGGTTGAGAAACACTGCTCTACAGCTTTACCTACAGCAGGTGTCTGGACTTTGATCAAAAATTCTGTTGGTAATAAATTCCTGGGAGGGGACTCTGTGCTCACCTAATCACGGTATAGCGGGGGCCTGTGAAACAGTCTGCTGTTGGAAACGCTCTGGATCTTGTTTGTGGAGACAGTCTCTTGGGACAGGGGATGTGGTTTGATTTCCTAGAAATCTCCGAGAGTGTGGGGTGGGATGGGGGGGGGGGGGGGGGGGGGAGGGGTACAGGGAACATATACACAGGCAATAATGCAGTATCAGCGGTGGCAAACAACTGGAGAAGTGTTTTTAATCTTTCTGTAGACAGTTTCATCAGTCTTTTTTTCTATCTCTTCATCACAAGCCAATTTCACTGGTTAAAAAAAAACCTGTGAAATACTTCACTTTCCAGGTGCCTCTTCAAGGCATTTTGTCTAAAATTGGTCTGAGTGGGGGGAAAAGGCATTATCTGCAAATAGTGTATTTCAGTATATTTCACCAGCGTTTAAATCTGACTATTCCATTTGATATTCACATCTTTGGACTTGAATACTCATGGAAGAAAAGCAGTGTGGCATGGAAAGTGTATTTAATGATATGTATGCATATTTCACTGAATTAGTGAATTTCGAATAATATTAGGTGATCTCTATTTATAATATTTTACATAAGTGCCTCAAAGGAGAGATACATAGGCTGTTTGCTTTTTAACTCAAAACCAAATTTCCTGAAATGTGACTCAAAGACTACAGATGGAGTTGGGTCTGTTGATTTACTGGCGAGCAGCTGTTGCTGAGGCGACGGGCATTTTGGGTGTCGGGGGAGAATGGCTGCTTTGGATCCGGGTGCCTTGTCACCCCCTGCGGGCTGAAAGGATGCGATGGCACAGATAGTGGGCCTCCGGTTGGCGTGATTCATTAAGAGATTGTTAAGACAGTTGGGATTCCTCGGGGCGGAGACTCACAGAGATGTTCTGAACAAACCAGCGACAGCCATCTGGTGACGATAATAAGTGAAACATGTGACATTCTGTGCCGCTGCTAGTTCATCATAGAAATATTACAAGGCATAGAATGCTCACGCCTGAGTTTTTTCATATGTTGTCTTGAGCTCAAAAGATTAACTCTGTAAGTAAGGATGAGACCCCGATGATCATTGTTATTCTGAAACATTAATCAATTAGGCTTATATCCTGGTTAATATTTAGAGCTTAGTTAGATCTCTGGCAGTGGGGGTGGGGGCACACTGCGGGTAGGGGGTGTTGGATTACGCTGATCGCTATTGGCTGTGAGGGGCTTCGTTCGGGGAGTGTGCTGGCATCTCAATTAGAGGAGTGCTTTTAATGAACGCACTTTGGAAAAGAGCAAACCAGCCTCCTGGGATATCAGACGCTTGGCGGTGTGAGCAGTCAGGGGACAGATGATCATAGTACATGCATATTCAGACCTTAAATGACTGTGCAAAGCTGTGTCAGGATCTTTCACAGCACTGGATAGTTTGTAAAAGTTAGCCAGCAGGTGGCGCAGTGGGTGAATGTTGTAACCCGAAGGTTGCTGGTCCCAGGAAATGCCTTGCAGCAGTAACCTTCAACAATTGTCTTTAACGTGACTTTCTCCAGGATGTTATAAATGGGGCTAAAAATATAAGTTCCTTCAAAAAAAAAAAAAAAAAAGAGAAAAGCTGAATGTAAACATATTTGCCATTGTTTAGGAATTATTAAAGGCTTTAAGATTTTTATGACCAGTCTTCCTGGGATAAATTTCTAGTCCCCCATGACCCCGGATTAGTGGTTGAAGACAGATGGAAGGGAAGCGGAGTCACTGATAGGTCTACAGAAAAGCAGAGCATTACCTAGTAATCCAACACAAATGTCAGTGCGATTCCGGGTCATCTTGCTCAGATGCAGTGTTGGGCTTTGGAATGACTGAATGTAATGAATCACCTGGGGCATCATTTGTCAAAGTTGTGTACGCACAAAGGTTTCTCCAAATGTGCGTATGCAACTTTTTATGAAAAATCCCAGATCCATCAAATAAAAGTTAATGGGAATACATGTGTATATTTAAAACTCAGGAGGTGGTGTATGTAACATTTTGGACAAATTAGGAAAAGGCGACACCCATCGTAAAGTAGAGAGCTGCAGGTAAACCAGCAAAATGATTTTGCACGTGCCAGCAATTCATATAATCATCCCTTGCCTTCATGTGAAATCTAACAAATCTAAAAATGTAAACTGGGGTGAATTGTTATTATTATTGCCATGGAATTTTATTGATTTCACGCCACGGGATTCCAGACCACCCTAAGCTGCAGCTCGATGCTGACTTTTGTAAATGCATTGTCAGATCTGCAACATCATGCTGTGGACACTCACTCTGGTAGTGAGTTGGATCAGATGTTGGGGAAAATGCCAGATAGAATTGTTAGATCAAAACATATGGTGAGGGTGTGCTGGCAGTATCTTGCAGAGGCACCTGTTTTGGAGATCATCTCTTGCATCCTGAGAGGAGCTGGTGACATTGAGCTTCCATTGCCGAGGCAGCTGTGTGTTGCTGTGGCCATATGGTTGTTGATGCCTCTCATGGTGGCAGTCCCTGAACTCGGTGGTGGACACAATCTCTAAAGTGAGCTTTTCTGCTGAAGAAGGATTTCTTAGTTAGCTTGTGTGACTCCTAGAGTACCTGATGGGTACCAGCAGGTCAAGTGGAATGCAGCTTTGGAAGTTGCCGAAGCAAAAACTTGGATGTGGGAGGAGTTTGGCCTGGCCGGGGAACATGACATTTGATCACCCTTGAAAAGATTCCAGCAAACCATCAGGCAACTCAGGAGGAGGAAGCAGGGCTTTGCTCATGCTGGTTACAGCAGGGTTGGACCACTGTTGACTTCAACTGGGGATGTTGTCAGACAGTGAATGGAATACTTCAAGGACCTCCTGAATCCCACTGGCATGCCTTCTTTGGAGGAAGTAGAGTTAGAGAACTCACCCATCACTGGAGCTGTGGTCTCTGAAGTAGTCAAAACATTCTTCATTTTAGGACTGTAGGGGTTGATGAGATTTGTCCTAAGTTTCTGAAAGCTCTTGATGTTCTTAGGCTGTCTTGGCTGCCACACCTATTCAACATTGCGTGGAGGTTGGGGATAGGGCCTCTGAATTGGTAGACTGGGGTGGTTTTCCCAAAATGAAAGAAAAGGGACCAGAGGATGAGTTCCAACTTCAGGGGGATCATACTTTTCAGCCTCCCTGGGAAGGTCTATGCTGGGGTATTGAAGAGGAAGGTCCATCCATTGGTCGACCCTCAGATCCAGGAGAAGTAATGCAGATTACATTTTGGTTTCAGAACATTAGACCGGCTCTTCACCTTCTCAAGGATACTAGAGTGGTTGTGGGAGTTTGACCTCAGGATCACATTGATGTTTTTGGCAGATGATGTGATCCTGTTGGCTTCATCGGGCTGTGACCTGTAGCATGTGCTGACATCATATGTAGTTGAGTGTGAAGCAGCTGAGATGAGGATCGCTACCTCCAGTTCTGGGGTTATGGTTCTCAACTGGAAAAAGGTGGATTGTTCTGTCTATATTTGGGACGAGTTATTGACTAAGCATCTCAGGGTCTTGTTTATGAGTATGGGAAGAATTTAATAGTTTCTTGTATGTGTTCATTTGTAAGTTAATGTGTAATTTATTGCACCTGTTTCTTGTTCTCCCGTGCCTGTCCTCATTGGTTAATTTGGTTATGGTCTACACCTGTCCCTTGTTAGCCTTGATATCTGTAGGTATTTAAGTGCTTGCCCTCATCCTGTTCTTTAGTCATTATGTTTTGGATGTAATTGTTTTTATGTGTTTTTATCTGTGATTATTTCTCTGTGATTATTTCTCTGTTTGGCTCTCAGTTTTGCTCTGTTCCCTAGTGAGTTGCTTTGTGGTTCTTTTTGTTAATTCTCATTTTTCCTATTTTTGTTCTTAACCCCTTGTCCCTTTATTTTGTGGTTTTCCCCTTTGTGTTCTGTCTTGGTTAATAAACCCCATTTTTGTGGTGAGCCGCTCCATGGATTGTCCCTGTTTTCCTTTCTTTGCCGTGCCTCTCCGTAGCACTTTGCCCTTGGTCTGTTCTCCCTGCGCTGTGGGTGAATAGGTAAATGTAAAAACTACATTTGCGGTGTTGTCCAGTGTTCCTGATGTAATCCGAGCAGTCGGCTCCACTGACATTGGGATTCAGGCACCTAAAATCAAATTAAAGTTTATCAAATGCACAAAAGTATAGCATACCACAGTCGATGCAGGCAATGAAACGACTGCTAATTAAACTACTTTTGTCAATCGAAAACCATTTCATTTTATTAATGCACAAGTAATCTGTGAAGCTGACATGACCTTCACAAATATAGTAGGTGAATGGTCTGGGTGAACTTATAATTTGTTCATTATGAGTCTCACGTACCACACCGGTATCTCCTGCCTGCTCTGGCACAGCACCACAGAAGAGGGCATCCCTCATTATAGATGCTATGCACATGTCAAAGGTTGCGGGTGAAGATGTGGGTTTGCATTCGACACTTACAGTCACACTGGCCCCCCCGTGTGCAGCGAATCGTGTCTTCAGATTTGACCACAGATCTGGGGCTTTTTTTGCAGGAGAATTTACTGCAGTGCTGATGTGTTGCCATTTAACTTTATCATCACTGCACAGTACACAAGTACAAGTACACAGACAGTGAAATGCAATTGGACATGTAATCCAAAAGTGCCACAAATAGCGGTACAATATATAAGTGTGAGAAAAACAAGCAGCTGCTTGTGATAAATGTTATTATTAATATAACTTTTTGCCATGCATTCACCTTGCACTGTTCAAAATTCCTCTGCTTTGTTTTTTTATTTACCGTCGCTATCATGTAACTCTACAACCAGAATAGGTTTATTTGCATATTCTATGACCATGCAGTTCATTTGCATGAACAATTTATAGTTATTTGTGCGTGGGAGGGCAGACTTGCAGGCTTGTGCATGTATGCACATTTACAAGATAATTTTGATTTATCAAAGCGTAGTTGCGTAAATTGCATGCCAGATTGGATACATCCGAATTTTTTTGTGCATACATCTCTGTTTCTCTTCTTGTGTATCCATTTGTTCATGCCCCCCGACTTCTGGCATCCTCTCTGTTGTGATAGGAAAACGGCTCTTCGAAGGGAACCAGATCTTATACCTCCATTCTCTTCCTCCTTTCATTGTTCTTTTTTCTTTTTTTCTTAGGTGGGAAATGTTATTAGGCTTATATGTGAAATAATTACTAGAATATAATAGGGTAAGATTCAGATCAGATTCAGACTTAGACATCCTAACTTTATTTCCAATTTGTGGACTAGGTTTATCAGCACTAAATTAGTGCTTGATGTACCCTTTGTATGAAAAATGTTATGTAAGTATAGTTCCCTTGACTTGAAAGCAATTCATGCAACGTTTAATTAAAAAAAAAATTATTGGCACAAAATCTGCTCACTAACACAACAACAATAGTCTGCTTCTTGAGACTGGCTGGTTCATGTAAAGGGGCATGAAGTGTATTTGGAGAAGGTAGTGAAATATGGGTATAATAACAAAGAGAACGGCTTTCAAGTACGACTCCCTTTGTTTGTACCTAAGAGCTGTGTACAGTAACACAATCGGATCGTTTGCAAATGTAACATCACTACCTTTCTGTGAGATCGGTTAGACCTGTGTCAGGATCAGGATTGTAGCAGTCTGTCCAATTCCATGATGGTTTCACGGTGGAGATTCAGGGAATACAGGTGTATATAGCTGTGGTCACCAGGCACAGCTGGGCACAGCTGGGGTGAGGGAGAAGCAGTAGCCCTCCGAGCCAATCATCCATCTGGCTGTCTCATTTGGACAGCAGAGAAAACAAACTTGCTTATGTGTCCTCTTCTTTCTCTAACTTTTTTCTCAATGTGGGCATTAAACTTATTCTTCAGCCAATTAGCAGCTACCAGTCATGTCCTATTAGCCAACCATGACAAAACAACAGTTACTCTTGACCTGCATGGTGTAGATCGCCCCCTGCTGGTCTGAGGTGGTCCATCATATCACACGTCACCTATGTAGCTCCCATGATACATTTTACCTTTGCTGGGGATTTCTGTTCCTTAAATGAAAGTGAATCTTTATCAAAATATGTAAAGATTATTTCATGCATACAGCAGAAAATGACACGTTTAATCAGTAAGGATGTCTTGTGTACCCCCCCCAGGTAACCGGCCCTATGTGGTGCTGACAGCACGGGTGCACCCGGGGGAGAGCAATGCCAGCTGGGTGATGAAGGGCTCCTTGGAGTTCCTGTGCAGTGAAGACCCAGCAGCTCAGGCTCTGCGCGAGGCCTACATCTTCAAGGTTATCCCAATGCTCAACCCCGACGGCGTCATCAGTGGCTCGTAAGTACACCGCCCTCCAGCACGTCCCTGGCACATAGCAACCCTGGCTACCCAAAGCATTCTTCACTGTCCATGTGAAAGCGCCTTTGACGTAGGTATTCAGTATGCAGTTGCACCGGCCTTCTCTTTGTCGTAAAGCTCCCCTGCCCTATCGACAGGCCGCCCTGGGTAACAGGCAATCGATGTCCTCTCCTGTTCTCCCTCTGCCTGACTGCAGACCCTTATTTCCTCGCTCACTGTGGCTGGGCCACGCCAGCTCCAACCCGAGATCGTTTCATTATCGTGAGCCAAGTGTCTGGGGAGGCCCGGGCAAACGTCATTGATCAGATTGGCTAACTGTATTACGCTGTTTGTCCAGGGCTGAAGAAGCGTGCGAGCGTCGATACGAGCCAGTTGCTGCCGGTTGCTCTCTATTGACAAAAACTCATTTTTTTCCCCTCCTCCGGGAGCGCTGTCAATAAAAGCGCTGCATTGATGGGCCGGCTGCTGTGTGTGGAGGTGCAGGACGTAGGCAGGAGTGAGATGGAGTGCAGCTGGAAGTCACCTGAGGATGGAATTAGCTCCGCTAATTAAGCTGGTGACCTTACTGGCATCTGGTAATATCTCATGCTTGTGGCCACACCCTCACCTAAAGAGGCAGAGCACCCACTGTTTGCTAGACCTTTCCTTGAACTTTCTGTGGCTTGAAACATGACTGCGGACATCTACAGGGCTGAGGTTTTGATCCCAGCATGAGCTCTGTGCATATGTGGGTGTGTCTCCTCACTCTGGAAACTCCTCCCACCTGCCGCGGCACGTCCACATTCATTTGAATTGATTGGGCATATTTTCCCTCATTGCGATTGGGTAAATGTTGTGGTCAATGTCCCACCCACCACGGATATCAATGAGAGGCACTAGGTCACTGTGACTTATTTCGTAAAGGGTTATTGACAAAACCTGCATCCGAATAACCTGCATCTATTTGCTAACCTGTTTGAAATTTAAAACTATTGACTAGAGTTTCATGATTTGGAGTAAAATATTAATACATTTTTTTTCTAAAAATTAACATGTTTCTTCAGCAATATATTACTGTTGTTATTATTATTGTTATTAGAGTGTTGGTTTTCCCTGTTTTGCTGTATGGCTGGATAAATCAGATTATTTTTGTGCATACATATGCATGCTCCTCTCCTGGAGCCAATCAATATCTTATCGTGGTGAAGGGGTTTGCGTGTTCCAATGACCCCAGGAGCTAAGTTGCATGGGGCTTTATGCCCCTGGTAGGGTCCTGCAAACAGGAAAATAAGACAGGTCCTGGGTGAGGAACCAGACGAAGTGCGACTGATCAGACCTCTTATGATGAGAAATAACATGGATACACGTTTTGTCTCGCCTGGATGCGGATTACTTGTTCTCTGGGAGGGGGGCTGGACCCTCTTCCACTCTGAAGTTGTTCATGGGGAGTGGTGCTGAGCAGGAGTAGGCATACTTATTGCCCCCTGGCTGGGCACCTTTACACTGGAGTTTACTGCAGTGGACGATTGGGGAGCCTCCCTTCGCCTTTGGGTGGGGGAGTGGGTCCTGACTGTTGTTTGCACATATGCGCCATATGGAAGTTCAGAATACCCACCGTTTATGGAGTCCTTGGAAGGGGTGTTGGAGAGCGCTCCTCCTGGGGACTCTCTTCTACTGGGGGACTTCAATGCTCACGTGGGCATGACACTGGGTTGTGGTTTGTTGTTGGACTTCTTTGCTTGTCACGGATTGTCCACGATGAACACCATGTTCAAGCATAAGGGTGTACATATGTGCACATATGTGGACACCCTAGTCCGTAGTTTAATGATCGACTTTGTGGTCATGTCATTGGACTTGCTGCCGCATGTATTGGACACTCGGGTGAGGAGAGGGGCGGAGCTGTCAACCGATCACCACCAGGTGGTGGGTTGGCTGCACTAGTGGGGGTGGAAGCTAGTCAGGCCTGGCAGGACCAAGCATATAGTGAGGGTCTGCTAGGAACGTCCGGTGGAAACCCCTGTCAGAAGGAGCTTCAACTCCTACCTCCGGCAGAACTTCACCCATGTCCCGGGGGAAGCAGGGTACAGTACATCGAGTCCAAATGGGCAATGTTCCGCACCTCCTATGTGGAGGTGGCTGACCGGAGCTGTTGCCATAAGGTGACTGGTGCCTGTCACGGCGGCAATCCCCGAGCCTGCAGGTGGACACCGGCAGTGAGGGATGTAGTCAAGCTGAAGGAGTCCTATTGGGCCTTTTTGGGGCAGCTGATGAGTACCGGCGGGCCAAGCAGAACACGACTTCAGTGAATGCTGAAGATTCTGGTCCACCATCTGCCGGCTCAGGGTGGGAAAGCGGTACAGCATCAACACTTTATGGTGGGGATGGGGCACTGCTGACATCTGCTTGGGATGTTGTGGATCGGTGGAAGGAATCCTTTGAAGACCTCGTCAATCCCATCGACAAGCATCACGTGGACATCGGGGGCGGTGCCTCTGGATTGGAAGACCGCGGTAGTAGTCCCCCTCTTCAAGAAGGGGTACCGGAGGGTGTGTTCCATCTATAGGGGAATCACACTCCTCAGCCTCCCTGGTAAGGTCTATTCGGGGTCATGAAAAGGAGGGTCTGCCGGATTGTCAAACCTCGAATTTAGGAGGAGCAGTCTGGTTTTCGCCCTGGCTGTGGAACAGTGGATCAGTTCTATACTCTTGGCAGAGTCCTGGAGGGTGTGTGGGTGTTTGCCCAACCAGTCTACATGTGCTTTGTGGACTTGAAGAAAGCATTTGACCTTGTGGGGAGTGCTCCGGAAGTATGGGGTGCTGGACTTCCTTAAAAGGGCTGTTTGTTCCCTGTACATCCGGTGTCAGAGCTTGGTCCGCATTGTGGGCAGTAAGTCGGACTTGTTTCCAGTGAGGGTTGGACTCCACCAGGGCTGCCCTTTTTCATCGATTCTGCTCATAACTTTTATGGACAGAATTTCTAGGCGCAGCCAGAGCATTGAGGGTGTCCGGTTTGGTGACCTCAGGATTAGGTCTCTGCTTTTTGCAGATGATGTGGTTCTGTTGGCCTCATCGGACCGTGACCTTCAGCTCTCATTGGAGCAGTTCGCAGCTGAGTGTGAAGCCGTTGGGATATAAATCAGCACCTCCAAATCCGAGATCATAGTTCTCACCCGGAAAAGGATGGAGTACTCTCTCCGAGTCGGAGGTGGAGTTCTTCTCCAAGTGGAGGAGTTTAAATATCTCGCGGTCTTGTTCACAAGTGAGGGAAGGATGGAGTGGGAGATCGACAGGCGGATCGGTGCGGCATAAGCAGTGATGCGGGCGCTGCATCGGTCTGTCATGGTGAAGAAGGAGCTGAGCCAAAAGGCAAAGCTCTTTATTTACCAGTCGATCTACGTTCCTATCCTCACCTATGGTCATGAGCTGTGGGTAGTGACCAAAAGCATACAAACAGCCGACAGTACCTGAAGGACATTGCTGCCTTGGAAAAGGTGCAACACATGGCTAGGAGAATGATTCCTGATCTTAGAGGAATGTCTTATGAGGAGAGCTTAGCTGAGCTGAATCTGTTCAGCATCGAGCAAAGGAGACTAACGGGGGACATGATCCAGGTACATAAGATTGTAACAGGTCTTTCAGCCAAAGTACAAACTATAGCCATATGGCACTTTTCCCTGAGGGTAATCTGGCTCGCAGGATCCTCATTGCTGAGGACCCGAGCGACTGACCTAGGCTAAGGCGACACCCATGTACAGTAATCCCAGGCTGCAGCAGATAGGCGGCCATTTCCAGAAGGTGGGACTGGATCGCGTATTGCCCTGGGGGGTTGCCAACTAGGATCCCAAGGTATTTTGTCGTGTGGAGGGTGCAGCAATGCCATGCACCAGTGCGTGCTCCCTTAACCTGACCTGATTATTATTATTATTATCATTTTGCATTACACATTGTAAAAACATGTAGAGATGCACAATATAGCAGGTAACGTAATAGTATCGGTTAGAGAAGAGTCAATATTGTTGAATATTAGAGAATGTGTATTAAATTTAAAAGCAAATAATCAATTAATAAGTGATTATTAATCACTTATAATAGCTGTAAAATACAGCTATTTTACTGTAAATCCAATTAAGCAGCAGTATAATTAGTTATGCATTATACCTAAAATTTGCACTTCATTCGTTTATGTCACGGGAACGGCGGCAGCGATCGCGAGCAGAGCGGCGATCGTGCGGAAGGAGCAGGCAGGCAAGCGGGATAAGGGAAAAACGGGGTTTATTCTAGGTACGAAGGCAGGGACACAGGGCGAGAACAGACATCGGGAAACATCAATGACAGCCACTGGATTAGTACACAACAGGAACTTAAATACAAGAAACAAGGCAGCAGGAAACAAGACACGACTGGGCACGATCAGGAAATCACATGTGGGTAATTAGGGGGCGTGGCACACACGAGGAGCGGACGTCACAGAACCCCCCCCCAAAGGCGCGCTACACTGGGCGCGCCCGGGAGGAGGCGAAGGACGGGACGAGACCGGGAAACCAGAACCTGAAAGACAAGGGCAAAAAAAAAAATCAACGGGGAACAGGGAACAAGACAGACAGGCAAAACTGACAAAGAGGCAGGAGCCAGGACAGGACACTACACAAGACGGGAAAAGCCGACAGACAGACCAGGAAGGGAGAAACAGAGGGAACAGGCGGAACAAAAGGAGCGGGAGTGACGGGAGGGAACGACGGGAAACCAGGAACAGAGCGGGGCGGAACAAAGGGACCAGGAACAGAGGACGGCGGGACAAAGGCAGGAGGAGGAACAAAGACAGGCGGGACAGGGACAGGAAAGAAGGGAGAGAAGGAGGAAGGAAGGGGAGCCCGAGGGAGCCCCAGCGGGCGACGGGAGGCAGCCGGAGGGGACCTCGGAGGGGCCGAGGAGGCAGGGCGAGGGACCTGCGGAGGGGCCAGGGAGGGAGCACCGGGGAAGGGGACGAGGGAGCAGGAGGGGCCCACGGCGAAGGCCCGGAGGAGGGGGGAGCCGCAGCAGGCGGCGACGTCCGGTGGAGGGCCGGAGGTAGGGGCCCCGCAGGCAACCGAGGAGCCGCCGTCGGGGAACCCCCAGGCGACCAACCAGGACCCGGAGAGGGGAGCGAGGCAGGGCGACGAGGCACCGGAGGGGGACCCGCAGGCGACAGCCGACCCGGAGGGCCAGGACCCGCAGGCGCCAACCGAGCCAGAGCGCAGGCGAGGGAGGGCGAGCCAGGGGGCAGGGCGGGAGGGACCCCAGTCCGACGTCTGTGTCCCCTCCCTCTGCGGGACACAGACATACTGACCCCCGGTCGGGGTCGATGTCGCCGGGGTGAGGGTGAAGGAGTCACAGGAGCGGGGCCAGGGACAGGAGCGGGACCGGGTCAGCAGGCGGAGGGGGCGCCTCGGGAGCTGCTGCAGCGCGGTCAGGGGGCGCCTCGGGAGCTGCAGCAGGCGGCTGCAGTGGGGGCGCCTGCCCGGGAGCTGCAGCAGGCGGCTGCAGTGGGGGCGCCTGCCCGGAAGCTGCAGCAGGCGGCTGCAGTGGGGGCGCCTGCCCGGGAGCTGCAGCAGGCGGCTGCAGTGGGGGCGCCTGCCCGGGAGCTGCAGCAGGCGGCTGCAGTGGGGGCGCCTGCCCG
Source organism: Brienomyrus brachyistius (assembly GCF_023856365.1). Classification (NCBI taxonomy): domain Eukaryota; kingdom Metazoa; phylum Chordata; class Actinopteri; order Osteoglossiformes; family Mormyridae; genus Brienomyrus; species Brienomyrus brachyistius. The sequence goes on from NC_064545.1 coordinate 12,083,897, forward strand.
GGAGCTGCAGCAGGCGGCTGCAGTGGGGGCGCCTGCCCGGGAGCTGCAGCAGGCGGCTGCAGTGGGGGCGCCTCTGCAGGAACAGGAGCGCGGTCAGGAATAGGAGCTGGCTGCAGTGGGGGCGCCTGCCCGGGAGCTGCAGCAGGCGGCTGCAGTGGGGGCGCCTGCCCGGGAGCTGCAGCAGGCGGCTGCAGAGGGGGCGCCTGCCCGGGAGCTGCAGCAGGCGGCTGCAGAGGGGGCGCCTGCCCGGGAGCTGCAGCAGGCGGCTGCAGAGGGGGCGCCTGCCCGGGAGCTGCAGCAGGCGGCTGCAGAGGGGGCACCTCTGCAGGAACTGCTGGCACAGGAGGCGGCTGCTCGGGCTGAGCAGGGGCTGCAGGCACAGGAGGCGGCTGCTCGGGCTGAGCAGGGGCTGCAGGCACAGGAGGCGGCTGCTCGGGCTGAGCAGGGGCTGCAGGCACAGGAGGCGGCTGCTCGGGCTGAGCAGGGGCTGCAGGCACAGGAGGCGGCTGCTCGGGCTGAGCAGGGGCTGCAGGCACAGGAGGCGGCTGCTCGGGCTGAGCAGGGGCTGCAGGCACAGGAGGCGGCTGCTCGGGCTGAGCTGGGGCTGCAGGCGGCGGGACCGGTAGGTCCCGTGCGGGCAAGACGGACGTGGTCCCTTTAAGTGCCCGGGGCACACGCGGGATAGCGTCCCGCACCGCGCGGGCCCCCTTGTTGGCCAGCCGCTCCGGCCGGAAGTAGTACCGCTCGAGGGGCGGTAGCAGCTCAGCGGCGGCTGGGTGCTCTCCCCGGACTGGGGAAGCTGCCAGCGTAGGCAGCTTAGCTGCGGTGATGACGTCGAGGTCAGCCGGGGAGTCCTCCAATTCCCCGGTTAGGAGAGAAGCGGGGATGAGCGCGCACGCTCCCAAAACGATTGCAGGGGCGATCGCGTGCTTCTTCTTCTTCTTCTTCCTCTTTGTCACGGTGTCCGCGGGAGGCTGCTCCACGTCCGACAGGACGGACGGCTGGGGAACAACCTCCGGGACGCACCGTGCGTCCAGCCCCAACCTCCGCGCTGTTAGGCGCTGAACCAGCTGGTTGAGGTGGGAGCGCACCTCTCCTAGACGATGCCCGCCCTCCGATGGGGACATCGCCAGCAGGAGATCGCAGCTGTCGGTGGCCAATTGCAGCGCGACGGGGTCCTCCTGGACGTCGGGCTGGTTCAGCCAGTAGTGTACCTCTTGCAGTAGACCGAGACGTTGGCTCTCGGTCTGCTGCTGTGCCTTGTTGAGTTGGTCTGTCATTCTGTCACGGGAACGGCGGCAGCGATCGCGAGCAGAGCGGCGATCGTGCGGAAGGAGCAGGCAGGCAAGCGGGATAAGGGAAAACGGGGTTTATTCTAGGTACGAAGGCAGGGACACAGGGCGAGAACAGACATCGGGAAACATCAATGACAGCCACTGGATTAGTACACAACAGGAACTTAAATACAAGAAACAAGGCAGCAGGAAACAAGACACGACTGGGCACGATCAGGAAATCACACGTGGGTAATTAGGGGGCGTGGCACACACGAGGAGCGGACGGAGCGGGCGTCACAGTTTACCTCCATCGTTTGTAAGTGTGCTCTGCAATGCACTCTCCAAGCTAATCATGTTTTCCATCCTCGGTTGTTGACAGTGTGACTTGTCCATGAGAATCTTAACAAAAATCAGTGAGGCGAACAAGCAAACAAGAACTGATGGCCAGAAGACATTGGTCTTTGCTGCATGGAAATATTTTGGTTGAGAAAAAGCAACTGATTTGTTGGCATTGTCTGTTGGCACAACTCACAGCAACAAGTGTAGGAGAATCTGAGTATGCTGCTGCTAATTTTATATGTACATTTGGGTTTCCATGGTTGTCAAAATGTTCTCGAAATTCATAAAATTTTAAATAAGTGTGAATTGTCAGGGTACCAGTAGAGACCTTTTGGCAGGTTATTCAGAATGCAAACTACTGACTCCCCCTATTGGTACGTAACATCATTTCTCAGAATTTCCACCTGGGATCACTGCAGTGCATCCATCCATCCATCCATCCATCCATCCATCCATTTTTTGTAACCGTTTATCCTATTCAGGGTCACGGGGGGTCCGGAACCTATCCCGGAGACTATGGGCGCAAGACAGAGGACAAGGATGGGTTGCCAACTCTGTTATAGTGCATTTTAATCTTAATAACATTAATGCAAATTCCATTTGTCTCAAGTTTGTTTTGGGTAAATTTTGAACTCCTTTTTCGTTTTAGGAATATTGTAATATTTGGCAAAGATTTCAAATGTTTCCAATTTTTTCCAATATCGTTAAGCCCTAGTTTCAAGACTACTTGAAGTAGCTTGTAAACCAGCAAAGTATTGTTAGGATTGTGTTGGTAGAAGTCGGTATTTACCATAACTGCCCAAGGCACCGGCTATTAAATGTTATTGAAGGCTACTGCAATTTAGCTGTCTCTCAATTTCAAGTGAATTTCAATCTCAGTTTAGTTTCAGTTTCAATTTAATTTAATTTACTCAAACTACTTTTCAGTGTTTTACATTATCTTTTTGCAACAAGTAATCTCATTTTTCATTATCCTTTTGCAACAACTGGTACTCTTATTTTGTATGTAAAGAAAGAAATATTTTGATCCTTGCACATTTCTTCATGTGGGGTGGGGGGAGGGGTTTACTGAATAATATTTGAATAACTGGTGGCAGAATGGGGACTATTAATTCTGTCTGAAGTGTCCATCTCCAGTAAGGGCCAATATTCATTAACAATCAATAGATAAATTTAGGTGCAATATGTCAATCTTGGCTGATATTGCCGGCCGATATTTCAATTTTATCAATAGTCAGCAGTATCAGATCTAAAGAAACAACTACTGAAATAATGGAGATGATTGCATTGGAAGATCAGCTGTTTCCCGCAGTGGATGACAAGGGATCGCACCGGCTCATTCATTCATTCATTCATTCATTCATTCATTCATTCATTCTTCATTCAACGGTTTCAAAATACCAGCTTACGTCTATAATGCATTATTAAATCTTTGTTTTCTGCTGAATCAAAAAGATCGTATTGGTTTATGACTGGAGATCATAATTTAAGAATAATTAGTCATGCCACTCTACTTTTGACCACCTAAATTACTGCTTGATTGCTTTATTTGAGGAAGCACTCTTTACTGTGACTGAGGAATTACTGTATAGTGAAGCATCCTGATTCATATGATCATATCACACATACAACACATGGTGTATTTTAAGCTTACTAGTAGAATGTATTCTAACCCCCCCCCCCCCAATGCCCCCCCAGAAAGTGGGGAAACTGGAGGAGGGAACATTCTCGCACGTGTCTGTCTGGTGCCTCTGATTGTTTACACTGGGGAAATGTGTTTTCTCAGCTTCACAATAAGACACCTCTGTGTCACACCGGTTGAGGTGTGTGTGTGTGTGTGTGTGTGTGTGTGTGTGGGGGGAGGGGGGGAAGGGTCTAGCTAAATTGAGTTGTGACTTTGAGCGAGTTGCTTTAATGTTATCTGTAGGAGCAGATCTGAGGGTGGTGGTGGTGGTGGTGGGGGGGGGGGGCGTGTGGCTGCTCATCTGCAGGGCTGAGCCTTTAAGTTGGGGGGAGGTATCAGGGACTCTGCAGCGACAGGGCATCGTGGCAGTGCCAAGCATGTAACCAATATGAAACGAGAAGCTCAGGCTGCAAAACTTTCCTGCAGAGTCCCTGGTGTGTAACCTTTTCGATTCGCTTGACGGGGACGTCATTTCTCCTGCGGAGGGGTGGGAAGGGAACCTGTACCATGTCTGTGCCTGTGTTTGAGGAGAACGGAGGTGTCAGCTTTAGGTTTTTTCCAAAGGAAACCTCACCAAGCGGGAGAACAGTGGCGAAAATATACGCTCGCAATAAAAGGGAACATCATGTTCCTGTTAGCGTATGCAGGCAGGCTGGGTTAGCAGGTGGGATTTCATACACTCCACTGACAGACCCTTTGCCTGTGAAGATTAGGTACAGCAGGTGCAGGACGGGGAAATGGCGTGAAGCCATTTAGTCTCTGTAATGTTTCCTGCAGAGAATCCCTAAGTCATTCTTTACTCCTGTGATGTTGCCTTAGAAAAAAGATATAAATTCCATGCTTTATATGTGTAGCAGTGAGGGATTTGTCTGGGAAATGAACTCTGTGAGTCTTCTTTGAGTGTTATGTCATATTGTCCGAAAGGCCAGGGTCGGCCTGCTCTTCGCCGGTGCCTTTGATTCCTGTCTGTGTTCAGCTCCGAGGGCCCAGCCACCTTTCAGATTATTGCCCTCTGACTCCAAAGTGAATTTCACTAGAGCTCAGAGCTCCCACTCTGAGGAACTAAAGTCCATTATGATTCCCCTAGCCGCCTCGGAAAGACAATATGCTGTTTTAGCCTGATCTTTGGTTCGGCCGATGAGATTTAGGGGAGGATAGGCGGGATGGTGGCTCTCCGCTGTCCCCTGTGAAGCCGTATAGCTCGTCCTCTGCATCTTCTGGGCCTTGGAGGCTGTAATTGTGCGAGGGAGTCGGGCCCAGCCCTGGGGAAAGGATGCGGTCATGGACTACCTGTATCTCAGATATTGGTCTGGTCCGGGTGGGAGCCGACTCGCACCAACTGCCACTTACTCTATTGACCTTGGGGGAACATTTCAGCAAGGAAAATGTGTTCAGAGGGACTTTCTTTCGGCCAAATTTGAAAAGCAGTTGATGTAAAATGTCCCGCCGAAAAAAATAGAGCCAGCAGTGGGTGCTGACATTTATCAGGGAGAACTGAAGCTGCCGAATACGATGAGATTGTCTGTCCTGCCGTAATGTGGCTATAATGAAACCAGACTGATGTTTTTGGTTTAAAATTGTGACAGGATAGAGTACTATAGAGTAATATAATATGGATCAGGGCCTATGTGTTCTTTTGTATTCCTAACGGGGGGGGGGGGGGGGGGTAGGTGTTACACAGGACAGAGGAAAGAGCCCTTAGGTGAAAGGGGGGGGGTCACTAAAAGCAGGGAAGGAGACTAAGGAACATTCATGAAAATACATTTTAGTATAAAAAAACAGTTCTATAATATTGTATATATTTACACACACACACACATACATACATACACATGCAAGGTAACAGAAGGGGTGGGTTTAAAACAGTTGGAGTAAGATTAAAACTGGCCCTAGACTTTGGGGTCCCCTATGGCCACATGATTAATTTTGCAAACCGGGGATGGAGAGGGCATGGTGATTTTTTACATAATTTTATAAAGCTGTCCATTTATATTGCTCATCAGCAAAATGCCCAGTATGCTTGTTCACCCCAGTTTTCAGTCCTTCTAGGAATATAGTCATGGATGTTGTCGTGGCACATTGGACTACTCCTCCAGGAATGATGGAGGTGGACATTATCTTCACACTATGTACTTTGTTACGTCCCATCAGTATTCAGTGACGATTAGATCTGCAGATGAAACCAGCCTTGGAACAGGTTGATTGTATCGTGGAGTTCATGTCACCACTCCTGAATCTTTTCAACCGGCTGCCAATGCCAACAGCCAGTCGCTTGGAAGTGGCCTTTGGCAAAAGGGCGCCAGGTGGCTTGTCACGTTAGAGCTGGGCAATTCGTCGGATTTTTAATCAAGATAAAGCGATTATTGTATCGCATCTCATTTCGCAATGATGCTCCCATTTTGTCTTTTGTCATTAATCCAGCGCAGCCCTTTTCAGCCCCTTTTTACTTGTTTCTCAGATGACTCAGAGTTCAAGGAAATCCGCTGTTAAAATAAGTGTCAGTGAATAAACATGTTAAATAGTCGGGATCAAATTACATTCTAATTACATTCTAATTAAGTTCATATATTGAGCAAAATAATTGTGATTATGATTTTTCTTGTGATACTCCAGCAGTCCTAGAACATACTGCTTTTTTCCCTTACATAGGGGCCCAGATTTTGTCCTCCTTACTCCAGGTTAGGCGTTTTTGTTCATTGGCTTTGGATGCAGATGGTTTCCAAACTGCTACCCTCCCACAAATTCCAGTGAAATTAAGGATGGAGTCTTTGTTGAGACTTTGCTGGGTCATAGAGGTGCTGATTCTGTTCTCTGTTACTTTGGGAGGCCACACAATTCTGCTGTTGAGCAAGTATCCTTCTGTGGTTCCCTCAGTCCCTGTCGGTGAGCTTTGATTTGTGACCATGATTCATCTTTGCTGTTGCAGTTTGTCTCTATTTAGCGTATGCTGCCGTAATTTATGAGACTGCTCCCCTTGACACAATGAATCATTTTGCAGTTTTTGTGACTCTTCAGTCCCTTCGGAAGGCTGCTAGTGGCCTCATGTTGGTTTGAAAGTCCAGATATCAAAGTGCTGATTCTCAGCTCTCCTTCATAGGTGACACTTACTGCTAGCTGGCATTCAGCCTAATGTGACTCACCTTCATAGCGGCTTTGTGGTTCTGAACTAGTTACTGTGACCAAGTCCTTATTCATGTACTTCCTTCTGTTATTATGTGTATGTCCACCCACTATTTGTGCTGCACGTATGCCACAGTATCATTTGGTAGCGCATTACATTAACTGCACCTTATTAATGTGTAGGATATTCATAATGCATAATGCACCTTCATAATGCATATAGAAAATTCATTAGCAGCATGCAAGTATACCTTAACATCCTAAAATCCTTTAAGAACTATAATGTACGTTAATAACAAACATTGAATTATAATAACAAACATTATAATAGTAAAATCATATATTTTTGTTATTAATGTATATTAAAACTGTTAAGTTATGTTAGGATGTACTTTGCTGCTTTTGAATATTTAATGAATGTATTATAAAGGCATTACGAAGGTGCAGTTAATGCAAAGTGCTACCTACTGTATTATTTTTTTTCTTGCTGTTTTTTCATCCATCCATCCATCCATCCATTTTCCAAACCGCTTATCCTACTGGGTCATGGGGGTCCGGAGCCTATCCCGGAAACAATGGGCATGAGGCAGGGAACAACCCAGGATGGGGGGCCAGCCCATCGCAGGGCACACTCACACACCATTCACTCACACACGCACACCTATGGGCAATTTAGCAAGTCCAATTAGCCTCAGCATGTTTTTGGACTGTGGGGGGGAAACCGGAGTACCCGGAGGAAACCCCACGACGACATGGGGAGAACATGCAAACTCCACACACATGTAACCCAGGCGGAGACTCGAACCCGGGTCCCAGAGGTGTGAGGCAACAGTGCTAACCACTGCACTACCATGCCGCCCCCCTGCTGTGTTTTGAAGTGTCTTAAAATTAATGTCATAATGGGTGACTTGGAGGTGGCCTGTGCTCATTTATGTTTGTCCTGCTTCAAGTCCTGCACTGTCCGTCTGGATGCTTTCCCTATATTTCCATGCTTCTCCTTCTGGATACTGGTTGGCCTCCTGCCCTCTTGCTTGCTGTCTCCTAATCTGTCACATGCGTATCATCGCGCCGTGTGATTGGTGGGAGCCCCATGGCCACGCGTGGACTTGCTTTGCACCCAGGGCCAGCTGTAATGAACCTGCAGTGACCTTTCAAGGATGAAGTGGTTCATGAGCGAGAGAGTCAGTTAGTGCTTGTGTTCAGTGTGGTCTCTAATATAATGAATATTAAGATGGTTAGGTTAATGATAATCAATTAGCAAATGTATTTCAATGACAGGCATGAAGGTTAGTGAATATTATGTAGCATTGCAGATATACTGTATATATTACAGCTATGAATATAAATACAATGTAATTTAAAATGCTATTCACCGCTTAACCTGGTTATTTTGACCTTACTATCAATTATGCAATTAATGCAGCACATCAGGTCAAAATAGTTATTCATAAGTGGATGTGATAATTATAACTGCTGTCTTTACACACAGAGTGTCTTCCTTACCAATATATTTAAAATGATCAGGCCCATAATTATGGGACTTATTGTCAAGAGAATTTTCAGTGGTATAAAGTGGATCTCTTCTGTAATATATATCCAACCCTCTTCAACGCATGTTCATTTGCACCTTGGATGTCTGTTTAAAATAACAATGCATTAATATCAATTTGCAATCTATAGTGAATGAAATATTTAGCTCTGTGTGTTGTGGAGTTTCTGTGACTGACGTTGTGCTCACAACAGGTAAATCTGAAGTTTTGTCTCCACCCCATGCGAAAGCAGACATTTATAGTGAAATCACAGATGGATTGACACAAAAGCCTGATCACCGAACACCTCAGTACACATAAGATGTGACAGCTAAATAAAAATGCAAAGCTTGTATCAAAGTCATTTTCGGCCAGGCTGAGCCTCTCCTTCCGAGGTTCCGGAGCCTTGCTCAGGCTGTGCTCACCCAGCTGTGCCATGATTGCCTGTTGTTTGGGACAAACCGAATAATTCAACAATTCCCAATGTCAATGGGAAATAGCTGACTTCAATTATACTGGAAAGAGTTCTGCCATTTTCCTGAATGGGCACACTTGTTCCTTCCTTCCAGCAGACAGGAGACCCCTTGGCCTAACACGGACCGAATGTAAAAAGCTTGACCCCATTTCATTGTGCTGACTTAGAGACAGAATTCATTTCCAAGGTATTTGCTGGTCAGTTCATATCTGTGACTCATACTGTCAGTTGAACTCTTGCCATTGGGAGAAGTAGCCCAGAAACATACTGTGTGTGTGTATGTGTGTGTGTGTGTGTGTGTGTGTGTGCCTCTCTCTCTCTCTCTCTCTCTCTCTCTCTCTCTCTCTCTCTCTCTCTCTCTCTCTCTTTCTCTTGAAACGTGATTGTTTTTCTGCTGAAATCAATAGTTTTCTCCTCCATCGCTTCTTGGCATTGCATCCTTTTTTGCTTTTCCTTCTGCTGCTTGTTGACTCCAGGCTTATTGAGAGAATAGCTGTTCATAGACCATCAGCGGTTCAGTGAATAAGTCCAGTGGCTCTTTCATGCCCTCAAAGCACTGGACACTCCAGATACACATTGTCTTCTATCATATTCCCAACATCTGCTCACTACCTCTTTGCTCGTCATCAAAGCACATTCTCATAATGGCACCTTTGCAAGTGTACTTTTGTATGGAGGTTGTGTGTGTACCAAACTACATTATCTATTAAATACACCGATACACAGAAAAGAATAAATATTTAACTTGTTTATTATCTGTACTACCCTATACATTGTATTTAATTAATTTCAGGGTTTTGAGTAGGAGGATTATGTTTGCTATTGCCTTTCAAAAATTTTAATGGGTTTCATTGCAGTATTTTTTTTTTTTTGCCTGGGTTTTATTTTTCATGAATAAAAAATCATTACTGGTCATTTCATCATACTGTCACTTCTTAGACCATTCGGATGAATAAGGAATCCCATGTGGAGGTGACCTGCACAAACCCGAACCCGTGGGAGGAGCAGGGAGGAAATTCAGAGCTATTCCACGGTTTTACCCTGTTGATGCGCTTCGGCGTGTGACACCAGTGCTCTGTCAGGCTGCTCTGAGACTGGCCTGTGATAAAGGGAGCTTCCCTCCGTCATTCGTCACTCCACCAGGCCGACGCCAAGCACTGGGCACCAGACCGCGGTGGAGCCCCAGTTGTGACCTCCTCCTGAGATTCTGTCTGGAACCAGCCACTCGCCTCTTTCTGACGACAAATGGGGAACACCCACGAGCCTCCTCACAGCATGCTGGTAACCGTACACAACTGCAGGTTTCTACGGGTTTTTGGAAGGTTCGGGAGTCACACACTGGCATTTTAAAAGGAAAAAGAACTTCATTAATTATGCACTGAATTTACAAGCCACCTGTAAGAGCCCTGCTGTTCTGAGTCCTGATTCTGGGTGCTGTTATTCCCGTCTGGTGACAGAAACAATGATGAGAAAGAAAACAAACAAGAACCTTACTTCTAAGCCACCAGGCCGATACCAAGACCACATAAAATGCAAGCAAAGAGAAGAGTTTTTATTACATTAAAAAGCTGCTTTCAGAGGTGGACGATGCCATAATAACAAACAGAAAGATAAATGAAAGCACATTCTGCAACTTAAAAAGCAAACAAAAGGAATATTACAGTGTTATTTCTTACTTGCTCACAAGAAAATCTAGCAAAAGGGCACTGGGTCCCCAAGGGGTTTTACAGCTGAGAAGCGACGACACTGAGAGGCTCATGAGGTAATACTCAGTATGGACCTCTGCCTTCCTGACTGGTGCGTGTGCCCGGCACGGTGGGATAATACTCAGTATGGACCTCTGCCTTCCTGACTGGTGCGGATGCCCGGCACGGTGGGGTAATACTCAGTATGGACCTCTGCCTTCCTGACTGGTGCGTGTGCCCGGCACGGTGGGGTAATACTCAGTATGGACCTCTGCCTTCCTGACTGGTGCGTGTGCCCGGCACGGTGGGGTAATACTCAGAATGGACCTCTGCCTTCCTGACTGGTGCCTGTGCCCGGCACGGTGGGGTAATACTCAGTATGGACCTCTGCCTTCCTGACTGGTGCGTGTGCCCGGCACGGTGGGGTAATACTCAGAATGGACCTCTGCCTTCCTGACTGGTGCGGATGCCCGGCACGGTGGGGTAATACTCAGTATGGACCTCTGCCTTCCTGACTGGTGCGTGTGCCCGGCACGGTGGGGTAATACTCAGTATGGACCTCTGCCTTCCTGACTGGTGCGTGTGCCCGGCACGGTGGGGTAATACTCAGTATGGACCTCTGCCTTCCTGACTGGTGCCTGTGCCCGGCACGGTGGGGTAATACTCAGTATGGACCTCTGCCTTCCTGACTGGTGCCTGTGCCCGGCACGGTGGGGTAATACTCAGTATGGACCTCTGCCTTCCTGACTGGTGCCTGTGCCCGGCACGGTGGGGTAATACTCAGTATGGACCTCTGCCTTCCTGACTGGTGCCTGTGCCCGGCACGGTGGGGTAATACTCAGTATGGACCTCTGCCTTCCTGACTGGTGCCTGTGCCCGGCACGGTGGGGTAATACTCAGTATGGACCTCTGCCTTCCTGACTGGTGCCTGTGCCCGGCACGGTGGGGTAATACTCAGTATGGACCTCTGCCTTCCTGACTGGTGCCTGTGCCCGGCACGGTGGGGTAATACTCAGTATGGACCTCTGCCTTCCTGACTGGTGCCTGTGCCCGGCACGGTGGGGTAATACTCAGTATGGACCTCTGCCTTCCTGACTGGTGCCTGTGCCCGGCACGGTGGGGTAATACTCAGTATGGACCTCTGCCTTCCTGACTGGTGCCTGTGCCCGGCACGGTGGGGTAATACTCAGTATGGACCTCTGCCTTCCTGACTGGTGCCTGTGCCCGGCACGGTGGGGTAATACTCAGTATGGACCTCTGCCTTCCTGACTGGTGCCTGTGCCCGGCACGGTGGGGTAATACTCAGTATGGACCTCTGCCTTCCTGACTGGTGCCTGTGCCCGGCACGGTGGGGTAATACTCAGTATGGACCTCTGCCTTCCTGACTGGTGCCTGTGCCCGGCACGGTGGGGTAATACTCAGTATGGACCTCTGCCTTCCTGACTGGTGCCTGTGCCCGGCACGGTGGGGTAATACTCAGTATGGACCTCTGCCTTCCTGACTGGTGCCTGTGCCCGGCACGGTGGGGTAATACTCAGTATGGACCTCTGCCTTCCTGACTGGTGCCTGTGCCCGGCACGGTGGGGTAATACTCAGTATGGACCTCTGCCTTCCTGACTGGTGCCTGTGCCCGGCACGGTGGGGTAATACTCAGTATGGACCTCTGCCTTCCTGACTGGTGCCTGTGCCCGGCACGGTGGGGTAATACTCAGTATGGACCTCTGCCTTCCTGACTGGTGCCTGTGCCCGGCACGGTGGGGTAATACTCAGTATGGACCTCTGCCTTCCTGACTGGTGCCTGTGCCCGGCACGGTGGGGTAATACTCAGTATGGACCTCTGCCTTCCTGACTGGTGCCTGTGCCCGGCACGGTGGGGTAATACTCAGTATGGACCTCTGCCTTCCTGACTGGTGCCTGTGCCCGGCACGGTGGGGTAATACTCAGTATGGACCTCTGCCTTCCTGACTGGTGCCTGTGCCCGGCACGGTGGGGTAATACTCAGTATGGACCTCTGCCTTCCTGACTGGTGCCTGTGCCCGGCACGGTGGGGTAATACTCAGTATGGACCTCTGCCTTCCTGACTGGTGCCTGTGCCCGGCACGGTGGGGTAATACTCAGTATGGACCTCTGCCTTCCTGACTGGTGCCTGTGCCCGGCACGGTGGGGTAATACTCAGTATGGACCTCTGCCTTCCTGACTGGTGCCTGTGCCCGGCACGGTGGGGTAATACTCAGTATGGACCTCTGCCTTCCTGACTGGTGCCTGTGCCCGGCACGGTGGGGTAATACTCAGAATGGACCTCTGCCTTCCTGACTGGTGCGGGTGCCCGGCACGGTGGGGTAATACTCAGTATGGACCTCTGCCTTCCTGACTGGTGCGGGTGCCCGGCACGGTGGGGTAATACTCAGTATGGACCTCTGCCTTCCTGACTGGTGCGGGTGCCCGGCACGGTGGGGTAATACTCAGTATGGACCTCTGCCTTCCTGACTGGTGCGGGTGCCCGGCACGGTGGGGTAATACTCAGTATGGACCTCTGCCTTCCTGACTGGTGCCTGTGCCCGGCACGGTGGGGTAATACTCAGTATGGACCTCTGCCTTCCTGACTGGTGCCTGTGCCCGGCACGGTGGGGTAATACTCAGTATGGACCTCTGCCTTCCTGACTGGTGCGTGTGCCCGGCACGGTGGGGTAATACTCAGTATGGACCTCTGCCTTCCTGACTGGTGCGTGTGCCCGGCACGGTGGGGTAATACTCAGTATGGACCTCTGCCTTCCTGACTGGTGCCTGTGCCCGGCACGGTGGGGTAATACTCAGTATGGACCTCTGCCTTCCTGACTGGTGCGTGTGCCCGGCACGGTGGGGTAATACTCAGTATGGACCTCTGCCTTCCTGACTGGTGCGTGTGCCCGGCACGGTGGGGTAATACTCAGTATGGACCTCTGCCTTCCTGACTGGTGCGTGTGCCCGGCACGGTGGGGTAATACTCAGTATGGACCTCTGCCTTCCTGACTGGTGCCTGTGCCCGGCACGGTGGGGTAATACTCAGTATGGACCTCTGCCTTCCTGACTGGTGCCTGTGCCCGGCACGGTGGGGTAATACTCAGTATGGACCTCTGCCTTCCTGACTGGTGCCTGTGCCCGGCACGGTGGGGTAATACTCAGTATGGACCTCTGCCTTCCTGACTGGTGCCTGTGCCCGGCACGGTGGGGTAATACTCAGTATGGACCTCTGCCTTCCTGACTGGTGCCTGTGCCCGGCACGGTGGGGTAATACTCAGAATGGACCTCTGCCTTCCTGACTGGTGCGGATGCCCGGCACGGTGGGGTAATACTCAGTATGGACCTCTGCCTTCCTGACTGGTGCGGATGCCCGGCACGGTGGGGTAATACTCAGTATGGACCTCTGCCTTCCTGACTGGTGCGGATGCCCGGCACGGTGGGGTAATACTCAGTATGGACCTCTGCCTTCCTGACTGGTGCGGATGCCCGGCACGGTGGGGTAATACTCAGTATGGACCTCTGCCTTCCTGACTGGTGCGGATGCCCGGCACGGTGGGGTAATACTCAGTATGGACCTCTGCCTTCCTGACTGGTGCGTGTGCCCGGCACGGTGGGGTAATACTCAGTATGGACCTCTGCCTTCCTGACTGGTGCGTGTGCCCGGCACGGTGGGGTAATACTCAGAATGGACCTCTGCCTTCCTGACTGGTGCCTGTGCCCGGCACGGTGGGGTAATACTCAGTATGGACCTCTGCCTTCCTGACTGGTGCGTGTGCCCGGCACGGTGGGGTAATACTCAGAATGGACCTCTGCCTTCCTGACTGGTGCGGATGCCCGGCACGGTGGGGTAATACTCAGTATGGACCTCTGCCTTCCTGACTGGTGCGTGTGCCCGGCACGGTGGGGTAATACTCAGTATGGACCTCTGCCTTCCTGACTGGTGCGTGTGCCCGGCACGGTGGGGTAATACTCAGTATGGACCTCTGCCTTCCTGACTGGTGCGTGTGCCCGGCACGGTGGGGTAATACTCAGTATGGACCTCTGCCTTCCTGACTGGTGCGTGTGCCCGGCACGGTGGGGTAATACTCAGTATGGACCTCTGCCTTCCTGACTGGTGCCTGTGCCCGGCACGGTGGGGTAATACTCAGTATGGACCTCTGCCTTCCTGACTGGTGCCTGTGCCCGGCACGGTGGGGTAATACTCAGTATGGACCTCTGCCTTCCTGACTGGTGCCTGTGCCCGGCACGGTGGGGTAATACTCAGTATGGACCTCTGCCTTCCTGACTGGTGCCTGTGCCCGGCACGGTGGGGTAATACTCAGTATGGACCTCTGCCTTCCTGACTGGTGCCTGTGCCCGGCACGGTGGGGTAATACTCAGTATGGACCTCTGCCTTCCTGACTGGTGCCTGTGCCCGGCACGGTGGGGTAATACTCAGTATGGACCTCTGCCTTCCTGACTGGTGCCTGTGCCCGGCACGGTGGGGTAATACTCAGTATGGACCTCTGCCTTCCTGACTGGTGCCTGTGCCCGGCACGGTGGGGTAATACTCAGTATGGACCTCTGCCTTCCTGACTGGTGCCTGTGCCCGGCACGGTGGGGTAATACTCAGTATGGACCTCTGCCTTCCTGACTGGTGCCTGTGCCCGGCACGGTGGGGTAATACTCAGTATGGACCTCTGCCTTCCTGACTGGTGCCTGTGCCCGGCACGGTGGGGTAATACTCAGTATGGACCTCTGCCTTCCTGACTGGTGCCTGTGCCCGGCACGGTGGGGTAATACTCAGTATGGACCTCTGCCTTCCTGACTGGTGCCTGTGCCCGGCACGGTGGGGTAATACTCAGTATGGACCTCTGCCTTCCTGACTGGTGCCTGTGCCCGGCACGGTGGGGTAATACTCAGTATGGACCTCTGCCTTCCTGACTGGTGCCTGTGCCCGGCACGGTGGGGTAATACTCAGTATGGACCTCTGCCTTCCTGACTGGTGCCTGTGCCCGGCACGGTGGGGTAATACTCAGTATGGACCTCTGCCTTCCTGACTGGTGCCTGTGCCCGGCACGGTGGGGTAATACTCAGTATGGACCTCTGCCTTCCTGACTGGTGCCTGTGCCCGGCACGGTGGGGTAATACTCAGTATGGACCTCTGCCTTCCTGACTGGTGCCTGTGCCCGGCACGGTGGGGTAATACTCAGTATGGACCTCTGCCTTCCTGACTGGTGCCTGTGCCCGGCACGGTGGGGTAATACTCAGTATGGACCTCTGCCTTCCTGACTGGTGCCTGTGCCCGGCACGGTGGGGTAATACTCAGTATGGACCTCTGCCTTCCTGACTGGTGCCTGTGCCCGGCACGGTGGGGTAATACTCAGTATGGACCTCTGCCTTCCTGACTGGTGCCTGTGCCCGGCACGGTGGGGTAATACTCAGTATGGACCTCTGCCTTCCTGACTGGTGCCTGTGCCCGGCACGGTGGGGTAATACTCAGTATGGACCTCTGCCTTCCTGACTGGTGCCTGTGCCCGGCACGGTGGGGTAATACTCAGTATGGACCTCTGCCTTCCTGACTGGTGCCTGTGCCCGGCACGGTGGGGTAATACTCAGTATGGACCTCTGCCTTCCTGACTGGTGCCTGTGCCCGGCACGGTGGGGTAATACTCAGTATGGACCTCTGCCTTCCTGACTGGTGCCTGTGCCCGGCACGGTGGGGTAATACTCAGTATGGACCTCTGCCTTCCTGACTGGTGCCTGTGCCCGGCACGGTGGGGTAATACTCAGTATGGACCTCTGCCTTCCTGACTGGTGCCTGTGCCCGGCACGGTGGGAGAGAGAGAACCCTCCCTCCTCCCGCCAGTGGGAAAAAAAAACCCTCAATCTGTTAGCTTTTTATCAATCACCCCCCCTTCATTTCTTCATGTGCAGATTGACACAGGGCACTGTGTCATAATATGGAGCTAAAAACATGGATACACACACAAGTACAGCCCAGTCATGGGTCATAACAAGAGTTAATTTAGCCTATTATGGATTTTAAATATTGAATTCTTACTTCTATTGGTTCTTCACTGGTTAGCACTGTTGCCTCACACCTCTGGGACCCGGGTTTGAGTCTCCGCCTGGGTCACACGTGTGTGGAGTTTGCATGTTCTCCCCATGTCGTCGTGGGGTTTCCTCTGGGTACTCCGGTTTCCCCCCACAGTCCAAAGACATGCTGAGACTAATTGGAGTTACTTGATTGGAGTGCATGTGTGAGTGACTGGTGTGTGAGTGTGCCCTGTGATGGGCTGGCCCCCCACCCTGGGTTGTTCCCTGCCTCATGCCTCTAGCTTCCAGGATAGGCTACAGACCCCCCGCGACCCAGTAGGATAAGTGGTTTGGAAAATGGATGGATAGATTATAATGTGAAGGTAATTTCTCATGGGGTGAAATACCATCCCAGATGAAAGAGCAGTTTTATCCTCGAAAGTCAAAGAAGCCCAACTACTTAGTCCCTGCCAGCTTCTCTTACTGCTTCCTAAAAGCCTTGGTTTACTTCCTATTGTGGCTCTTCACCGAGCTGTGGGGTCTGTCTGTTGTAGTTAGCTTCTTTTAAATGTCATTTTCCTTTTATGGAGACCTTCAGAAGACGAACGACAGATGACTGTCCTGCCCCAATCGTCTGCTCCTTTTCTGTGCCACGCCCCCTCGTTAACCCCATGTGGAATCCCCGTGTTTACCAGCTGTTTCTTGTTGCTGTTATTAGTCTGGTATATTTTAATCTGTGTTTAAGTTTGTTTCCCCAGTCCGGTCATTGTAATGTCATCTCACGTTTGCTGCTTGTTCTGTGTTGTTAGCCATTGATTAAACCCCATATTCCCCGATTCTCCGTCATGCTCAACATACACACCTTTCTTAACAATATTTATTTTCAAAGCAATTTGTGATTTACTTAAATTCAAAGGAAACGTGCTTGTACGTTTTCCGGATAAAACACCAAAGAAAAGTAAGCTCTATATATCGGTTTGTTTTTCAAAGAGAAGCACGTCTATGACAAGATGTAACAGACAGAACTCTGAACACAGACTTGAGAAGCAACCAGCTTTTATTTGGTGCTTCAGGGTGGACAAGCAAAGAGGGAAGAGGTCATATGTCAGAGACCAGTGGGCACCAGGGAGGCTCGGGGACGGGATACCAGACGTGAAATTGTGAGGCAGATTCGAGGTCAGAATCGAGGTCAAAAACCGTGGATCAGTCCGGGGATGGAGGTGATATACAGGAGGGACACACACTGGGGAATTTCAGGGAGAGGATGGGCGGGAGGGGAGTGGGTCCGGGATCAAGGGCAGATCGGACACGACCAACAGGGTGGGTCGGAGCTAGATAAAGAACACAGGTTAGCTTGCTCAACACGTCTCATCAAGAATGGACGATACCTCGCGTCCATCCATTGATTGCGCTGAGTTCCGATCACTGTCTTTGCATTCTCACGAGGAAGGAAATGAATCAGATGTGACACAAGATGAGAGGAAGGCAAGCAGGACAGGCAGGAACAGGCAGGGAGGCAGAGTAGTCGAGGTCAGCAGGGCAGGACGAGGCAGGCAGGGAAAGCGGGAGAGACAGAGGACAAAGAAACGCTCAGTAGTGCTCATGAACATGGCAACAATACTTTGCATGTCAGTGACGCTCCCTCTGCATTAAGTAGGGGAACGATTATGCAGTGATCGCCTGCCGCTGTGCTACCCTGCCCCTGTGGGTGTGACAGTACGTGTGTCTGCACCCTATTCGAGCGACACCCTGTGGAAGGAGTCCACTGTGACACACCCTGAGAGAGGCTCCAGGCTCGCCAGGACCCTATGAAAGACAGAGAGATGGATTTTTAGATTATATAGAGCTGAACCAAACATCTATGTCTATATCCTGCTTCATTTAAAGTGAATGACCAGTGTCATAATGAAAACAAAGAAGTATACTAATGACTTGGGTAAGTCGTTACTTGAAGCTGTCATCTATAATTATATGAGTACCTTCATAATGCATTATAATGGTCACTATAAGAAATAATAAAGCAGTATCTTCTAATGACAGTCATAAGGCATTATAACGTTAATCATAATACATCATAACCAGCTACAGTATAAAGCTCTCATCTATAATGTACTACAGGTACCTTCCCAATGAATTATAATGGTGGGTATAAGAATTATGGATGCATTGCACTGCATTATGAAGGTACCGTATCTATAGTGCATTATAGATGAGATATTTATTGCCATGTTTATAATGTATTATGAATACATTTTAAGATTCATAGATTCTTATACACTTGTCATTCATAAAAAGTGTTACTGTAACTTGTCAGAACGCCCATACAGCCTGGGATGATACTAATACTTTATAACAGTGTTTTCCAATCCGCTCCTCGGGGACCTGTGGATAGGAGACTGAGAAGATATGTGTTGCTGATGAGCTGGATTGTCAACTATGGTTTTTAAGCTTGTTTACAGTGTGGTTTATCACTGCCTGCAATATATGACGGGGGTCTTGTTGATTCTCATAGGCAATGTAAATGGTTTAATTAATGGTAATTAGATCATATTGAATGACAGCATCCACAGGCTGCCTAACATCACTCGTCTTCCTCTGGAGAAGACTTTGTGTCGTCTGAGTACACAGTTGATGAGTGTATCGGATTTCCCAGAATTCATGAATATCATTCGGACATCCTGATTTTCTCACGTTCCATGTGTGCTTGTGTTAACAAGCGGGAGTCGCTTTTTTTTAACCAATCTTCTATGACATCACTGTTTTGGCCTGATTTTCAAACTGAAGGCTTCCAGACATCCAACTGGGAGTGGTGGTTGGCTCACTGGGCTACGTCTTATCATGAAATAAAGACACACCCTTAAATTGCTCTGTATAGCCTTTGCAGGGGAGCATATTCCTGTGTTTGATATCTATGCCCCTTAACAAAAAGACATACACAATAAAACAGGCACTGTGCACCTTACTGCTTAATGGAAAAAAAGCTGGTCTCAATGAAAATGTGGTGATGTCATACAATGAAGTCTGTCATTGGTTAAAGAAGTGTGACACAAGCCCCTCCCTTGCTGACCCAGGGATGCATTGAACTCTGGACATTCAGCACATTCAGCATTTCATTAGATTATGGCAGGTATGATGTGCCTTGTATGATTTGCTTTTGATATGTTTTTTGGACTGTAGTGTGAGTGCATGTTTACTGCCGTTACCTGAAAACAGCTGGTGTATGGGACAAGGATATATTTGCCAGATATCTGCCACATCGATGCCAAATACTCACCAAACCCATGAGAACACATGCAGCTAGACTTGCGTTTGGCGTCAGAACATCGGGCTCATGACTGCAGATGTTCAAATGCATGGCCAAACCTGCTTCTCATTCATAGATAACATCAGTCCACATTCATTTTAATGCTTGTAGTAGACATTTTGTACCATGATATTTTTTTTTATAGATTTTGTAATTGCCATTTAGATAAGTCTTGTATGAGGAACTGCTAGGATTGGTTTTATAAAGGATTATGATACAGTCTTGTGTGGTAATAACTAGTATTATAGATGGGAATGGTGGAAGAACGAGGGATTCTGTGACTATCACTCTTTATACTCCACTGGTTGGTTGAAACAAAATTTTGGTCTCTTGATTTGTACTTTCTGAGCCTGAGCTTTCCACCTCTGATAATAATGATGGAGGAGGAGAGAGGCTTCACAAAGGGCAGGCAGATACTTTCCAAATCCAAGAGGGTGGCTGCACCATGTGACATGCAGTATTCGCTGGAAGATGACATAATGCCCCGTAGTGCTCCATATGATCACAGACTTGCACGGCTGTACCTACTGAGTACTTTAAACAATATAACACTGATATTAGAGGTCATTACTTACTGATTTCTTGATTATATTTATCGTGATAAAGCACACCTCATTTTAATAAAGGCTTCTTGGCAATTGAATAAATAGCTTAGAGGGAGTTTTGATTCCCTAAACTGACTCTTCCATGTGACCATCATTATCACCAGCCTATCAGATTAGAGTTGTCATGACATTTAAGAAAACAATACCTGTAGTAGCAGAAGTAAACAAATTAAAGTACCATTTTAAAATGCTTCCAGCTAATTTCACGTTATGGCCTCATATAAGGATGCTGCATTCTGCATGGATAAACTGTGAAGTTATTGCATATTTTAACCTTTGTGCTATCCACCGTGTGTAGGGAGATAGCATTGCTGGTGCCATTGTTTTAGGCCTAAGTCATACTGAAATGGCCGTTGCTAATAGGTTTGTAATGTGGCCTTCTAGATACGCAAGGCCAAAAAGGGCCACGCTGCACAAGGCCACGTAGAAATTAGGATCCTCCTGTGTACTTGAAAGGAAATCGTCAGTCAGGTCCATGCCATGCATTCCCTGAGGGGGGCTTAACCGCAGCCGCCGTGTCATGTGGGCGTGAAAGACGTTTTTCTCAGCATTCCGCCCCCCGCCATCACCACAGGCTCACAGACTGCTGGGTTTTCTGTATGAAGCGTAAAAGCGAATATTGCTGTGTGCTGAGCAGGTGGAGGCCGGGGAGTCTGGCTATTGAGTCATCACTTTCATGTGCCCGTGTGGCATCGTGCCGAAGTCACATGACACCTCTTCACAGCGCCACATCAGGAGATGCTCATGCAGCGAAACACCTATCGGTAGGTGATTAATCACTGATGATGCATCACGGTCAGTAGTTAAGGGGTGCAAAGAGAAAATTCTTAAAGCTGGTCCCACCCATGTCTCCAACACACCCCGGAGCTTGGCTGTTGCTGAGAAGCCCATCCCTGCCTTCTGGTTTCCTTTCTGGGCATTTTAGTTCCTGCTAATGAGAGGTGATTGGTAGCTAATTGTTCCTTCTTGCAAAACTGAACCAGTCAGTCAGTAATAAAATCATTTTTATTCTTTGTGACTGAGTCATTTTAAAGTTTCGACTCGTTAGGTTGTAGATGGAGGACTGAGCATTGGGTGAAGTGAAGAGTACTCAGTAGTGTGCTGTATTGTCAAAAAATAGCTGCTTATTTACCGTCTCTAAGTGAAAATTATTAAAATGGAATACATGGGTAATATATAGTACGAGCAACTCTAATACTGAAATGAGAAAAGTATCTATATGTTAATAGAAATAAATTAAAAATACAGCCCCATAAATGACTTAATTGACATGTATTTGCCCCTTTGTGGTGACCACTGATCTAGGCGAGGTATGTTCCTTTTTAATGCCATGCTTCAGAAAGTCTGTTATTGAGCGGAAATTATACTTTGTGAGGTAATACAAAAAGTGACCGAGGAACTGCTTTGGGGCTTCAAATGAAGGTTGTAAGGAGCTCAGAAGTTACAGAAGGTTTGAATTTGTAACCTTCTCTGGTGCACAGTTAAGGCCTTTCTGACAAAATGGGGGAAAATAGGTGTTCGGGATATCTTACCTAATTGGTGAACTGGGTGTGAATGACATCTACAGTATGAGTGAAGTGATCAGGATGCCAGCATTGGCACATGGAGTATACAGCTGTCCAGAAATCATTCTCTTCATAAGTCTGCGCGTTTACAGGTTTGGGAGAGTAGAGATTGATATCATTGCACAGAAAGGCCAATCAGTTATGTCTGCAGTTTGTCCAAAATCATGTGACTGATAGTCACGTGACTGATTTTTCTGAGGAACATTGTATTGTCTGATCAACTTAAAGCCCACTCCTTTGGCCTGAATGAGAAGTACTCACCAAACATAGGCCATCTCCCAGGTATCACCATTCATATCTCCGGCAGGCTGGGGCTCCTGGTCATGTCCTTGCCCTTGACGAAAAGATGGGCAGAGTCAACTAAAGGAAAATCCTCAAACAAAATCGGTTTCAGCTAGTGGCAAATGAATCAGAGAGGATTCATGCTCTGATTGGACACTGACCAAAAGGCAGGGGCGGCATAAACGGAATGCAATCCTCGAATGATTGAGGGCCCCAGACATGAAAAGGGCCTTGGAATATGCTGTGGGATTGGGGGCCTTTGTCAGGGAGCCCAAGATTTCTAGCCTTGTCCCTGCTCAAAGCCCCTAGCAGACACTACGAAGAAATGACTCAAATTCCAGAAGGTCAGTATTCTGGACTGACTCAGCCAAAGTCAAATGGGCCAGAGATAAATCCCACTGGAAACTGTGACCTGAAAGTTACCAGCCACTCTCACTCTCGGTCTAACATGATCAATTTTAGTGAGTTTTTGTGGACTCATTTGCAAAGAAAAAAATTAGAAGTGCAAGGCTCACGCAGACAACCACAAGGACTTAGAGCTCTAATTGGAGCCAAAGACCCGTCTTTGTGGTGATAAGTCTTATTCAGCTTTTTTTTTATTTTTTAAGATCAGATATTTTTGTGGTGGCAGTGAGTGGCCTTTGTAGACTCTGAAAGAGAGCCAGTACAGTGAATCAGCTGTTGCTTCACATCTCCAGGGGCCGTGCTCTTTTCTCCCTGCGTTCATGTTCCTGTCCTAGTTCCTTACCTCAGTCTAAAGTATGCTGATGAATCAGATTGCCCTGTGGCCTGGTTCAGTATATCGATCAATGGAGGATCTTTCCTTAAGTATGGCTCCTTTACTTCAGTAAATGCTCTTCCACACAATCACGTCTCCTGGCTATTTCATACCTGCTTACGCAAGTGTATGAAGTCTACAGGGAAATTATGATTTCCATACTGGGCACAAAGGTAAATCGTTTATTTTAAAGTGCCTTCTCATTCACACGGGGAACAATTAACGTCACTCTGTGACTATTACAATTATTTTAAAAGTCAATTATTTTTGAATGACATTGTCGGGGCTCCAGCATTAGTGTTTTTGCCGCAGACATGCCGAGAAGAGGATGGTGTTTAGATAGGAAAGAGGAAGCTTCTTGATGCTGTTCGTCACACAGGGAAAGATCTGCTGCAGCAGAAATCAAGACAAAATCACAAAAGAAAAACTTTCTGCAACATTTGTTAGAGGTCGTGCAAAACTTTGGGCTAACTTTCCTTGAGAGGAGGTTAAATTTTAAAGCTGTTTCCAAAAAAGTAAAAAAAATTGGGAATTACAGCACGTTCAGCTTTCACAAGTTCGCTGCAGATATTTTGATTGTATTTTCTCTCCTCTTTCTAGGTGTAAAGCATATTCAGCACAGAAAAAATAAGTGTTTCTTAGGGATGTACACAGATTTGGCGTGTTTTAGACTTTCTGACTCTTGAGCTGATTATTCTTTTATTAAACTGTCAATGCCTGAGTTACACAGTTCTGCAGTGTTCACTGCCTGCTCAGTTCAGCTTAAGCCTGGCAGAGAGCTTTAGCTTAGGAGCACTGTGCTTTCTAGGTGTAACCCCTGCAAACTGCCCCCCCTGCAGGACCCGGAGTAGTAAGCTGCTTAAGAGGGGAGTGCAGTGTGATTGCACAGCTGCTTGTTGTCCAGTCACAGAACATGGTTTCTCAATGTGTTTTGAGGTTCTTGTTGTCCATAGTATGTCAGCTCATACTGATGTGCCCATCTTTGTTTTTTAAAGTCTTCCCCCACCTGGGGGAGTCCAGTGGTCTGGTACAGTTGGGTGTGGGGGTGGGGGGGGGGAGTATGCCAGAGGTTGCCATGACTACTCAGTGTGCTTCAGCGCCTCAATATATGTTTATGTAATTCTATTGGGTTTATTCATTGACCAATTAATTTCACGACATTCAAATTAAAAGTTATTTAAAACAAAAAGAAATTAATTTGAAATTGATTTTCCTCCATCCTAAAGTCGGGACAAAGGAAATGCCCCTTCACCTAATTCAGCCAATTACTTAGCTGACAAGCTTGGTATGTCGGAAGAATGAGAGCGTGGGGAGGGCGGTTTGGCTGTGGGGGTCCTGCTGTCCTTTCAGGATGTCACCCTCTTCTCTGGTATTTATAACTGTCTGAATGGAGTGAAACTTTACTTCTTCTGGTTGTGTCTGTGCCCTGTAATAGCCTGGCAGCTGGGGTAGACTCTGGGCTCCTGAGGTGCTGATCAGGATAGCCAACTGGAAGCTGGATGGATGGATCTTTGAGCTTGAAGTTGTCCCCCATGAGGAATGAGTAACTGGATCTGTTTTGGGTCCATTCGTTCATGTCTTCCTTGGCATGGTGATAATAGGTCTATAACTCTTATCCAGGAGCAGCACCCCCCACTGCCTGTGCCTGCACTGTACAGTGATAGGGTGCAGTGACGCCTAGGCCACACCCTATCAAGGACAAGCCACTTAGCTTCCGCGCCATACAAACCCACAGCATCCAGGCTGGCTAATCATGTGATTCTACTCACTGCCTCAAGCCAGAGACCTATCACAGCTAAAGCTGCATTTCATTGCATGAGGAAGAGGAGAACATATGCGATGACCTGGCTCACAGGAGTCAATCCACCGCAGTGGACGTTATGGCCTTTCCTGTGGATAAGACTGTCTTCTTGTTTCCCGTGGATGGAACTATCTCCCAAAGGGATGTTGATACTAATGCTTCCCCTGATGCCCCGCACTCCGTCCAAGGGTTGGCTCCTCCCACTAATGTGTGAAGATGCAGTGGCATGTTTTTCATGCTGGAGATCAGTCCGACTGACAGGTTAATTCATGTCAGGGATGTCACAGGAATTGTTAAGATTTCTCTCAAACGTGAAATGAAGCTGGCGGCGATGATTTGGGCCGAAATGTGCTTTTAATGTCTGACAGTGTGCATTGGCCATGTCTGAATGGCTGCAGTGTCCTGCTGTCATTTAACCAGAGTGAAATAAATGAAAAAGTAACCCATGCAGTTGCTGTGAACAGGATTTGAGTATGTATCATTTTTGTGACATAAATATGTAGTAATTTGTGGTATTTGTGCTGTTTACCTCTGTGTTTCCTGCATGACCACCTTATAAAAAAGTCCACATTCCCCAGTTGTCCTGGTTTCTCCTCCCAATTACTGTTTGACAGAGGGAGAGAACATATTCACCTCACTTTCTGTCAACAGTACACATGGTATCACGTTTTATTTTTCATTCTACTTGAAAGACTTTGATGTGCTGGAAACGAACGGTTTAAATTAGCCCAGATACCTCACGGGAGGGAAACAGACAATTAAACGTCTGAGGTCAGCCCTCGGTCTGAAAATCTAGCTTTCGACAGGTAAACGAATGTAAATATATTCGCTCTCTCATACGGCAAGACGAAATGAGAAAAGAATGAAAATTTGCAGCTCATTATTCCGGTTTGTGTTTGAAGTCTTCGGGGTTCTTCAGTGGAATATTTTTGGAAGACTTGCTGTTATGGACAGTTTGGTCATTTCCAGTGTTTGTGAAGAAAAGAATAAAAAAATCTGAATAAGTGGTAAGATTCTGACCTAAGTTGTCAAAGGTTCAGTCAGCTTTTTAAAAAAAAAAAAAAAAAAAAAACCCTAATGGTATTCAAATGTATTGAAGTGATGAATGTGTATAGATAGTGATAGACAGACTGCCATCCTGTCCGATATGTTCCTCTGGACTGCCTGGGATAGGCTCAGGCTATCCCGGTGACCCTGCACTGCATGAGGTTTTGGAAGATGTATGGGTGAATAGAGTCATTTATACAGATAGTGTTAAATAGACTGCCATCCTGTCCAATGTCCCCTAGCTCACCCTGGGCTCGTGGAATAGCCTGCAGACTCACCGTGACGCTGAATTTGATGAAGTGGTTATGAAAACCATAATATTTTGTGGAACTTGACAATCCAAGATCACAAGAATGAGCATGCCTTTCCGAAATCTGAAGACCACTCGGAAGACAAGAGATTTTGCTGGAATGTTGTCTACTGACGTTGACTAGATGCCACCTAAAACCAGTAATAACACTTCGGAAGTAGAATGAGAAAACGGCTAATGGAAGACCATCCTGATTGACCAGCAATAAGACGTAGAACCAGGGGCGGCCCAGATAGCATTAGCAGATTAGCCATCTGCCCTTGCACCATAAAGCACAAACTACGCACCATTCTGCTCATAACCTCACTTTTCAAGAGCCAGAGAAGGACACACGGAAGGAGGAAAAAAGATACCGTTATATATCTGAAGCTTGTAACAGACAGGAAACCTGAAAGTCATGCAGTAGTTTGACTTGTAGCGATCCGGTGTTACAGCAGTCTGGTGGGGCATTCTTACCGGGCTCCTCTCCTGGATAGAAGCTGCTGATGGCATTATGCCAGCCTGCTGAGCAGCTCACGCTGCAATGACGATGTGCCTTGAATCTCTAAGCAAGCTGCAGGCCAGTACTTGCAGATAGAAAAAAAAAACGACCAATTTTTACTTTATTGACAATAGTTTGAAGCCGTTCAAGCTCTTGATTCCTACTTGAGGTCTTATCTGGTATGAGTTCCAGTGGCTTGAGATTTTGTGTCTGAGAGATAGAACTCGGAAACAGTCTAGCCTCAAGTATGAGGAACAAGGTATCGTCTGTAAATTCACTGGCAGGTAACCTACCAGAACGATATGTCAAGGATATTCTTAATAATTCCTGGCCACCAGGGCCCCAGGATACACCCATCAGGTGGGACCTCTCGGGCTCCTCCCAGGGCCAGGTTACAGATTAGAGCCCCCCCCCACCTCCCCAACGAAGTGTGTGTCCCCCAGCCCACCCCAGTCCCGTCATCTGGGTTGCAGTCAGCACGGCCTGGAAGAGTACTGCCTTTCGTACGGCCTGAGGCCTTGTGTAAGAGGCGGCCATCACCCCCATCACCTTGAGGGAATGAAACGAGGGTGCTGGAGTGCTGCTGATGTGATGTGGTGTTGCGTTATTGCCAGCAAGTCGAGTAAACGGTCAACTCTATGCTGAAATAAACTAGCTCTGATAGTTAATTTGACACAACTGATTTAACTGTGTGCACTTTGAGAGGTGACAGATCTCATGCTGAAATGCTGTAAGGGAAGGGGTGTGGTGTATAGTGTAAGAGTTCAAAAAGTCTGTTTTATGACATTTGACTTGCTTCCCTCCAATTTACAATAAACTACAGAAATGTGTGACTTTTGCCCAAGCATGGGGTGGGCTACACCCATGATTGGGCGGGTCAGGCATGTGATTCAGTGGCCCATGCCTGGGATTGGGTGTGCCAAATATGTGAATGGGTAGGCCGAGCCCACCTTGACTCCACCCTCTAATTTTACATAATAAAATAGTTCATTATGGAAAATGGCTTTCCTGGAGATTACTACCTGTCAGGTCCTTTAACTCAGCAAATACAGAGGCCTTTATTGTACAGTCATCACATTTTTCTTTTTTTTTTCTTTAATTTGTGTTTGATTTATAATTAACATTGTGTGCATTGTTACAGTTAAATGTTCGTGACATGCTGGCTCTGAGATTTTCATTTCTTACTTCCTTGTATAGGCACACTGTCCACGGCAAGTAGATTCGTTTCAAATTTGCAATTATAAAACTAATTGGATTTTTATGTGTTCAGAATGAATCCCCGTGTGTTCGGGCGAAATCTGTCCTGCATTATTAAAATGTCGTCCGGCTTCCTCTGATGGCCCTTTTTTGAGTCGTGTTTTGAATTGCGCCGTTATCATTCGTAAATTAAATGCCTCATAGGCTTTTAAAAGTGCTTTCGACTTTCCAGCTCGAAATTGAGTTTAGCCCGAGTGTAGACTCTTATTTTGATACCTCTGATTGTGCAGCGTTAATTATGAAAGGTGTCTTGGCAGTGAATAACGAACAATCACACCCTTGTACGTGCCAGCACTTCCAGGAGAGCGATAATCTAACTTTAGATTAGATCCTTGCCTCAAGCGCAACATGAATTAATTCCCAGCATCCTCACCTGATGTGACTTTTCTTTGTTAATGTGACGGTGAGAAAAAGGGGAATCCATTTTGATTTATTTTAAATTGTAGCCCTAGAACTGGAACTTATTAATTTTCAATATGTAAATCTGCTCTAATGAAACGTTCATTGTCTCTTTGGTCAGGGTTCTCTGAAAAGCCCCGTCAGCAGGTACGGCATCACAGATCACTCTGTATCCATTGATTTATGGAGCCTATGTGCGGTACTTTCCCAGCATGTGCTCAGAGGGCCTCTGCAGTGGGTGTGCCCATCCAATCAGTTTCGCCTTTCTCCGTGCTTGGGGGCGGAGTCAGGAGATTTGCTTTGACTTCACTGGCTGGCTGGCCTGCTTGTCAGTATTGATTATGGTTCCATTGAGGAAGCAAGGAGGGCTCTACGAAGTTGAGACGTGATCTGGGGGAACAATGTCTATGCGAGCTGAAATGTAAATCACTACAGGTTTTATTAGGGATTCCGGTGCCACCCTCTGAATATGCATGAATTCTCTGTATGCCAGCCACTGGGGGCATGTATTGTGCCATCAAGTGCTTCGTGTAAATGTACGCTTATCTTAATTGAAGTAGATGAATCGTTTAACATATTTTAAAATATTTTGTGGAAAAGTAATTTCTGCAACATCAGTCTGACATTGCCTTTAGAAAAAAAGCAAGATTTCCCCAGAACTATGCAACGATAAATGAGTATATAAAATGATTACCAGCACTGTGAATTTTCGGAGCGCAGTAATAAGCCTTTGAAGACTTGGGAAATGAAATGAATTCTGAATTATTTACATTAAATGCTAACAGAGGCAATACAGATACATACACACACACACACACACACACACAGCCCTAATACTTTGCTAACACAGATGTCACATCATACCCCCTGGGGGGGGGGGGGGGGGCTTAAAAAGGGTGGTACCTGTATGGCCAAGAGCCATAGAGAGGCCCCCCCATTCTCAACAATATGTCGGTATTGTTCTGTCCAATTACATTGCTGACAGAAACATGAAATGAAATCCCTTTACACAGGTTTAATATGTGCCGAGTTTTCCCCAGTTAGAATAATGAGGTGCTATGCTGTCTCAGTTAGTATCGCTGCCACGTCACACCCCTGGGCTTGTGGTTTTGATTTACACCCCCTGCCATGTGTGTGTGGAATGTTCTGCGCTTCCCCCAGTTACTCTCTTCCTCCCGCAGTCTAGTCATATCAGTTGGCATCTCTAAATTGCTTTTAGTGTGTGTATTGGTTGGGGTGGTGCGGTGAGTAGCACTATTTACTCACACCTCTGAGTTTGAGTCTCCATCACCGTTCCATGCGTGTGGAGTTTGCATTTTCTCCCCGTGTCGTCGTGGGGTTTCCTCCAGGTACTCCAGTTTCCCCCTACAGTGCAAAAACATGTTGAGATTAATGGGAGTTATCATATTAGCTGTAGGTGTACATGTGTGAGTGACTGGTGTGGGAGTATCCCCAGAGATGGATTGGTGCCCCATCCTGGGTTGTTCCCTGCCTTGAGCCCATAGGCTTTGAACCCCCTGCAACCATGAATAGGACAAGTGGGTACATGGATGGATGTGTCTGTGTCTGTGCCCTCCAATGGGCTAGCATCCTCTTCAGAACGTCCCATGGACAGTAAAAAAAAACAGAGAGAATAAGAGGAGCAGCTGAGGGCTGGTGGGTGGCGAGACTCTTCGCTGCGGCGACAGGGAGGAAAAGAGAGACATCTGCAGTGATAGTAGCGATGAAGCTGAATTAAAAAACTGGTTTAAGAGATCGACATGACTCCCGCCTCCAGTGTGCCCAGCACAGCCGTGCCCTACCCCCTGCCTCATTTATTGTACTTTTACATGATAATATATCCATCCATCCATTTTCCAAACCGCTTATCCTACTGGGTCGCAGGGAGAGGGTGACACTGTACCTCCCACACAGTCCGAGGGTGACACTGTACCTCACATACAGTCCAAGGGTGACACTACCTCACACACAATCCGAGGGTGACACTGTTCCTCACACACAGTCTGAGGGTGACACTGTACCTCACACACAGTCCGAGGGTGACACTGTACCTCACACACAGTCCGAGGGTGACACTGTTCCTCACACACAGTCCGAGGGTGACACTGTACCTCACACACAGTCCGAGGGTGACACTGTTCCTCACACACAGTCCGAGGGTGACACTGTACCTCACATACAGTCCAAGGGTGACACTACCTCACACACAATCCGAGGGTGACACTGTTCCTCACACACAGTCTGACGGTGACACTGTACCTCACACACAGTCCGAGGGTGACACTGTACCTCACACAGAGTCCGAGGGTGACACTGTTCCTCACACACAGTCCGAGGGTGACACTGTTCCTCACACACAGTCCGAGGGTGACACTGTACCTCACACACAGTCCGAGGGTGACACTGTACCTCACACACAATCCGAGGGTGACACTGTACCTCACACACAGTCCGAGGGTGACACTGTACCTCACACACAATCCGAGGGTGACACTGTTCCTCACACACAGTCCGAGTGTGACACTGTACCTCACATACAGTCTGAGGGTGACACTGTACCTCACACACAATCCGAGGGTGACACTGTACCTCACATACAATCCGAGGGTGACACTGTTCCTCACACACAGTCCGAGGGTGACACTGTTCCTCACACACAGTCCGAGTGTGACACTGTACCTCACATACAGTCTGAGGGTGACACTGTACCTCACACAGGTTCAGAAGAGAACATTAGTCATTTCAGCATCAACAACAAGTGGCATCACGCAGACTTGCCCTCCAGCATTAGGACAAGCATTGTAGGTGTGTAACGGGGGGGGGGGGGTAGGGGACCTGCCAAAGGTGATGTCCCGCAGAATATATCAAATGGGGGCACAGGAAGGAGGCTGCAGCCATTTCCGAGCTCAAAGGGAGCGTACTGTCCCATCCCAGCCTATGTGTGATGATATGAAAGTGACAGCAGCCTCACTGCGTCGTCATATGGTGCCTGACAGTCCAGCTCCTGTTCCCACACCCTAAAGGCGTCTCCCAAGCAGCATGTCTGCAGGTACCTCAATCACTTATCCCTCCCAGAGAGCCTCCTTCATCGATCTAAATGGTCTGTGGCTTGTCTGTACTGCTAACCAGTGTGTCTACAGGCTGGCCTTTATCATCCGTACAGCTGAAACTCAACCCAACAGACCAGTTGAATTTGTGATATCAATTAATAAGCATCCATTAACATTTTAATTTGTGTAAAATTGCCTGACTGCTGTCTGCTCAGGGCCTCACCTGAGCGTGCTTGGGAAAAGGGGCCTTTTCCAACGGTAAATAAAGCGTCAGCATTAAGAATGCATGGCTGGAGTCCTCCAGGGAGCCATGAAGGGAGCCTAAACAGGAAGCCCTGTAACACACCTCATGTCTGTCTTAACGGCGAGACATCTGTGCTGCACCCTGATGTGGAGGAGGCCGGCTGGGGCGTCACAACTCTGCACGGCGCTTATAGCTCCATGAGGGGGGTATGGTGGCTCAGGGGCAAAGCTGGCAGCCTTTCAGGGGATATTTCAGGGTATTTTAGTGTCTGTAGCTTGGCTGCACTTCATTGTAACAATGAATGTGTAGAATGGGGGGAGGGATGACAGTAATAACTCCAGGTACAGCTGATGGAGTGTCTGAGTGATGAAACGACAAAATCATACAGGAGATACGTCTCACCCACCACTGATCAGCGAGTGGCGGATCAACTTCCACGGAAATATATAGTGTTATCTTTAACTTTTTTATAACTATGATCACAGGTTAATATAAGATATTTCAATAGCCCCATTACTCCAAAGATTTTACAACGTACATAAGTTTTCAGGCAGAGATATCACCCAGTTAACCGCTTATACTGTAAATATGTTGCTTATGGATTTATGTGTTCATATGTAACTGACATATAAGCATTCGAACATTATTTAATAAACATTTTTAGAGCAGACTGTAGTGTTCCTTTGCTCTCATTATAGGAGGCCATTATGATTTATCATGAGTTTCTCCATTTAACCCCCCCTGTTTGAGCACCATGGTTCAGCTCATGCCTTTGGAGTCTCTGTTTGGATTTTTGAGGTCGTTTTCCTCGCTAACATGCTAGAAGTGGATCATCGAACGGAGTGAGTCATCAGCAGGTCGGCTTCACAGAAAGTGTTGGCCAAAGGGGACGATGTTACACTAGGGGTGTGACGTATGAAAAATTCATGGTTCAGTACAAATCATGGTTTTGAGTTCATGGTTCGGTGCAGTTTTGGTACAACAGGGAAAACTGAATTTGTTTTTAAATTGTTCATTATTAAAACTGCAAATACAATTAGACACAGTTGTAAACAAAAAGGTATGTGTCTATCGATGTGTCAAAACCTAAGAGACACTTATTTGCACATTGTAAAATTAAATATGTAAAATAAATAATAATTCAAAAATAAGACTGCATTATAATAATGAAAAATTAACTAAATTCTGTGTTCTCTACTCCCGAGTATGGTTGCATTTCTGTAGAGATACACCCCAATATCTGTTTTTTAGCCCTATCTGAATTTCCTTTATAATTGCCTTAAATGCCATGGGGAACTTGCAGAAGTTCTTTCTGCCTTGCTTCGGTCACACACACACACACACACACACACACACACAAACGCACGCACACACACACACACACACACACACACACACACACACACACACACACACGCACACACACACACACGCATGTACGCACACACACACACACATACACACACATACACACACACACGCGCACACACACACGCACACACATACACACACGTACGCACACACACGCACACATACACACACGCACACACATACATGCACGTATGCACACACACACACACAGATGATGTCATCTCTAATGAGTTTGCATGTTGAATGTGTTTCTCGCAACATCCAAGTTTTATGTAACAGAACCGACAGTCTTGGTCTAATCAACTAGGGTTACTCTCTTCAGTACTGGTGTTACTGGAAAGCGAAATATTCCCAAACAGCCAATTACGACTGACTGTTACCAGCATTAACCGAAACCAACTCACAGCCAAGATGTGCATGTTTTTTTGTGTTGAATATCTGCTTGCGAATTTAGATTCTGTCCTTGTCAAGAAATGTATTCATTCGCTTCATTGTGCATTCTGAACTGAAAATGATGTAACTTGAAGGAACAGTACATAATGAATACATGAAACATTACGACCCTCACATTTACCGCATCTCAGAGTGGCCCTAAAGTCAATGACATATCATTCATTCTATGAGAGGCTCCTGCCATACTTACGTGGCAGAAACCGTCCCATCGGGGGTAAAAGCATGACATTTTATGCGGCGGGTGAGCTATGACTGCCCAGTGAGAGGAGCCATGCTGACCGTGATACCACCGATCAACTGGTTTCCATGGCAGCTGCTTCCAGGTTTATTGGACATTGACCAGTCAGATTCAAAATCAAAGTTTCCACTTTCCTTTAAGACCCTGAATCCTTTTCCCTGATCTTGCCCACTTAAGTCTCCCATATGCATAACTGTTGTGCTTCACCATTGACTGCGACCACCTCAGTTTGTGGCTCAGTGGGCTATGCATCCGCGCCTGTGATCATACGGTCCCTGTCTCTCTTCTAACTCTTCGCTCTTTTTCCTGAGTACCGGTGCTGACAGGAAGCTGGTTCTCCTGTGGTGCCAAAATGGCCCAACCTGAGAACTGGTCTACATTTCCATAGCATTTCACAGACAGCTCTGAGCAAGGCTCTTCAGTCAGCTCGCTTTCACCTACAGAGAGCAAGTTGGAGGAGGCATAAAGAGAATAGTCTGAAGGTAGATTATTGCTCTCCTGGAAGTGGCTGCATTAGATCAGTAAAATAATTCTTTATTAAAGAGATCGGCTGGGCCACAAATGTTTAAACACACATGAATTAAGACATATTTGGTTCATATCTGATAATGCCTAGGCGACAAGGGGTCTCTGATTCCAGAAGACGTGACAAGCAAAGATGAATCTTTACAGTAGGTATAAACATTTTATGAAGTTTAATGATCCAAACTGGAAAAACGTCCTGCCTTGGGACTGGTCAGGGTTTGAAAAAGATGCACAATGTCAGGGACTGAAAAGAAAATCAAATGAACGGTGTGGGAGCAGGAAAAGCTCAGGCGCCTTGGGACACATTTGAGCTGGAATGCGGGTCGCAGGACTGGCTTGTGGAGCGTTGAGGCCTCATGAATTTATACACATCACAGGGAACAACAATGGCGCACAGGTACAAGTGATCAGCACTTCAGCCCTGGTCACATGACTCCTGCCCACCATCTTCCAGTAATATCCACCCTAATGTCTTGCAGTTCAATGCTTCTGAAGATACAAGCTTTTCAAATGTGAAGCAATAGACTGACCCCTCTGTTCTTTTTCATAGCTCCCACATCATAGGGCTTTACTAGTGAGGCATGTATCAGCTGTAAATGTGATAATGTCCTGTCTAAGGGCAGTACGGTGAGGCCAGACCCTTGGGGGGGGGGGGGGGGGGGTGTCCCCAGCTCCCGTTTGACCTCCCGGCTGATTTTCTTGCACCGTTTCAGTTACTGAAGCAGGTCTCCGGTCACGGACCTTATCTCCCAAACCATCAGACCATTCTAAACAAAGGAAAATGAATTTCCACTTTCCAATTTCCCACCTAATAGAACTAGCAAATGTGATGGTAGCAGGAGTGTTCCTCTGTCGATAGGAGGCTCCCTGCATTGGCTACTCGCTGTGATCTCCATTAAGCCTAACGATATAGGTGAACATTGCGACGCGGAAATTCTGGGACTGTAACACCCCTTTTAGGATCGTGACTTTAGAATACCGCTGTTGTGGAGGTGAGGGTCCCACACCAGACTATTACAAGTGTAGTTAGGTCTTCTGTTCTCAAAATGAAGTTCTGATTTCAGCCTGAACCCTGCTGAAAGTGTCTCTCTTTATTTTGACCGAACAGGGAACCTTTTTTTCAGGTTTGTCACATCCCTCTTCCTTATTATCCCCAAAAAGTAGCTTCTTTCTCAAGGAACCAGTGCAAATGCAGCTCTGCTGAGGTTTACAGCACACCTGTAGCCCCTCCCCACACAGCAGTGCTCTCAGTTTCAGACATGGAACCTGGCACAAGCAGAAAAGGGCTATGTGTGCACATGAAGTGCCCCAACAGTTTGGTTTGTGGCCCCTTGTAGAACAGATGAGTGAGAGGTATGAGATGGAGATGAAAAACAAACATTTCCTCTCGTTACTAAGTTTGCGACTTTGGCTGAGCGACAAGCCTAGTTTTGATCACAGTGATGCATTGTGGGACATGAAATTTGTATCCAGGGCATAAAAAAAGCATTAAAAAGGATATGATAAAGCAGATGTGTTATGCAGAAGCTGACAGAGGTGTTCACAGGGGCCAGAGGCTGCAGCATTATGAAATTAAAACAGGTTCCCATGTATAACCTTGGCCTTTTTACTCAGATCTTTTAAGTGGATCTGATTATTATGGGTAACGAAGAGTGACTTTGATTGAATCAAAGCATATTTAAAAAGTCAGTGTAACTTTAATCCCTTTCAGCATTTAGCTGTTTTCACAAAGAGTGACCCTGGTGTAGATATTATAATACACATAAAATGT
This sequence comes from Brienomyrus brachyistius, assembly GCF_023856365.1. NCBI lineage: Eukaryota > Metazoa > Chordata > Actinopteri > Osteoglossiformes > Mormyridae > Brienomyrus > Brienomyrus brachyistius. Next base: position 12,119,505 of record NC_064545.1, read on the forward strand.
ACTTTACTTATTGTAGAAAAAATAATCTATTTCCAACCACTCAGGAATGCATCATAACAGGTCCATCAATTTATTTTTTGCATTGTAATACTATTGTAGTGAATACAATATACCAACTTCAGTGTAATATACCACTTGGCAAAACATTGTGTCCTTCCCACCGTATCAGGAGTAATGAAAAAATGAAACTGTTCCGCTTGACTCAAAGCGGAAAATAAACCATAAAGATGAAATGCTTTGTGCGTCAAGAGTACACAGAGAGGAGAATGTCCAAAACAGAAACCTGCAAGGGAGGGTCCGACAAGTGGCTGAGGATCCCCTCAGAGACAGCAGTACCTTTTCCATTTTGCAAACAGAATAGTGCAAAATGCTCGTTTTAAATTTGGAACATTTAAACATCTGGGTAATTTTTGATGCTAGCTGGGTTAAGAACCTTTTCTGAAGGTATAACAGCAGCTGAGCTCCCTGGGTTCTGATCCAACTACCTTCTCTTTTCCACCTTGTTGTGGTAACTCCTGACCCAATGTGCATCAAATGGTGTTGTACCTCCTACCCATTATGCCGAGCATCCCCCGAATCTAGCACTGTAGAATACTGGGGTTCCACAGGTGCATGCTGGATGTGTGTTTAGGGGAACACTTCCAAGAAGCTAGGAAAGAATGGTTATGGCATGAAGACTCAGCTGGTCTCCTCACAGCTCTTGGGTCATCCCAATCCTTCAGGATGTTCCACCACCCTGGGACAAACTTGGCCTGACCAAGTTCTGATTGAATTGCATAAATTCCAAATATTCCAAATATGAATTCATATTTGTTCAGCAGATGCATCAGCAGAATGATTTCATGGGTGATGCAGAGTGGCAACGAAGGTGAGCACTGGGTCTCTGAAACCAAGTATTGTCTTATGAATAAATTTAAACTCAGAGAGTACTTCTCTCATTTACTGTAGGTATCATCCATCCATTTTCCAAACCGGATACTATCCTGGAAGCAATGGGCATGAGGCAGGGAACAACCCAGGATGGGGGGCCAGCCCATCACAGGGCACACTCACACACCATTCATTCACACATGCACTCCTATAGGCAATTTAGCAACTCCAATCAGCCTCAGCATGTTTTTGGACCGTGGGGGGGAAACCGGAGTACCCGGAGGAAACCCCACGACGACATGGGGAGAACATGCAAACTCCACACACATGTAACTCAGGCAGAGACTCAAACTCGGGTCCCAGAGGTGTTAGGCAACAATGCTAACCACTGCACCACCATGCCGCCCCCATTTAGGTATCATATCTCACTAATTATTTTGCCCAGTGCACAAAATCCTTTTCATGCCACATGATGCTTCTTTTGTGATTTTCTTCCCTAAAACCAATGACAGAAAAGTAAATTCTATACTTGTTAGTTCATTTCTCTCATTTCTGGATTTCTAGACACATAACAGCAATACTTAGTGCAATACTCAGCAATACTCTTACTTAATGATGCAACAATTCCCCCACTACGCCTAAAAAAATCTGTTTCAGTCCACCACATCACCTTCATGAAGAGTGATGAGGAGAATTTGCCTTCAATGTGCAACGTGGTCTTCATCAGGAGCATTGAATGTCCAATCGGACATATAGCCTTAATCATGAGTGATGAGGTGCAACAGCCTTCAGTCGCCATGTGACCTTCATCAGAACCAATGTGTAGCGGCAACCTTCAATCCGCCGTGTGGTATTCTTCAGGAGTGAAGAGGAGCAGCAGCCTTCAGTCGCCATGGGGATTTTATCAGGAGGAAAGAGGAGCAATAGCCTTCAATCTGCAGTGTGGCCTTCATCAGGAGCAATGAGGAATGGCAGCCTTCAATCCATCGTGTGGCCTTCATCAGGAGTGATGAGTAGTGGCAACCTTAAATCCGCCATGTGGTATTCATCAGGAGCAATGAGGAGCAGCAGCCTTAAACCCATCGTGTGGCCTTCATCAGGAGCGTTTATGAGCGGCACTTTCAATCCATCGCGTGGTTGTCACTAGGAACGATGAGGAGTAGCAGTCTTGAATTTGCAGTGTGGCATTCATCAGGAGTAATGAGGAATGGCAGCCTTCGATTCACCCCCTGGCCTTCATCAAGAGTGAAGAGGAGCAACAGCCTTCAATCCATTGCATGACCATCACCAGGAGCAATGAGTAGTAGTGCAATGTGCCACATGACCTTCATCAGGAGTGATAAGGAACAGCAGCGACCAATATGCCAACTGGCTTCGCTTGGGGGAGATGAGGCGTCTCAGCCTTCAGTCCACTGTGTGGCCTTTATCATGAGAAAAGAGGACCAGCAGCTTTCAATCCATCGTTTGGGCTTCATCAGGAGCATTGATGAGCAGTGGCCTTCAATCTGACCTTAATCAGGAGTGATGAGGAGTAGCAGCCTTCAGTCTGCCGCCTAGCCTTCATCAGGCGTGAAGAAGAGCGGGAGGCTAAACTCCACCACATGGCCTTCATCAGAAGCAAAGAAGAGCAGTGCCCTTCAATCCACCTACAATAAGACCTTCATCAGGAGCAATGAGGAGCAGCAACCTACAATCCGACACGCTTTCATCAAGAGCAATTATGAGCATTGCTCATATAAATTAAATAAATAAATCGCAGGGCCTTGATGGAATCTTACCTATAGTTTTAAAATAGATAAGGGATATGATTTGCTGACCTTTAACTTTATTATTTCACAAATCTTTATCTGCTGGTGTGCTACCATCTAATTGGAAGCATGCTAATATAACACCCATATTCAAAAAGGGGATAGAAGTAATCCTGCAAACTTTAGGCCAATTAGTTTAACTTGCACAACTGGGAAAGTAATGGAAGCTACAACCCCAAATCAGAAAAAGTTGGGACTGTATGTAAAATGAAAATCAAACTGAAAACAGCACTTTGTTAAATTATCTTTGACCTGTATTACATTGAAAACAATACAACAGCACATTATTTTAATTTTATTGTTTTTCTCAAAATAAACACGTATTTCAATGTTGGTTCTTGCAACACATTTCAAAAAAAGTTGGGGCAGTAAAGCATTTATCACTTTTTAATGTTGCCATTCCTTTTCACAACACTTAAAAGATGTTTAGGGACTGAAGACACCAAGTGATGAAGTGTTTCAGGTGTAATTTTGTCCCGTTCTTCCTGAAAATAAGTTTTACGCAACCGTACTGGGTCTTCGTTGTCGCATTTTGTGCTTCAAAATGTGCCACACGTTCTCTATTGGAGACAGGAGACAGGTCGGGACTGCAGGCAGGCCAGTCAAGTACTCGTACCCTCATTCCTCCTGCCCTGCGATGGGCTGGCCCCCCATCCTGGGTTGTTCCCTGCCTCGTGCCCATTGCTTCCGGGATAGGCTCCGGACCCCCCGCGACCCAGTAGGATAAGCGGTTTGGAAAATGGATAGATGAAGTTGACCAGACAAAACATGAAATATTTTGTGTTCATATTGTCTGAATGAAATGAAAATACAAGTCACAGTAAATTTAGAAATCACTACTTTCTTTTTTTATTTGCGTTTTCCATACCGTCCCAACTTTTTCTGATTTGGGATTGTATAATCCAGACAAAAATAGTAGATTACCTGGATTCAAGTATCATACTGAGAGATAGTTAAGAAAGATTTAGGAGGTAGATCCTGTTTAACTAATTTACTTGAGTCATTGAGGAAGCTAAATTGATCTACAATGTGATCCACTGTAATCCGCCGCATGGCCTTCATCAGGAGCGATAATGAGAAATGGCCTTCAATCAGACCTTCGTCAGGAGCGATGAGGAGTAGCAGATTTCAATCCATCGCTTGGCCTACCTCAGGTCCGATGAGAAGTGGCAGCCTTTAATCCTTGGCATGGACTTCATCATTAGCAATGTAGAGTAGTGGCCTTCAATCGACCTTCAATTACAACATCATCAAGAGTGATGAGAAGTAGCAGCTTTCTATCTGCCGCCTGACCTTCTTCACGATCAATATGTTTTGGCAAACTTTAATCCAGCAACTAGCTTTCACCAGATGCCATGAAGAGTGGCAGCCATATCTGCCTTGTGGCCATCATCAAGATGAGGATCAGTGGCCTTCAATCATCCACATGGCCTTCATCAGGAGTGATGAAGAGTAGTAGCATTAAATTCAACTTCAGTCGAAGCTTGATCAGGAATGATGAGCAGTAGCAGCCTTATATCCACTACATGGCTTTCATCAGGAGCAATAAGGAACAGCAGCTTTTGGTCTGCTGCCTGGTCTTCCTCATGAGCCTTGAGGAGCAGCAGCCTTTAAACTACCACCTGATCTTCATCAGTAGTTAAGAGGAGTAGTGACCGTCCGTCTGCAGCGTGACCATCATCAGGAGTGATGAAGAGTAGCGCCACATAGCCTTCTTCAGGAGCGATTAGAGCAATGGCCTTCAATCTGCCTTGTGGCCTTCATCAAGGGTGATGAGGAGCAGTCGCCTTCAATCCACCTTCTTCAGGAGGTATGCTGAATGGCAACCTTCAGTCCGCTGACCTTCATCAGGAGCGATAAGTTGCAGTGGCCTTCCATTCACCACATTGCTTCATGAGGAGTGAGGGGCACTTTTGGCGGGGTGTCAGTCCGCACCCCGGGAATGGGGAGTGTTCAACAGCAAAAACGACGTGCGTGGAAACATGTCACGGGCATCTCGGTGTTCTGTACTCGGTAGATTTAACTATAAGCCATAAATCTGAATATTGGCATTTTATGTGGCTCTTACCCCCGTACTCAGCAAACGTGAATTTGCTGGATTATAAAACACATTGCAGGAATATTCGGGTCTGCTCTGCCCTTCTTTCCACCATGTTCCTTTTTTTTTTCCTACCCCACCCTTCGATGACTTCATCGTTGTTCAAGAACGCACGTCACGCCTGCTGGCATGGAGGTGAGGTCAGGCCACGGTCATTTTTAAAAGTGGACTTCATGGACGTTCAAGGAGGCCGGCCTCTGCATGGTCAAAGGCTGGGCTCTGATTTAAAATGTTGTTTAAGATAGACAGAAAAACCCTCACAGCAAAACTCCTGCTGATAAAAATTACAGGTGACAGAGGCTTGAGCAGAAACTGCAGTAGATAAGTCGCTTTGGGTTTGAAAGGCACTGCCAAGAAACGAATTGGGGAAATGAAGTGGACACCGACCAAGGTTAGCCGCTATCCGCTTCTGCGAAGGTATCCTGTCAGCTGCTGCTGGCTCAGCTGCAGGGTGGCGTCTCTGCTAATGTTTGCTGTATTTACTTATCAGTTACGATACACCAATAACAAATGACTTTCTATACGAGTTGCATATTTTGGTCACGCTCTGGACTGTTACCTCCTGATGAAACCCATGGGGGTCATCACTCATTTAGCCAATGAACCATCAGTCATGACCAGTGAAGTTTCAGCTGAGTTTGAAGATCCTGCTTCCTCTTTACGGTCCTATGAGGAACGCTCCCAGTTATGCTCTGTCATCCTCCCCAGCTGTGTTGGTTAATCGCCTTGCTCTTCCTCTCCCCCCTCCGTGCTTGCCCTCAGAACAGGCTGTATTTTGCTTGGTCAGCCGGCACCCACTCGGCGCCCACAAACACGCCTCCCCCTCATTTTTTATTTGTTGTAATTGCTTCCTGAAGGATTCTGAGTTTCTCACCCTGCTGTATGTGGGTTGGGGGGGGGGGGGGGGGGGGGCGGGGGTGCATCCAGCCATGGTGTCATCAGGGTCATGCCGCCAAAGTCGCTCACCAAACAAGCTTGCCTTTCCTCGTGGCATGTTAGATTTATGAATATTCTGACTGCTGTAGCGTTCAAGGACTGGCCAGTGGGTGTTTGCATGTGTGTGTGTGTGCATTTGTGTCTTAGTGTATTCAGATGTGAATTTTGTTTGTGTGCATTCGCTTTGTCCACGGGTTTCCATGGGCTTGTGGGCTTATGTGTGAGTATGTTTTTTCTGTTTTGCATTGTGTGTGTGAGTTTCCGCCCTGACAGCCCGGCTGCACTTAAGGCTCGACTCCATCAAGCCTCCCACACCTCCAGCTGTCACAGCCTCCAGCCTATCACAGTGCAGTACCATGAAAGGAGCCCACGGCGACATGACAGAAAGCCCCCAACACGCTGACCCACGCAGCACGCAGACCCACAGTTCTCAGAGTTGCTATTTGGCCCCATGACATTCATCAGTTGGGTGGGTGGGTGGGTGGGGGAGTGTCCTGCCTTATCCCCATGAGGCTCCACACCCCATTGCTGTTTCCCTCAGAGAATAGACTCCTTACTCCTCCCCCCATCCCATCTTCAGCTGCCTTTACTGAAGCTTTACTTCTCCACTGAGTTCTAGGAAAGTTTTGTCGTTCATTTATTTTCAGAGGTGGACATTTAAGGTCCAGGAAGTAAAAATCCAGACCATGATTTACTTTCAACCAAGCAGTGGAGCATAAAGAGTGACAGTCACAGAGTACTCAGCTGGTTGGTTGAAACAAAATCCTGGTCTGGATTTTTACTTTCTGGACCTGAAATTGCTGCCTCTGTTTATTTTTATTTTCCATTTATTGTTTTACTTTAATAGCAGTGAGGAGTGGCCCCTGGGGAGATGCATTATTATGCTCCCCTTCCCAAATGCTCTGTCCTTTTCCCTCTCTCTCCTTATATTTGTTTTCCTTGTATAATTAATTCCAGACTTTCCGGGTTTTTCTGGATTGACTGGACCACCTTGGAATAATTATCTGTGAATTTCCAGTCCCCAGCCACCCCACCCCCTCCACCCCATGTCCTAAATAACTCCCCCTGGCTTGTTACAGGCATCGTTGCTCGCTAAGTGGCATGGACTTGAACCGGCAGTGGGTAAAGCCTGATGCCACGCTGAGCCCTACCATCTACCACACTAAGGGCCTCCTCTCCTATCTCGCCAGCGTCGGCCGGAGTCCACTGGTGGGTCTACAGCACCACCCTCCCACCACTGGGGGGCTCATCCTTCAGCTTGGTGACAAATAAATATTTTTGTTCTCAGAAGTGGAAAGTTCGGGTTCAGAAAGTACAAATTCAGAGCAAGATATTGTTTCAACCAAGTAGTTGAGTAGTTTGTGGCTATGACTCGTTATACTCAATTTGTTTGGCTGACACAAAATCTTGGTCTGGATTTGAACTTTGTGAAACTGAACTTTCCACAGCTGCCTGATCTACTGCAGCAGTTGGCAGCAGACTGACCACTCGCACTATGCGTCAGTGAGTAGCACTGTTGCCTCAGCTCTTTGGGGTTGGGGTTTTAAACTCTTGCAGTCCCAAGGTGTGTAGTGAGATGAATTCTCCTATAAAATTCCCTTTTGTGCTGTTCTCCTGTCCAGTGAGTCCCTTTGCTTTCCATTACCCTGTACTGGATACATGTTGAGGAGATGGATGGTTTTGTCTGAAGATTCTTTCATTTGAGGCCACTTCTTTCATGTGGCTTCCTTTACAGTGGTAGATCAGACTGCATTAGACACGTTTCAAAAATGCTAACAGAAATGTCACTGTTTCCATGTTTTACATTATTTACAGTGTGTTCTAAGTCTGCTGGAACCTGGCTGCATTTACAGATAGTTATACAAGGATCTTCCACATATTAAAGCACTGTCCAGTCTGCCCCAAAGGGATCGTTGTGATGGTCATTTAACACATTTACCTGTGGGCTCGATTTAGACATGTGAAAGACTCAATGCCATGGTTTTAGAGCTGATTGGAATTTCCGCTGAACATTTAATTAACGGGGAGTGGCGCCGCTTTGCACCCTGTGGTCTGGTCGTAAACATCCTGCCTCGGGCCCCATTAGTGTCTCCCCTGCAAGAGACACTTCTTTGTACAGATTGCATGCGGAGCCTTGTGGAGTTTAAAGGAAAAACAAAAACCTTGTCATGTCCCCTCATTGGGAGGTTAATTGTGCTCAGTGGAGCGTAGAGCATCCTGACTCATCTCTATCTGATCATTTCTCCTTTAAGTCAAACCAGTACAGAGAAAAAAACCTTTCAAATCAGTGTAACTGACACTGATACTCTCTCAAAGGTGTTCTGCGACTACCATGGGCACTCGAGGAAGAAGAATTTCTTCCTTTATGGCTGCAGCGCCAAGGAGACCCTCCAGAAGTCAGGATGTGGGGTTCCTGTCGCAGGACTGCAGGAGGACATTGGCTATCAGGTGTGTGGGCCCTCTCCTCGGTTAGGAGCTTAAATTTAGCTTTAAGCTTTACTAGAGGTCGTGTCTTTCTCAGTTTTCCTGTTTTAGTGTTTAACATAAGAAAAATTATGCTGACTGTGATGGGCTGGCCCCCTGTCCAGGCTTGTTCTCTGCCTCCGGGATGGGCTCCGGACCCCCCGCAACCCAGAAGGATAAGTGGTTTGGGCAATGGATGGATGTTATGCTGATTTGTGGGTATCTAAAGTGTGAAGAGGGTGGCCATCTTGGCCTATGGTGCTCACTTTTTCATTCCCGTGGTGTTCCAGACGATCCCGCAGGCCCTGGATGGCGTGGCCCCTGCCTTCTCCCTGGCCAGCTGCAGCTTTGTGGTGGAACGATCGCGGGAGCCCACGGCACGCGTGGTGCTGTGGCGCGAGATGGGAGTGCTCAGGAGCTACACCATGGAGAGCACCTACAACGGCTGCAACCAGGGCCTGTACAAGGTGGGGACCCTGCCCCCTCCCCATTTGTTTGTGGGTGTGTTTTAACTGGTGGGGAGGGGGGGTTGAGGGTATAAATGTTTTGCCTCCTGACTTCCTCCCGCTTTCCAACCTCTTTGTTAAAGTTTGCTCTTTCTGATATCCGAGAAGAGCTGGCATCAGCCACCCAGGTTATTGACAGGACAGCCCCTCGAAATGGCCCTCTACATCTCTAAAATGCAGCCTTTTCACCTCAGGGCGCTGCTTGCAGTCAGGTTTGCAGCTGCACACTGTGTATCGGGTGTGAAAAAGCCAGGAACACATTCCCTGATCTATTGTTGGAGAGCTTCAGGAGCAGAGCCTGTTTCTCCTGGTCTCTGTTCTCCTCATCGCCGGCAATGTCGTGGTGGGATACAGCCTCTCTCATGTCAGAATGATGAAGGGTCCAGCGGTGAGCCCCAGAGCACCGCCTCTCGCCAGCTGCCCCTCCGCTCCAGTGCCCCAAATGAGCCCATATGTCACCCCTATGTTCTCCTCTTTCTGTTCCTCATCATGGCCGCCCAAGGTTGACAGGTTTGAAGTGTCCCTATCTGTGTGGGAATTTCCCCCTCCCCATTTTGGGGTGACTCTGAATGGTGTGTCTTTGTGTGTGATAGCCCCCCCCCCCCCCCCCGATGGACTGGTGCCCTTACAGATTCCAGTGTTGTACAGGGAGCACACAGAGTTAAATGACAAACATGAGGGATGACACACGGCTGTGGGATGCGGGGGTGATGAGAGGCCTAATTGGCCCTCATTGAGTTCTTGAAAGGGAGGGGGGGGGCGTTGTGCGGGACGGCCCTGCCAAAATGATCATGTGCTCATGTTTTGCTCTGGAACAGAATGACACGTAGAAATGCGTTACTTCGCTTCTGACGCTGTGTACCGTCACACTCGTCCCACGCATGTGAGCACCTGCATGGAGAAGAGCGACTCACAAGTACCAGCAAACCCTCGTGTAATTATCTCTGCCTTCTTTATGCACTTTTGTAACATGTGTCCTATAGACTCAGCATTTTTGTACATTAATTTTGTAACAATCTATACAGCCAGTGTCACTGAATTGCCCACAATTTCTAACTTTGTGTGTTCGCTGCCCCTCTCCTGCCAGAGCTCTGGGCTCACTATCACCCTCTAGTGGACAGGTGCCATGCAGAATGGATGGCCATACATCCATTCATCCATCTTCCTGCCGCTTATCCCAGTCTGCCTCACAGGGAGGGGTCGGGAGTCTGTCCTAAGGTACAAGGGCAGGGCTGCACTCCGGACAGGATGTCTCGGACATCCGTGTATCCGTGTATGTTATATATATATTGGGAACAGTTCCTGCTTGATTTATTGCACTCTTTTTGCATTGATATCCAGCCAGATAATGCAAGTTGAGATGTCTCAGACTGGAAATCGACTGTTTATCACCATCTCCCGGTTAACAAATAAAATAAATTGGTAGGAGCATGTGCTGCGATACGAATGCAAAGTAGGAGAGCGTTCGGAGATCTCGCACAACTGGATGCGCACTGACCTCCGTGCGGGATGTGGCGGCACGAAGAGGGGCTTTCAAAGCGAGAAAGTCATATGATAAGATGGGTAGAAGATGGCATCAAAGTGATTCTGTCAGATGTGCATGCAGACAAGAACATGGACAACAAAATACAAGTGATTTGATACAAGTAAGCGTAGGTCTTAATCAGTGTTGGGGAAGCTACTTTTAAATGGTTTTCAAGCTACAAGCTAATTATGATTAAAAGTAGCTAAGCTACAGCCAAGCTGCTGTTTAACGTGGTAGTTGGCTATACTACAAGCTACAGAGAAAAAGTAGTTAATGAGATCAAAGCCATTTCATTCGGTAATACTTAATGTTTGGATAACAATTTGCAAGGACACATGCCTCATGGGATGTGGCACTTATATGGAAGTTTTTATTGGAATTTATTATTTGTAACCCACAGAAGACAATCCACAAATATGTGTTTTTAAATTTGTGTTGTGTAAAATCATATGCCCAAAAGTGAGGAGTGATTTGTACAAGTCAAACATGTTTTGCACATTTGTGGATCACTTCCTGTCTATTTCTGGACCGTATTACATTTGTGACTTCCCTTCTGTCAGAGTTTTGGGTTGGACGGTCAAGCAGGAAGCGGGGAGGGATGAGGCAGGTAGGCAGGATTGTGGGAAAACGAGGGTTTAATCAGGGACCGGGACGACAGGGCAGACGGCAACAAACTAACATTAATGATGGACAAAAGGCAGAGCAAGACGTGGACTCAAATAGACAGGACTGGGCAAAAATAATAGGACACAGCTGGGCAAGATCGGGGAAGCACACGTGGGTAATCAGGGGGCGTGTCAGGGGGTGTGTATCAAGGGGCGTGTCAGGGGTGTGTGTCAAGGGGTGTGTCAGGGGGGGCGTGTCAAGGGGTGTGTCAGGGGTGTGGCACACACGTGATCTCAATATACACTTGCCCACATGCTACAACGCGACAGCATGCATAAACCCAAATAATGCAGACATTTCCTGTAAAATTTTACCCACAGGCAGTAAAATGTACCCATCCCCCCACCCTCTGAATGACTGTTTCCGTGAAACAGTATCCACCCCCCGAATGACTGTCTTCTATGTAATTCTATGCTTAGGGCAGGTCATTAAGCACACACTACCTCGACTGACATACTGTACACATTGTACTCAGACACTCACACTGTAATAGGATGTCTGTCTCATTTTGTGTGTTATTCTTATTTCTCATTTATTACTTATGCTGCTAAACTGTTTTTCACTGTTTCTGTAATAGTGACAATAAAGATCTATGTTATCTTAAAATATGCTTTAAGCATTGAATTATGGGGGACAATGTGCACCATTAACTTTAATATTATGTGTTTTTATTTGTATTTACATTCATAATTGCACTGTGTCCATTCACTGCCAGTGACTGTCAGCAAATCAGCTGTGGTATTGAACCATGGTGTCATAAACTCGAAACCACTTTCAGGTATACTGTAGCCTACCTACCTGGTATTATCGTTTGATGATGTATGTGAGGATATGCAGATCCATACTGCAATATTCCAGAAAGAGGGTCCGAGTTTAAACCTTAACTGCGATACTACGGTAAAGTTAGTTTATATGCAGTTTTCCAGCTGTGATATCTTTCAGTGTTTGTAATACAGTATATTTAATATTTTTCCAGATATTATATTTGTTTTTACAGTGTGTTCTTTTACAGTTCTTCTTCTTCTTCTTCTTCTTATTATTATTATTATTATTATTATTATTAACAAAAAAAGTATTGCGAGGGAATGTAAAGCTTGTGAGAGAATTCAAAATGAGACCTTCACAGAGACCTCTTAGATGTTCCATACCACAGCTGATCTGTAGTAAATCACAAATAGGCCTACATCACTATTCGTTAATATGGAGGTTGTGTTGTGTTAAATTGTATCCACAAAAATACAGAGCAATGTGTACACCTAAAAAGAGTTTAGTACTTCCCATATATTTGTGACCTCGCTCCTTTTTATTTGCCGATTTTTGTCCAATTCCTGCCGCAGCTGATCTGTAGAAAAAAAATCCATAAATATGATGTGCAGTTGTGATATATATCGTTATTGAGATATGAGATTTTGGTCGTTTCAGAATTTCATTCCGTGATCTAATTTGTGTTTCTCTGTTGTCTCAGGAGTTATGGGGGGAAATAACTGCATGTTCTTGCAAAATAAACATTCGCAAAATATAGGCGTATAGGATGCTGCGGAAAACACGTAGTCAGTGTTGTCTAATTTCCACTTTTATTTGCTTTTATTTTGTTATTATTTTGATTATTTTAAATGATCTTCACTTTACATTTTTATAGTGTATGAGTGTACAGTACTGTACAGAGTGTACAGCAAAGGCAAATTTCAAAGAAATACCCATTAAAAACAAGACAATCGTTCAGCATCTTAGTTTCATTCTCTTACTTTATGCTACTTAAACTCTGTCTTGCATTCTGATACTTACACAACTGTTACCAAATCAGCTGATACAGCCAACTTTGTGATGCACCACATTGTGTATTGTAGTACACTACTTTTAGTGACACTTCTATCACGGCAGTCTGGATGGAAACCGCTATACCAGTGTTTTCCAACGCAGTCCTCGGGGGCCCCGGACAGTCCATGTTTTTGCTTCCTCTCAGCTCCTAGTGCACATGGTTCCTGATTGGCAGGAAGCTGAGAGGGAGCAAAAACGTGGACAGTCCGGGGTCCCTGAGGACTGGGTTGGGAAACACTGTGCTATGCCCTAACGTGGGGGAACTCTCACACTGCCAGACACAACGCAGACGTAGCCACATATCCGCGGTATCCGAGCGGCCGTACAGTCGATTAGGCGTAAGTGGCATAGATAAGTCGTATGTAAGTCGACTACAACCTATAGTATTTTAACTACATAACATTTTACCATGTTACGTCGCTATTTGTGCAAAAAAAGAAGTTACTGGAAAAGCTACATCGTTTTAGAAGTAGTTACACTTCTTATAAGCTACTGAACAAAGTAGTTAAGTTAGTAGCGTTGCTAATTTTAGTTAGCTATTCCCCAACACTGGTCTTAATGTATGTACCAGACTCATAGAAGTGGACCAGGACACCCACCTGATTGACCGTACCGAGCCGATTGCGTTTCAGCCTCGACTGCACTGACTGTAGTAAGACTTATGGCTGCGTCTGGGTTACCATTAACTTTTCGTCTTTCCTATTACTATTTATTTTACATTTTCATATATTATATGTGACCCGTCGCCACGAAATGAGTCTTAAGTCGCACTGGTAGAACTGCACCCATAAGACTCATTTCGTGGAGATGGGTCACATATATCAAATTCATTATATATCAAACTGCCCAGCGAATAGAGAAAACTAAACACTAACCTGACGGCGAGTAAGAAAATTGCATGTTGGGATACATTTTTTACTGAACTAGTCCAGGTGGCTTGTAGCAGAAATTATTCCACCCCTGGATGAGACATAGGATGATGAATGGACATGTTTCTAATGTATGTACAGTGCTTTTGGTTATGCAAATGCATTCTGTGATTAATATCTTTTAGTTTTTATAAGGAACTAAATATGACTGATTTGTGATTAAATGGAAATTTACACTTTCATAATCAGTTAACCTGTTTAGCCCAATGAAGACTGGTAAACAGCCCCCCTATCACTGAAGTATGAATGTTAAATACTAATTGAAATGTTGATATGATAGTGTTTGTGAAATGTTTCCCCAAATATTAATGGGAGCTGGTGGCAGTTTCATCATTATTGCCTTTGTGGTGTATTTTGTGGGTTGAGTTTAATTACCTCGGTGATCCGACCTGGATTTCCGCATTCCTTACAGAGCTGGCTGGTGGAAAAGGCAGTTAACAGCAGGGAGCCTAATTACCCTACAAGCGACTTCTATCATTTTGCCCCAACACAGCCTCGGTCGGGATCCTTGGCCTCAATGCACAAAAAAAAAACAATCCATCCACCAGGGAGTTGGGGGGGGGTAACAATTTAAAACCATGCCGAGCCCTTAAAATCCCAGGTGGAGAAAATAAAGAGTTAATAACAATGAATCACACTCTTTACGACACTGCATTAAGCTGCGATTAATCTGACTCCAAAACATTTAATGAGGTCGACATAAAATATGGCAGTAGCTATGTTTAACAGGCACCTGAGACATTTCTGAGTGTTTGTGGTCTTATTGCTGTCTCTTACGACGAATGATTAATCCTGAATGAATGGGCTTTCAGTAACAACAACAGCTAATTACCAAAGAAAGTTAGTGAAAAATGAGTGGAGCCCTCCGATTCGGCGCTGTGTTACGGGGGTGTTAACATACTCCAGCACTCTTCATTTACAGTCCCCATACTGTTATATGCTGTATACTATTTGAACATCCATAAATGCCATTTCTCTAAGGGTGGCAAACAGATTCCTGTAGCACAGAGGTTCACAGGATGTACAGTAATGTAGCTTTGTTAAGATAGTAGTTGGGTTTTAAAGGACATGGAAGCAGTGTCTAAACACAAACTCTAAGCTCTCTCTCTCTCTCTCTCTCGCGCGTCTATCTTAGACACGTACAATCAGTCCTGTCCCTACCCCCCAGACAACCCCACCCTCTGCATGTCAAAGATGGGGGATCAGAAGGGAATGTCAATGGGTCTCAAAGATTTTAACACACACTAAGGTCCAACACATCGCTCCTGGGGTCTTACATGTAAGGAATAAATGAAGCCGTGTTGGAATGCAGGTAGTGAGGTGTTTCAGGACACGCACTCAAAAAGGCCTCAGATCCCAAGGGGAAACGGCTGTTGTACCCTTTATCATGGGACACTTCAGTGAAAATCCCATGCAGTTTAAATTAATTAGGCAGCTCAGTATGAAAATCAGTGTTTTATTTTGTACAAGTTTGTGACAACATCATATAATGACGAGGCTTTAACTCTGCAGGGGTGAAAATCTGCATTCTGGTTCCACTGCAGGCTGCTTCTTCCTCGGAGATGTTTATGACTGAAGAATGTTTTCTTTTGAAATGTACACAGATGAGCCACAGGCACACACAGGGAAACACGCTGACGCGCACATACACATTCTGCTGCAGTGACCCCCTTAAATCATATCTGAAGGTCAGTCTCCTATGGTGTATGTGTGATTTCATGCAATATTCATCATGATCTAATTTCAATTGAAAAGATCTCGAGGCTGAATTCACAGAACGACTAACAAATGTCACAAAAGGCTGGAACAAGCAGCCTCAGAGGAGACATTTACAGTGGCGGCATTCAGTGTGGCACTAATAGCCCAGATATCTTTGCATGCCAGTCAGACCCATGTCCTAGCATACGGTCTGAGCACAGTGTCCAGTGAAGTGCAAAGATCCCATCCCAGTGTAGTGTACATTGCTGCCTATGTAGATATTGTCTAAGCACAGTGTAATGTGTAGCTTAGAGACACAGTCTCAGATGTACAGTAGTCTGTAATGATTCGGCCTGAGCACAGTGGGCAATGTAGCATAAAGACATGCTCCTAATGGGTTGTGCAGTGCTTTTTGAAGATACTATCTGAACACAGTGTGCAGTATAGCATAGAGACATGCCCTCAGTGAAATGTGTGGTGTAGTGTAAAAACATGGTGTGAGTGCAGTGTGCAATGCAGAGTAAAGGCTCAGGGTGAGTGAAGTGTGGTGCAGTATAAGGCCTGGTGTGAGTGCAGTTTGCTTTGTAGCGTAACGGCTAGGTCTGAGAGTAATGTAGGATAAAGGCCCAGTCTGAGTGCAGTTTGCTTTGTAGTGTAAAGGCTCAGTGTAAGTGTAATGTACAGTGCAGTGTAAAGGTTCAGTGGGAGTGCAGTGTGTAGTGTAATTTAAAGGCCTGGTCTGGGTGCAATATCGTGTAAACACCCAGTGTGAGTGCAGTTTGCTTTGTAGTGTAAAGGCCCAGTGTAAGGGCAGCATGGAGTGCAGTGTTAAGTCCTGGTCTGAGTGCAACGTGCAGTATAGTGTAAAGGTCCAGTGTGAGTACAGATTGCTTTTTAGTGTAAAGGCTCAGTGTAAGTGTAATGTACAGTGCAGTGTAAAGGTTCAGTGGGAGTGCAGTGTGTAGTGTAATTTAAAGGCCTGATCTGGGTGCAATATCGTGTAAACACCCAGTGTGAGTGCAGTTTGCTTTGTAGTGTGAAGGCCCAGTTTGAGTGCGGTGTAGTGTAAAGACCAGAGGTCAGTGCAGTGTGTAGTGTAGTGTAAGGGTACTATGTGAGTACAGTTTACTTTGTAGGGTAAGGTCTAATTTGAGTAAAGTTTGCTTTCTAGTGTAAAGCCCTGGTGTGAGTGCCGTGTGAGGTGTAGTTTAAAGGACCTTGCATCGCAACACAGCCTGGTGTGAATGCAGTGTGTAGTGTAGTGCGAAGGCTCAGTGTGAATCCAGTGTGTAGTGTAGTGTGAAGGCTCGGTCTAAATGCAGTAAAGCTCAGGAGGTACACCTTCCGACGGCTGCTCTTTCAGCTGAAGAGAGCTTGTGGGATGGCTATGATGACCATGAAGTGACAAACTGGACACTCACATAAAGTGAGACATCTCAGCCATGAAAACAAAATGAGAGGAAGACTGAGACAGTTTTTGCCAATAAAACCTCTCTGGTCCCAGGGCTGCGTGATCACTGAACCAGTCCTTATGTATTGATTAACCACATACTGCAGTTAAAATTTATTCATTCTTTTCAGTTTATTAAGACTTTTGTGAAACCACAGCTAAAAATCACACAGGGCAATTTTTTTTGAGTTTTTAACTATTTAATCTAAATATATGAGCAGCTAAATTGTTTTTCTCAAAAATAAAACACTTTATCCATCCATCCATCCATCCATCATCTCCCGCTTGATCCGGGGTCGGGTCGCGGGGGCAGCAGCCTCAGCAGGGAGACCCAGACTTCCCTCTCCCCGGCCACTTCGTCTAGCTCCTCTGGGGGGACCCCGAGGCGTTCCCAGGCCAGCCGAGAGACATAGTCTCTCCAGCGTGTCCTGGGTCTTCCCCGGGGCCTCCTCCCAGTGGGACATGCCCGGAATACCTCCCCAGGGAGGCGTCCCGGAGGCATCCTGATCAGATGCCCGAGCCACCTCATCTGGCTCCTCTCGATGCGGAGGAGCAGCGGCTCTACTCTGAGTCCCTCCCGAATGACTGAGCTCCTCACCCTATCTCTAAGGGAGAGCCCAGCCACCCTGCGGAGGAAACACATTTCGGCCGCTTGTACCCGCGATCTCGTTCTTTCGGTCACAACCCAAAGCTCATGACCATAGGTGAGGGTAGGAACGTAGATCGACTGGTAAATCGAGAGCTTCGCCTTTTGGCTCAGCTCTCTCTTCACCATGACAGACCGATGCAGCGCCCGCATGACTGCCGACGCCGCACCGATCCGCCTGTCGATCTCCCGCTCCATCGTTCCCCCACTCGTGAACAAGATCCCGAGATACTTAAACTCCTCCACTTGGGGGAGGACCCCATCCCCAACCCGGAGAGAGCACTCTACCCTTTTCCGGCTGAGAACCATGGTCTCGGATTTGGAGGTGCTGATTCTCATCCCAGCCGCTTCGCACTCGGCTGCGAACTGCTCCAGCGAGAGCTGAAGGTCACGGCTCGATGAGGCCAACAGAACCACATCATCTGCAAAAAGCAGAGACCTAATCCTGAGGTCACCGAACCGGACGCCCTCAACGCCCTGGCTGCGCCTAGAAATTCCGTCCATAAAAACTATGAACAGAATCGGTGACAAAGGGCAGCCCTGACGGAGTCCAACCCTCACCGGGAACGAGTCCGACTTATTGCCGCCCATGCGGACCAAACTCTGGCACCGGTCATACAGGGACCGAACCGCCCTTAAAAGGGAGCCCGGTATCCCATACTCCCGGAGCACTCCCCACAGGACCCCACGAGGGACACGGTCGAATGCCTTTTCCAAGTCCACAAAACACATGTAGACTGGTCGGGCAAACTCCCATGAACCCTCCAGAACCCTGCTGAGAGTATAGAGCTGGTCCACTGTTCCACGGCCAGGGCGAAAACCACACTGCTCCTCCTGAATCCGAGGTTCGACAATCCGGCAGACCCTCCTTTCCAGGACCCCCGAATAGACCTTACCAGGGAGGCTGAGGAGTGTGATCCCCCTGTAGTTGGAGCACACCCTCCGGTCCCCCTTCTTAAAGAGGGGGACCACCACCCCGGTCTGCCAGTCCAGAGGTACTGCCCCCGATGTCCACGCGATGCTGCAGATGCGTGTCAACCAGGACAGCCCCGCAGCATCCAGAGCCTTGAGGAACTCTGGGCGAATCTCGTCCACCCCCGGGGCCCGGCCACCGAGGAGCTTTTTGACCACCTCAGCGACCTCCACCCCCGAGATAGGCGAGTCCACCCCCAAGTCCCCACACTCTGCTTCCATATTGGAAGGCGTGTCGGTGGGATTGAGGAGGTCTTCGAAGTACTCCCTCCACCGACCCAAAACGTCCCGAGCTGAGGTCAGCAGCGCACCATCCCCACCATAAATAGTGTTGATGCTGCACCGCTTTCCCGCCCGGAGCCGCCGGATGGTGGACCAGAATCTCCTCGAAGCCGTCCGGAAGTCGTTCTCCATGGCCTCACCAAACTCCTCCCACACCCGAGTTTTTGCCTCAGCGACCGCCAAAGCCGCATTCCGCTTGGCCTGCCGGTAGCCGTCAGCTGCGTCTGGAGTCCCACAGGCCAGAAAGGCCCGATAAGACTCCTTCTTCAGCTTGACGGCATCCCTTACCACCGGTGTCCACCAGCGGGTTCGGGGATTACCGCCGCGACAGGCACCGACCACCTTGCGGCCGCAGCTCCGGTCAGCCGCCTCCACAATGGAGGCACGGAACATGGCCCATTCGGACTCAATGTCCCCC
This sequence comes from Brienomyrus brachyistius, assembly GCF_023856365.1. Classification (NCBI taxonomy): domain Eukaryota; kingdom Metazoa; phylum Chordata; class Actinopteri; order Osteoglossiformes; family Mormyridae; genus Brienomyrus; species Brienomyrus brachyistius. The sequence continues at coordinate 12,138,590 of NC_064545.1, forward strand.
GCCTCCCCCGGGATATGGGAGAAGTTCTGCTGGAGGTAGGAGTTGAAACTCTCCCTGACAGGGGATTCCGCCAGACGTTCCCAGCAGACCCTCACTATACGCTTGGGCCTGCCATGCCTGGCCGGCTTCCTCCCCCACCAGCGGAGCCAACCCACCACCAGGTAGTGATCGGTTGACAGCTCCGCCCCTCTCTTCACCCGAATGTCCAAAACATGCGGCCGCAAGTCCGACGACACGACTACAAAGTCGATCATCGAACTGCGGCCTAGGGTGTCCTGGTGCCAAGTGCACATATGGACACCCTTATGCTTGAACATGGTGTTCATTATGGACAGTCCGTGACGAGCACAGAAGTCCAATAACAAAACACCGCTCGGGTTCAGATCGGGGGGGCCGTTCCTCCCAATCACGCCCCTCCAGGTCTCACTGTCGCTGCCCACGTGAGCATTGAAGTCCCCCAGCAGAACAAGGGAGTCCCCAGGAGGAGCGCTCTCCAACACCCCTTCCAAGGACTCCAAAAAGGGTGGGTATTCTGAACTGCTGTTTGGCGCATAAGCGCAAACAACAGTCAGGACCCGTCTCCCCACCTGAAGGCGGAGGGAGGCTACCCTCTCGTCCACTGGGGTAAACCCCAATGAACAGGCGCCCAGCCTGGGGGCAATAAGTATGCCCACGCCCGCTCGGCGCCTCTCCCCGCGGGCAACTCCAGAGTGGAAAAGGGTCCAACCCCCCTCAAGGAGACTGGTTCCAGAGCCCAAGCCGTGCGTCGAGGTGAGTCCGACTATATCTAGCCGGAACTTCACAACCTCGCGCACCAGCTCAGGCTCTTTCCCCATCAGAGAGGTGACATTCCATGTCCCTAGAGCTAGCTTCTGCAGCCGAGGATCGGACCGCCAAGGTCCCCGCCTTTGGCCGCCGCCCAGATCACTTCGCACCCGACCCCTTTGGCCCCTCCCATGGGTGGTGAGCCCATTGGAGGGGGGACCCACGTGCCTTGTTCGGGCTGTGCCCGACCAGGCCCCATGGGTGTAGGCCTGGCCACCAGGCGCTCGCCATCGAGCCCCACCCCCAGGCCTGGCTCCAGGGGGGGGCCCCGGTGACCCGTGTCCGGGCAAGGGAAACCGTGAATCCAAGATTTTTCTCATCATAAAGGGGTTTTTGAGCCGTGCTTCGTCTGGTTCCTCACCCAGGACCTGTTTGCCTTGGGTGACCCTACCAGGGGCATAAAGCCCCAGACAACATAGCTCCTGGGATCATTGTAACACGCAAACCCCTCCACCACGATAAGGTGTCGGCTCCAGGAGGGGTAAACACTTTAAATAAATTAAAATGCTTATACAAAACATATATAGTGTTACCATAATAATAATAATAATGATTATAATAATAATAATAAACATTGTATTGAAATATGACATGCTTATAGGCTGGTGTATGATTGGGTGACCCAACCGCTCCCATAATTCCTCTCAGTAATGCACTCCGAGCCTCACCTGAGTTTTCCTTTGGTGTCTGACAGGTAAACATGATGGGGGGGTTGTTCCCGGGGCAGCTGTGAGTAGATCTTTAAAAAGGTCCATCGAGGCAGAAGGATAAAACCGTATTGGCCTGGAGAGGGCAGCGCTGCCGTTTGGTGCTTGTTAGAAGCCCTCCATTGAAGGTGAGCACAGGAAGTGTCAAGAAAAGCAGGCAGGTCTGTGAAGAAAACAGACACTCAAGGCCGTCACCGGGAGCCACACACGGGGGCCACACATAGGGACTGCACATGGGGACCATTACCAGGGGTCACACATAGGGCCCACACACAGGGGCCATTACCAGGGGTCACACATAGGGGCCGCACACAGGGGCCATTACCAGGGGTCTCACATAGGGTCCGCATATGAGGGCCATTACCAGGGACCACACATAGGGCCCGCACACATAGGGACCATTACCAGGGGTCACACATGGGGGTCGCACATGGAGGCCATTACCAGGTGTCACACATGGGGGCCGCACATGGGGGCCATTACCAGGGGCCACACACAGGGACTGTCACGGGGGCCACATGGAGGCCATCACAGGGGCTGTGGGGGCACTACAGTCGCTATAAACAGCCTTCAGTTTGGAAGGGCAGCCTACTTGGTAAGCAAATCATTAATATTACCTTTTCAGTTCCTCCTGAGGTTATGGGGAAAAAAACGAGTCTTTGTTTATGAAATTGCCAACTGTGTCATTAGTTGTTTTGTGTTCAATTCATGTTTAGAATGTATTCTTAATGTTTCTGTGGTGGCTGATGACTGGTAACAACTGAATGGCACTAACTATTGTTCTGGTAATTCCCTTAAGAATGGAGCTGGTCGTGGGTGAGAGGGATCATCCCATTTGGGTTTGCAGGTTGCTGACGTTCAGTCCATCGCCAACTCTGGCTCATTAGCCGCCTGTACTACAGACTTTCATGCTGTCGGTCCATCATTCACTTTAGTTACCATACCTGCTTCAGGCTTATTTTTTTAATAATTAAAAGCAGAGCTAAATTTTACAAAAATGAAAGCATTCGAGCAGAAATGCAAAGAGGCCTATGTGGCTTTTCTCAGGACAGTCCGGACTCCAGACAGGCCAAAGACACGCAGTGACGTTATTGGCCATATATTAGTTGTGTGTGCCCTGCGATCGACTGGCATCCTGTCTGGGCTGCACCCCAGCCCTGTGACCCCGACCAGGATGAGCGCTTTCTCCCCCATGTGGAGAAGAAAAGACATCTCAAGATCTGCCTCCCGTGCGCTTGACCTTTTCTCTGTGTTAAAGAGTTGCTGATGGCCTTTAAATTGCTCATGGAGCTTGCGGAGACACACTCTGTAAGCTATAAATAGGACATGTGCTGCACCTCGCTGTGTTTTCACCATGGCAGATCCAACATGCGTGTCAGCCTCGCCGAGCCCCCGGCTGCAGGACCTCCCGCCTGTCAGGCGCCTTGATGTCTGACGCCCTCTGAGTGGCCAGTGAGTCAGTTATCCACTGGGCTGCCATGCTTCCATGGCACAAACATGACAGGCAGCGAGTTTCTCTCGGAGTAAACAGGCAGGGCAATATGCATTCTGCACATGTAGACCCCCCCCCCCACAACAAAGCACCCCAACCTCCCTGAATTATTGAAGCACCATCCCTGGACCGCAGTGCACTCCCCAGTTATAGCAGACCAAAACCTAGCCCTCCATAAATCTACTACCACATCTTATTACTGTTCCAGCACTGGGGGAGGGGCAACCTTTTGGGTGTAGGGGGGGGTCTGTGCTGACTTCCCTTTCATACCAAGCACTTGTCCGGTTTCCTGTTATCTAGAGAGGTGTGTGTGTGTGTGGGGGGGGGGGGGGGGGGGGGACGCATGCCGGATAGAGATGAATCTGAGGCCGAACACAAGATTTGAGCCAGAATGGCTCATGGGAAAACCGGAACAGCGGTGATCTCTGTCCCATTAGGGTGGCCGAGGTGAATACATGATAGTCACATGATTTAGCAGCCAGCTGGGAAGAAGGATTCTGTGTGCTGCAAAAACAGAAGGATGCTAAAGATGCTGAGAGAGTGCATAGTCAGGAAGGCAAGAAAAACAGAGAGACGTGTGAATCCGCCAGCTGTTAACATTTAAAAATGTTGCGCGTCACCGGCGGTGGCTGTGGAATCGCTGGATTATTTGTTTGCTTATTTATTTATCTGTTTCTGCAAAATGATCCGTAGGCCAGACTTTATGTCATGTAGAGGTGGAGCATGTGTTTAGATGAGGAAGAAAGTAAGTAGGTCATATATCAGTATACTGTTGAGGGCGTGGATTTTCTTGAAGATTGGAAGTAAAGGCATCTGCTTCTTCTAATGCAGGTTTTTTTACGTTGAAGCTTTTTCAAGAAGGGAAAGCAGTGTTATACATTGCAGGATTTCACAGTGCGATGAAAAATTCACTGAATGAGGCATCTCCATTCTTCTGTTACACGTCACTGAATGTGTCAATGGCATCAGGATTGGCTCATGGGCCATAACATCTTTATTATTCCTGTGATGATGTGATGATGATTCCTGTGATGATGTGATGATGATTCCTGTGATGATGTGATGATGATTCCTGTGATGATGATTCCTGTGTTGATCATTCCTGTGATGATGATTCCTGTGTTGATCATTCCTGTGATGATATTGTGTGATGATGTGACGATGATTCCTGTGTTGATGATTCCTGTGAAGACTCCTGTGATGATGTGATGATTCCTCGCCATCCCATGTCTCCCCCACCCCCTCCACAGGGCCTGCAGGTGGGCACCCAGCAGTTGGAGGAGATGGGCGCTCACTTCTGCCGGAGTCTTCTCTCCCTGAGGAAGCGCTCGCTGGCCCCCAGTGGCCCCCACATCCAGCACACACCCATCCTGCTTGACAAAGATGACAGCCTGCACGACCACAAGATCCACAAGTAAGCCTGCAGGTTCAAAGCCCTCTTAGAACACACACACCTGGTCATGGCCAATCCAGAGTTCTTACAGATGTCCTGAGAACAGGACCTTGGCAAATGTGTTGTTTATTCCTCCTGCATGACTCCTGTACAGCATGGATGGTGGGGGCTTTTAATCTGGTGTGTTTTGTTAGGGACCAGGAGCAACCCGGACAAATCGATACCATTGACCTAAGGAAGGATGGATAGTTGTCCTGGTTATTCAGCTGATCAGCTCAGAGTGACCGAGACAACCTGCTAGGAGTTCATGGGTTGGTGACTGAGGATCTGTTGAACCTGTAGCACTACCCGATGGTGGCCTGAGATGTGCTCCACCAAAAGGGTGGCACTGCTGCTCAGATGTGGAACAGATTTCACATTGGACTTGCCATCATATTTCTGATTGGTCCAGGGGATAGAATATGGAGAAATTTAGGAAAAGGTCTAAAGTAAGGGAAGTAACGTAGTGTTTCCCATTCACTGATGAAACGGCGTGACATGTTCAGATGTCCCCAGAGTTAACCTTCTGCTGCACCCATTCATGGTCACTAGACACCTTTTAGTGTTATGGCGGGGCATGATGATCAGATGGACGACCCGCGGGCGGCTCCGACAAGGGTGAATGTATCATCAATAAACATAAAGAAAAAAAACCTAAAGGACCACATGGGGTCAAAACCAAGGCAGGGTGAACACAAGAAAGGACTAACTATCAGCAGGGCCTGGAACACTGGGAAACCACAAGACATCAAACACGGCAACAACCATAATTACCAACGGAGGAAACAAGGCGAGGACAAGCACATATATACACATGCATAACAAAGAGCAGGTGAGGCCAATTACAAAAACACCAAGGGAAACTGAATCTACTACAAACAGGGAAGAAAAACTGCCAGCCTTGAACCCACGGCAAAAGGGGAGTCTGGATGGACAGCCAAATGCTTATCCCGTTAAATCACACGGTAGTCGGAGGAAGAGGGAAACACTAGGACATGGGATGACCAGTGACACCTGTTGGTCAAACAGGGAACAGACATACAGTACCAAAGGGAAAGGAAAGGGACTGATCCTGACATTGTGGGGCTGCTGGAGAAAGCAGGGGCTGATGATTTAGTGCTACCTGCTGTGCTCTTCAGTAGCTCTTTTTGTCATTTATATTCTGGACATCTTAGAGGAATCTCAAACCACCTGAATAAGCTTTGATTCATTTTTAGTTATTTATATCTTTAAACAAGTTTGCAGCCAGTCCTTAGAAGTCACTTGGTTGGATTTGGTTTACTTCAGTGCCATTCCCTGGACATCCTTTGCTCTAAGCACTGAAACAGTTTCTGTCTGTAATGGCTGGACAGAGAGAGGATCCCAGCGCAGGAGCAGTCCGTTAATTTCTGGAATCACGCGCTGCAAGACAGGCAGACAGAAATGAAGGCAGACAGATCCAAACCAGCATTGGAGTCCACGGTCCAGGGACAGGCAGACGTCGACAAGGACAAATGCCAAACGCCAAATATGGAGCCTAAAATACTGGAAGAAGAGTCAGAAAAGCAGAATAGCAAGTGGAGGTCATATTCTGAAAGCAAGCCATGTAACTAACATTCAGTGTGGTGGGAAAAATCAATACTCATGAGGAGTTAATGGAAACCAGGTGCATTTATTCTCTGCTAATTGACCAAGTTGTGAGCTACAGGTGTGTTTTAGCATTCAGAGAAGGCAGAACGGGAAGCGATGGGGTGCGGCTGGGTGCACACCTGGCTTGGTGTGCCTGTTTTAAAATGTGCCGCAGTTTACTCCGGAGGGCAGTGATACAATGTCTTTATAAGAAAGTAATAATGCAAATTTAATGAGACGCAGTATATATGTAGAATGTATCTAAAAAAGTTGTTAAAAGTAAAAGTATTGTGTGTGTGGCGGTCATTTAAAAAATTAATTTATAATGCACGAAATGACACAGGTAACAGTGACACGCAGTGTGTTGTGGGAGATTCACTGGGACAACCTTGTGAGATGGCATTTGCATGAGGTCGCTCACTGTATTTTGCGCCCTTCTGGTGCCGATGTGGAAATGCTAGTTTATCGGGGAAAAGAGCGCCTGTCCGTGAGCGTGCTTTATGGCAGGATGCTGTCATGTTGAGATCCGTTTTCAGATCTTGTTAGGCACTCTGCTGTAAAGCACATCTATATTGGTTTATAAGGATAGAATAGCCAGCCTTGGGTTTCCATGGAAACGAGTCAACACACCGGCTTTGGAAGCCGTCCGCCGGCACGTGCGGATGTGCTCTCCTGCTTCCCTTCTTTCCGTGGGCAGCCAGAAGCGGAAATGACTGAGCGCAGCCACCAAGGGGCTAGGGCGAGTGTTGTGAATTTGCAGCTGTGATTCAGATGTGCATTGTAGATGTCTTGCAGCGTGGCGTGGTGTGTGAGGGGTGTAAGGCACAGGTAGACCCCGTGCGCCTGCGTCACCCTCTCCGCATTCTACCTGTGCCGCGACTTTGACTCACTGGGTACGCACTGACATTCCGTGCTCTCTGCTTTATTGTTAATATATATTTCTGTACCCCCTTCGCTTCACACTGCGTGCCCGTCTGCAGCATGCTAAATCTCCTTCTGTCATGTTGACGCAGTCTCCTTTCAGCGCGAGCAGAAAGGTTAAAACGTAAAAAAAGCCACATTTGCGTCTGAACCTTTTGACGGGGCTGCGCATCTTCCGGGCCGGAGGAACAGCTCGCTCTACCGATGGCACGCTCCACAACACTCCTCGAAAGCCTTCCATTCCTATTTCTCTCAGCCCCAGCCGATTGTTCTTCTGGGTGACAGAAGCTGAAGTTTCTATGTCTCAATGTCTCCTGCCTTCATTACCCTGACAGTGGGATCTATTCCCCTGGCAGTGAACACCGCTGCTGTCATCAGACGAATTGCCTCGCCTCGTACTCAGTGAACTGCTCGCATCGTAAAGACTCTCAATGCATCTGCCACGTTGAGCTGTCCCCCTCTCACGCCCCCCCCCCCCCCCCCCCCCGGTGCCATCCTCCCCATGCTCTCATTAGGCTGCGCAGGCAGTATCAGGCACGGTAGGAAGCTTCCTGTGATTACAGCATGAGGGGAAAGGCGGCAATGGCACATAGTGATGAGAAGATGCTGCCGTTTCATTGGGGCAGGGCTTCGGGAGGAGGAGTTTAGTGAGGTCGTCGGGGAGACAGAACGCCAGGAAAGGTTTCTTCTGACACGGAGGGGTGAAATGGTTCTGAGCTCAAGGTCTGTTCTGCTGATATCGCTCTCCTCAGTTCTACTAATGTATTGCTTCAACCAGGAAATGGTGAAGCTACAAATGCACTATTTCTGAAGGAGATGTGCAGCTCGGGGGCTGGATCGCATCCGGTGGGTCAGCAGGGTACTCATATCATGCTGAAGCACTGAACAAGACTCTTAACCCCACCAGTGCCGGGGGGGGGGATGGATGGACACTGGCAGATCCTCTGCTCTCACCTGCATCACTCTCAGTGAGCATTATGGGAGATGTTTCCTCCGGGGAAAGTATAAAGTACCTTTAACTTATGACCTTGTATTTTCTCTTCAGAGTCCGGTGGGCCGTGTACATGATTGAAAACATATAAGGCTTTCATTAGTAAACCGTACCTGAGGAATTCTCATTCGTAACATTATTCATTAGTGTGGGATATCCAGAATAAAGAGAATCTAATCTTCAGTGGAAATTGGTTTATCAGTTCTAACATGTGAAGCCATCAATACCGTTTCCTACAAACACTTAATATATAAAATGGTATGATGCAGACATGTCCTGGTATAACAATAGTGGTGCCGTGTAACATGTATGTATGTTGATGAAGAACGCTGTGTAAGTGAGCTGTTACTGCAGTGTCTTCAGGAAGTCCTGAGGAGCAGCTTCTATGAGGCTGAACCAGGAAGGGTGGAGGCCACCGAGGCAGCAGGGTAGGATGACATGTCTGCATGGCGGGGGGGCAGCAGGGGAGCTCCGGAAACTCAGCCTTGAAGAGACAGGACAGAGCAGGGTTGGCGGCATTGGGACTGCAGAGCCAGCAGAGCGTGACGGGAAGAGCCAAGTCCGGCATCCAAGATGAGCGGTGCCGCCCCAGAAGGTTCCGGCTTCAGGTGATGAATGCCCATGCAGGTGGAGATTTGTCCCAGATACGCTGAGAAGAGGGAGAAGGTCATGTGTCACCTGCACTGGAGATGCACGAATCCATATATGTCAGTGAGAGTGCCGGGGGAATTCACAGAGGCGGAACCCTCCAGGTGAGAAAGGTCAAGGCGTTTGCATTGTTCCATCACCACTGCAACAGTTGGAAAAGGTCTAGATTAAGCTACATGAGGTCAGGGAGGATTACAGCCCCCCCTCCAGGGAGGACCCCAGCTTCTAATGGCCGGCGCAAAGGTGGCTGCCAGGTCAAGAAATTGTTCCCCGCTATTCTAAGTAGGTGCTGTACGGCGAGCAACAAAACTGCCTCTGGCTGCCTTTCCGCCCCTTTGAATTTTCACAAGGATATTTCCTTGTGACAAACACATTAATGTTCCTGAAGATCTCTAACCTTTCAGCAACTGAATAAATAGTTCCTTGAACAAGCTATTTTCCTACAGCTTGGCTTTTATGAGTGTTGTTTTATTTTAGTACAGGAGGTATAACTCATGGGACATGCTCTACAAACTTTGGTTTTTAATCAGATCCACCAGCAATGCTGACTAAAGACATTAATCCAGGAGATTTGCGTGTTTTTTTCCAGCGCCGGGGTGGTGAGGTGAGGCTGCTGGGATGAGCGCTCGCTGAGTCCATGCTGAAGCGCTCTGTGCTCCCTCAGGATGCTGGATTTCCTTTCACTCAGAGATCTTTGTGGCTGTGAAGTGACGTTCTCGTGGACTTCAGGGTTTTGCCTGAGATTCAGATCATTATATGCTTAGTTAAAGGGAATATGTTGGTCCCTTTGCTGTTCACTCGGGGCTTCATCACACTCGACCCACTTGGGAACTTCGAGGCTGTGGACGTGCAGTAGAGACTGGGCTGTTCATTTGTGATGCGCTGCTCGAGTCAGGGGGTGATGATAAAACTAAAACACGGATCACAACAATAAAGCAATACAATAAAATACAAGTGGGCAACGTGAGGTGAAAGCACTACTCACATCGGCCAGCAACACCTGCTACGCCTGTCTGGATAGATGCTTGGCTTTAATGAAATACCTGACCTGGAGGTGGATGGACATAAATTACGTTTGGCTGCTACAAGAAGAGGGGTCTGCATCGTCAGGCTGCTGGTCTGGGAAGTACAGCTGAGCTCAGAATGCCCTGGACCTGAAACTGGAACCCCAGTGCCGATCTACGCCCATGTGGCCCTTAGGCAAGCTGCACCACTGGGGGGTTCGCACAAAATGGGTTCATCTTTGGCCCTTGTTAAAGAAAAGTCCTTCCAGCTCTGGTCTCAGTTATTCATTTGGATCTGTAGCATGGACCCTGCTTCTGCTAGACATAAAGCCAAAGGTAGTCTGATTGATCTCTGTGGGAAAGACAGGTCACATCTACCACAGCACAGATCTTGGTAATGACTTATTGAATATATTATTTGAATGCCTCCAGAATTTTGCGTTTTTAAACATAATTGAATATAGGCTATGGGTTGTTTGGAATAGCACACAAACAAATATTGTATTATCGGATTATTGGTTTATGCATTCAGATCGCTGAATGTCTTATTGGTGATTAATTACATCCCAGTGCTATTCCCATATTCTTGTCAGTAAAATGGTACAGCGACATTTGTTTATTTAAAATTTCTGAGTCCAAATCAAATCCCTAAGTGAACTACAGCTCTAATGTTGGGACTGGATCTGCCGACTGTTGTTCTGATGAGGGAAAAGAGACACATTTCCAGCTACTGTAACCTTGGGTAGAGAGAACAAGAAAGATATTGAAATAACGCTACAGTATACACTGACACACTCACACTTAACACTTCCAGCGCCTACTATCTGCATGTGGAGTTTTCATGAATTTGAGTCCTTTTTCTGAGTGAGTGAGTGAGTATGTGTATCAGTAAGTGTTTGATTGAGTGCATGAGTGAGTGTGTGAGTGAGTGAGTAAGTGAGTGATCAATGAGTGCATCAGTGAATGTGTGAGTGAGTGCCCTTGTGATGGACTGGTGTTCCACCAAAGGTGGGTCGACTCTAGTCCCCACCCTACCTGACCCTGTACTGGATACGTGTTGAGGAGATGGAAGGTTTTGTCTGAAGATTCCTTCATTTGAGGCCACTATTTTCATGGGACTTCCTTTATGGTGGTAGATCAGACTGCATTAAACAGGTTTAAAAATTCTAATAGAAGGTAACAGAAATGTCACGGTTTCCATGTTTTACATTATTTCCAGTGTGTTCTGGAACTTGACTGCATTTACATAAATTCATACCAGGATCTTCCACACCAGCAATATTAAAGCACAGTTCATATGACCTAAAGTGATTTTTGTGATGGTCATTTCTCTAGGCAGGCACACAAAACAGGGTACAGACGGGGCGGAATGCCAGTCCAGCACAGGGCAATGAACTGAACTACATGGAGGAAACACAAGGCAGACAAGCCAGCTCCACTAACAGCAGGAATGGGGTTCAAACCCCAAGCACAGATGTGATACCCAGAGCAAAAATTATGTACAGTACAATAACGATATCCAGTGCCAGTTAAAGGTCCATGCATACCTGATTGAAACCAGAATTGTATCAGTTTTAAACTGTCTTTATTGGTGTATTTTAACAAGAGTGTAAGTCATTCTCATGGGCTACTGGGTGTAGCTGAAATGTATTTATAATATGCAGAAAGGGTCAGTGTATGAGTTCTGGATGTGTGGTCCCCTCTGAAAAGACTGTGTTATGGTCTAGGGTTGCTGTGATGGCGACCTTTACAAAATTCAAGCTATCTCAGATGCTTGCCTTTCCTTCCGTATTACAGCAGGTTGGGAAATAATGTATTCTTTAGGTAACAAGCCAAAACACGCCTCAGAATTCTGAGAACTATCTGGAGAAGGAAAGTGAAGGACAACTCAGACTAATGACCAGGCCAGCCCAGTCCCTAGTCCGCTATCCCGTAGAACCTGTAAAGGAGGACTTGGGTTGGAGAGTCGCAGAAAAGCAGCCAACACCCGACGTCTCGGGGAACTGCCACGATACAGCTGCCAAGGTGTCAGGTGCTCCTGCCAAATAGATTGCCCTGTGTTGTTATGAGAAATGTGGATATTTTAAGGAGCAGAATCTTTAGAGAGAATTTTTAATTTTTACACTGCTTTGGTTCTCTTTATCTTCCGGTTTTGCATATTGCAGTGTGTTCTTTTCATTACCGAGCATTAATATGGAAAATATTTCATGTGAAACATCAACCCTAGTTTCCAGCAGTACTCAGACTTTTGACTGGTCCTGTATATATTTTTAAAACGTTATTCATGTCTTGTTTTCTGCAATGAGGACACACAGGGCAAACGAGGCTGGCATATCCCATACCTCTCTGCCTTGCCTGTCCCACAGGACCTGATTAGACTGCTGTCTCCTGCTGTCAGAATGCCGCGTTTGTGTGCCTGGCTGTACCAGCTCTCCCCATACGGCTCGTTGCTCTTAATCTGCTAATTAAATTGTTTGTGGGACTTATATCTGCATAGCGTTCTATGGGGCATGCCTGGCGGTAAGCCGCTTAGTCACAGAGGAGTCATCGGGGGACTGTCACCTCCATAGGCAGCTCCCTCAAGTCCTGGGCCTCCTTTGTAACTGACTCCTGCCTTTTTTTTGGGAATCTAACAATTGGTGTTGTTATATTTTCAGCTTTTGATTAATTCATGTGTTTTAAAGGTAATACTATGCCATGTTATGGTAGTTTATGAACTGTTGTGACACACTGCACAGACCGGAAAAGCAGGAGAGGAACACGTTGGATTGGGTAACGCAGGATTTAATGAGCAATTGGAGAAGGGACATGGAAAGAAGCCGAGAACGTGAGAACACCTCACCAGACTAAACAATCAGACTTCAATGACAGACCTACTGAAACATACTCAAACGCGGACTAAAATACACAGAACTAATGATGGAAACAAGGAACAGCTGGTAAATGCAGGGATTCCACACGAGGGTAACGAGGGGGGGCATGGCACACACGAGGGTCGGACGAGCAGGGCGTGACAGAAACCCCCCGCAAAGGTACACACACTGGGCGCGCCTAAGTGGAGTGAAGAGCCGAGACCAGGGACACGGGACCTGGAAAACCAAAGCAGGACCACAAATGGGGCATCGGGAAAAGGTCAGACACACAGAACAGGCACAGAGACAAGCCAGACAACCACTTACAAACCACGGGGCACTAAGAAAGGAGACACAGGCCGAACACCAACAGGAGGAACGAAGGGACCAGGAGTGAACAAAGGAGAAAGAGAGGGATGAGGAGCAGACACAGGGGACACAAAACCAAGAGGCAGGAAGGCAATGGCAGGGGGAAACGGGGAGCTGGAGGGAACCCCAGCGGGTAAGAGGCAGACCAGCGAGGCCGAAGAAGAAGGGACCCTCATCAAGCGAAAGGAGGAGCCGGAGGGAGTGCTGAAGGGGGCAAGAAGGAAGGCAGAGGGACTGGTGGAGGAGGCGAGGAGGAAGATGAAGGGGACACTGGCGGAGGGTAGGAGGAAAGAGAAGCCGAGACAGGCGAAGGCTTAGCCACAGCCGGCCATGACGCAGGAGACCGATGAGTCAGAGCCGGGGGACCCGCAGGCGACCGACGAGGCAGCAGAGACGGGACCACAGCCGGCCGACAAGGTGCCACAGGTGGAGCTGAAGGCAACCTCCAAGCTGAAGCCAGGGGAACCACAGGCGACCGCTGAGCTGAAGCCAGAGGACCCGCAGGAGACCACCGAACCAGAGCCAGGGGAACCAAAGGTGAGCCAGGATGCATGGTGGGCAGGACCCTACCCAGGCGCTGGTGTCCTCTCCCTTTCCGGGAGACCAATAGGCAGGATCTGCCCTGCTGTGGTAAACAGCTGGTAAACGCGGGGATTCCACATGAGGTTAACGAGGGGGGCGTGGTACAGCCGGCCGACAGGAGGGTCGGACAATCAGGAGGTTAACGAGGGGGGCGTGGTACAGCCGGCCGACAAGAGGTTCGGACAATCAGGGGCTGACATAAACACATTAATAATGTATTTTAATGCAGTCATAATGCATTATAAACATTGCTGTATAAATATACACATTATAACCATGTTATGCATTATGACTGCCTTGTGAAGCTGTCATCTCTAATTCACTATAGATACCTTTATAATGCAGTTATAAGACATCCTTAATGTTTATAGCGACAATTATAAAGCATTATAAAGGGCTCTATAGTATATTATAGATGAGAGCTTCATAAAACATTCATAATGAATAATGCACATGGCTATAATGTGTTATGCCTTTTTATTAATATTTATAGTCATATTCATAATGCTTTATAAATGCATTATTATTTGTTATGAATGTGTTTACTAAAAACATGGTCTTAATTAAACCGTTTTTAATTTCATCTTCCTTTCTGATTACTTAGGAAACATTGTCTGTCTAGTCAGCGTCAATGTATATTTCCCTTTGTTTTTCAAGCATCAACTGAAAGCACTTGTGTCTGGAACAATGGAAAGAAATCTTTCCAAATATTTCTTTAATGCATTCTTTTTAGCTAATGGACTTATATACTTACAGTATACTTTTAGATTATAGGCTTATATACTTATTTTTCTATTAATAATTTGACCTGGAAACTTATTTGTTGTTAAGAAATGTAAAGTCATAAACGTCTGTGGTAATGAGTCAAATAAGTAAAAATATAACATAGACAGTGAACGAACAAGAATTGGAATTTTTGTGCAGGTCGTCAGTTTGTGTTACATGAGGCGTTGGTTTACTGTGACCAAAGTTACCTTTGCTGGATGTAAAACCTAATGGTGGTTTTCCACCTTCATATGGGAACCAGAGAGACTATTTATAGCGCAGTTCCAGCTTGCTTAAATTTTCCACTGTAGGAAGTTCGGTAAAGAAGTTGCCGGGTTTGGAGATTGACTGCGACGTAAAACCACTTTTTTTTTTTTTAAGTTTGTCTTTTTGTAGACAAAATGCAGCATCATTAAGTAATGCTTTTTGTGGCACAGGAAGTATTATGTGCACAAAATGAGGGCTTGACACTTGACACCCCACAGAATCCATTTCTTTCAGCTGTTCTGGAGTATTTTCTTTTAAATAGGAGGTTGGATATATATATATATATATATATATATATATATATATATATATATATATATATATATATATATATATCCATCCATCCATTTTCCAAACCACTTATCCTACTGGGTCGCGGGGGGTCCGGAGCCTATCCCGGAAGCAATGGGCACGAGGCATATAGCATATGATACCCAGCAGTGGACTGATGTTCCATTCCAGTGTTTGACCTGTACTGCCTGCGAGGGGCTTCATGCACGTCAATATAACTGCAGTGAAAAGCGAGCTGGTGTTGAAAAACTTGTACATTTTGGTGAAAACTGTGAGCCATAAAAATGACTCCTTTTGCTTATATCTTTTGCTTTTATTATTATAATTAATTTGATTTTTGATTTCTCAAAGTTTTGATTTCTTGATACGGTCATACTGAAGGTTCCACTGCTCTGAAAACTTTGAAGAATAATGCAGGGGGCATTTGGGATTTGGTCGACTTATCTCGGGACAGCAGTGTCATAATACTACTTTACTATCTGGGTTCGCAGCAGAGGAACACAGGCTGTGTGCCATTTATCCTACTTGGTCCACATATACAAACTACCACACTTGGCGTGAACATTCATGCACATACTAAGTATTCCAGAGTGTCCCGTTCCTCAAATTAGCCAAGTGCTGCACGCTTGACGTGCATCTTATCCACACTTTGGCAAATACAGCATGGAAGCAATGTTTAGCTAAGCATAGGGTGACCAGATGATCCATGTCAGGCTGAGTTATACCGGATTTGTAATCTACCATTTCAATTAGAAGGAACTCGATTTCACTTAAGCATCGAGTTCTTGCTCCGTGCTGATTGGTCAGTCTCCTATAATAATGCATGTGTCACTAATGTAAATGAGAAAAAGCCGGATGGGTCTTTCAGTCAAGGAAACAAACCAGTCAAAGCACAAGAACTGAAGCATTTAGCCAAGCACAGGCGCCCATCCATCCATCCATTGTCCATCCATTTATCCTTCTGGGTCGCAGGGGGTCCTGAGCCTATCCCGGAAGAAATGGGCACGAGCTAGGGAACAACCCAGGATGGGGGGGCCAGCCCATCGCAGGGCGGCACAGGAGCCTTTCAGTTTTATTGTACTTTGTAAAACCTGAAGCAGCTCATAGTGCCCTCCCCGATCCCCCAAGCTAAGTATATAGAGCACAATTCACCACATCAGTGATGACTAATGGCAACAACGAATGAGAGGAAGTCTGCTTATCAGAACCCAATATGCTTCCGATGAAATTTCATTGTGCGAAAAGTTGAATGACGAATGTTTACATAGCCTAGGCTACAGTGAGGCACAGCCCTAATCACAACTAACTCAACTGACAGCACAGTTGTAGCTTGTCTCTTGTTTACCCTTCAAGTGTGTCCCATTGTTTCCAAGAAATCCCCGTGAACTTGGGCTGTTTAGACACACTTGTGCACTTTGTATTGTACATCAAAATACGTCACCACAGTCTGTTGACTCTCAGCAGACTCACATCTGCTGAATGGGACGCAGCCACCGTAATACTCATTTACAAAATGAAAATGAATACTGGGAGACTAAAGAGAGTGGCGTATATTTTTATGTGTATTCAGATAAGTCTTTGCAGCAGGTTGTTTTTTTTTCTTTGGTTTAAACCGTGAGATAACAACCTAAAAAGACCTAAAAACAGCAGTCTCACATGTAAAACGTGAATTTACGGGAAACAACAGCTGAAAGACGGTTGAGTGGATGGATATCACATAGTTTAACTTGGCTGAATATGGATGCTTGAGCAGTACACTTACAGACAGCACAGTCACACTCACTGCTCATTTGACTGCTCACATTGCTAGGCTTTTCGGTTCAATTCTAACCAAATTCATGTTTGCATGTTTGTCTGAGTTCCTCCTGCGGAAATTCACTTTAGCTGCCTTGCTGTCTCTAAGTCACCCTCAGCATGTGACTGCATCCCATCTGGAATGTTCCTGTGTTCTGTTTTTTTCCTGGGATAGGATCCAGGCTCCTCAACCCCCTCTAATAGATGCATGTTTGGAAGATTTGGTGGATTTCAGGTGCTGCGGATACATTTCTGTATCATTCTACATATTTCCTTTTAGAAGCTCAGTCGCAATGGTATCTGAGATACAAATGTATGGGAAGGACATGCAGAAAGGAGAGGTTACTCCTCCCGATTGGCATGCGGCAAGGAGGTGTCTGACCCGCAACACAAGTGTGATGATAAAGACCTTCACGGACCTGTACTTGCGACTTTAATGAAGGCATCGCACATTCACTGAAAGCCGCAGTGTCACTCAGTGCACACCTTCTAGAGCAAACAGTTCAGAAAAATGGGGCCTTTTCCCTGCCTTTTGCTCCGATGATTAGGTCACGGCTGACGGCTCCCTCCAGACAGGCTCTGTAATGCAATGTGAACTGTAGGTTTGTACTGACTTTGGGGGGAAGGGGGTATTACACAGCTCTGCACCCATATTGCCTGCAGTCGTTCCTTAGGGTGGGGTTCAGCCGAGTCGAACCAAAGGTACACTTACATGGTAGGAGACACTGTCCTACAATCACAGACTGTTGAGCAATGCAAAAAAGGCTCAGGTCATCTTGCTTTTTGTTCTCATTGCTAATCTCTCGTTCATTCAGCCTAATCAACATTATTAATATTTTTTTTAATTGATATTCCATTTCCTCCCATGTCCAGTACTACTCAATATAGTTTTTCATATTGAAAAAAAAATATCAAGCTTCCTGCGTATTGCTTTATTTATCGACTTGGATTCCATTTAACTCTTGCACAATAGAATACTCAATAACAGTGGAAAAGTCCCCATTAGTATTTTTTCAATGGCATAAATATTTCTTATATAAGTTGACCTCCTGAACTTTTCCTCATAAATAAAGTTTGGCTGGTCTGCAAGTAATTACTTGCTCGTACAGGCATTGTCCTCAGATTATCGTTAAAAACCTCGACAGAGGATGAAAGTACATTCTGCACTGAAAGGAAATTGCTTAGATGGTATCGCCGCTTACGGATGGATTTCGCAGCCACGGACGTGCGCTGGGCTGTTAGCCACCGGTCGACATTCATCTTTCCACTCCCATAAGTAATAATCCAATTAGGGTTGCAGGGATCACACACCTAGGGACACACCAGGGCATGTGGAATCACTGGTTCATCTGGAGAACATCATTGCATTGTGGAAGAAAACCCACTTAGCCTTCATACAGCCAGAGCTGGGCTGGACTCGAGCATGGTGAGGAGGCAGTGCGCCTCTCAGAACTGTATTTTGATGACATATTTTAAGGTAAAGTGAATCTGCCTGCACGTTGAAGAGCATTTCAGATAACAAAGGAGGTCGGCCTTGGAGTTAAAGCTTTTCAATATCTTTAATTTCGGGACATTTTCCAAATGTACATGGTTCCTGTTGCTCACAGAAAAATACTCTTCCTTTTGTCAGCTTTTGGACTAAAATGAAAAAATCATCTACTAAGAGAAGCAGATGGGCTAGAAAAAAAAAACATGGTAATTTCATGTAAGTGGCGTAAACTCAAAATATGCTGAAATCTTCCATAGGGAAGATGGAAGGTTTATTTGCTTGTTAATTTATTTTTTTTGTGTTGCTAGTCAGTTGCTTTACAGAAATGAGTGTTATAAATAAATACTCATCATATGTGCAGGGAGGCTTGGAGGCTTGGAGGTGTTGTGACCAACAAAGTCTAATGGAGGGATGCATACTAATCTCAGAGGAAGGTCACATGACCCTTACTGACAACACCCCCCATATTTCTTTGCTCGCTAATGGCTCTTCATACAGTCTGCCCCAGCAGTTTGCACAGCTTAATGGATATCCAGGGGGTGTTCCGCAAAGCAGGATTTCTCAGTTAGCTGCGTGAACTTCACCTAGAAGTATGTCATTTCATGAGATTGAAATTATATGAGGTTACGCCCATGTCCTATATTGCTTAACATGAACATAATTCATCATGACTCGGAATATATTACATTATATTTAATTAAGCCGATGCCTTTTCAGAAGGCATGCATTCAGTGGCACACACAGTAAATGCACCTTGCCTCTAAATATTTAAATCAGTGATCTATAATTGACATATTTGCTTAGCCGGAATGTGTCTTTGGAGAGATAACCCTGCTTTCTGGTGGCGTTCTGGCATAACAGCAGAGAAGTTTGTGCTCATGTTTCATAATCACGTGCAGATTCGGTGTGACAGTTAGACACCTGCACACCTTGACGCGGAAACCAGAGCTCTGCTGTCTTTAATGTCATCCTGAGAGAGGACTTCAAATACACTGCAGCTTGTGCGAATTCATTTCTATTCTGTATTAATTTGTCAGTGCATCTCTTAAAGCTACACATGCATATACTAAAACTACAAATCTGTCATACCTTTTCCTAGTGACGGTCACAGATAAACTTATACAGGTTCTATATCACTGATGGTCATGGAATCGCCTTCTGCATGAATGTTTAGCACTGTGTTTGGGGCTATTACCATCTTGGAACAGAGACTCACCGAAAGGGAACAGTGTTTGCAACATACGGTCCTGTGAAATGGCCTGATGTTCTGAGGCTGTTGCACATCCATGCGGAGGAATCATCTGACCGGATGAATCCCATGTTCCTCCAAATGTAAACCCATCCAGCTGCAGGAACAAGTTGACTCTCAGATGATATTACCTTTGACCATTGCTCAGAGCTCCTGGGAATGGGCTCCTTGCACCAGGTTAGGCATTGTAGTGCATTGGAATTACTAAACGACAGCCCTGCTATCATTTACAAGTCTGTGAACCTCACGACATACAGTTACTTGTTGATATATGTGCTCATCCAGTTCTGTGGTCATTTTTGAGGCTAAACTGTGGTGTTCAGCAACTATCTTGTTAAGTGTCCATCTTTGGCCTATTGCAGTTGCTTAATATTGCTTTGAAAATTGACATACAACAGTAGTGATTACCAGGCCTCTTTTATGCTTCTTAACTTAATTTAGATGCCTCAGTGGGTGTCCCATCTAACTGAATCTCAGTATGTCAGTGGGTGTCCCTTCTAACTGAATCTCAGTATGTCAGTGGGTGGCCCTTCTAACTGAATCAAGGTGTGTCAGTGGGTGTCCCTTCTAACTGAATCTCAGTGTCTCAGTGGGTGTCCCTTCTAACTGAATCAAGGTGTGTCAGTGGGTGTCCCTTCTAACTGAATCTCAGTATGTCAGTGGGTGTCCCTTCTAACTGAATCTCAGTGTGTCAGTGGGTGGCCCTTCTAACTGAATCAAGGTGTGTCAGTGGGTGTCCCTTCTAACTGAATCAAGGTGTGTCAGTGGGTGTCCCTTCTAACTGAATCTCAGTGTCTCAGTGGGTGTCCCTTCTAACTGAATCAAGGTGTGTCAGTGGGTGTCCCTTCTAACTGAATCTCAGTGTCTCAGTGGGTGTCCCTTCTAACTGAATCAAGGTGTGTCAGTGGGTGTCCCTTCTAACTGAATCTCAGTATGTCAGTGGGTGTCCCTTCTAACTGAATGAAGGTATGTCAGTGTGTGTCCCTTCTAACTGAATCTCAGTATGTCAGTGGGTGGCCCTTCTAACTGAATCAAGGTGTGTCAGTGGGTGTCCCTTCTAACTGAATCTCAGTATGTCAGTGGGTGGCCCTTCTAACTGAATCAAGGTGTGTCAGTGGGTGTCCCTTCTAACTGAATCTCAGTGTCTCAGTGGGTGTCCCTTCTAACTGAATCTCAGTATGTCAGTGTGTGTCCCTTCTAACTGAATCAAGGTGTGTCAGTGGGTGTCCCTTCTAACTGAATCTCAGTGTCTCAGTGGGTGTCCCTTCTAACTGAATCAAGGTGTGTCAGTGGGTGGCCCTTCTAACTGAATCAAGGTGTGTCAGTGGGTGTCCCTTCTAACTGAATCAAGGTGTGTCAGTGGGTGTCCCTTCTAACTGAATCTCAGTATGTCAGTGGGTGGCCCTTCTAACTGAATCAAGGTGTGTCAGTGGGTGTCCCTTCTAACTGAATCTCAGTGTCTCAGTGGGTGTCCCTTCTAACTGAATCTCAGTATGTCAGTGTGTGTCCCTTCTAACTGAATCAAGGTGTGTCAGTGGGTGTCCCTTCTAACTGAATCTCAGTGTCTCAGTGGGTGTCCCTTCTAACTGAATCTCAGTATGTCAGTGGGTGGCCCTTCTAACTGAATCAAGGTGTGTCAGTGGGTGGCCCTTCTAACTGAATCAAGGTGTGTCAGTGGGTGGCCCTTCTAACTGAATCAAGGTGTGTCAGTGGGTGTCCCTTCTAACTGAATCTCAGTATGTCAGTGGGTGGCCCTTCTAACTGAATCAAGGTGTGTCAGTGGGTGTCCCTTCTAACTGAATCAAGGTGTGTCAGTGGGTGTCCCTTCTAACTGAATCAAGGTATGTCAGTGTGTGTCCCTTCTAACTGAATCTCAGTGTGTCAGTGGGTGTCCCTTCTAACTGAACCTCGGTGTGTCAGTGGGTGTCCCTTCTAACTGAATCAAGGTGTGTCAGTGGGTGTCCCTTCTAACTGAACCTCGGTGTGTCAGTGGGTGTCCCTTCTAACTGAATCAAGGTGTGTCATTGGGTGTCCCTTCTAACTGAATCTCAGTGTGTCAGTGGGTGTCCCTTCTAACTGAATCAAGGTGTGTCAGTGGGTGTCCCTTCTAACTGAATCTCAGTGTGTCAGTGGGTGTCCCTTCTAACTGAATCAAGATGTGTCAGTGGGTGTCCCTTCTAACTGAATCAAGGTGTGTCAGTGGGTGTCCCTTCTAACTGAATCTCAGTGTGTCAGTGGGTGTCCCTTCTAACTGAATCAAGGTGTGTCAGTGGGTGTCCCTTCTAACTGAATCTCAGTGTGTCAGTGGGTGTCCCTTCTAACTGAATCAAGATGTGTCAGTGGGTGTCCCTTCTAACTGAATCAAGGTGTGTCAGTGGGTGGCCCTTCTAACTGAATCAAGGTGTGTCAGTGGGTGGCCCTTCTAACTGAATCAAGGTGTGTCAGTGGGTGTCCCTTCTAACTGAATCTCAGTATGTCAGTGGGTGGCCCTTCTAACTGAATCAAGGTGTGTCAGTGGGTGTCCCTTCTAACTGAATCAAGGTGTGTCAGTGGGTGTCCCTTCTAACTGAATCAAGGTATGTCAGTGTGTGTCCCTTCTAACTGAATCTCAGTGTGTCAGTGGGTGTCCCTTCTAACTGAACCTCGGTGTGTCAGTGGGTGTCCCTTCTAACTGAATCAAGGTGTGTCAGTGGGTGTCCCTTCTAACTGAACCTCGGTGTGTCAGTGGGTGTCCCTTCTAACTGAATCAAGGTGTGTCATTGGGTGTCCCTTCTAACTGAATCTCAGTGTGTCAGTGGGTGTCCCTTCTAACTGAATCAAGGTGTGTCAGTGGGTGTCCCTTCTAACTGAATCTCAGTGTGTCAGTGGGTGTCCCTTCTAACTGAATCAAGATGTGTCAGTGGGTGTCCCTTCTAACTGAATCAAGGTGTGTCAGTGGGTGTCCCTTCTAACTGAATCTCAGTGTGTCAGTGGGTGTCCCTTCTAACTGAATCAAGGTGTGTCAGTGGGTGTCCCTTCTAACTGAATCTCAGTGTGTCAGTGGGTGTCCCTTCTAACTGAATCAAGATGTGTCAGTGGGTGTCCCTTCTAACTGAATCAAGGTGTGTCAGTGGGTGTCCCTTCTAACTGAATCAAGGTGTGTCAGTGGGTGTCCCTTCTAACTGAACCTCGGTGTGTCAGTGGGTGTCCCTTCTAACTGAATCAAGGTGTGTCAGTGGGTGTCCCTTCTAACTGAATCTCAGTGTGTCAGTGGGTGTCCCTTCTAACTGAACCTCGGTGTGTCAGTGGGTGTCCCTTCTAACTGAATCAAGGTGTGTCAGTGGGTGTCCCTTCTAACTGAATCTCGGTGTGTCAGTGGGTGTCCCTTCTAACTGAATCGCGGTGTGTCAGTGGGTGTCCCTTCTAACTGAATCACGGTGTGTCAGTGGGTGTCCCTTCTAACTGAATCTCGGTGTGTCAGTGGGTGTCCCTTCTAACTGAATCAAGGTGTGTCAGTGGGTGTCCCTGCTAACTGAATCAAGGTGTGTCAGTGGGTGTCCCTTCTAACTGAATGAAGGTGTGTCAGTGGGTGTCCCTTCTAACTGAATCTCGGTGTGTCAGTGGGTGTCCCTTCTAACTGAATCAAGGTGTGTCAGTGGGTGTCCCTTCTAACTGAATCTCGGTGTGTCAGTGGGTGTCCCTTCTAACTGAATCAAGGTGTGTCAGTGGGTGTCCCTTCTAACTGAATGAAGGTATGTCAGTGGGTGTCCCTTCTAACTGAATGAAGGTATGTCAGTGGGTGTCCCTTCCAACTGAATCTCGGTGTGTCAGTGGGTGTCCCTTCTAACTGAATCAAGGTGTGTCAGTGGGTGTCCCTTCTAACTGAATCTCGGTGTGTCAGTGGGTGTCCCTTCTAACTGAATCAAGGTGTGTCAGTGGGTGTCCCTTCTAACTGAATCTCGGTGTGTCAGTGGGTGTCCCTTCTAACTGAATCAAGGTGTGTCAGTGGGTGTCCCTTCTAACTGAATCTCGGTGTGTCAGTGGGTGTCCCTTCTAACTGAATCTCAGTATGTCAGTGGGTGTCCCTTCTAACTGAATCAAGGTGTGTCAGTGGGTGTCCCTTCTAACTGAATCAAGGTGTGTCAGTGGGTGTCCCTTCTAACTGAATCAAGGTGTGTCAGTGGGTGTCCCTTCTAACTGAATCTCGGTGTGTCAGTGGGTGTCCCTTCTAACTGAATCAAGGTGTGTCAGTGGGTGTCCCATCTAACTGAATGAAGGTGTGTCAGTGGGTGTCCCTTCTAACTGAATCAAGGTGTGTCAGTGGGTGTCCCTTCTAACTGAATCTCAGTGTGTCAGTGCGTGTCCCTTCTAACTGAACCTCGGTGTGTCAGTGGGTGTCCCTTCTAACTGAACCTCGGTGTGTCAGTGGGTGTCCCTTCTAACTGAATCAAGGTGTGTCAGTGGGTGTCCCTTCTAACTGAATCAAGGTGTGTCAGTGGGTGTCCCTTCTAACTGAACCTCGGTGTGTCAGTGGGTGTCCCTTCTAACTGAACCTCGGTGTGTCAGTGGGTGTCCCTTCTAACTGAATCAAGGTGTGTCAGTGGGTGTCCCTTCTAACTGAATCTCAGTGTGTCAGTGCGTGTCCCTTCTAACTGAACCTCGGTGTGTCAGTGGGTGTCCCTTCTAACTGAATCTCGGTGTGTCAGTGGGTGTCCCTTCTAACTGAATCAAGGTGTGTCAGTGGGTGTCCCTTCTAACTGAATAAAGGTGTGTCAGTGGTTGCCCCTGCTAACTGAATCTCAGTATGTCAGTGGGTGTCCCTTATAACTGAATCTCAGTGTGTCAGTGGGTGTCCCTTCTAACTGAATCATGGTGTGTCAGTGGGTGTCCCTTCTAATTGAATCTCGGTGTGTCAGTGGGTGTCCCTTCTAACTGAATCAAGGTCTGTCAGTAGGTCTCCCCTCTAATTTAATCTAGTTTCAGTCTTCATGACACTTCAATACAGATGTAAGGCATAAATAATTTTGGCAACACAACCTTAATTTACCCATAAATACTAGATATGAAAGTTCATAATGTATGATAAAATACCTACATAATACATCACAGCGGGGGCGGCATGGTGGTGCAGTGGTTAGCACTGTTGCCTCACACCTCTGGGATTTCGTCGTGGGGTTTCCTCCGGGTACTCCGGTTTCCCCCCACAGTCCAAAAACATGATGAGGCTAATTGTAGTCGCTAAATTGCCCTTGGTGTGCATGTGTGAGTAAGTGGTATTTGAGTGTGCCTTGCAATGGGCTGGCCCCCATCCTGGGTTGTTCCCTTCCTCATGCCCATTGCTTCCGGGATAGGCTCCGGGCCCCCTGTGACCCAGTAGGATAAGCGGTTTGGAAAATGGATGGATGAATGGACATATATGTCATGTAGATGTATTGCTACTTATTCTGTCCTACACAATGTCCCAGGAATACAGTCCCTTAATCTAGCCCTTAATTGAGCGCTAATCATGTACTCTGCATTAATGAAGCAGAGCAGAGGACAGCAGCGAGACCGTGCCGAGGACAACGCAGCATGTGCTCGCTCCGATCCAAAATAAGCAGAGTCACGGGCATTGATCTTGGACTGTCGTGCTCCTCCCGGACACTCGACTGAGGGAGTGCAGAGACAGTTGAGATGAAGTGCCTCCCATGTGAATGTCCCAAGGACTTACTGTATAATGTCCCTGCAGGCAGGAGGTATGGAAATGAAGCTTCAACTGGGTATCTTAATACTCAGTCTTCCCAGCAGATCCGCCCACAGATCGGAAGTAATAACAGTTCACAAGCCTCTCTCTCTCTCTCTCTCTCTCTCTCTCTCTCTCTCTCTCTCTCGCTCTCCCTCTCTTTCTTCATTTCCATCTTAATCTCCACCATGGTGACCAAAAGGTTGCCACTGTCAGGTTCTAAGGCACCACGGTGAAACCAAAAGTTTTGGTGCACAGTGTCGGACAAGAAAGAGCCTCAAATGTTCAGATAAGCTTAGTACAGAAAGTATGATGTAATGTGAGGTTAGACCTCAATTCTGATCAGATGGCTTTAAACATTTTAAAGTTTTTTCTTAAAGGTTAAGGCCTCCAGCAATTTTATGTTTAGTACAGTCAGACTGAAATTCCTGCCTATGAGCAGAAATCTGTCCCCATTAACCCAAGAAGGTTGCATGCGTCCCCTTTTGTATAACTGCCAGAATGACATCCCATAGTTTAACTGTCTTGTGATTAGTTAAGCACATCGCCTCAAATTTAATAATTTGATTCAAATAATGCAGTAATGAGCATGGTCCCCTAGAGCTTGCCTTTCAAAAAACAAACCCACCATGCTAACATGCTAGCATAGCTACTCCCCTGACATGCCCCCCCCCCACTAAGTGTACATCTCTTACAAAATCATTTTTTCCCACCTGATTTAGGCATGACAGAGTAATGACGGCATGTCAGAGAGATGCACGGTGTCCTTTCGGCTGAATAACACAAACAAATGAGAGTGGGGCTGGTTTTCTGTGATCGCTTAATTATGGCTTGCACTGCCAAGGCCCACAAACAGTAATCTGTTTCATCATCATGCACTCACCCTGTGCCCCCAGTGCAGCCCACCCTTTGCTAGTGTCTCTCTCCATCGCACCTCTCTCACCAACCCTCTCACCCACCTTATTCATAGTCGGATTCTTTTCCCCCTTGTATTGTTTCCTACATATTTGTTCTTATTTTTCCTTGTTCCTTTCTGCAGCATTATGGGAAGTTAAGATGTTGGCTGCAAATATGGTGGAATGGTCATGGTGTGCCCCTGTTTTTTATGTATGATTTATTCATGCATGGTGAAAACCCAAAATAGAATTTCTTTTAAGCACTGTACAGAAGACTGGCTTTATGATTAGAGATGCATTTAAAAAAATTTCCTATATTGTGGCATAATGTATATTCTTCTTTCAAAGGTACTGCATATATTGCAGGCCTTTACAATGTCACAGCTATGTCAGAGTTTACTACAGGCCAGGACATCACCAGATAGCACCATAATAGTCCCAGTTAAAAATCAGCTACATGTTATTTTAGTTTGTTTTTTTTCTCAAGGAAGGACTTACTTTTCAAAGTGGGACACAATTATATTATCTACTCATGCAGGTTCCCTTAGCTTATAATTATTAGTCTGACACTTTAAAAATAATTAAGGACCCAAAGAAGTTTGACCAAAATATATCAGGTCCCAGGTCCAAGTTTTTAAGCACACTGGAAATAATTGGGGGGCAGCTGGCTGGGAGTCCCAGCAGCCACAATGCAATCAGGCTAATGCAGCGGTGTGACAGAACAGCATGTCTCGCATTAT
Organism: Brienomyrus brachyistius; assembly: GCF_023856365.1. Taxonomy (NCBI): domain Eukaryota; kingdom Metazoa; phylum Chordata; class Actinopteri; order Osteoglossiformes; family Mormyridae; genus Brienomyrus; species Brienomyrus brachyistius. The sequence goes on from NC_064545.1 coordinate 12,165,213, forward strand.
ATACCCACAGCACCCCCATCACACATGACCTAGGCAGCCAATGGAAAGGACCAGAGAGAGCAGGGACATCTGAAGCAAAGGCTTTCAGGATGCAGTGCGGTGTGATGTGATCGAGGGCACAACCTGAGCATATGTCACATGACCTGTGAGCCCTCAGTAGACTGCTCAGCTCTGAGCACTGAACGTTAGTCTTGCCTTAAGCCAGGACTCTACACCAGGAATCACCTCTGCTAGATTTGACTCTGTGTGTATCTGTCGAGTCGCAGCCTATCTAGAAATGTACAATCACATTCATGTCTGAGGCCCATGGTAAATAATTTACATTCAGTAGGATGTTAGCGGGTGTATCGCTTAGGGTAACAGGTGCATGAGAATGGACAGCGGTGCCAGCTGTATAATGACCCATCGTCCATGTCTAACTGTACAGTACGCAAACAGTGATGCGTATATGATGGACAGCTACAATAAGCAGATACGATGCAGATGCAGTACCAGTTCTGTGCTGTTTCATTTCATGAAAGAAACTTACTGCACTGTACAATAAAATATTATGCCTTAGCTTCAACTGCCAGCATCTTTCTCAGCTCCCTTTGTTTGCTACTGTATTCTTTTGATTTCATACTGCAATTTGCACCTTATTTTTAGTGACATTTAAGTGTCGTGATTCTATATTTACATTTTTATTTGCCCGTAGATTATTGTGTGCATATTACAGTACTGTACTTAACGTTTTGCTTCTCCCAAATAATTACTGAAAAACACTCAAATTCACTGGCATCCAGTGTCCCTGGCCCCAAATGTGGATCAGACAGATACTTGCACTCTGCAGTGGGGGTGACTGTGGCCTACAGTTTGGCTTTGTTCTGATTTATTGGAAGGTTTTCATGGTGTGAACATTGCATTGTGTGGCTGTCTACTAGCCGAAATACTTCACTGGTCTCCCATTCTTGGATTTTTAATATTCCAGTCAGTAAGAACATCCACCTGGACTGGATATGGCCTGCGGGCACCTGCAGGAAACTCCACTGTGCTGGATCACATATCACGTTTCTAATAAACTGCCACAATTTACAGTATTACAACTACTTAGGATTTAATCAGCTATCAGAGACATGCTGAAGTTGTATGGTGCCATGAAAGTAAGAACATAAATGAGTATCGATGTTTAGTAGACATGTTTATTCCGAATGACCATTTTCTACAAACCATACTGATGCATCAAGGTTCAACACACTTAAGCTCAAGACATGATGTTACTCCAGGGATTTATCAGCCATCTGTATGAATGAATGAATGAATGAATGAATGAATGAAATTTTTATGGAATTTCCATAGACGTGTTGTTCCGTTTTTGGTACGTAATCTCATTGGAATAATTACAGTGTAAGGTTCATTAGCATTGAGGTTTACAAAATACATCAAGCTCTAGACACATGATCATGTTAGGGGAATATGATCTGGTGAGATCAATATAGTAAATGTTAGCTGTGTTATTAGGGACATCCTAATCCTTGTTTCTCCTGCAAAGAACACCTGGCAGAATTTCAAATGCTGTTACGGTATCTGGCCAAAGAGGAGTTCCATCACTGTCACTGGGTCCGCTGGGTGACACCCAGGCTGGCAGAATGAGTCAGCAATATGGTCCCATCCCTGGGAACAGCCAGGCCCTTCAGCAGTCCTCTGTGATTAAACTTCCTGCAGTAGGAACCATATAGAGTGTAAATGCTTTGTGTTAAGGCAAAATTACTCTGCTCCCACTTGGGAAACCTACACTGGAAAGATACATGGCTATCCATAGAAAGCACACAGGCATTCTGCTAGGACATTCCAGCAATAGCATTAACATGGGAGGCTCAAGCCAGTGACCATCCGATCACAGGCACAGAGACCTTGTTTGCTGAGCCACACACCTGCTTGCTGCTGGTTTACTTGTCTGTTGTGAGGATTTTAACCACTTTCACTTTGAGTAAGATATGCTTAGACTCGTAAATCACTCATAGATATTTATGGATGTAATGACATTCCTAGGCACAGTACACCTTTCAGCCTCACTGCACATTTTACTCTCAGCATGAACCTGTCCATGGGGCTGGACTATGAAACATGTTATCATTGGCATTGCCCATCCATACTAATAGGTCAAATTTCAGGTCTTATATTGGCTACATTAATGGGCAGTTTGTATGCATGTTTTTGGCCAAAAGGCGGAGCTTATGCCAGTCTAACCCAAAAGCCTGCACTTAAACCTGCTCAGGGCAGGTTAGGCATTCAGTGTAAATTGCCATAACAGTATATTGCAGTGCATTTATTGTTATTAAATAGTCTGATATCACTTTATATGAAGCTATCATTTGTAATGCACTATAGATGTCTTCATAATGCATTAAAAATGGTCGGTATACGATTTAAGGATACTTTTTACTGCATTATGAAGGTGCATTATATGGACGAAAGTATTGAGACACACCTCTAAATCACTGAATTCAAGTGTTTCATTCAGACCCATTGCCACAGATATACAGAATCTAGCACCCAATCATGCAGTCACGTTTGGAAGGAAAATTGACAGGTTAGGACAGAGGTGTTATGGGGTCGATGTCAATTTCTTTGGCCTTAGGCATGAAAATGATGTGTGTATGTGTGCTTCTGTTCCTCAACATGTAATGTAGAGTTCACCTGCAGGCCATTGGGTTGCATCGAGGCAGGTGGCCTAGTTAATCTAGACAGTGAGAAACCTGTGTTTGACCCTGGAATCTGAGGTGGTCCAGAGTTCCGAGAAACACCTGCACTTCAATGCTCATGTGGACAATGACAGTGAGACCTGGAAGGGCGTGATTGGGAGGAACGCCCTCCCCCGATCTGAACTCGAGTGGTGTTTTTGGACTTCTGTGCTTGCCGCATTGTCCAAAATGAACACCATGTTCAAACATAAGGGTGTCCATATATGCACTTGGCACCAGGAGACCCTAGGCCGCAGTTCGATGAGCGACTTTGTGGTCATGTCATTGGACTTGCGGCCGCATCTACTGGACACTCGGGTGAGGAGAGGGGCGGAGCTGTCAACTGATCACCACCTGGTGGTGGGTTGGCTCCGCAGGTGGGGGAGGAAGCTGGTCAGGCCTGGCAGGACCAAGTGTATAGTGAGGGTCTGCTGGGAACGTCTGGCGGAATCACCTGTCAGAAAGAGCTTCAACTCATACCTTCGGCAGAACTTCACCCATGTCCTGGGGCAGGCGGGGGACATTGAGTCCAAACGGGCCATGTTCCGCGCCTCCATTGTGGAGGTGGCTGACCGGAGCTGTGGCCGTAAGGTGGCTGGTGCCTGTCGTGGCGGCAATCCCTGAACCCACTGATGGACAATGGCGGTGAGGGATGCCGTCAAGCTGAAGAATGAGTCCTATTAGGCTTTTTTAGCCTGTGGGACTCCAGCGGCAGCTGATGAGTACCGGCGGGCCAAGCAGAATGTGGCTTCAGCGGTCACTGAGGCAAAAACTCGGGTATGGGAGGAGTTTGGCGAGGCCATGGAGAATGACTTCCGGACGGCTTCGAGGAGATTCTGCTCAATCATCCGGCGGCTCAGGGCGGGAAAGCGGTGCAGCATCAACCCAGGTTATGGTGGGGATGGTGCACTGCTGACCTCAACTCGAGACATTGTGGGTCGGTGGAAGGAATGCCTCCTCAATCTCATCAACATGCCTTCCAATGAGGAAGCAGAGTCTGGGGACTTGGGGGTGGACTCCCCTATCTCTGGGGCAGAGGTTGCTGAGGTGGTTAAAAAGCGTCTCGGTGGCCAGGCCCCGGGGGAGGATGATATCTGCCCGGAGTTCCTCAAGGCTCTGGAAGCTGCAGGGCTGTCCTGGTTGACATGCATCTGCAACATCGCATGGACATTGGGGGCCGTGCCCCTGGATTGGCAGACCGGGGTGGTGGTCACGGTTTACCAGTTGATCTAGGTTCCTACCCTCACCTATGGTCATGAGCTGTGGGTAGTGACTAAAAGAACGAGGTCGCGAATACAAGCGTCCGAAATGAGTTTCCTCCACAGGATGGCTGGTCTCTCCCTTAGAGATATGGTGAGAAGCTCCATCATTCAGGAGGGACTCAGAGTAGAGCTGCTGCTCCAGATGAGGTGGCTCGGGCATCTGGTCAGGATGCTCCTGGACGCCTCCCTGGTGAGGTGTTCCGGGCATGTCCCACTGGGAGGAGGCCCCGGGGAAGACCCAGGACACACTGGAGAGACTATGTCTCTCGGCTGGCCTGGGAATGCCTCGGGATCCACCCAGAGTAGCTGGACGAAGTGGCCGGGGAGAGGGAAGTCTGGGTTGCCCTGCTTAGACTACTGCCCCCGTGACTCGACATGGAAAAGTGGTAGAAGATGGATGGATGGACAAAACGACATCGCAACTGTCACGGGAACGCTCGCGATCGCGGGCAGAGCGGCGATCGTGCGAGGCGAACGGGCAGAAAGCAGGCGGAAGTCGGGGTAAACTGGGGTTTATTAAACAGACTGGGAGCAGGAAACATGAAACGCCGACTTACATCAATGACAGACAAGGCAAACAGGTAAGACCAGGACTTAAATACACAAGACTGATTGAAAGCAAACGGACACAGCTGGGTACAATCCGGGAAACACACGTGGGTAATCAGGGGGCGTGGCACACACGAGGAGCGGACGAGCCGGGCATGACAGCAACATTAATGACCAAACTAAAACCACACAGACATGGGCTTAAACATACCACAGAAATTAACACAACTAGACACAGCTGAAAACACAGGGACAAAGGTGAAATAGAAAACCCTGGGAATGACCAGAAACCAGCCAAGTAAAAGGTAGAAGCAACTTTATAATGGCAGAGATGACCGTTAACTTTACCGACAGTTTTTCATGAATTGTAGGATGACAGCAGGTGTAAAGTGCATTCATATCAGGCCCTTAGAAGTAGGACTGAAGTCCCATAAAGCAGGGAAGAAGTATTTGATTAATGAGAAAAAAAAGAACCAGGCTGCATTTTGCAAAAAATATATAGAAATTATTCACAGACACACACCCATAAACTAAGAAATGAGTGAAACCAAAAATTGTGCTGTGGTCTCTTAATTTTTTACATAGGTATAGATGACAGCTTTATAAAGCATTCATAATGCATCATAATCATGGCCATAATGTGTTTGTCTTTTTATAATTTTTATAGGCATATTTATAATGCTTAATGAATGCATTATAATGTTTTATGAATGCGTTCATACATTCTAATAGATATGGCATTCATAGAAAGTGTTACCAGTTTTCCAGTGGAGTCCTGATATGTTTATTGTTATGAAAGGGTTCAATGGAATTGCAGTATGCTTGATAAAGCGTGCAGTGGGATTTCACTGTGTTTGTTGCTGTTAAATGAGCCAGTGGGATTACAGTGTGCTTGTCCATGATTTTCTTCTTGCCTTTTATTTGTAAAGTAGCATGTACTATAAAGCTAAACATGGCAGAGAAAGGGCATTGTTGTTGTTTGCAGTGTTATTTATGTCATATCAAGTTGCAGAAAGGCTGGAACTACTTTCAGATTTCCCATATCACAAAAGGGAGTTTGTATTGTTCGTACCCTTCCTGCCTTTTATTCATTTTTTCTTCATTCAGATAAAAAACTGTTTGGTAATCTTCAGAAAGTCAATGAACTACCTGTGATGGTAGATTTAAGATACCCTTTGCGCTGTTAGCTTGAAATTCCATATTCACATACAGTACAGGATACACCGTCAGCCTTACGTCTGCATCTTAAAAACATTCCCTCGGGGAGCAATTGAACTTCCATCCATTCATTTTCCAAAACGCTTATCCTACTGGGTCACGGGGGGTCCGGAGCCTATCCCGGAAGCAATGGGCACAAGGCAGGGAACAACCCAGGATGGGGGGCCAGCCCATCGCAGGGCTCACTCACACACCATTCACTCACACATGCACACCTACGGGCAATTTAGCAAGTCCAATTAGCCTCAGCATGTTTTTGGACTGTGGGGGGAAACCGGAGTACCCGGAGGAAACCCCACGACGACATGGGGAGAACATGCAAACTCCGCACACATGTAACCCAGGTGGAGACTTGAACCCGGGTCCCAGAGGTGTGAGGCAACAGTGCTAACCACTGCATCACCATGCCGCCAAATAATGTAGTGTGTCCTTAATATGATATACAGCATCTTTGGTGGCTCTTTGTCAAGTTGTTTTTCACTAAGAAAAACCTTAAAAAAAAGAAATCATTAAATCAACAAAAATGCATGTATCATTTTGCATATAATCATCACAAAAAAATGAAATACATGCAAATACATTCATGATTGTGATGGTGCCTTGGACAGCTTTGTATAGTCTAATTGTAATGCAAGTCCTCAGAGTTATACTGTACAGTATGTGCAGCGCCAACAGGTTTAACGACAATGCAGAATGACAATGACCAAAGTTAATCAAAAAAACACAAGCCAAGCCCAGTCTGCAAGTGTATAGCTGCTCCCTCATATATCAAAGTCCAAACCCTGTATCAGAAATGGGGTCAGACAACAGACAGGAATTCAGCAAAGCAGCAGAAGTCAATCAGAAGAGCAGCAAGTCAGCAGTTCAGCAATGAGGACACTCAGTACCTCATAAGGGGTCAGACTGAGAGAAGGTCCTTATATCTCCCATGGGGAAATCAAAGGAAATGCTGAAGTCATTGTCAGTATGCAGGCGAGGTAAGATGTGGCCAGTTAGTGTGCAGCTGAAGGGCTATTGACTGGAGGCAGGTGAGACAGTGATATGTCCAGGGCGTGTGATGGGGTCTCCTCATAACAGGTTGCTAATTCTCTTTTCATCTAGGAAATGTAAGATTTTGTTAACAGCCTCCCTTTTTCATACCCTAAAGATTTTATATTTTAAAATGGTAAGAACCCATCCCTCTTGATTAGTCAGGTCTCAGGTGGGCACAGAGGCACCGGCTCCACCTTTGGTTACATCAGTCCTGAGCCTTTTAGCTGGGTCGTCAGAGAAGTACTCTACGTCTGGGCGCTGTTAATGGCAAAATGTCCATTAAGAATTAAAATGCTTTGGATGGGAGTCGTAGCGAGGAGTAAAGGGAACTTTCAAGAGGGTGTTAATCTAGTGATGGACAATAGCTGGATGTAGTCACTAAAATGTAAAACAAATATGTTTAATCTAAAGTAACTCAGTCATCCTGTCATTTTCGTCAGTAAAAAGAGCACATTATTACAATAGTGGTTTTACATTTTGTTTCCATCTCTGGTAATGTGTTAAATGAAATTTGTTGCCTGGAAACATATGAATGGTCTGAGCTAATTTGTATGTCTGGAAAGTGTTCAGTTTCCTTGTGTCCTTATATACTGCAATATGCTAAAACTAAAATCCGTCCTGGAGGTTTGACTTTAAAGGCAGGATTCCTGGCTTAACCCTTTGGGGACGAGCGCATTGTTGGTGATGCAGCATATTTTTCGCATCTGTTTCAGTTTATATCTTGCTTAAATCTTTATGTAGAATCATGAAAAAAAACGGTGACTAAGTCCGTAATCTGTCTTCTTTTCAAGATGTCCATTGTCGGAAGTTTTTAAAATTAGGTTAAATCAGCAAAAAAGTAAACCATGTCACCTTTCTTTGTTTTACCTGATCAACGCAACGGTGAAGTGCGACCCAGATACATCCCCATCAGCACCATAAAAGGGGGGGCGGGCGGATGTGGCCAGGTGTAAATGTCTCATGCATACACATGAGAGCTCCTACACATTCAATGGCAGGAGCCAGGAATAGTGACATGAGTTTGGTTTTTCTTATTCATTTATTCAACTGAATGTTACAACTACACCATTTATTCATCTTCATGTAGCCAAGACGTTGGTGATCAAATATCTGGGATCAAAACAAACTGGCACCATTGCTTACTATGTACTTTCATAATGTTTCTGCAAGTGTTCCAAACTGCATTTTGCAATGTCTATACTTTGACGTCAGATTACAAACTTAACATAAATCTGACATATTTGCAATATACATTAAAATTAAGACGAGTGTAATGCCAAAACAAATTTATAAGAAATAATTTATTTGTCATGAATAAAGTTTATGATATTGAATGAAATGTGTGACCATGCCCCAGTCAGTGAAAGTGTGTTCCCTATGCCTAGACCCCAGAGGGGTCTTCATTCTGTATGAAACCTCCATACATTCATGTTCCATATGAAACCTACCTGACTAATGTCGCAAATTCATCAAGGGCAAACAGACAATGGCTTCACTACTGCTCTGCTTGCAGCACTGAAGGCAAGATGGTTCTCCTGTAAACAAAGAGGTCTGAACAGCGAGGGAGCCGGTGTGTGTTTAAAAACAAGGTTTACGTTTGAGAGGTGATACCAGCAGCTCGGTCTGTGCTGATCTAAACACATAGGAAGTAAAGCAAAGTTCCCTGAGGTGTCAGAGGATCAAAGCTTATCATAGTCTGAGACTGTGCACACAACATTTAAACTGTGATATTTTGATCAACCATTACTCCTATGGTCACTGTAAACTGCGCATTTATTACACTTTTTATAATACATTTGTTACATATCTAAACAACAGCTGTTATACCCCCCTCGGGCAGGAGCAGTGATTTTTTTTCCCTGAAAGAGGAATTATTATGGGGTTGGCTGTATCATGCAGTGGTCGTAATTGTAAAGGATACATTGTGTCAACCAGCTAATACTAACTACCATCCCCTTCCCGCCACCCTCCATATTTACCTCGAGATAAAACTAATCATAATCAGAGCATGCTGATTGGTTGGTGAGGTCCAGGCTTCGTATTGGATCAGGAACTGGCTTCTGTCTTAAATCCTCTAAACCTGTGAGAGCTGCTGATGTAACACAAATCCTGTCCTGGTATTCTTGGGTGATCTACCGTAGAGCTAACAATTTAATGGTCAGACAGACTGACTTCAGTTCTCGTTCCTGCTTGAGCACTGATACGTGCCGGTTACCTGGCATTGGTCCAGTCCAATGACGGAGTGTGCTGTACAGATATTATAAACATTTAACCTCCTGTGCTTTATTGTTTGCACCTCCAGGGCTGTGGAGTATCGATCCACCCAGTTAGGAAACGCAGGTGAGACCATGTAGTTGGGCAGGTGCAATAAATGACCCCTTGTTCTACAATTTGATAAGCAGGAGGAGTGAGTTGGGGGTGTTCTTGCATGAGTCCGGCCTGCTGGCTTGGGCTGTACCCCACTAAAGGCTGTCTCTCCCATTTTAATGGCAATTCCTCACATTGTGAAAGGTAAGATTAGGATGCCTCCGTTTTGAGTTACATCAGCCAGGTATGCTGCAGTAACACCGCCGGGAGGATTTGCCCATTGCTGCTTGATAAACCAGACGTCCAGATAAACTGCCTCACTGAATTCCCACCTCCCAGAAATAGGAAGTGTGATAAAGGTCTATTCTCACTCTAGAGAGGTCAGACATGAGCTCGAGCGCTAACACGGATTAGCACGAGGCGAGTGGGGTATTCGTGACTATTTTCAGTCTAGAGAGGCAGAACATTAGCAAAAGGGATTCTGGCCGTGACACCCGCTTTCTTTCCTGTGTATCACTGTTCGTAAATGTGCCTGGAAGCCAAAGCTCTGCCCGCTGCTTCTCCCAGCTTCCCAGCAGGTACGCATGCTCCAGGCACCCCCCAGTACCCAGGAAGGGGAAAGGCGCTGTGTTCTTGGATTAGCCAGGGGGCATCTATTCCCTGATCAGTGCAAGTTTGGGGGTGGGGCCTTCTTGACAGTGCAGCCCATGCAATTCCCCGAAATATATATATTTGACATAACAATAACAGCACATCTTGAAAGTAACAAGTCCGGTATTAGTCCAGCTGAAGTTGCGTAATGCGGTTACCATTTTCATTTATGTGCAGCTTCCGGAACGATCTATCATTTCATTCTGTTACCTCGTGTGAATTGATGATACAATAACCATCTGCAGCGATGGTTTGCTGGGTGATTCCTCCCGGCTCTCAGGTTTGCTGGGCTCCACAGATGTTTTAGCCAGTACTGATCAGATTTTTGTCATTACTTTGTGCCATACTTTCATCCAGAGAATTCTACACTTTCACCTTTTCTTTTGCAGACTGAGGCTTTTTTTTTGTATTGGAGACACTGCATCTGCCTGTGGGTTACTTGGCCTTAACCCCTTCGCTTCCCACCCACCCACCCATCACGCCTTACACACGCTACAGGACGTCTTCATGATTGCTCTTTATTTTAATGCTTGCTGACTCGTTTAACTTAATTATGTCTGATTGCTGATTGCTTTTAAAGTGACTGGCAGCTCTCGCTTGCCGTCAGACGGTTTCCCGACGAGCTGTGATTGGGGTTTGCAGTGGTTGTTTTCTCTGTGAATGGGCCGGGTTTTATGGAAAAGCTTTGACATATATAACCCCCATCATCCCAACACACATATATGTTGGTGTACATATCTAAATGGGGACCTTCCATTGACTTCTATGGGAAAAACCCTAATCCCAATCACGACACCCATAGTCCCTACCAAGCCCTAACCTTAACCATAAGTAACCAAATAAAATACAAGACAATTTGTGCATTTTTGATTGCATTTACAAACTTATATAAAAATTATCCCCAAAAGTAAGGAGGTTTCAGGCTTACCACATTTTGGTCGCCAAATGTGATCTATGCAAACCTACACACACACACACACACACACGTACACGCACATGCACACACACACATAGAAGCCTAACCAATTCTCATTCAGTAGCCGCTTCAGAGGAACTCCAGGGATATGGAAATCTCAAACAGCACTCTGTTTACAGCCTTGCACAGATTTATCTTGCCCTGGCAAACTACAGAGAAGATGGGGAGAAGCATCGTTTTATGTTTCTTTTAGTAAAGCAGCTGGAATTGTGAAGGGTTTGGGAATCACAGTATACAGTGTGTGGGGGGATGATTGCCACGTTCAATCATATCAGGTGTAGGTGAACCTGGGAGGTCAGCTGCTATCTCTAGAGATAGCAGCACTGGTCATGGTGGATAGTACCACAACTAGATGACTGTTCATTTTGGACCATAGCGAGATAAATGAGTGATATTGTCGAACTCTGTAAGAGATAGAGGAATGGTTGTGCTAAACTGTCCTGGAGGTCGGAGAGTGATCGTCTTGGGTCATGAGTGATCACGTTCACCGGAACCACAGGTAGGTGAGTGGCCATGTTTGAGCGTACCAGTGGTAAATGGTCATGTTGAACGGTACTGGCAGTGGACAAGCTAACAGATCCACCAAACTTTCTTCAGCGCTTTCGAGGAAGACGAGCCCCCCTGCGCGGAGAGCATCGAGTACCGCGGTGTCAGCGGCCACGCCAGCGACAGCCTGGACTCCGAGGTCGATGCGAATGTGTCCAGCTCAGAGGAGGAGGAAGATGAGGAGGAAGAGAAAATAAAGGGCAGCAAACAGCCGCCGAATTCTGAAGGAATGACCCGCCTCAAAGTTTCCCATGGGGGGGTGTTGAGTCGATGCCCATGTCACTGAGGGCTCCGTTTATCTGGTTTCAGGGCAACAGGCATGACAGGTGTGGCTTACAGGCAGAACTGGGCTTTTTCGGTACATTTCTATACCCAGACAGAATGTAATCTAACCTAGCATTCAATATTGAGCTGTATTAAATATTAACACAACACATTAATCATTAAATTATTGACCTTCATATTAGAAATGAGCTGTGATATGCATTTTATTACAAATAATATAATTAAAAATGAAGTAATTGGCATCCATACTTAAATGACTCTTAAATAATTCTCTTAGTTAATTTGGTAATTATCATAGCCATTAGCATTTTGCTGATAAAGGCATATATCCATGCTGTTTTTGTCCTTCTTGGAATAACACTGTGGTTTACTGTGATGGTTTAATACAAACTTGTTAAGGGCTACTGTCTGGGACAATTATTAAAATGTTGTTTATCAAAGTGTCCCAATAAAATATTTAAGTGGCTGCTGGAGTGGAGAATAGTTAACATAATTGATGTGCTTGGGACAATGCCAATTGTCACTTTGTATCAGAATTCATGCCACATGAATATGACAAAGAAGAAAAAAATGAGTTTCCTTTAGATTAATGCAAATGGTTTCAGGGCAATGACCCGCAGTTTCATCTGGTGACTGGATTTTTTTCTAAATATATGTTTAACTTTTGATTCAAATTTTTTATTGTAAAAAATATGTAATAGAATTGTTTATATCTCTGCCCGATGTTACCAAGGTGACCAGATTGTGTCTGGGTTATCTAGCAACTGACAGATGAACAAACAAACACAAACAAGGATTGGTACAGACACCCAGATAAGATTTTGTGGGCTCCCTCTGTCGGAAAGGCTCCGGTATGCCTTCTGCCTCGTACGGGCAACTCCCAGGTTAAGAACGTCCAATATATGGACAACTAGCACTTACGAACAGACTGCCATAAGCCTGATGTATGAAAAATTCAGGTTAAATATAATGGTTTGTAAAAAGGAACACATGCAGTCCTTTGTGGTGCTCGTGAATATTGTGTGGCTTCAGTGGTCCGTCAGCTTGAGGTTACAGTACAGCACCATATGTACCATTATTATTATCATTATTATTATCATTATTATTATTATTATATGGTATATTTCCCCTCATTTCTGCACCATGTGATTGCACTGGCAGGACGTGACTGGTGCCAGTTCACTGTGTCTCCCCCTCCTTTTCCTGGCCTTAATTGCATTCTCGGCTCTAGCGCCGGAGGAATCCATCGTATCCCAGAAACCCTCTGGATCTTTCCTAACCCCTGCGTATCCCTCGTGCCCAAACCCGACTGTGCTGCATGTCCTATTCGTACCGCGGCTGCTCCTGACTCTGCAATCTCACCTCGAGACTAAGAAGTTTCCGGTTTGCGCAGATGACCTGCACTCGCGTCTCTGCCCCACAGCGCGGCTCGCCTGCCACTGGGTCGCTCTCGCCCTCCAGGTTCATGCAATGTGGCTGGACGCTAACCGCTAACAGGGAAGGACCAGACCATCTACTTCACCATCTGGTTTGTGGTGAAGCTTTAATCATGCAGTTGAACAAACAAACAAAAAAAAAATTACTTGGGTGTGTTTGATCATTTCTCTATGACAGATTTTGATGTCTAACCAGCAGCTGTCGACAAAATTAAAAAGGGGCTTTTCTTGGCATTTGTCCCACCTCAACCAAATTTGGGTCAGGTTGCAATTAGCCTAAGAGCAACACTCGCATGGTGTCTTTAGTGCAAATGAATTGCTAGGGTGACCCATAAACCTGGCCAGGCTGTGGCCAGCCAGGCTGGAGTTTATGACCTGTCTGATAGAGGCTAAGACGGTCATTCAGCTGAACCAAAATGGAAACACAGAAACTAGTGCATGTCATTTGAAAGTAGTGAAGTCATATTGGTAGAATTTTTCTCTAATAATCACTTGCTGTGCCGTACTGTGAAATCATGAATGATTTATGAGGTGGATATGTACACAGACGGATGGGAAGGCACTTTGGAATTGCCGTCCTGGAATTTCGTCCTTCTCTCTGCGTCCTTGTAGCTAATTTTCCTGGCATTTCGTCGGTGCGCCGCTGTGTCACCTGACCACTGCGGACGCACCTCCTGACTTATTTTGACCTACATACTTGTGTCATGTGATATGTGCCAAACACACCACTGTCCTTCGGTAGTTTCGCTGCCGCCTCCACCACAGACAGATCATCTAATTAGATGCCGGCTCACCGAAGGGCCGCCGAGGCGGCGAGTGGAGCGGCGCAAGACGGGCCTCGTTGAAATGCAGCCGACGACAAGCGACCCAAACATGACTGCCTTTCTTAATCTCAGTTTCTCCCTGGTCCATCTGCTCGCCGGATTTATGAGTGAGTCATCCCAGCCTTCCTGATCAGGCCGTGGGCTTCCAAAGCCCTACCCTGTAATGATTTCACTCATTTCAGATCGGCACTGACCTGTAAGATTGAAAGTTTAGAAAATTACTGCTCTCTTTCACTCACAGACCCAAACAGTTCATAAATAAATAAAAAGTTTGCCGGAAAAACCTGACCCTATGGCCTCCGGTGTAATGGTGTAACTCTTTAATCGCTACGGCCATCATTAGACATGTGGCTATTAAATTGATATTTCCAGATTTCGGTGCTGGTTGACTGGTTGACATGCTGAAAGCTGCGGTTCGCTCCCTGTTAACGTAACGTCCGTGATTGTCTCTATCTGAAAATCTGCCAGGTCCAAATTCCAGTGAGCAAATTAAACTTTCAACCAGATGGACGTTTTTAATGAGCGCAAGGAGGCGAAATGGCAACGATGCCCCTGTTAAAAAGCTAATGGTGTATGAAAACAACGCTGGCAAGGTTGTCGAGTGGAGGGGACCGTTAATGGATCTGTCCGAAGGAATAAAACGTGAATGCCCATAACAGAAGAATGAGATCAGTTAGGAATCAACACGGAATTGTTTTCTTGTTACGTGTCATTCCCTTGATCATGTTTATGAATATCAATCGGATGCTATTAAAAAGTGTGATTGTTGACTTTTAGCCATCGTGCACAAAGACTGTACAGATATGCTGCTAATAGTATCTTGTTCCATCAGGCTCCTTTGCTTGTCTTTGTACAGAATGACTGATGACCCCCAGTGATATTACAGCACCGTTTTCGTAACCTTCTTTGCAGATTAAAAGCTAATTCGTTTACTCATTATGTTTCGGTTGTTCTGATGACTAAGAAAGAGGCCGGTGAGCAGCGACAGAAATCCCAGCCTCTACGTTTGTAAGACTATGAAGAAACAGCGAGTGAAAGGAATTTGCAAGACACAGCTGAAATGGAGTCTGACCCTTTCTTTCACCCTGGCGTGACAAGAGAAGGTGTGTCATCTTCAGCCCCCCCCCACCCCCCCCCCACACACACACACACACACACACACACACACACACAACACTCCTCTATTCTGAAATGGGGTCACACGTATCATGTATGAGACGTATTGTAAAGACATTTATGAGAAAGCCAAATGTTCTTTTTTTATTTATTTAAATTTCAAACCTGAAATAATGTGCATTTTTTGGGACGTTTATGATCAGGTGTAGAGAATTGCCCAGCAAGACCAGATAATTAGCCAAACGTGTTGCTTTAATAATAAACCCAAGAGTTTAGTAAAAAAATAATGACTTGGTTTCGGAGATTTCTGCGTGCTTTCTACCTAGAAATGACTTTAAAGCTCAGTTTCGATTGTGCAGCTGTTGTAGGAGCCTAACGAAGCGTACTGTGTCCGGAAGCGGTGTGTGGTCACCTCCATCTGTGCGGGAGGGAAGCCCCTGGAAATAGGCGGAGGGGTGTAGCTCTGACTGGTGCCCAGGACCACGTGGAGTAACGACAAACCAAACCTCTGTTTCTTTGGTGATGTGTTGAGGTGGTAAAAACAGCCACATCATGCTAAGGGGAGTCCTAGTCTTGCATCGAGTTACTGGATCAGAATAGAACACCAGAAATCATACTAAGCGAATAATCATGCAAATGCAACGCTAAAGTGACTTCCACCATTTGGGGTCCAAGACCCTCAAGTACTCCTGGTGTGTATTTGTCAGAAACAGGAAGGGTTTGGCTTTTCAGGGGAGGAGTGAGGCTGGGAGCAAACTATAATTAGCTGAAAATGGTTTAGATGAAGTTTGTGCTGTGTGTGTCAGAGAGACTGCAAGTAATGATTTACCTCTCCTGGGTTTACACTTTGTTCACTGAAGTTAGAAAGCAAAGTGGTTATTTTTGAATGTTGCTTGGTTTGCTTTACTCAAATATCCCGAGGGTGCTAATGAAATCAGCCCCTACCACCCTCCAGCCCCTGTGTACGGGGAATATGCTCTGTCATGAAGAGCCAGGCCTGCACACATACCATTCCCCTGGAATGTCCTGTACGGCTCCCCAGTGACATGCGCATCACTGTGATTTAAGTGCCTGAACCGGGAGTAAAAAACGCAAATGCATTACAATCTGTACCGTTATCATGTAAATTCCACCCAAATTCTTCTGTGGTGGTTGTGTTCTGCTGGATTTCACTGTTCATTCAGCCCTGTGTGTAGGACTGTGTGTAAGATTTTTTACATCTGAGCGGCCTTATGCATTTCCTTTTATTTACAGCAGTAAAAACAGGGCATAACAGTAAAACAGAACAAAAGCAGAGCGTAATCATATATGAGTCATATTAAAAGTATATATGAGTGACATCGCCTGAGAATCCCAACAGCCCTGTATTAGATAAGATGGATGGATGGATGGATGGATGAATGGCCTATAAATCCATCTCTCCATCCATTGTCCAAACCGCTTATCCTACTGGGTCGCGGGGGGTCCGGAGCCTATCCCGGAAGCAATGGGCACGAGGCAGGGAACAACCCAGGAT
Source organism: Brienomyrus brachyistius (assembly GCF_023856365.1). NCBI lineage: Eukaryota > Metazoa > Chordata > Actinopteri > Osteoglossiformes > Mormyridae > Brienomyrus > Brienomyrus brachyistius. Next base: position 12,181,651 of record NC_064545.1, read on the forward strand.
GGGGGGCCAGCCCATCGCAGGGCACACTCACACACCATTCACTCACACATGCACACCCACGGGCAATTTAGCAACTGCAATTAGCCTCAGCATGTTTTTGGACTGTGGGGGGAAACCGGAGTACCCGGAGGAAACCCCACGACGACACGGGGAGAACATGCAAACTTCACACACATGTGACCCAGACTCGAACCCGGGTCCCAGAGGTGTGAGGCAACAGTGCTAATATATATATACACAATGAAATGCAATTACATATTAATTCAATTAAAAGTTCCATGAATAAAGGAATGTATCTGATGCATATAAAAATGACAATGAGAACCCAGTCTTTGAGAAGCATCCTTTTTCCGTATCCGCTTGTCCTGTGTGGGGTCCGGAGCCTATCCTGGATGGAGCATCAGCCAATCACAGGACACACACACATTCACAACCCAAATCACCTTAATAAGATTTTGGATTGTAGGGGGAAATCTGTGAACCTGTAAGAAACCTCACAACAACATGCAGACCCCACGCACTTTGGAGGGGAGGGCGCTGGAAAAAAAGTGTTGTATTACATGATACAACTGAAGAAAATCTAACAGCACGCTGGGGGGTTTGTGTTTCAAAATAATTGTGAAAGAACTTGTTTAAAGAGAAACTAATTCAAGAAAAATTCTCATTAAAGCATATAAACATTATAAAATTTATGTTATAAAGATGTATTAAACACTCTATTAAACACATAGTTTTTTTTCCAAATACAGATTTCAGAGTACTAGGTAAGAAATGTAGTCATGTATAGTAATCTACTTGTGCATACTTTATAGAGGTCTAGCTTGCTGTTAAAATAGCACCAATACGAGTTCTCACTGTTACACTAAGTGAAATGACCAGGAAACAGTTTTAATTCCTGCCAAGTATGGAATCCCCTCTGAATGCCACCCACTACAGTTAATATGAATATTTAAGTGGCTGAATTGCCTCATGAAGATGAGCTGAAAGCACATTAAAAAACAATAGGCGGTTTACTTAATGGGCTGTGTGTGGAGCAGGCCCTCACGGAGAAGTGAACTAAATGGGAACCTAATGTAGAGCAGAGCAGAACCGCAGGAGCTCTTCCAGCCAGGTGCTGCTTTTGGAGCCTTTCCAGTCCCCTCTCCGGAGACACCCCACTTCCTGCTTACGTCTGAGCCGTACAGTGATCTTCTGGGTAGTGGAGTGTTTCCTCCAGCTCAAGACTTACTCTGCCACTCAGGGAATCCACTTCGTTAAAACTGGTGTAAATTGAAAGAGCCTGTGAAATCTGACAGTGGAGAATTTTACTGTATATAATATGAATTTACTGTGTGAATTATGAATGAAAATCCACAGAATGATAACGGTGTATCCCAATATCGCAGTTGTCCATATATCACTGTGCAACCCCCCCCCCCCCCCCAAAAAAAAAAAAATAGCACCTTCCCTGCCACTCTGTAAACAATCCAAACATACGTGAAAATGTATTTAGAAACTTATTTGATGATATCATACTGATTTGTTTAGTTGTATTAAATACTTGTCTTTTTAAACTTTGTCTAACCATCAGTGGTAAATACTGTGGTATTTTTCAGACCTGAAAAATAACTATCTGTCCATCCAAGTATCCATTTTGGGGGGGCAGCATGTGGCTTAGTGGGTTAAGCCTCTGTGCCTGTCACCAGAAGGTGGCTGGTTTCAGCCCCGCCTTGGCACACCTGCCATTACCTGAGCAAGGCCCTTAACCCCCCGGCTCTCTGGGTGCTGCTAAGGGTGGCTGCCCTTCACAGCCAGCTTACTTTCACCTCCAGACAGCAAACTGGGGGAGGCATAAAGAGAATTTCCCCATGGAGATCAATAATGTATCTATTATTATTATTTTCTTCCACCTGTCCTTTACAAGGTTGTGGGGGAGGGGAGTCTGAAGCCAATGGGCACAAGGCAGGGAACAACCCAGGATGGGTTACCAGCCCATTGGAGGGCACACTCACACACCACATTTAATAATGAATTATGAACATAACACATAACTTAAGACAAAATCCTTTGTCCTGCACTATGGAAGATGGCTGATCCTCCAATGCAATGATTTACATTATTTTTTAGCAATTGTGCCTTTAGCTCTGGTTCTGCTCATTTGAATATTGATAAATTTTGAATATTGGCCATAAATATGGAGCAAGACATTGGACCACGACAATATTAAGATATTTCAGAAATATCAGATAATAAAGACTTCATTTGATCACCCCTATCAGACTGGTTCCTCCCAAGGTTCCTTCCCATTAGAGAGCTTTTCCTTGCCAGCTCTGGTTTGCTCTCCGAGGATTTTGGGCAGGGACAATATAAGGTGCTTTGAAAGAATTTAATATTTAAAAATGTATATTGTATAAATACATTTGAATTGACCTGAATTAACCTACCTAAGAAAAACATTAATTTTCACTTAGCTAGCTAGCTATCTACCTACTTCAGAGTCTCACTACTGTGACTAGCAAAAATAACTACTTTTGTGCTACAAAAAGGAGGCATTTCTGAAAAGAGAGTGTTCTGCAGTACAAAAAGAGCAGCAAATTTTCCAAAAGCATCATAGCAGCAAGATGGTCACCGCAATGCAAAGATGCTCAGATAGTGCTCCCTTTATGAATTTTAATGTCTAGAATTATGGGATAATTGTGAGATTCGAGTACAGTATCAAATCCACACAGTGGCTTGCAAAAGTATTCGGCCCCCTTGAACTTTTCCACATTTTGTCACATTACAGCCACAAACATGAATCAATTTCATTGGAATTCCACGTGAAAGACCAATACAAAGTGGTGTACACGTGAGAAGTGGAACGAAAATCATACATGATTCCAAACATTTTTTTACAAATAAATAACTGCAAAGTGGGGTGTGCGTAATTATTCAGCCCCCTTTGGTCTGAGTGCAGTCAGTTGCCCATAGACATTGCTTGATGAGTGCTAATGACTAAATAGAGTGCACCTGTGTGTAATCTAATGTCAGTACAAATACAGCTGCTCTGTGACGGCCCCAGAGGTTGTCTAAGAGAATATTGGGAGCAACAACACCATGAAATCCAAAGAACACACCAGACAGGTCAGGGATAAAGTTATTGAGAAAATTAAAGCAGGCTTAGGCTACAAAAAGATTTCCAAAGCCTTGAACATCCCACGGAGCACTGTTCAAGCGATCATTCAGAAATGGAAGGAGTATGGCACAACTGTAAACCTACCAAGACAAGGCCGTCCACCTAAACTCACAGGCAGAACAAGGAGAGCGCTGATCAGAAATGCAGCCAAGAGGCCCATGGTGACTCTGGACGAGCTGCAGAGATCTACAGCTCAGGTGGGGGAATCTGTCCATAGGACAACTATTAGTCGTGCACTGCACAAAGTTGGCCTTTATGGAAGAGTGGCAAGAAGAAAGCCATTGTTAACAGAAAACCATAAGAAGTCCCGTTTGCAGTTTGCCACAAGCCATGTGGGGGACACAGCAAACATGTGGAAGAAGGTGCTCTGGTCAGATGAAACCAAAATGGAACTTTTTGGCCAAAATGCAAAACGCTATGTGTGGCGGAAAAATAACACTGCACATCACTCTGAACACACCATCCCCACTGTCAAATATGGTGGTGGCAGCATCATGCTCTGGGGGTGCTTCTCTTCAGCAGGGACAGGGAAGCTGGTCAGAGTTGATGGGAAGATGGATATCCAGTAAAAACAGACACACTGCAGAATCCAAATATTGTAATTCCGTAACTGTAGGGGAGTAAAGGTACACAAAATTCATGCTTCAATACAAACTTTGGTTTTGACTTCATGGTTTAGTGCAATGGGGAAATCAGACTGCTCTGAAATTATTTATTATTAAAGCTACAAACAAAAACACAATTAGGAACAGCTGTAAATTAAAGGTGATGTGTCTGGTGTGACGTCCGCTCCTCGTGTGTGCCACGCCCCCTAATTACCCACGTGTGATTTCCTGATTGTGCCCAGTCGTGTCTTGTTTCCTGCTACCTTGTTTCATGTATTTAAGTTCCTGATTTATACTAACCCGTGTCTGTCATTGATGTTACCCAGCGTTTGTCCGTACCTGTACCCAGTAAAAACCCTGTTTCCCGAACCTTGCCTGTGTGCCTGCTTCCGCTCGCTCGCCTCTCTGCCCGCTCACCAGGCGATCGCGAGCCGTCGCGTGACAGAATGACAGACCACAACAAGGCTGCATACATCTCCGAGGAGGAGTACTTCCGCCTCGGAGAACAGGTAGCGTACTGGAGATCCCAACCCGGTATCACTGAGGATCGTCCAGCGTGGAGCCTTGTCCGCTGGTGTGAGAGGACCCTCGGGGAGCTAGCCCTCGACCTAGAAGCCCGCTTGGCCGAGGTGCTGCGCAAGGGTCTCCTGCGGATAGCTCAGCTCCGGACCCAGCGCTCAGTCGCTCCCAGCGAGCGGGGACCAGTCCTTCCGCCGTCCGCATTGGCGGACGTAGCTCCACCTCCCGCCGCTACCAAAAGCCGGAGGAGGAGACGGAAGGAACCGGCGATCGCCCCGACGATCGCCTTGAGGGCATGTGCCCTCATCCCGGCGGCCCTCCCGGAGGAGGATCGGGAAGTCTCCCCAATCGCCCGGATGGTCCCTAGCTCTGCTAAGCTGTCTCCCCAGGCAGCTTTTCCTGTCCGGAGAGCACCGGTCCCGGCTACGCCGTCTGAACGGCCGCCATTGCCGGCGGACCCCGCTCCCGTGCAGCCGCCATTGCCGGCGGACCCCGCTCCCGTGCAGCCGCCATTGCCGGCGGACCCCGCTCCCGTGCAGCCGCCATTGCCGGCGGACCCCGCTCCCGTGCAGCCGCCGCCGCTGCCTCCTGCTGCAGCTCCCGGGCAGGCGCCCCCTCTGCAGCCGCCTGCTGCAGCTCCCGGGCAGGCGCCCCCTCTGCAGCCGCCTGCTGCAGCTCCCGGGCAGGCGCCCCCTCTGCAGCCGCCTGCTGCTGCTCCCGGGCAGGCGCCCCCTCTGCAGCCGCCTGCTGCAGCTCCCGGGCAGGCGCCCCCACTGCAGCCCGCTCCTGTTCCTGACCCCGCTGCAGCCGCCTGCTGCAGCTCCCGGGCAGGCGCCCCCACTGCAGCTGCCTGCTGCAGCTCCCGGGCAGGCGCCCCCACTGCAGCCGCCTGCTGCAGCTCCCGGGCAGGCGCCCCCACTGCAGCCCCCTGCTGCAGCTCCCGGGCAGGCGCCCCCACTGCAGCCCGCTCCAGTCCCTGACCGCGCTCCAGTCCCTGACCGCGCTCCAGTTCCTGCAGAGGCGCCCCTTCTGCAGCCGCCTGCTGCAGCTCCCGGGCCGGCGCCCCCTCTGCAGCCAGCTCCTGTTCCTGACCGCGCTCCTGTTCCTGTCCCGGCGCCCCCTCCGCCTGCAGCAGCTCCCGAGGCGCCCCCTCCGCCTGCAGCAGCTCCCGAGGCGCCTCGAATGACTTTACTGCCTGTCCCTGGCCCCGCTCCTGTCCCTGGCCACGCTCCTGTAACCCCTTGTCCCTCGTCCCGGCCACGTCGACCCCGACCTAGGGTCGGCCTGTCTGTGTCCCGCAAGGGGAGGGGACACAGACGCAGGGCTGGGGTCCCGCCCGCCCTGCCCCCTGGCTCGCCCTGCCTCGCCTGCGCTGGGGCTCGATTGGCGCCTGCGGTTCCTGGCCCTCCGGGTCGGCTGTCGCCTGCGGGTCCCTCTCCGGTGCCTCATCGCCCTGCCTCGCTCCCCCCTCCGGTGCCTGGTCGGTCGCCGGCGGGCTCCCCGACGGCGGCTCCTCGGTTGCCTGCGGGGCCCCTACCTCCGGCCCTCCACCGGACGTCGCCGCCTGCTGCGGCTCCCCCCTCCTCCGGGCCTTCGCCGTGGGCCCCTCCTGCTCCCTCGTCCCCTTCCCTGGTGCTCCCTCCTGCTCCCTCCCTGGCCCCTCCGCGGGTCCCTCGCCCTGTCTCCTCTGCCCCTTCTCGGTCCGCTCCGGCCTCCCGGCCGCCTGCGGCCCCTCCGGCTGCCTCCCGTCGCCCGCTGGGGCTCCCTCGGGCTCCCCTTCCTTCCTCCTCCTTCTCTCCCTTCTTTCCTGTCTCTGTCCCGCCTGTCTTTGTTCCTCCTCCTGCCTTTGTCCCGCCGTCCTCTGTTCCTGGTCCCTTTGTTCTGCCCCGCTCTGTTCCTGGTTTCCCGTCGTTCCCTCCCGTCACTCCCGCTCCTTTTGTTCCGCCTGTTCCCTCTGTTTCTCCCTTCCTGGTCTGTCTGTCGGCCTTTCCTGTCTTGTGTGATGTCCTGTCCTGGCTCCTGCCTCTTTGTCTATTTTGCCTGTCTGTCTTGTTCCCTGTTCCCCGTTGATTTTTTTGCTCTTGTCTTTCAGGTCCTGTTCTGCCTTGTCCTGTCCGTCGCCCCCTTCCTTGGCGCGCCCGGTGTAGCGCGCCTTTGGGGGGGGGGTTCTGTGACGTCCGCTCCTCGTGTGTGCCACGCCCCCTAATTACCCACGTGTGATTTCCTGATTGTGCCCAGTCGTGTCTTGTTTCCTGTTACCTTGTTTCATGTATTTAAGTTCCTGATTTATACTAACCCGTGTCTGTCATTGATGTTACCCAGCGTTTGTCTGTACCTGTACCCAGTAAAAACCCTGTTTCCCGAACCTTGCCTGTGTGCCTGCTTCCGCTCGCTCGCCTCTCTGCCCGCTCACCAGGCGATCGCGAGCCGTCGCGTGACATCTGGATAACAAGCCTAAGAGATTCATGCTTATATATATATATATGTGTTGTTTTAGCATGTTTTCTGAAATAGTGGCTGGGGTCTTTATTAACCTAATCCGCAGAAGTAACTTGTGTTTGAGGCAGGCTGGTGTTTGAGGTAGGCTGGTACTTGAGGCAGGCCTTTATTAAGAATTCCCTCTGATACTCCATTGTGCTGTTAATACAAATTCTATATATGAATGAATTACTGGGTACATTTATTGGAAATATTCTCTTAAAACAAACTGTTTCATGGTAGATTACAAAATTGCAGGGCCATCAAAATTTTAAGAGTACCAGTAATTAGTACTAAAAGTGCGAGTTAACTTTTCATCAATGCCATGTAAATTATACATCAATTTAACTTGTGTGCAGTATGATCAGTCACGTACTGGAGTTTACCATAAATACATCCAAGTATCACAACATAAAAACAAAACATTTCATGAGTTACTCCAAATATTTACATTAAAAGAAATTCCTTTTTACAGCACAGTCAAATATCTAATAAGAATGAAATTTAGCTGCAAGCAAAATCTGAACTGAAAAACTAGGATACTGCCTAAATATAAACAACGTTGTGGTTTACATTGATAAATGAGACACATAAAGTCATTCATTGAAAATAATAAAACAAATGCTGAATGTTTGTTGTCTGTCAGATATAATAAGAATGTCTCTGTTTTTATTAATGTGTATTTCAGCTATAAACATAATGTGAAGATTGAAAGAGGAATACATACGGGGGGGGACACAAGAAAGACATCAGTGTCAGGATAGAAACCTCAATGCAATATGCCTTGAAAATAGAAAATACACAACAAAACAAATGAGAGGCAAATGGGCAGAAACAGGAGTCGTTGTCTGAGGCAGAAGTGCAAGGAATCGACTGAATGAAAGGGGATTTACAAATGGACGAGCCGAATGAAAACCGGCACTAACAGCTAAAGAGAAGAAGGTTACAGTGAGCTAAAGATAAGCGATCATGGAGCATGGATGATTGGATGAAAGTGATATTCAGTGATGAACCATGAATCTCCATTGGCCAAGGAGATGATGATGGAACTTTCGTCTGGTGCCGTTCTAATGAAGCGTACAAAGATGACTACCTGACGAAAACCAGCAAATTTCCCCAACCATTTATGATATGGGGCTGCATGTCAGGTAAGAGGCCAAGGCAGAAGCAATCATTACCTCAACAATGTACATTGGAATTTTTGACACTTTTCACAGTTTGTCCGTACAAAATAGGTTTGGTGGTGATGATGTAATTTTTAAGGATGATAATGCATCTTACAGAGCAAGGAGTGTTTAAGATTTTCTTCAGGTAAGGTGTATCAACTCAATCACGTAGCCAGTGGACAGTCCAGATCTCAATCCGACTGAAAATTTTTGTTGGACAATATTGGTCCATGACAAGGTATCTCCACTATAAACATCTGCATTTACTAAAAATTTTAAAAGTTCATAATTCATATTTTTTTCATCAACATTGAGTGATTCCATAATTTTGGTTCTGACTGATCTGGACAAACAATTTCATTGAATTTAGTTTCTTTGAGCTATGTTTCACAAAGATGTCACATTAGCGGGTAAGTGATGACCCAAATACAGGCTTTGGTCAAGCAAGACCCACACAGGGGTCTTTATTGGAAGATGAGACTAGAACACAAACGCTGACAGGTAAAAATGACCAAACAGGGAGCACAGGACTGAAAGATGCTAATATACCTGACTAACAAAGGAGCAAACACAAGGCAGCTGTGAGTGGTTAGCAGGAAGGCAGCAACAAGTGGTTAGACGAACGTGCCGCAGGTGCGGCTAGTTTAGAGCCACGATTGAGGGGAAATGAGGAGATCAGACAGGCCCGGATATCCTGCTATTAAATCAAAAATTGCTCTGTAATATATTAGTGACTTGTTTACTTGCTATGTCGTTCTTGTTCCAGTCAGCATAGATATCATTTATAGTGTGTTACGTAGTAGATCTGATTATTGTGAGTACACATTTTCTTATTACATCATGTGTATTTTTAAGAACATATAAAGTTTGATAAATAAAAAAGCATTTGAAAGAAACTTTGTATTGATTTATGCATATTCCTTGGTTCCAGAATGCATTTTAAATGTGTTCAGCAGGATACAGCTATGTTACAGTGAAATTAATAATTGCTAAAGGATGAAGTGCATGCTTTTGTTACCTTATTTGACAAAGCATTAATTTCTTAGTGGAAAGTATTTCTTTGTACATGGTCATTTTAAATAACTTATTTAAATGTAAAACTTGGAGTTACTTGTTTGATCCTCAATTTCTACTTTCTGAATTTAGATTCATGGTCTAGAACTGAACTTGTGTTTTTCCAGATTTGGACTCGGACTCGGCTACCCAGCTCCAGTAATGGACAGGGGTCACGTCTAGAATTTGCCCCACTGTTGGACTCGGTCTTGACTTGGACTTCATTTCTTAAAGATATTGCCCTGACTCAGACTGGACTAAGGTGGATATGAACACAATGCTGGCTTATGTCTTTAAAATATCTTTCAAAGTTGGTTTGGTCAGTGTCATTCAAGTGGAGAGAATAGGGGAAAACTGTTATCCCTCTTCATATATCAACTTCTTATATTCTGAATGAAGAGTAGAAAGACATTTTTACAGCACAAATCCCTACCCACTGAGGTCATTTTCTCCCTTTTTTGCCACAATAACAAAATGGCTCAGAATGAAAGGACTATTCTTTTTCCCAGAATTTTCCAGAGCCCACAGAGAATTGCTTTGGACTGGTGTGCTTCATCTTCAAAAGATCTTTTATATTTGGCCAGATTGGGCATTTGGACACACCCTTCTGAATTAAAGCCTCAAACCTTTTGTGATTTCTACATGAAAAAGCCAAAACTTTTCCTCGAAATTTTTTAACATGAATAGTCGTGAATAGTGTACCTGTTTTCTTATCTGTTATTGACTGAAGAGTTAATATATTATGGTTTTAAGCTCAATATGTTTTCTATGTTTTTTTTTCATTAGCTGCAAAGCACATATTATATCAACACATGTTTCATTTATTGTAAAACCAATATTCAATTTCAACAAGAAAATAAAAATTTCAATCCAAATGGTTCTTTTTCTTAAAAATTGGAATTCCTTGACTTGAGCCTGACATTCAAGTGAGCAAAATAACAGGAAATGCTAAGCTAGGGGTTGTGATGAATAAAACATGGTCTGGACAAAGGCAGTTCATTAAATGCTTCTTCCTTTTACCTTGATTGGTCTCGCATGCCCCCCCCCACCCCCAACCCCTGCATCGTGTCCTGCATGGTGATGCACCCACTGTCAAAACAGCATGTCGTCAGAACAAGCTTGTGTCAAACTCACTTCATGTATTTGTTTGGAGGTTGGTCAGTCATGCCAGTGCAGGCATGCTTATTTTTTATCAAACTGAATTTGCAAGTAGAGCCAAAAGAAAAATCGTAATAACCAAAGTTTTTGCAGCCTTATGGTGCCCTGGTATGTACAGCAGTCTCCACACGTGTGTGGGCTGGGGAGGAGTGAAATGCCCCTCCCTCAGCCACTAAGCTGCCTATTTATTTAAAAGGGTAATCCCTTAGTATTTTGCAATCTTGTATATTTACTAAAAGGTTTCTGCGGTTTTTGATTATGCTATAGCCTAGTGTAGGTATTTTGGAGTCGTCTGACTTTGAGTGAGTATGGAGAATCATCTATACACCTATATGAATTGATTTGCTCTTTGAAGATATACTGATGGCGTTAGATCACAGGGTCAGCCATTTTTCTACCATCTGTCTGTCTGTCTGTCTGTCTGTCTGTAACAAGCACACCTGAAGAATTCTTTGGGGGTTAAGAGTCTTGCACAAGAATTTGTCAGTGATCTCACCACTTTAACTGACCCTGTGATTCGAACCAGTGACTTTCAAATCACAGGCACAAAGGCCTGACCCTCTGTGCTGCACACTGCCCCAAGGGCCCATGACCTGCTTGGATGAACAGCACTTAGTGGAATATGTCCAGAAGATATAGACATGGTTTGCTTTCTGTTCTTCGCCTTCGACCATTTGTTCTTCTTGCCTGTAACCTTAGCTATCCTCTGCCTGTTCAGAGCACAGGAGTCAGGTTCTCCTTGACCCTGTGCGTCTCTGTTGGCGGTTGGCATCAGAAAGAGCAGTGAAGTGCTGGATGAATGTTTCATGGGTCAATCATATTAAGGAGAGCCTTTGAAGCTTTAATATTTATACATCTCTGTCCTACTCTTTCCAGCCAGACACAGCGCTAATATCACCTCGATAAATACTGCATGCTAGGAGTATTTAGTAAAATAAGGCTCCTTTTTAGCTCTCCTTCCCTCCTTTGTTTCTCTTGTTCATTGGTGTCTCACCAGAAGCTACATTAGATCTGTGGTCCTTCTGGCTTGAGCTAATTGAATCAGGGACACAAATAATTTAGGCATTTATTCCCCAGCTTGGAGTTTTTGTTGGTGACCATCTTTAGCCCCTCTGAGAAGCCAGAGCCTCTTCAAACCGGCCTAATCAGCCCTAATCAAGCTTATGGCAGGGAGCTCGATAACAAGTCTTAGGTGTCCCCCGTACCCCGGACCATATATCTAACCAGTGAATTCTCTCCTGCCCCTTCACCACATTAACTGCTGTGTGCTGAGCTGGTATAGAATGGCTGCCATCAAATCATCCAGGTGGGGGGTTACACAGTTGTAGGAATATTTAGCTCAGGTAAATTTTAATATCTCCACCAATGTGTATTGAAATTAGTTACATTTTAATTAATTATTATTTAATGATGATTATTAACTAATTGTTATACCGAATGGTTGGTACCTCCAAACTCACCTCAATCTAGGACAGAGGGGCCCTCCTTACTGGGCTGGAGGACCACCACCGCACAGTTGTGCTCGGTGACAGGGAAGACCATCCCTATGCAAGGCTGTTGCAGACTACAACTCAGGATGGGGTGCGTGCTGGTCTCCCAATCAAGGACGACTGCATCCTGGGAATGGAGGGTGGTGCTCGACCTACGACAGATGACCCTGGCCCTGGGGGGACACACCATTACCCTGGCCTCTGAGCCAGTCACCCTTGGGCTGGGTCTGTGGCAGTTCCGGGTTCTTCCCTTTGGGCTCTGTAATGCCCCTGCTACTGTACCTTCGAGCGGCTTATGGAACGAGTGCTTGAGGGGATCCCAGAGAGCTGCTGTGCTAGCGATCTGTCAAGGACCCTGTGTGGTGTTGATTCGGCTGTCAGAGGTGGTGTATCGGGTCCGGACTGGCCCTGGGTCTCATTCAGTCATTGTGCACCGGGACAGACTGGCCCCATAGCAGCCCAAGGCCCGCCTGTTCCCAGAGGCCGCTAGCAGTCCTGCTTCCGCAGCCCCTGCCAGTGGCCCAGTACCTGTGCCTGGCCCATCGTCCCCCAGCAGCACTGCTCCGCGGCGGCTAAGGAAGTGTTTGTGGCAGCAGCCGTCACACCTACAGGACTTACTGCTGGACTAAGGTGGGACTGGCTCTAGTGGTTGTTCAGCCAAGCGCCGTCTGGTCGATTTGCGCATGTCCCAGCAAGCCCCACCTGCCAGTTGTAAATAGCCCTTGTGTTGTTATCGTTATTGTCAATGGTTATATTCCTTATTGTCGCGCGTGTGTTTGCCCGTGTCTTGCGTGTATCCTGTCCGATCCTCATGTGTAATTAGTTTCCGTAAATCTCCCACCATGTGTGAATCTTAGGGTTCAGCATCTGACAACCCTAAACTGAGAGACCCCTATCCTTGAGGTCCATTCTGCTGTGCATAGCTCGCTAAATCTCTAGGCCATGAAAGCTGGAATACTTTACCCTTGTTATCTGTGTGTGTGTGCGTGTGTGTGTGTGTGTGTGTGTGGTGGGGGGGCTAGCCCAACGAGTACCTCTCATACCAGGCTAGGCCTTGTCTCAGGCAACCTGGAATCTCAGCCCTGTCATGCATGTATGTGATCCTACACATTGGTGGTGATGGAAGTGGTTCCCAATTGGTTCTGTGAAGCGCTTTGGGTGTCGTGAAAAGCACTAAATAAATGTAACATTAATTCATTCATTCAAAACAAAACCAGGCTGGCTGTCTACATTACACCATCTATCCAAATGTAAAACACAGAGAACCCCTCTATCTAGTGTAGCTAGACAACCAGCTTCTAGAAATATACAGTGTTGGATTTGATTGCGGACAGGCAAAGGGAAGCTTTCTGAAACATAATCAGTGCTCCGGCAAGTCAAACGAAATAAATGTGGGCACAAAGCACCTAGCGGCAAGGCAGAGGGCAGGGTCCATCTCTTTGTAGCAGGTATACAGCATGCTGGAGGCGGGGCCAGCAGCAATTATTCTATCGGCATCCTCGTTTGTCAGGATGCAGGTGTGCGGGAGCCTGTGAGGAGCAGAAGCCAGCATCAAAGGGCACACACACACATACACATACACCACATAATATAAGGCAGTCTACGAGGTCTGAAACAAGGGAATGAAACTGTGATGCAAATGAACTGTGAGTGCTGTGTTTGCTATTGTTATTGAACAATGCTGAAGATGAAATCAACAACACGCTCTGCTATCTGCCAGGAAGCGTGAAAGTGAGACATTGTGTAATTGTAGGCAGTGTTCTTATTTGTTAGTGTTTATTTTTAATGTTCCAGTGTCAGTTCCATTGTGAGAGAGTGAAATGGCAAGCACGACTGCAGCAAAACTGAATTTAGGAGTCTTTTCTCATTTAAGGACACTTAATATGTGTCAGTTTTAAGTGGGTTGTGAAGTAACTGAGTTAAACAGGGAATGTGGCCTTTGACAATGACATTTTTACAAGCCCGCAGCAATACAACAGCGCAATGGAAGAGTCACCCAGTGTCAACTGCGCCTGAGCTGCACTTGCTGACAACCGAAAAGCATAAAGCAGAAGAAACAGCCGGTTGCGGAGCCGCATTCCATGATGCAGCTGGGATTGCGGCGTCAGTCTCTCGATTGCAAACGCTTCTGCCTGTAAGAGCTGCTTGCAGTCAGCTTTACCTCAGGGTACGTCAGGAACTCCTACTCCTCTCGATCTGATGCATTATTGAATACAGAAATTCACGTATTTGCTTGAGGGGAAAAATTGACTAAACATGTATAAAACTTGATGGACTTGCTCAGAATGTTTCTCTTCTCCTGATATTTTATGGTATGAATGATGTGTGAGTCTGCCCTGCAGTGGGTTGGTGCTCCATCCTGGGTTATTCCCTGCCTTGTGCCCAGAGCTTCCAGGATAGGCTTCAGACCCCCATGACCCTGAACAGGAGAAGCGAGTATAGAAAATGGATGGATGACATCTCATGGTTACAATGAGAAACTCTGAAAAGCGAGACTTTCATGAAGAAATTAGCATTGAAGGTTAACTGCTGCTGGATTGAGATTCCACTCGCCGGACCCATGGACGGGTCACGCTGGGCTGTGTCCACAGATTCTCAGTGTTCAAAGGGCTCCTTCGTCTGTTGAACGATTATGTAACAGCCAGCATTGTGGTTATGGCAGCGGGATGACAGGCTGCTTCCAGAGAACCAGCATGTAGCAGGAGGAATGGAGCCAGGTGATTCTTGAAGATACCTCCAGAGCTGGATCATATGAGGGAGCCAAGGGCAATGCTACAGAGGGACTCCAGCTGAAATATATAGCAGTGCAGGTGTGAATGAGAATGTGGGGAGCACGTGGTGAGAGCCAGGCTGCTCCAACCATCACCAGCAGGAGCATTAATGAGAAAACCAATGATGGGGGCCAAGAAAAAGGCACAGCGGGCCCCCGCCCAAGGAGCAGCTAACAGACTTTCACGTTCTTACATCAGTCCGGTCTGTGGGAAAACACAGACTTTAAATCCAGCACATGCAAGATCCGGAGCAGACTTAGGGTGGCTGTGACACCCAGTGAGGTGAAGTCTATGAAAAGGCAGCAGATCAAGTCACCTGATCCAAATGATGCCCCACAAGGAACAACAGGACAGAGACAAAGAGTTGCTGGTGGGGAACTCCAAGCTGGCCCACGACACCAGTCAGCATGGCCACGGAGGCACTGTCTGTCACAGGGGATGGAACCCTGGGTATGACATGTGAACCGGCTTTTGGGAATCCGATAATTGAAGCCATGTAGAAAAGAAGGGACCTCCATCACCTTTAATCAGACAAGGATCCACAGAAGAAAAAAGGTCATCTGGCAGGCATTTGGACCTGTGCCCCAAACTGATGTCTTTCACCTGCTTCCACAGACCACTGGAGGTGCACATGGCAGGGGGAAGGGGCGTAATGTTCTCTTCCAGTGAGGGAACATTACACGGCCGATTTAACCTCTGCCTGATTGCCGGGGATTTTGGCACCTGCCGCCTCTTTTCCATGTACCGTTACGTTACCGGACAGAGGCGGCCGAGAAACGGGTGAAGAAGTAAAACCAACAGCTTCAGAAAGCTCCGGCTGTGTTTTAACACATCACCAAAGGAAAAGGTCAACCCTAGAGGACCCCTAGAGGATTTCCTAGGGCTGGGGGGGTTAGCTATTAACCTACTATCCAGCCCTACTGAGTTATACGATTTCTTTGACCTTCTTAACCCTCAGAAGATTGTTTGGAAGATTCGTGATAAAAAGCAGCAATGATAAATCCTACACTGCTCATTTGCACAAGTAAGAGTACAGGGACATTGCAGTCCTTCTCTTGACAGCTTGGGGGGGTCGGGGGGTCACAGCCAAGGTCAGCCAGTGTGCAGCAGCCCTGGAGATGGGAAGCTAAGGGACTTGCCAAAGGGCACAAGACACATGATTGTTTTGCCATGTCTTTGAACCAGTGACCTTCAGATTGCAGGAAAAGAGGCTTAGCCCAGTGAGCCACTTACCGCACTCAAGTGAGTAACTAAGTGAGTGAACAAGTGAGTGAGTGAGTGAGTGAGCGAGCGAGTGAGCGAATGAGTGAGTGAGCGAGCGAGTGAGCGAATGAGTGAGTGAGCGAGCAAGTGATGAGTGAGTGAGTGAGCGAGTGAATGAGCGAGTGAATGAGTGAGTGAGTGAGTGAGTGAGCGAATGAGTGAGTGAGCAAGTGATGAGTGAGTGAGTGAGCAAGAGAGCGAGTGAGTGAGCGAGTGAATGAGTGAGCGAGCGAGCGAGTTAGTGAGTGAGCGAGTGAGTGAGTGAGTGAGCGAGTGAGTGAGTGAGTGAGCGAGCTCAACTCATGAATTGTTAGGAAAAAAAGCCCCCACTCTGGTTCTTGTGCTCAACATAATATCACAGTCCTGCTGGGAATTTCATTATGCATCAGATTATAACAATCAGCTTTCACCACACGGAGGACAAGGGGGGAAAATGGGTCAGGAGGTTCCCATGATGTGTCTGTAACACGGCTCTGCTTATCACTGGCTCTTATAAGTCTCAGCTCACCACGACTCGTTCAGTTTTTTCCTTTGTTTTTGTTTATTTTTCCTCCTCTCCAATTGAAAGCTGGTGAATCATTTCTAAGATTAAATCCACCCGTGGAGATAAGTTGCCTACTTGAGTGTGATAACACAGATGCTTCTGAGTTAATGGGTTATTCACAGAAGGCACTTTCAGGACAACCGACGTTAGCCGTGCCTGTGACACGCTAAAATATAAATTCTTCAGCGTCTCATCCATTGCTTAAAATAGTCTAAAAAAGAGCTAATTGTTGATTTTGTTGTACTGTTTTGTGCTTTAAAGTCCCTTATTTGAGAACTTAGTAATATCACCATACGCAATAATAATTATTATCATTTACAACAAGCCTGTACCTCAGTCATTTTCTTTGTGAATTACACAAAGTGTTTTGGTGTCCCAGCTGACAGATTAATTGTCCTGACAAAAAAGTACTATATTTGGCTGAAATCTGCGATTTGAATTGTAACATTTGATTCTGGTAAATTGCAGGGCCACATAACATGCCATTCTACTTAGATTAGACAGGTCGCCTGCCGTTTTATGTAAAAACAGTTTTCCAGCACTACAGTGGTTCAGTATCCATTGCAGTAATATAAAGATGTGGCAGTGAAAATTATCTACAGGAGTCGGCCCATTTCCTAGGCGCCCAAGCCTCCATCACACATACCACTGGCTTTAAGAACATTGCCGAAAAAGCCCGTGTCCCATTTATTAGTGAGGTGTGCAAGCGGAAAGATACATTCTTGGCAGTGTGGCTCTATAAACACCGATTCTGCACCAGCTGCAATGAGGCAACGCAGCACCATGGACAGTAATCTCACACCAGCAGTGAAAATAGGAGTTTAGGACCAAAGGCAGCCATGCTGCATCCACTCTAATGATGGATATTCAGGACCAGGGACAGCGATTCCTTCCCATCTCCAAAAACAGGACTTCGGAACCACAGACAGCGATTGTACCCCTATTCTATGAAACCTAACAACAGAACGTTCAGAACACGAACGGAGGATCGCTCATTCTGACCGTCATACCTGTGACGGATTCACAGTACTGCCCGTCTGACACTGGCTGTTAATGAGAGACAGGGCAGGCTGAGCAGCAAAGTCTGTGATTGGCCAGCCTTAGCTACAGCGTGGCTGTAATATTTGGTTTGTTCTGCATTCTATCTTGTGGCCGCGTCCATTTAAAAAGTCGCAGATCTGCCCTGCAGGTGGCGCACTGCCTGTGGCTTAAATTAACTGTTGCAGAATAACCCCCTGCTGCAGAGGCAGCCAATGTTATTTTCAACTTGATAAATCAATTGAGCTGGACGCAGCGAAAAATCCCCAAGAGCACCCAGCTCAGCCCAGCATCGGGAGGAACTTAGAAGAGCTTTACATTGATATCATGCGGCAGAATCCAGTGTGAAAGACAGTCAAGGGCAGATTTCGGATGGAATAAGCACATACTGAGAAATTAAAGTCAAGTGGTATAAGAGAAAAGGGCTGCTACCTGTTTTTGGAAGCTTGTGTTCGGTACTTCCTTTTCTTAGTCTGATTGTAGCGAGCAGAAACAGTGGGAGAAATTAGTGCGAGCCTGTTTTTCACTGGAACATACAGTTTGTGCAGTTACTGAACACAACGCTGCTCTGAATGCAGTGTTGTTTACCATGGGTCATTTGTGCACAGCATCTGGCAATGCTGAGTTTACCTGCATGTAGTTGCACTGGAGAGTGACCGGGCGCTCAGATACTGACAGTCACCATATTGGACCCCCCCCCCCCTAGTCACTATGGCACTTGCTCTCCTCTGGGGGTCCCATTCCACTGGCAGCAGAGGTGTTGATGTGCATTCAGTGAGTGGTGGCTCCACTCTGCGTGGGCGATGGTGTGGCAGGTTATCCCAGAAACCACACAAGAGCAAGGAGAAGAGAGGAAACCAGCAAAGGAGCAATGGAACCGGGGCCAGCGGCGCAGGACAGCTGGGGGTCAATGTGAGTGGGACAGCTGTGCTGATAGCACGGGATAGCTGGGGGCCTGCATGGGACAGATGGAGTGGTACGGCTGGGAATCCAAATGGGGCAGGTGGAGTGGGAAAGCTGCGGGCCCACAATGGGGCCGGTAGTGTGGAACAGGTAGGGACCCACACAGGGCCGGGGGCACAAAACAGCTACTGTAGGGGCCCACACAGAGCCGGTGGTGCGGGATAGCAGGGGGACCACACGGGGCCGGTGGTGTGGGATAGCTAGGGGCCCACACGGGGCCGGTGGTGCGGGATAGCAGGGGGACCACACGGGGCCGGTGGTGCGGGATAGCTAGGGGCCCACATGGGGCAGATACCGCGGGATAGCTAGGGGCCCACACGGGGCCGATGCCGCGGGATAGCTAGGGGCCCACACAGGGCCGGGGGCACAAAACAGCTACTGTAGGGGCCCACATGGGGCCGATGCGGCGGGATAGCAGGGGGACCAGACGGGGCCAATGGTGCCGGACAGCTGGGGGACCACACGAGGCCCCCACATGGAGACAGGAGCTGGAAGGCGAGGCATCATGCGCTCTCTGTCGGCAGCCGAAAAAACCAATGAAACGTGAAATTAAATTTGCATCTCTATAAGTTCTGCAGGCAATGGAGCCGCACGAGACTGATAGACCTTCTCTGGCTAAAATTTCCCAAAGATGAGAGCAGCAAAACCCTCTTACGGCTAATGTGCGTCTTATTTTTCTGTCCTATGGATGGTCTGGTTGTGAGGGCAGACAGATCCTAAAATTAGCCTTCCAAATGCATCAGCTTCGAGCCCTTTGGTGCTGTCACTCTATAACAACTTTGAGTATAATTAGTTTCACTAAACAAAAAAAGTTATTTTTCCATTACATATACGGTGATGTTCCAAAAAATTATGACCACCTACATGCATCCATCCGTCCATCCATCCCAGGTATCCTAGGGAACTAGGAAGGCTGGGAACCCCCTTAATGGGATGCCAGTAGCAGAAATAAACAAACAAATTAACAGGGCTGGGTCTCTGAATCTCATGCAATAAATTAAGGACATCACTATACCAGCTGGCTTTAATCTTTACTATAAGCTATATCTCTGGTCTGTGGTGTTACAGACTCAGTGGCAGCACAGGATTTCACTGAAAGGTAACTGAAAAGCGTTCAAGGTACAAAGTCTGCTTTCTAATGTGTTTCGATACTAAGATAGATTCTTTTAGCCTCAACAACCTCTTACCCTACTAGTGTTGTATTGATTTTGCTAGGCTACACCTTAAATGGGACATTACAACACAAATAAAGCACCTGTCTGGTCACCAGTGTTTTTCTGATGCCACACGTATTCCCAGATGCCTCCTGTCAGCCAAGTAACTCAAGCTCATCACGTTCCATTCTGATCGGGCGCCTCGGATCTCTCACTCGCCGATTTACCAATTAAATGAAATATTGACATGTTTTGACAGGGTTTTCAGAGCACTTGTTCAGTCGATGCCACAAACAAACAATAAACAAATAAACAAACATTACGAAACACTGTAAAATAACACAGGTAGTAAGGAAACATAAAGAGTACAGGGAAATGAAAACTGTCACTCGGCTGCACTATTAATAAAGTCCAGTGTTTATAGCAGAAGCCTTCCTCTGCATCATCCTTACACTAATTCATAGATGCTGTCTGCGGTGACCCGTGCAGGATTCTGTGCTTTACTCTTCCAAGAGCGGGTGGGATGCTTCACTTCGCCACATCTTACACAAGCGACTCTGACGCCATGGACGGCATTATTTACATAAGCCTCCAGTTTCCATACAGGAATGCGCCATGTTAAAATGCGGCGGGAGTTACCATCCAGGGCGGCCCCATGGCATGCCACCCACTCCCCACTTTCTGGCAAATCCAAGTGTGGAAAATGTAAGGGTGTGCCATTGTCAGACAAGAATGTATGTGGGGGTCGCAGGTGGGGAGAGGACCAGAACGATTAAGCTGCAAAGAGTAGTAAATCAGAAGCAGCAGTGTCCAGAAAATGACCAGAATTATTGCTGGGGACATGTCTCACATGTGTCACCACGATCCAGCACAGCTTATTAATATTGCATTAGCACCCAGCTATAACAAGCCCCACTGCAAGGCAGCACAAAGGCATTCTCCCAGTCTGCCAGCTTTTAACGGCAACAGGGAGCTTTTACCCTGTGATTTGTGCTGTGCTGGGAACAGAGCTCGGCAGACTGATGACCCAGGTAGGTGATTTACCAGAAAACAACTCATGCCAGGGACCAGTAACTGAGGGCTCAACACTCCATCCGTATCCTTCAGCAGCCAAACGGCCCACTGAACTAACTGTGATGGCAGGAGTCACCTCAGGCGGGGCCCCAATGTGTCCAGGCAGCCTGTGTGCAGATGTGAGCACCTGTTTTGGTTCAGTATTTTAGCATGCATGTCCTTTATAATAATGGGGTTCAAGTTTACTTTTCAACTGTTGGAATGGAGATATATTCCCCAGAACACCCCATCACTCCCTCTCCCAAACGTAATCCCTACTACTTCCACATCCCCAACCTCTACAGTTGCTAGCCTCCCTACACGCTCTCCCCAACCTTCCAAAAAAAAATTTTTTAAAAGCCCAACTTTTTGTGAGTTGTCTCAATGTAGTCAGCTTCACCAGATCTATATCAGTGGCTGTCATTTCATGTACCACCACTAAGCGAAACTGCGTCATTTTGGTGTGATTTGCTTCAAAAATAAATAGGTCCCAGACCCTCACCTACACAATGTTCTTGGGAAGTGTGAAAAAGATCAGTCAAATACTTTATTAGTTATTGCAGATCAAGTGCCTGAAACTGCCATTCTCTTTGATATCCCTATGTGGCACTGCTGTAGTTTTGCTATATGACATGTCTCAAAAATTTCAGATTTTAACCCAGAAAATGTGTCTGCAAAGTTAGAAAAAGATCCATGAAATGCTTTTTGAGTTATCACACTATCAAGAAAAAGGTGATGGCAGACTGGTCCGAAAACTATATATGTTCCCCGACTTGGGAATACAATTATTTGTTACTAAGTGAATCATAGGAGGAGATTCAAACATCTGCAAAAAAATGTATACCCTAAAAAGATTGTTAAATCTTTTGCCACAAAGTAAATGGCAATTAGATCTATATATGTGGAGGCCATCACACGCCTCCTCCTTAGAAGGGCATAAACCCATAATCATTATGGTAATCCCCCCCCCCCCCCCCCCAACACACACCTCTCTTTCAAAGGAACAAGCAGAACGACACCATTTTAATTTAACTGAAAAGGTTACTTAAAACCTACATTTCTTTCTTAACGAACGAGGCTTTAGTTCGCCGTTTATGTAGTGATCAAACATCAAGTATTTAGCAGTGCGGTCACATATAAATCGCTCTGTAGCAGTGCACGTACAGTATATTGCCCCACAGTTTAGAAATGTTATTTATAATTGTGATGATTTATTATGTAACTGCCCATGTCCTGGTCTCCCGGGCAGCCAACACTGCATCTC
Organism: Brienomyrus brachyistius; assembly: GCF_023856365.1. Classification (NCBI taxonomy): domain Eukaryota; kingdom Metazoa; phylum Chordata; class Actinopteri; order Osteoglossiformes; family Mormyridae; genus Brienomyrus; species Brienomyrus brachyistius. Next base: position 12,203,324 of record NC_064545.1, read on the forward strand.
CACACTACATTTATATAGATTTAGGGGGAATTAACTGTAAAACTCATCCACGATGACCCCATGAGTTCAAACCCGCTCCCTGTCCTGCATTAAAATTTCCCACCTTCTTGAAACCCTCATCGTAAGTCCATGCAGGTGATGAGCACCTCCGGCACACAATCATAGCCCTACATCGGACCATAAAAGCAGATTCCAGGGAGCAGGTGAGCACCTCTGTTATTATTTTCCTGTGCCATGAGGCCTGCGTGCTGAAAGGTGTGTCACGACACGTTCGTCATGATCCTTCCTGTTGCTTGGAAACAACGGGCTTTTAGTGCTGGGATGTGAAAGGAGCAGAATTTGACCATCGGCTCGCTGGGTGCTGCTCCTTTACTCTGGGTTTAATAAGTCATTAAATAAGTCAGAAGTGATGCTCAGGTTTTCTATTAGTAAAGGAACTGCCTCGATCACCAACCCATTGACTCAAGGCGAAGCCCAAAGCCTAGCATACACTCATAATTACATTTTTTTTTTTTTTTTACTAGTTTTACTCTCTGCAGTAATGAATTTGTTGTAGCTGTACCTGCGCAGTGAGGGTAAAACAGTAAAAATTGCAACTCTTAGAATTTGTAAGGTTCACAGTCTGGCCACGTCACTATGTCAGGGTAGGGGAGGGCGGGGGAGGGAGCACTAATTTCCTAGGAGAAACCAAAATACTGTTGTTGTGTGGGGGGGGGGGGGGGGCGGAGGAGGAGGATCGGTGCTGAGGAGTTATAAAGAGGACTGATAGCAGTGTAAAGCAGTTACACACTTAACCTGAGGGAAATCCAATTGAGCAGTATTTAGGCTTGTTCATGTTTAAAAGCCTTTTAAAAAGGTGGTAAAGAAAATCGACAAATAATTATTGTTTAAAATAAACACTGGGAGGAAGATAAAAAGCAGACATCAAAAGAGCCAAATAAATTAAGAAAAAAAAATCCAATAAAATTTTGAGTTAGATATGAGGATATTTTGTCCATAATGATGTCCTGTTGTGTCGGGAAATAAAGTGAAGTTCATTAGGAAATCAAGTCACAATGCACTGTTCTTAACATAAAATGCAAGCCTGTAATAAAATGCACTAATTAAAATTAGCTACTTATTAGTTTCCCAACGTGTGTGCAGCAAGTAAATAAATAACTACATTTTTAGCATGCAGAAACCCACTGTTTTCATCACACTATTCACCGCATGGCATGGGAGAAGCAACTCAATTAATTTCTCACTTTGTCCACCTAAATTTGTGTGTAGAGCGGCGGGGATATTAAATGGATTAAGATAATTACAATGTCCTGGAACCTGCCTTTTGCCAGCCTGTAAAGGTTTTCTAGATGACTGGGATAGGTAATTGGAAAGTGAAAGTTTAATTTTAACAGGAGCTGGTTCGTCTTCCGTTTTTAATTACCCTGTTTAATTAAGGTCTCAGTCACCCTCCCCATCAGTGAAGTGATCTAACTGATTGACAAAACCATCCCAAGGGACAGCCCCACTCAAAAGAGGATGGGGTTCGTCCAAAAACGGTGGGCAACATTAACACCTTGCCTGCTTACACTGTTACCGTTCGCTGGTTTAGAAAAACACACATTATAATTATACCCTTGTGGGGACTGTCCATTCATTTGTATGGGGAAAACTCTAATACCAACATGATGACCTTAACCCATATCCAGCCCTAACCTTAACCATAAGTAACCAAACAAAATATGGGACTTTTGCATTTTGATTGCATTCACAGATCTTTGTGGGGACCTGAAAAATGGTCCTCACAATGTCAAAATAACAGGTTTTTATGACATTGGGGGGAACATTTGGTCCCCAAAACATTATATTAAGATAATCCACACACGCACGCACATATGCATTACAGTGTGAAGGCATCAACAGAGCTACACACACAAGCAGAGCATTCTCTGCAGTGCACCAATAATATGTATTCAATACGATTTTTAAAAATGAACTGAAAAGCATTTCTTTTTGTCAGCTGTAACATCTTTGACGTATGTCTAGATTGTGAAACAATTGTGAAATAGTCATCACGTTTTTGTTGGTTTTGTTCTTTGACAGGAATATGGCAAAGCATCTGCAATTTCATTGTTTGTTAAAGTGGTTTCATATAAATGAAGCTATAACAAGAATTGAAAGCTTGCTAACTGCACTGCTGCTTCTACACTAAATCTAACCGTAGCTCTCAAACCTTAAGCAACAATAATATTAAGTCCAGCTCTTAACCCTAATGACGAGCCTAACCCTAATAGTAACTGCTAACGCTTTTTCAAATCGAGGAGGGTTTCCCAGCTGTAGAAAAATTCTTTTTCATCCACCTTTTGTCACCGGGGTTTGACGGCCTGGGAGATACATCACAGCTAATAAAAATTCCCCCAAAGCTGGTGAATTCGGTAGTTTGGAGCGGATGACACCGTCGCGCCTCCCACGCTTGTCTCCCTGCTGACAGCCGCTCCTACATGACACGCAGCGGGCAAAAGGCCCCGGAAGACTGCAGGCAGCAGCCGCTGGATCGCAGAGTTTAACCCGATCGGGAGCTTCCCCGCAGCGCCAGACTGACGCGCTTAAACTCACGTTATTCTCCAAATCCCCAAGCGCCGAATTAAAGCTGCGGCTTATCGCGGTCAGAAAAAGTAATTGCAATTATGGTAATTACGCTGGATAGCTTTCATTGCGAACTGAAAATGAAGTCTGTACCTAATGCAAACTCTCATTTATTGCAAAAAGTAACACCTTTGGCATTAGGTTGTTTTTACATTATTGTGTTTACTTGAATTATGTTTACATCTGGTTTATTTACCTTTACAGAAAAAAATCATTTTATATAGATAACTTGCAAATATGCGCATGCAATGCTAATGAATTCTTATTTACAGGCAATGCAGAGACAGGGTAAAACCAAGGCGCCCGTTAACTGGCTTGTCGCTGACCACAGGAAGATGACTGGATGCAGTTTTACAAATGAGGAAGCCGGGAAGCTGTACACTCCCTCACCGATTACCAAAGATGGGCACAAATACATCGAAAAGTATCTTGTTACAAATTACGAATACTTTCTCATCAAATGTAACAAAATAAAATACAAAATACTGGTGTGGCATACGGGCAGGCAAACAGGAGTGGAGCCGTAAATACGAGCAAACGGGGTTTAAGGGCAGACGAGGAAACACGGCACAGAAGAATGACAGATCTAGGGAAACAGACTTGAACGCGGATTGAAATACACAAGACAAGCCGAAACAACAAGAAACAGGCGATCCACAATCGGGGCAGCACACGTGGTTAATGAGGGGGCGTGACACACACGAGGATCGGACGAACTGGGCGTGACAGAACCCCCGACTCAAGGACGCGCACTCCTGGTGCCTAAGGGGAGGCGACGAACAAGCCGAGACTGGGGACACGGGACCTGGATAACAAGAGCAATAAACATCAACGAGGGACTGGGAACAGAACCAATACACAGAACAGGGACAGGAAGTAAGACAGAACCTTACACAAAACAGGTAGACCAGGAAAGGAGACACAGAGGGCACAAAGAACGGATGAACAAAAGGACCAGGAGTGAACAGAGGAGACAGAGAGATGAGGAGCAGAAACAGGAGAGATGAATGAAGGAGGCGGAGTCACAAAGACAGGAGGACAATGGGGAGCCCAAGGGAACCGCAGCGGACAAGGACTGGCAGCCGGAGGGGCCGCAGGCGACTGTGTGGCCGGAGCAGGAGGGAGCGAGGAGGCAGGTGCAGGGACAGGCGAAGGGGGTGAGGAGGAAGTCGGAGAGGGCACCAGGGGAAGCGAGGAGGAAGTCGGAGGGGACTCGGGCGAAGGCAAGGGAGGGGAAGCTGCACGGCACCGACGCGCCGGAGTGGGAGGGACCCTCAGGTGACCGAAGAGCCGAAGTGGGGAACCCGCAGGCGACTGACGAGGTGTCGAATTCCGTAATGTTTGTGTTGTGGTTTCGGTCTGGGTTTCTGATCCCTTATACCCTCAATTTATACCCAGTGTTTCCCACAGAATTAGTAGCGGTGGCTGGCAGAGGTGCCGCGTGTCCGTGTGTAGACAAAGAGGCACACCATGGCTTTCAGAAATCGCTTATAATAATTTGTGAATTCCCCGTTTTGTTTTACAGTAGGCTGCCGAGCAAACTCAAAGACGAAACTTATTTAGATATACACTCAAAAGGAAAAGAGCAAAAAGAAACGAACCGGCAGCTGTCACGCATTCAATATGCAACTTGAAGTTCACCAGTCGGTTCGCTGTTTACACAGACACACTGGCTATAAAAACACCTCTTTCGCAAGCTAATAGAAAGCAATTTTGTCCTTAAGAACAAAAGTAGTTAGCCTGATTTGTCTCTAATGTAGTCTGTGAAGCCTTATATGACTAACCACAATATGCCACTGCCTGAGCATGACAGTTGAAATGAACCAGAATGCCACTAGCAGGCTACAAAGTTCATTCACAAGTTCTTGAACACAGATCTGAAAGCATATTTCACCACATACTTGCACCAAGACAGCTTCTTTCCTTGGATTACTGGTCATGGGAAAGCGAAGTTCACAATGAGCGAGCTGGAACCAACAGGATGTGTCATGTGACAGTAATAGACTATATTTAAAAGTCTGTAATCCTGGTGATGAAGGTTTTTAAAATGATAGAAAATAAATGAATAAACACATATTTTATTGAGTATTTGAAATATTTTAAATACAATCTCTCAAAGTATTCTGGCACCAAGCAGACCAAAGCATTGTGTTGGCGGCAAATAAAGATGAAGAGAAGCGGATCGTTAAAAAGTTGCTCTTTACGTTAGTCTTTAAAGGACCTCATCATCTATAAAAGCCAAATAAAAGTCATTGTACAACCCCAGAGCACATCTGCATACAACACAGGTAACAGTACATGTGATACTCAAAAGCACAAATATTCACACTGACAAATACGTACAGCTACTTACACCAAGACAAATACCAGGGATATATGCACTGCTCCCGTGCATGCTGGGATATGCTAATCCCTCCAGCGGTACAGTTTTGTTACAAATTACATCCAATTTTTTCCATCCAGCAAAATACAAATTACAAAATAATCAAAAGTAATTAAATATTATTTTAAATAAATGTAATTGAAATCCTGCCCATCTCTGCTGATTACGCACGACTTTCACAAAGTCCTTGAAGCTTCTGCTTGATATTCTCTGCATCCCTGGTGTTGTGAGACCTCTGATTGGATGGAGGTGCTGGATTGAGGCATGGCTGATGGAGGCCAGAAGAGAAACCAAAACCAGTACAAGGAAGAAGAAGATCAGAAAAAAGCTCATCTCAAGATCCAAGTTATAAGCAAGTAGATGCACACATACATAGCTGTCCGACAGCTGAACGCAGATCAGGAGTGCACTCAGGTCGCAAACCCAGAGATGAACACAGATCAGCAGAGCATTCTGGTAGGAAAACCACAAGGCCAGAGTCTCAATGTTTACGCAGCCTGGGTTAATGAAGTTGCAGGCTACTCAGCTGTAACAGGTATGCTTAAGGAAGATACCTGCTAATGCCAAATAGCAGAAGCTAAATCCAGCAAATTCAGTTTCATTTTGTATAGCGCCCCTCCCATCCCGGGTCTTGCTTTATACCAAGGCGAATTTACACGCGAAGGGAGTCATACTTCACAAATTAAAAGTCACTGCGAGAACATAGGAAAAAAGTGAAGAGCTTGTTATTGGAGAAATATATCCACAAGCAACCAAGGACAACATGTTCTCTAATGCCCCCCACCCCCCCCAACCGCCCCCCCGAAGATGATAGCATAATACACAGACTAGAGGCACTATATCAAAAGACTATTTATTAATTCCAGGGATCAGAGGAATTCCTACATCCTCAGGTTGGAGAGTATGTTTCTGGATTGTACACACGCATCCGGGCTGGGGCGTGACCTTTCTGCATCTTATAAGTGAAAATAGCACTCAGTTCACATAAACACTGAGCTGCTTGGCTGCCGCTTGCATCAGCCTGGAGACGAAGCGGTAAAGTTTGAAAATGATCTTCTGTGTGTTAGAAAGGCAGGAGGCCTGAAGGTAAGGCTCGGGTGCTCCGGGAAGTGGCAGGGGTGATGGAGCGATGCGATGGGCCGCAGGTGAGTAGGATGGAAGGGTAGGGTGAGAAAATAAACTTCACACGAGATTTAAATAGACCAAAAAAAATTCCTGGCAGAATTTCCATAACAAGTACTGTAGAAACTGATGACACTGGAACAAGGTACCCAACAGACGCTGCATCTCATCAGACAGGAATATGAAACTTCATGCACAAGAGACCCAAAAAAACGGGTAATGAATAAGCTTTGATAGGGCCCAATTACCCTGTACTGAATAAGCAGCTGGAAGCTGGATGGATGGATCTATGGACTGGCTCTGTGTCCAGTGACTAAAAAGAATTCATTCCTGGGGAGGAGCTGTACTGGGCAAAGGAGGGGGCCTCTGTCACAAATGGCCAAAGACTAAATGAAGGATGTGAAAGGAATATCTGACATGTAATTAGACCTGGAGGAATATTGAGGAACGTTGCCGTCATTCCAGCCTTTCTTTAACTGAAAAGGAGAATCTACTGCAGAGTAGAAGGGCTCCTATTGGCTGCTACTCCCTGCAAAGCACCCCCCCCCCCAGCCAGGTCCAGATACATAAAGAGGCAGGAGCCTGCATCCAGCCAAGCCCCTCATCCAGAGAGTTAAGCTTTTCACACTGGATTACATTAATGTCTCTTTTGTGACAGAAATAGAAAATTTAATTTTCCCGTGGTTGGGAGATGGGGAGCTGAAATGGCTATTCTTTCAAATTGCAATGTGATTTTAGTGGTTATTATTGTAACAGCATGAAAATAGTCTCTGTTTGTATTAAAAATGGTCACCTTCATGCTTGATTAAAGGGATCTAGGGGCGTGTCACTGCTCAAGGGAAAAGTGCACAGTCATAAGATGCATCCCAATCTTCTTCCGGCCTTAATGCTGCACTTGGATTCCATGTCTCCCCACTATTTCATGATGACCCAGCCCTTGCCTAATCCCAGTAAACCTGGAAAGGGGAAGACTCTCCCCAAATAGATCTGCTGTTCCGAACCCCATACCTGTTCTAGATGGTTCTGTTCACTGATCCTGTTCAGTTTTAGGTACCTAGAAGGAGCCCCTTCTTATTTTTATTGGTTACAAACTCACAAGTGTTCCCTCAACCTGATCTAGAGAACTTTGCTTTGATGCCATAAACCTCTTATCATATCAACCAAAATGCATTTTCTGAAACAGCTTGTCCAATGCAGGATCGCAGGGGGTCCGGAGCCTATCCCAGAGGCTATGGGCACAAGGCAGGGAATAACCCAGGATGGGGTGCCAACATATAGCAGGGCACACTCACACTCACACACACACACTCGCAACCACACACACACGCACACCTATGGGCAATTTGGTAACTCCAATTAGCCTCAGCATGTTTTTGGACTGTGGGGGGAAACCGGAGTACCCGGAGGAAACCCCACGACGACATGGGGAGAACATGCAAACTCCACATGCATGGAACCCTGGTGGAAACTTGAACCCAGCCCAGGCAACCATGCTAACCATCGCACCCCCCCCCCCAACCCCCCTCTC